>NC_059110.1:58557462-59177462 GCF_020740685.1 Jaculus jaculus | reverse complement strand
AGAGATATTATTGAAAGGTATGTATTAATTGTTGCCATTGTTTTGTAGTTCTTCTTGTTTTATCTTTGCTCTCTTGTGTTAACTACTATTTGAGTATTGTTTGTTTTTTCCCAGTTCCTTATATATGTGCTTTTCTTTTTCTACAGCATGGAGAATACCTTCAAGCATTTTTTGTAGAGCTGGTTTTGTCTTCAAATACTCCTTTAGCCTGCTTTTGACATGGAATGTCCTTATTTCTCTGTCTATTTGAATGGATAGCTTTGAAAGATAAAGGAACCTTGTTGACAGTTGTTATCTTTCAGATCTTGGAATACATCTCTCCATGCTTTTCTGGCTTTTAACTTTTGTGTTGAGTAATCTGCTGTAGTCCTGACGGGCTTGCCTTTTAGGTAGCTTGATTTTTCTCTCTGACTGCTTTCAATATTTTTTTCTTTAGTTTGTGTGTTTGGTAGATTGATTATAATATGGCGAGGAGAGGTTCTTTCCAGGTTCTGTCTGGCTGGTGTTCTAAAGGATTCCTGTATCTGCCTGAACCACTCTTTCCCAAGTTGCGGGAAGTTTCCTTGTATGATTTTGCTGAAGATGGCTACTATGGCTTTGAAGTGAAATTATTCGCTTTCTACTATGCCCTGAATTCTTATGTTTGATCTTTCCATAGTGTCCTGAACATCTTGAAATTCCCATTCATATTTTTCTATTAGTTTGTCTTTCTCTTTGTTGAACTGTATTAGACCTGCTACCTGGTCTTCTAACTTAGATATTCTGTCCTCTCCTTCATCCATTCTACTGGTGAGATTTTTCTACAGAGTTTTTGATTTCATTAACTGTGTTTTTTATTGCTATTAATTCTAACTGTTTTTTCTTTATTATTTCTATTTCCTTATTTATGTCTAGTATTGACCTCTTTATTTCATTAAATTGGCATCCTGTGTCTTCTTTGATTCCTTTGATTTCCTCCTTGAGTTCTTTGAACACATTTATGATCACTGTTTTAAAATCTTTTTCAGGTATTTCCTCTAACTCATTCATACTGGAGGTCATTTATGATACATTGCTACTTTTTGGTGGATTTATATTGTCTTGATATTTGGTGTTTCTTGTGTTATAATGTATATATTTTTGCATCCTGGGTTACTTAATGATTTGACTTTCTAGGTAACTGAGTATTTTTAGACGTATCAATCAATCTGATGTTATATATCTTCAGAGTAGGAGCTTAAGGCTAGTAGGTGTGGCTATCAAGACTCACAGAGTATCTATAAAAGTGACCCTAGGTATTGGGTTTGCCTGCTATGAAAGTATTCAAGTAGGCTAAGTGTAATCAAATACAGATAGTTTCTACAATTTAACTAAAAAATGTACTATACGTTTTCAATGAAAAACAGCACGGAGTATTTATCAAGTGTAGGTATTATGACAGCCAGATCCTCTGTTTATCTCTTAGGCTGTGTGGTGCCCCACCCACTCCCTTAATCCTGACAACAAGGAGGTTAAGATTTCTGGTCTGTTGAGCGTTCCAAGTCAGCTTGTGACCAGATGAGACCCTTCCCTAATATATAACAGAACAGGAAACAAAGCCACTATAAATCAAGAAGCAATGAATATCTAGTCCAAAATATAACATTTAAGAATGGCAAATCTGACCATCCATCATATTTAACATATAATTAAGCCTGATATGGAAGGTGCAATTAGCACTTCTGGTTCAGGCCTATATACCCAGTTTATTTGACCTGGTGTAATCCCAGTTACCTTTTTGAATGATTTTGGTCTCAGTTATGTCTGCACTACTGCTTGGGTCCCAGTGTAGGTTCAAGTAGGCGTGGTCAGGTCTCTGGACTACTGTTGTGTTTGCTGGAGCTGGGCATTGCTGGTGGGGGAAGGGAGGCTGCTGATGTTGCTCTTATTCTCTCACTTTTCCACATGTTCTTCTACCTTATGATCTGTTCCTCTGTTGTTCACTGCCGTTCTCTCTTCAGGTTTCTTGAGTTAGTGGAGAGCTCTGGTGTGAGTGGAAAATCCCCTCACCTGGCTTTTCCTGTGGCTCAAGCTGAGCCAGGCAGTTGCAGTCCTACAGATTTGATGCCACTACTTGCGGAGCTGCCATAGCAGCTGGAGCCACTGCTTCAGTCCCATGGACCTGCTGGAGCTACTTCTGCTGGCCTATGTGGGCTGTGGATGCTCTGGATCTCTCCTACTTCTCCACTGCCATTTCAATTTCCTATGCACCTCACTTTTTAGTAAAAGTGTGTATTTTGCTAGGGTTGTACTTTTGGCTTATTCCCCCTTAGGCTGTTTTGCCATAGTACCTACTCCACCATCTAAACCAGAACCACCGAAGATGGTTTCTTTTTCCCAGCCTACATTGTTAGGGCCTTTCTCAAGTCAATTATCTATAATTATTTGATCCAAAGTCCATGTCCTGGATACTGTTCCATTGGTCTATAATCCTGTTCTCATGCTAGTACCATGTTGTTTTTATTAGTATGGCTTTAGATCATGTATGGTGATGGCTCCAGAGGTGTTTCATTTTTATGTTTTCATTGTATAGGTCTTTCACATCCTCAGTTAATAGTATTCCAAGGCAATTTTGTTGTTGCTGTTGTTACTATTGAAAGTGGGACAGTGTCACTTATTTCTATGTATGTACTTCTCTTGCTTATTTCTCCATATCGCTGTATTTTGGTCCTTTGACAAAAAAAAAAAAAATGTGCTACTGATTTCTGTGCATTGATTTTGTATCCTGCTATTTGGCTGAAGGAGCTTATCACCTTTAAGTTTTGAGATGGAGGTTCTTGGGTCTCTTATGTAGAGAATCATGGCTAACTTAACTTCTTCCTTTCCAATTTGCATTGCTTTTTCTTTCTTTCTTTCTTTCTTTCTTTCTTTCTTTCTTTCTTTCTTTCTTTCTTTCTTTCTTTCTTTCTTTCTTTCTTTCTTTCTCCTCTCTTATTGCTTGAGCTAGAATTTCCAGTACTATGTTGAAGAGTAGAGGTGAGAGTGGATACCCTTGTCTTGTTCCTGATCTCAGTGGGAATTTCTTCAGTCACTCCCCATTAAGTATTATTTGGGCTGTAGGAGTTTATATATGATCTTTATTATGTTGAGTTGTAAATTGTCCATGCCTTTTTTCTCCAATATTTTGATCATGAAGTTAAGATGTATTTTATCAAAGGCCTTTTTGGTATCTATAAAATTGACCATGTGGGTTTTGTACTTAAGCTTATTTATGTGGTGTATTACATTGAAAGATCTTCACATATTGAACTACACCTGAATTCCTGGAATGAAGCCTACTTCATCAAGGTAGATAATGCATTTGATGTGTTTTTGGATTTTGTTGAGTATCTTTTCATGTAACTTGATCAGGGAAATAGGCCTATAGTTTTCTTTTCTTGTGGCATCTCTGCCTAGTTTTGGTATTAGGGTGATAGTACCTTCATAGAAGGACTTGTGGAGCTTCTCCTGTTCTCCAGTTCTGTAGCACAGTTTAAGAAAAATTAGTTTCAGTTCTTCCATGAAGGATTGATAGGACCCAGCTGAGAAGCCTTGTAGTCCTGAACTCTTCTTTTGGGGGAGTTTTTTGAATGCCTTTTTCTTTTCTGTGAGTGTTTTAGGTTTGTTTAGGACATTAATCTGCTCTGAGTTTAGCTTTGGTAGGTGGAATGTGTCTAGGAATTCATTCATTTCCACCATATTACCCAGTGTTGTTCAGTTTCCAGTACCTGATGGGATTCCTGGCATAACTTTTGTTGTTAATTTCTGGCACTACAGCATTATGATCTGATAATATGCAGGAAATAATGTAGATCTTCCTAATATATGGAGGCAGGCTTTATGAACCAGTGTATGATCTATTTTAGAGAAGTTTCCAAGGTTTGCTGAGAGGAATGTGTAGTCAGTGTATTTTTGGATAGAATGTTCTGTAGATGTCTGTTTGGTCTAATTAATCTATAGTTTTGTTGATCTCTGTCACTTTGCTGCTAATTTCTGTTTGGATGTTCTATCTATTGCTGATAGTGGAGTATTAAAGTTCCCAGCAATCATGTTTTTGGTGGTTATTTCTGTTTTGTTGTCAAGTAGGTTTTGTTTTATGAATTGTAGTGCACATTTGTTTGTTGCTTAAAGATTAATGATTATGATGCTCTGTTTTTTGATCATTCCCTTGATAAGTAAGAAGTGTCCTTCTTTGATAACTTTTGGTTTGAAGTCTATTTTACCCAATATTAGTATAGCTACATCTGCTTGTTTCTTATTTCTATTTTCTTGGAATATCATTTTTCACCCATTCACACTGAGGAGGTGTCTATATTTAGTGGTGAGTTGGGTTTCTTGAAGACAACAGATTGAAGGGGATCCACCCAGTTAGCTTATGTCTTTTGATTGGTGAATTGAGGCCATTAACACTTAGGGTAATTACTGTGCATTTGATCTAATCTCTGACATATTGTGGTGGTCTATGTTGTTTGGTGTTTTCTTGGACTTTGTAAATTTTTGTGCCTTCTTTTAGTTTGATTATTGTGATCTGATTTTTGCAGGCACATTAAGTTGTTTATTTGATGGTTTTGTGTAGAGAATTTTCTGATGTACTCTCTGCAGGTTTGTGTGTTCATATAGTTGTAAATCTGAGTTTTGTTGTACAATAATTTTATTTTCTTTCACCATCTATTATGAGGGAAATTTTGCTGGGTAGAATAGTTTGGGCTGGATGCCATAGTTTCTTAGGCTTTTCATTGTTCCATTCCAGGCCCTGATTGCATTCAGGGTTTCCACTGAGAAATCTGAAGTAATTATAATGGGGTTACCTTTATACATTATGTGTTGTTTCTCTCTAGCTGCTTTTAGGACTTTTTCTTTGATACTGATATTTAGAGACTTTTTTTATTAATTAGTTTATTATTCAGCAAATACACTCAGTTTGGTACCATTATTAGACTCATCTGTGACTTAACCCCTCCCCTTGGCCCCTCCTAGTTGAGGCATATGGGTCATGCATTGTGGAGTATTAAAGTATTCAGTTATGGGTAGGATAAATGTCTCTGCATATCATGACCTAAAATGTGTCTCTGACATTCTTTCTGCCCCCTCTTCTGCAAAATTTCCCTGAGCCGTGTTGGGTTCATTTTTGGTCTGCATCAAGGATGAGGTGTTGGGGGCCTCTGGGGCTCGGGCTGTCTTGTTTGGTAGGAGTTGATTTTTCTTTATGTTGATCTCCTTCACCCTTGTGCTGGTATCCAGTTCACCAGGAAATCAGCACCCTTGCTTCTTTCGCCAATTTTTCTTAGTTTCATCTGGGGCTCTTTTGAAATATGATGGGGTGGCTCTCTCCTTAGGATCTACATCTATCTGAAAAAGAGAAGCAGATTCTCCAGTGGAGAGTAGATTAGCACCAGGAAAATGAGATAGTCCTTACTTTTTTTTTCTAGAGAATTTAATAGGTTTAGGCCCTTTTGTAGCCCACGATTGATGGTAGCTTGATAATGGAGAGTGGGCTTATGTTTGGATATGGTTCTGACTTGTTTCCCATCTCCAGCTATGGGTCTCATACCACAGAGGGGATCAGTTAGCTGAATCAAGAACAGTTGGTTCCCCACCAAGGCTGTGGCCACTATTGCACTTGTGTGGGCATTGCAAAAGGATTTTGCTGCTAAGTAGGTTAGATGCTTTAACAGATATTGGTCATTTTCCCCCAGTCGCCCATGTAGCACCTTCTGGCACTAGATGCGATTGCTGACTGTCTGGGGACTGACTCTCTTCCAGCTTCCAGCCATGCTATTCCATTTTTCATGTCAACCACGTACAGTGTCTTCAGCAGTAGGGTCATACCACTAAACTTTGATGGGTCATCAAGAACTATAACAGAAATCTGTCTTTATTTTAGGAAACCTTGTAGGTCTCCCTGTCAAAAGCTCATTGTGGAGGATAGCCACAAGCTGGTACTGGGAGTTATAGGTCAGTGCCCACTAAGAAAAGGAAGAAAAAGATAAATAATATACAAGAATTAGCGAGAAGAGAGAGAGAGAGAGAAAGAGAGAGGGGTAGGGAGGGAGGAAAGGTGTAGAAGATTAAGGTTGGTCTTCATCATACCCTATCCAGTGTCTGGTGTCTCAAGTGTTCCCTCTAAGGGCCTGGTGAAGGTTCAGCGATTTGGTATGCTTCTGACGGAGTAGAATTTTATGGTACCATTGCCGTTTGGGACTAGATTTGTGGTTCATGCCCCTCCACTACCCTCCACTCCCCCCCATCCCTTCCTATTGTCTAGTCCATGAGATGCTTGCTGGATATGTAAGGCATCTTAGGAAGATTCAGGTTAAGTGCTGTAGATGAGTGAGACTATGTGGCAATTTTTTGTTGTTGTTGTTTTTTTCCTGTGATTGGGTAAGTTCACTGAGAATGATCTGTTCCAGGTTCAACAAGTTTTCCTCAAATTTCATTGTGTCATTTTTCATATGGCTGTATAGAATTGTATTGTTTAGATATATCACATCATAGGTATAAATTCTTCTAGTGATGGACATCTGGGTTCATTCCAGCTCTTAGCTATTAAGAATTGAGCTGATACAAACATGGTTGAGCAAATCTCTCTGGCCTGTGGTTTGAAGGTTTTAGGGTAGATGCCCAGTAAGTGAATAACTGGGTCAGTTGGCTTGTCTATAGTCAGCTTTTTCAGGAGTCTCCATATTGCTTTGAAAGTGGTTGTACCATCTTGCATTCCCACCAACAGTGAATGAGTATTCCTACTTCTCCACATCCTCACCAGCATTTATTTTCATTTGATTTTTTGATGTTTGTTATCCTTATTGATGTAAGGTGGAATCTCATAGTTGTTTTAATTTGCATTTCCCTGATGATTAGGGATGATGAACATTTTCTTTAGTGAATGTTTGCCATTTGCATTTCTTCCTCTGTGAACTGCCTGTTCAGCTCCTTGCCCCATTTAGTGAGTGGGGTGTTTGACTTTTTATTGTTTAGATTTTTGAGTTCTTTGTAGATTGTAGAGATTAGGTCTCTGTCAGTTGGATAACCCACAAATATTTTCTTCCATTCTGTGAGTAATCTGTTGGCTTTGCTCATTGCATGCTTGTCTGTAAGGAAACTCTTCAGCTTCATGTGGTCCCATTGGTTGAGTGACTGTTTAACATTGTGAGCTACTGGGGTTTTGTTCAGGAAGACATTTTCCATTCCTATATCATGGAAAGCACTTCCTAAATATTCTTCCAGTAGTATTCGAGTTTCTGGTCTTATATTGAGGTCTTTGAGCCATTTGGACTTGAGTGTAGTGCATGGCAAAATGTGTGGCTCAAGTTTAGGTTTCCTGCATATGGTTATCCAGTTTGTCCAGCACCATTTGTTGAAGATGCTGTCTTTTATCCAGCCTATATTTTTAGAGGCTTTGTCAAATATCAAGTAGCTATAGTTGCTTGACCCAAATCCAGGCCTCAAGTCTATTCCATTGGTTTATACTCCTGTTTTTATGCCAGTACCATGCCGTTTTTATTATTATGGCTTTGTAATATAGCTTTAGATCAGGTATGGTGATGCCTCCAAAGTTATGTTTTTTTTTTTTTTGCTGAGGATATGTTTGGATATGCGAGGCTTTCTGCCTTTCCATATGAAATTTGAGAACATTTTTTCTATCTCTATAAAGAACACTGTAGGGATTTTAATTGGAATTGCATTAAATCTATATATTTCCTTTGGTAGGATTGCCATCTTCACAATGTTAATTCTGCCTATCCAGGAGCATGGGAGGTCTTTCCATTTTCTTAAGTCCTTCTCAATTTTTTTTCAGTGTTTTTATGTTTTCATTGTATAAATCTTTCACTTCATTAGTTAACATTATTCCAAGGTATTTTTTTGTTGTTACTATTGAAAATGGGACCATGTCCCTTATTTATTTCTCTGTATCTTTGTCATTTGCATATAGAAAGGCTACTGATTTCTGTGCATTGATTTTGTATCCTGCTACTTTGCTATAGGAGGTAATCACCTTCAGGAGTTTTGGGATAGTCTGTCAGGTCTCTTACATATACAATAATGTCATCAGCGAATAGAGCTAACTTAACTTCTTCCTTTCCAGTTTGTATTCCTTTTATTTCCTTCTCCTGTCTTATTGCTTGAGCTAGGACTTAAAGTACTATATTGAAAAGCAGAGGTGAGAGTGGACAACCCTGTGTTGTTCCTGATTTTAATGGGAATTTTTTCAGTCTCTCTCCATTAAATATTATTTGGGCCTTAGGAGGTTTGTGTATTGTCTTTATTATGTTAAGATATGAACAAGCCATGCCAATTCTCTCCAATGTTTTGATCATGAAGTGATGTTGTATCTTGTCAAAGGCATTTTCTGCATCTATTGAAATTATCATGTGGTTTTTATGTTTATCTTTGTTTATGTGGTGTATTACGTTGACCAATTTCCATATGCTAAACCACCCCTGTGTTCCTGGGATGAATCCCATTTTGTCAAGGAGGATAATGCTTTTGATGTGTTGTTGGATTCAGTTTGTGAGGATTTTGCTCAGGATCTTTGCATCTAAGTTCATCAGGGAAATAGGCCAGTGGTTTTCCTTTCTTGTGGCATCTCTGCCTCATTTTGGAATTAAAGTGATGCTAGCTTCCTAAAAGGAGTTGGGTAGCTTTCTCTGTTCTCCAATTGTGTGGCAGAGTTAGAGGAAGATTGGTTTGAATCTTCCATTAAGTTTGATAGAATTCAGCTGAGAAGCCATCTGGTCCTGGACTCTTCTTTTTAGAGAGGTTTCTGTTATTATTTTTTCAATCTCCATGAGTGTGATGGGTTCATTGAGGAGATTAATCTCCTCTGAGTTTAGCTTTGATAGATGATATGCATCCAGGAATTTATCCATCTCCTCCACATTATCCAGTTTTGTGGAGTAGAGGTTTTTGAAATAAGTCCTGATGATTCCCCAGTTTCACTTATGTCTGTTATGATCTCTTCTTTTTCATTTTGAATTTTGTTAATATGAATCTTCTTCTTTTTTTGCTTGATCAAGTTGGCCAGGGGTTTGTCAATCTTGTTTATTTTTTCAAAGACCAGCTCTTTGTTGTGTCAATTGTCTTAATTGGTTCCTTGGTTTCCAATTCATTAATTTCTGCTCTGGTTTTAATTATTTCTTTCCTTCTGGAGCTCTTTGGGTTGGATATTTCTTGCTTTTCCAGTGCCTTTAGTTGGATGGTTAGGTTATTGATTTCAGATCTCTCTGTCTTTTTTTATGAAGGCATTGAGTTCTATGAATTTTCCCCTGAGGACCACCTTCATTGTGTCCCATAACATTTGGTAGGATGTTTTCTCATCATCATTCAATTCTAGAAATTTTGCAATTTCATTTTTTATTTCATCCACTATCCATTTTTTATGTGTAAGTGTGCTGTTCAGTTTTCAGGTACTGTTGGGATTCTTGGTGGGTGTTTTCTTGTTGATTTCTAGCATATAGCATTGTGATCTGATATCATGCAGGGAATTATGTCAAACTTCCTAAATATGTGGAGGCAGTCTTTGTGACCCAGTATATGGTCTACTTTAGAGAATGTTCCATGGGCTGCTGAGAATAATGTGTAGTCTGTGGATTTGGGGTGGAAAGTTCTGCAGATGTCCATTAGGTCTAAGTTATCTATGGTTTTGTTGAGCTCTCTTACTTCCCTGTTGAGTTTCTATTTGGATGATCTGTCTATTAATGATAATGGTGTATTGAAGTCCCCAGCTATGATGGTGTTGTTGGTTATTTCTGTTTTATTGTGAAGTAGGTTTTGTTTTATGAACTGTGGTGCCCTGTGTTTGGTGCATACAGATTTATGATTGTAATATCCTCATGATGGATCATTCTTTTGATACGTAGGAAGTGGTGTTATTTGTCTTTTTGATTATTTTGGTTTGGAGTTTATTTTATCCAATATTAATATAGCTACGTCTGCTTGTTTCTTATTCCCATTTGCTTGGAATACTTTTTTCCACCTTTTCACCCTGAGGAGGTGTCTGTCTTTAGTGGTGAGGTGTTTTTTGTTTTTTGTTTTTTTTTTTTTTTTTTCCAAGGTAGGGTCTCTCTCAGTCTCAGGCTGACCTGGATTTAACAGCATAGCTTCAGGGTCACCTCGAACTCACAGGGATCCTCATACCTCTGCCTCCAGAGTGCTATGATTAAAGGCATGTGTCACCAAGCCTAGATTGAGGTGGGTTTCTTGAAGGCAACAGATTGAGGGGGTCTAATGTTTTGATCCGTCCTGTTAGCTTGTGTCTCTAGATGGGTGAATTAAGGCCATTAATATTTAGGGTAATGACTGTGAGATTTGATTTGATCCCTGTCACATTGTGATGGCATATGTGGGTTGGTGTTTTCATGGACTTTATAGTTATTTGTGTCTACATTGAGTTTGGTTATTATCATCTGCTTCTTGTAGGCATTTGAGATAATTTATTTCTCTTCTGTGGAGAATTTCCTGAAATTCTCTCTGTAGGTTTGATTTTATGTTCATATAATTGTAAATCTGAGTACTTCTGGGAGAGTTTCTCCTTTGGTTCAGTCTGTTTGGTGTTTGTTAGCTTCTTGTATGCTTTTTATATATATACTTTTTTATATAGATAATTTTTATTTGCGAATGTGGCCCTGGCATCTCCACTGGGTCTCCACTGCAAGCCATGGTTCATCCTCATGGTCCCATGGGGTCTCTATGCAGGAAACCAGCAAACCTGCTTCACACTGCCCATGGCCATTTCCAAGACACAAGACCATGTTGCAAACTCAATGGCCCTCTTTCCAGCATTTCTTATACTCTACAATAGCAGGTAGGGTGCCAATTTGTTAATCCAGGGGGGAATAAAGCAAACTTGGAAGAACAGGACACTCCTTGAGCACTCAGGCCCCTTCAAAAGAGTCTACATTCTTCTTGTTGCCCCACTGCAGGTCAACTAGCCCAGTCTCAAAGGCTGTAATCTCTCAGTTGCAGCTGAAGAGGCAACAGTTCACCCAAAGATTTTTCTAAACCATATCCCTCTACTCACCCCAGTTCATTTCTATGAAAAGAAACCCTGCACAACTTCTCAGGACATGGGCACAAGTGCATGCTTCTCACACAAACTGCTAGCCCAGTCCAAGCAAAGCTCTTTCTAACCCTCACAAGCCAAACCTCACAGTCCATAGTTTTTACTGCATGCTGGTCTTGCAGCTCAGACCAGAATAGTCCATGAAGCTGTACTTACAGCACTGCAAGGCATCTCTTAGGCCAAGGTTTCAAATCCTCCCACATTCCTCTTGAAAATCAGCTCCAAAAGGCCAAAGCCACACAGTCAAGTGTCTAGCAGCAAACCCACTCCTTGGTACCACTTTACTCTTGCAGTCCGGTTCGCATTGCTGGTAGAAATCACCCAACCAAGAGCAGCTTCTGGGCAAAAGAGTTAATTTGGCTTACAGGCTCGAGGGGAAGTTCCATGATGGAAGGGGAAAATGATGGCATGAGCAGAGGGTGGACATCACCCCCTGGCCAACATAAGGTGGACCACAGCAACAGGAGTGTGTGCCAAACACTGGCATGGGGAAACTGGCTATAAAGCCCATAAGCCTGCTTCCAACAATACACTCCCTCCAGGAGGCATTAATTCCCAAATCTCCATTAGCTGGGAACTTAGCATTCAGAACACCTAAGTTTATGGGGTACACCTGAATCAAAGCACCACAGGGGATAAAGGGGAATGGGACAAAGCAGACTGGTGTTGTGGCTCAACTGCAGAGGGGGAAGGAAATGAATGTGTGGTGGTTCCACATGTTGAGGGCTGAGGGGATGGGATAATGGGTCCAATGGGACCCTGTGCCAGGGTTAGGGTACATGCCTAGGGGTGGGCGATGGTTAGTGGGATGGCATTCATGCATGGAGATCCCCTGGGGGAATGCTATCCTGCTGATGTGGGTCCACACACAGGGGTGGGGACCATGGCAAGTAGGATGGTGTTCAATGTGGAGGTCCCTGGGGGAACTCTAGAGTGCTGTCCTGTGTCTGTGCATGGGGTGGGGGACAGCAACAAGTGAGATGGCATATGTGAGTGTGGAGGCATGTGTGGAGCTACACTAGCCTGCTGGTCTAAATCCCCTTAGCCTGTGGTTAGTCCAGAAGGAACCTGTGGCCTGGATTATGGAGGGTATTGGGTGAATGGGAGCATGGGAATCAGCTCGAGGTCTATTTGTGTCTGCTCACCCCTGGAAGACCCAATATACCCTAAAAGTCTTGCCTTTACTTCCCCAGGAGGTGCAGCATGCTTAGGCAGGTGCCATCTTGACCTTATCTCATCTGATTTTTTTAATAATTTCTTTTAAGCAAACACTTTTATTTATTTATTTGACAGAGAAAGAGGGAAAGAGAGAGACAGAGAGAAAATGTGCAATCCAGGACTTCCAGCCACTGCAAATGAACTCCAAACCCATGTGCCCCCTTGTGCATCTGGCTCACATAGGTTCTGGGGAACTGAATCTGGGTCCTTTGGCTTTGCAGCAAAAGTTTTAACCTGAGAGCCATCCCTCCAGCCCTCACTTTATTATTTTTAGTGATTTCCATTCTTAATGGAGTAAAGGGGAATCTCATATTTATTTTAATTTACATTTTCCTGATTGCTAGGGACATTGAACAGTTTCCTAAGTGTGTGTCAACAATTTGTATTTCATCCTATGAGAACTCCCTTTGCAGTTATCTGCCCCATTTTTGTAGTAGATTGTTTGATTTTTCTGAGTTTTCTGTTTATTCTACATATTAGGGTCTGTCAGTGGTATGGGTGGTAAAGCCTCTCTCCCATTCAGTGGGTAATCTATTGGATGTGCTTGTGATCATTTTACCTGTGCCAAGTGTTTTTGGCTTCCTGAGATCCCATTAGTTTAGTGATTCTTTAACTTACTAGGCTACTACCTAGGCATTGTTCAGTAAGTTTCTCCACTCATATATCTTGGAGAGTTCCTCCTATTTTTTTCTTCCAGTAGAAGAAATTCAGGTCTTACATTAAGATCTTTAATTCATTTGGACTTGACTTTTGTGTATGGTGAAATGTGTGGGTCCAGTTTCACTTTTCTACATATCGTTATTCAATTTGTTCAGTACCAGTCTTCATTATTGGCACCTTTGTCAATGACCAAGAAGTTGTACTTACTTGATCTGAAGTACGGGTCTTCAATTCTGTTCCATTGGTTTGTTTCTGTTTTATGCCATTATCATGCTGCTTTTGTTACTATGGCTTTGTAATATAGCTTTAGATTGGGTATTATGGTACCTCCAGTTTTTTTTTTTTTTTTTTTTTTTTTTTTTTTCCCCACTGAGGATATGTTGGATATCTGAGGCCTGTTGACATTCCATATAAGTTTTTTTTTTTTTTTTTTTCCTGTCTCTGTAAAGAATGATGCTGGAATTTTTACTGGTATTAAATTTGTATATTGCTTTTGGTAAAATTTCCATCTTCACAATATTAATTCTACCTATCCAGGAACATGGGAGGTCTTTTCATCTTCTCAAGTCCTCCTAAATTTCTTTTCTGAGCATTTTTATGTTTTCATTATATAGGCCTTTCACATCCTTTGTTAGTATTATTTGAAGAAATTTATTATTTTTTGCCTATTGGAAATGCAACAGCCTTGCTAATTTCTTTCTCTGTATATTTGTCCTTTGCATATAAAAAAACTATTGATTTTGTATATTGACTTTGTATCCTGTCACTTTACTGAAAAAATTAATCACCTGTGAAAGTTTTGAGACTGAGACTTTCAGGTCATTTATGTATAGGATGATGCCATATAGTAGGCTAAGTAGGGCTAATTTTGTCTTCTTCTTTTCCAATTTGTGTACCTTTTGTTTATTTCTCCTATCTTATTGTTTGGGCTAGGACTTTTAGTACTACGTTTAAGAGCAGTGGTGAGAGTAGGAGCCATATCTTGTTCCCTATCTCAATAGAAACTCCTTGAGTCTTTCCTTATTAATTATTATTTGGGTTTTAGGAACTTTATATATAGCCCTTATTATATTGAGGTATAAACTACCCATGTCTATTTTCTCCAGCATTTTGATCATGAAGGGGTGTTGTATTTTGTCAAAGTCCTCTACATCAATTAAGATGATAATGTGGTTCTTGTGATTAAGTTTATTTATGTGATGCATTATGTTGACCAATCTCCATATGTTGGAAAATCCCTGCACCCCTGGGATGAAGCCTATTTGATCAAGGTGATGCTTGTTCTGTGTTGTTGAAATCAGGTTGCAAGGATTTTGTTCAGTGTCTTTGCATATGATTTCATCAGGGATATAGGCCTATAGTTTTCTTGGTTTAGTAGTCAGGTGTTGACTACTTCATCAAATGACTTAGGGAACATTCCCTGATCTCTAATTCTCTGAAACAGTTTGAGAAAAACCAGTTTCAGTTCTTGAATGCAGGCCAGGTAGAATTCAGCTGAAAAGTCTTCCGTTCATGGACTTTTCTGTTTGGAGAGGTTTGCTATTACCTTTTCAATCTTGAAATATATGACAAGTTTATTTAGGAGATTAATCTGCTCTGAGTTTAGTTTTTGTAGATGGCATGTGGCTAGAAGTTGATCCATTTCTTCAAGATTATCCAATTTTATGGAGTAGAAGTTTTGGAAGTATGTCCTAATGATTCTTCATATTTCATTGATGTCTGTTTTGACTTCCCCCTTTTCATTTCTGATTTCATTAATTTGGCAATTCTCTCTTTTTAATTTTGCTTGATCAAATTGACCAGGAGTTATTCAATCCTGTTTATTTCTTCAAAGGAAAAACACTTAATTTCATTGAGTTTTCTTAATTATTTTCTTTGTTTTCAATTCTCTAATGTCTGCTCTGATCTTGATTATTTCTTTGCACTTGGGGATCTTCAGGTTGGATTCTTCTTGTTTTTGCACCATATTTAGGTGAATATTTAGGTTATTAATTTGTGATCTCTCCATTTGTTTTATGAAGGTATTTATACCACTATGAATTTTTGCCTTAGGATTGCCTTCATTGTGTTCTATAAGTTTCATAAAATGTGTTTTCATTTTCATTCAATTCTAGAAATTTTGCATTTTCTTCCCCAACCCATTCTTTGTTTAAAAGTGTGTTGTTCAGTGTGCAGGAGCCAGTGGAGTTCTGATGTGTTTGTTGTTTTTAATTTCTAGCTTTAAAGGATTGTGATCTGATATGATGCAGCAAGCTACTTCAGGTTATGGAGGCATGCTTTATGGGCTAATATGTTGTCTATTTTGGAGAAGGTTCTGTGGGGTGCTGAGAAAATGTGTTTTCTTTAGAACTGAGGTGGGAGGTTCTATGGGTGACTGTAAGGTCCAGTTATCTATGGTTTTGATGAGTTCTATTATTACCCTGTTGCTTTTCTGCTTGGATCATCTATCTGTTGGTGATAATGGAGTATTGAAGTCCCCAATTATGATGGTGTTGTTGTTTATTTCTGTTTTGTTGTCTAGTGGGTTCTGTTTTATAAATGTGGCACACCTATATTTCATGCATATATTTTTTAGATTGTGATGTCCTCATATTGGATCATTGCCTTGTTGAGTAAGTAGTGGCTTTCCTTGTCCTTTTTAATTACTTTTGAATTGAAGTCTATATTATCAAATATTAATATACCAACACCTGCTTGTTTCTTAGTTCATTTGCTGTAAATATCCATTTCCATACTTTCACCCTGAGGAGGTGTGTGTCATTAGTGGGAAAGTGGGAGTGATAAAAGGGTCTATTTTTCTGATTGAACCTGTGAACCTGTGTCTTTTGATGGGGAAATGGTGGTTAAGACTATTAATATTGAGGGTTATAACTGTGAGGTTTGATTTACACCTTGCCATGAGGGGGTACTGTATGGTGTTTTGTGCTTTCTTGTGCTTTGTACTTTGAGCCTACACTAGTTTTGGTTATTGTGATCTTATTCTTATAGGCTCTTGGGATTCATTGCTTGACTCTTCTGTGTGGTGTATTCCCTGAAGTATTTTCTGTAGGTTTGGCTTTGTGTTCACATATGATAGAGTTGTTGTTTTTTATGGAATTTGTTTTCTTTTGCCATTTATTAAGATGGATGTTTACTGGGTACAGTAGTTTTGGCTGGAAGCCATAGTTTTTAATCTTGGGAGTGTTCCATTCTAGGTCCTTTTGGCTTTCAGGTTTTCCCCTGAGCAGTCTGAGGTAATTCTGATGGGACTGCCTTTGTATGTAGTAAGTTGTTTCTCTCTTGCTGCTTTTAGCACTTTCTCTGTGTTTCATCATTAAGAATTGTAATTGTGATATGCCTTGGATAGTTTCTTCTTTATTCCTGCCTGTTTGGTGTTCTGTGAGCATCTTGTATCTGAATGAGCCTCTCTTTTGTGATATTTGGAAAATGTCTTCAATAATTTAGTTGAATATGCTGTCTATGCCTTTGGCCTGAATTTCTTCTCCTGTGGTCCTTTGATCTGGATGTTTGGTCATTTTAGTGTATCCCAAAATTTCTGTTAATTCTGGTCACATGATTTTTTGAATTTAAAAACATTTTAGGACTCCTAAACAATTTCTTCTATCTTGTCATCCAGCTCAGAGGCTCTGTCTTTCACAGGAGTGGTTGTTAGTGAGGGCTTCTAGAGAGGTTTTTAAAAGCTCTATTTGATTTTTTTCTTTTGTGTTGTCTACATAATGTCCATTTCTTTTATGAGGTATGATTTCCGTTTTAGGTGTGATTTTTTAAATAATTCTTAGAATTTATTCTGTCTTTTGGTCATGTCTTCATTAAGCTTAATCAGCTGGTTATTGAGATACTCCATTTCTTGACTCACTTTCAGTTCATTTTAATATCTTTTGAAGCTTTTATGATTTTCTTCAATTAAATTAAGTCTAGTGATAAAATCCGAGTATTCTAGCCGGGCATGTTGGTGCACACCTTTAATTCCCGCACTCAAGAGTCAGAAGTAGGAGTTCAAGTAGGAGTTCAAGGCCACCCTGAGACTACATAGTGAATTACATGTCAGCCTGAACTAGAGTGATACCCTACCTCAAAAAACAACAACAGTACAAAAAAAAAAAGTCTGAGAATTCTAAGAGACGATTTTTCTCAATTCAATTTATGCAATTGTTTGTTGATGGTTTGCTTTCAGTACAGAAATTATTTGGTAACATTCACATCACTTGTTATATTTTCATTTTGGGATTCAATTTCTATTGTTTTCTTGATGATTTCATTAGAAACCTCCATTGTGAGACTAGGCATCCTTGTTGGTGTTCTCTCAGTTTTCTGACTTTTTTCTTTCTTTCTTTCTTTCCCTTCCTCCCCCCCCCCCACTTTGGCATTGTGATCTACCCATTATGAGGTAAAGTTTATTTTATTGAGGGGGAAGCAAGTATTTGTCCTCATAGGATCTATAGTGAGTGTTCTGTTTTAAATGTGAACTGGATTGGTGTTTAACAGGGTTATAACCCCAGATGTGCAGATGGCAGACATTGCAAGTACATTAAAGGTCCCTGGAGAGCTGGGGAGTGAGGAATTGTAAGCCCTGCACTACTCACTCCACTCATGAACATTTTTCTACACAAGAGCCCTTGGGTTGGCCTGTGTACCCTCTGGCTTAGGGGAATAAGTATTTGGGGAACCAGGTGATGGCCAATCAGGAAACTTAAACAAAAAGTCTGCTTTCACAGCATACAAGCAGAGACCAGGCTGCCCCAAGCCTGCAGCATTTGTACCAACACAAGGGAACTGTAAGGTGGGGAACTAACAGGGAGCTCTGACCTACTCACTCTTTGTGCACACCTTCCATAACATGGGAGCTGGGAGTAGGGGGCCTAAGAGTTATTCAATCAGGAAACCAGAGCAAAATGCCTGTTTCCACAGCAGACACACACACACACACACACACAGAAACTAGGCTGCCCAAGCCAGCAGTAGGGGTACCAGGACCAGGGAATTGGGATGCGAAGGATGATCTGGGTCCTCTGGCCTATTCCTTCTGTTCACACACCCTTCAGAGCAGGGGATCCAAGAGTTGCTGACCCAAGGGCCATTTAATCAGGAAGGCAGAGCAAGAGGACTGCTTCCACAGCAAGCTCACAGGGTCCAGGCAGCCCTAAACTAGTAGCAGGGTAACTGAGACCAGGAAACTTGGAGCTGGGAGAGGAAAGTGGGGCTCTAGCCTACTCACTACATGTGTGCACACACTGGAGCAGGGGATCCAGGAGTTGGGAACCCAGGGGCCATTCAATCAGGATTTTTTTTCAATGACCCACTTATTGTTCAACAGTATATTTTTAATTAAATAGTTTTACTTATTTATTTCAGAAGAGAAGGAAAGAGCCAGCTTTTGATCATAGAGTTATTTTATTTCTTCTTTGATTGAGATATAATTTGACTAGTATAATAGTTTGGGTTGGCAGCTGTGAATTCCCAATATTTGATAACTCCCATTCCAAATTCTTCATGCTTTTAGAGCTTCCATTGACCATATATTATTCTTTTGGGCTAATTGCTGAGCTGTTTTTCTCTGGTAGCTTTTAATATTCTTTCTTTTTGTTCTGTGTTTGATGTTTTAACTATGCTGTGAGGTGCAGAATTTCTTTTCTTGTCTGTTTGGTGTGTTTTGTGAGCCTCTTCTACTTGGATATCCCTCTTTTTCATAAGGTTTGAAATGTATAATTTTATGGCATTTACTTTCTATGACTGACCTGAAGTTCTTCCCCTCTTGTATACCTATGATCTGAAAGTTTCATGTTCCAAAGGTATGCCACATTTCACTCATGCTCTATGTGAATGTTTGTTACTCGTCATGGATTTTGTCTTCTATATCTCTATCCTCTCCCTTGTCCTCAAGTCCTGATATTTTGTGCTCCACATGATCTATTATATTTGTATGGCATTCGTGGAGATTTTTATTTATATATTTATACATTATTTGCAAAAATACTGTTATTTTTTTATTTGTGACAGAAAAAGAGAGAGAAACATGTGGGCATTTCAAGGCCTCCTGTCTGTACAAACAAATTCCTGATGGATGTGCCACTCAAGTACAACTGGCTTTATGTGTATACTGGAGAATTGAACCTGGAGCAGTAAGGTTTGAAATAAAGCACCATTAGCCATTGAGCCATCTCCCCAGTTGACCTGATAATTTTAAAATTGATTTATTTCTTTTTTCAATTCTATTAGACTTTTCTTCATCAGCTTCCTCCTCATTGTGATCTTTTTTCCTTTATTGATTTGTCTTTCCCATTCCATTCAGTAGATTATCTGTTCTCTTACAAGTCATTCAGGTATTGGTTAGTGTTATTGCAACTCATTCAGGTATCTATTCTTTTACTTAATTCTCATCCATTTTATTCTTGCTTCTGTTCATGCCCTCTTATAGTTTATTGTATATGATAATCATAATTCAGTTTTAAAATTCTTTGGAGTTTTCTGTAACTAATTTTCACTGGAGACTTCAACTATGGCACAAGTAATTTTTGGTGGTGGTATTTTGCCTTGCTTCTTGTTTTATTTGTTTTATGTTGGTGGGTTGTCCATATTAAAATAATCCCTTTGCTTGCAGAGAATGTAGCAGCAATTGTTGTACTTGACACAAGGTGGGTGGCCTGGTACTGTTCCAGTAACAGACCTCTTTCAAAGTTATTTTGTTTTCTAAATTTGATCTCTTGAATGTAGTATTCAAATTCATTGAGAAGACTTTTCCAAATAAATAGATATGCTTTTATAGTGAAGAGGTTTTTCCAACTTGATTGAAACCAATTCAACATTCAGCTTCAATCTTATGTAAAATGGAAGTGTAAAAAAATATCAGTACATGTAATAGATTGCATACTGTCATTCCAAACTTATACATTTATAAATGTACTATTTTTCTTAACTGAAGCACAGGTTTAGAAGGAAGTAAGAGAAGACAAAAGTGAATATGAGATGTGAATTTTATTTTAGTAGTGATTATAATTCAGATCCCATCTATTTTCGGGAAGCAGGCTATATACATTTGTAACATGTCAGAAACTTGGAGCTTTTTCCAAGATGCCAGTCATTTGAATTAATCTACTAACATAAATTAATGATGAAATTAGTTGTCTCCTTATATAAAAACCAAATAACTCAGTAAATAAGTATTATGAATATATGTATGTTATGGATATATATATATATATATATATATGTTATGAATATATATATATTTTGGTGAGATATATATTTTGAAATAACATGTAAATTTACATGTAAATATCATATATTTCATATGATTTTACAGTGATTATAAATTTATAATGAAAGAAAAAAATTGAAGGTACAAACTATAAATATCATATATTTTTAATAATTATAATCCATTTCCCCAGATGGAAATTTTGTAAAGATTACCCAACTAAATATGAGACTGTAAACTGTAGGTTATTTATCAGTCCAAACTGGGTAATATAATGGATAGCCAATATCTTAAATATTTGTGTTTTGTTCAGAAACTAAGTACATTTTCCCATCATGCTATATGGTTAAATTA
Source organism: Jaculus jaculus (assembly GCF_020740685.1). Classification (NCBI taxonomy): domain Eukaryota; kingdom Metazoa; phylum Chordata; class Mammalia; order Rodentia; family Dipodidae; genus Jaculus; species Jaculus jaculus. The sequence continues at coordinate 59,156,979 of NC_059110.1, read as the reverse complement.
GCCATCAAGATTTCAGGTCCATACCTCTTTCACATATTCATTATTATAAACTGGAAATTACATCTAAAGGTTTATAAAATTTCTGCTCAACAGCTGAACATCATTGTAACCAATGCATGCTGGCACCTTTGGTATTCCATAGATGGAGACACATGTTTTCTATTCAGTGAGTATGGAAGTTCATCCTCTTTTACCAGTGGCTATCTTTCATCAGTGGAATTGATGTTATCATGGTTGCAAATGGGGCAAGAGCTCATGGATTATGACTGTCTCACCAATAATTGCACTATGACTTCAAAATGGTTATTTTTTTTTTTTCACAACCTATCATTTTGTGCTCATTGCCTGAATAAATTTTGTATGGAACTTCTTCACTAGCTAGAGCTTTACAAGTCAGTTTAAATAGAGTAAAGAAAGCTGCTTAATTTATTTTTCATTTTAATTTTTAAAAATTATTTATTAATTATTTTATAAAAAAGGTTGTACCTTACCTCCAGCCCAATTCATCTGGGAGTTTTCTTGGCGAAGTTGTTGGAATTAATTGTGGTGACCAAGAGGCCTTAGTCTATTGGGGAGAGGGGTGGGTGCCTCAGACAATTTCCACCCACCCTAGGGTTCTTTCACTCAGAGTTAAGGTAAGGCACCTTATGGGTTCTACCTCAAGTGTGTGTATTTTGATGGAGTATTGATTGTGTATGTTGGAGAGAAATTGAATAATAAAAGGAATGAATGAACAAGGCTATTCATATTTTGGGAATTGACCATTTTTCACCTAGAGTCCATGATACTCAAATACTTTTGGTTTTGTTCTCATATTCAGAAATGGAAATATATAAAACAGGCCTCTACTGACAGAAATTTGACCAACTGAACATGATTTGAATGCTAACATACTATATGCCTTTACTCATTCATTTGAATCACACAGAATTCAAAAGGCAGCAGCTGTGATAAGTCTCTTAGTTTTAAACAAGCCAACAGACAACAAAAGCCAATCACTAAAGCTTGTACATACTGGGATGCTCAAGGAGACCCTGGTTTCCTGGGTATCAGTGGATTTTAAAATGGTAGTACGTGCATTAGAAATAGAAGATGCATTGTTTCCAATTCCAGGAATGGTATTTCTGGTTCATATGGTGGTCCCATTTCTCATTTTCTTTTAGGCAAGCCCAACAGACTGCCTTTTTTTTTTTTTAATTTATTTATTTTAGAGCGACAGACACAGAGAGAAAGACAGATAGAGGGAGAGAGAGAATGGGCGCGCCAGGGCTTCCAGCCTCTGCAAACAAACTCCAGACGCGTGCGCCCCCTTGTGCATCTGGCTAATGTGGGACCTGGGGAACAGAGCCTCGAACCGGGGTCCTCAGGCTTCACAGGCAAGCGCTTAACCGCTAAGCCATCTCTCCAGCCCCAGACTGCCTTTTTAAATGCAAGAGTGAGAGATAGATTGGGAATGTGTGAGAGAGAATTGGTATGCCTGAACCTCCAGCCACTGTAATCAAACTTGAGATGCTATGCCTACTTGGACATGTGCAACCTCGTATGCTTGCATCACTGTGCATCTGACTTACATGAGAACTGTAGAGTAAAACATGATTCCTTGGGCTTCACAGGAAAGAACATTAAGGTCTACAACATCTCTCCATCCCCATTTCCTTCCCACTCTTTCCCTCTTTGTTTTCTTTCTTTATTTTTATTTTTATTTATTTATTTTTTTTTTCAAGATAGGGTTTCATGCTAGCTCAGGCTGACCTGGAATTCACTATGTAGTCTCAGGGTGGCCTGGAACATGAGTGATAAACCTACCCCTGCCTCCTGAGTGCTGGGATTAAAGGTGTGCACACCACACCTACCTTCATTTCTCATTTTTGAAGGACTTTCACATTGGTTTCCATAGTGCCTGCACTCTATTTCTTCCAATAGTTTATGAGGATCTTTCCCCTGGAATCTAGTCTCCATCCAATCAATAGTGTATGAGGATCTTTCCCTTGGTGTCCTGGCCAATAGTTGTTCTTTTTTCGTTGGTGACAGGCATTCTAATGATGGGTAAATTGGATCTCATGATAGTTTAAATTTGCATTTTTTCCATATGACTAAAGAGTGAGGAGGGGTGAGACAGCTATGACATTATATTTTTATCACATCTAGAACCCAGATTGAACATAAAATATGAATGAAGAAAGGAACTGTTTATAGGAAAGAACAAGATGACCAGTAGGAAGAGGAGTAGGTGACAAAATAGCATAATATGAATGGAAATAAGAAATTTAAAATAATATACATGGCAAAATGTGTCTTAATAAAAGTCATTATTATGTACACTAAGAAAAAATTGAGAATATAGGCTGCAGAACTAGCTCCGTAGTTAATATTACCTGCATAAAAAGCATGATGGCTTAGGTTCAATTCTCCTGTATCCACATAAAGCCATGTAAAAAGTGGCACACACATCTGGAGTTACTTTGAGAGGTACTAGGCTTTGGGATACTGAATCTCATATTCTATCTCTGTCTCCTTGTATATAAATAAATAAATAATTTCAAAAATTAAAATCTGGAAGATCCAAAGCTTATGGGCACCTGTGTGAGAAATATTTTGACTACAGTTTTTGGGTAGGCCTGAATACTGCCTCCCAGCCTCATCATCTGAATTCTATACCTTGGAGTTATCTCAATCGTGGGGTGACTATGAATTTCACTGCATGAGAAATCAGCTCATAACACAAAGAAATCTTCTGCGACTGAAAACCCCATTGCACTGAAGCAAGCCTCAGAGAACTTCTGTAATATGCAACCCCAAGATGTTTGCTTCGAATCTTATGCGGTCGGGCTACGTGGCGGACTGCGGCAAAGCGAGAGCCTGGGAGACGCCGCTTCCGCCAGCTCCGCCGGAGACCAGAGGCGACCGTGGCGGCTGCTGACGGGCCCCGCACTCCTTCCATGACTCCAGGAAGTCCCGTTGTATCAGAGTAAGATGGACGGTAGCTTTGATTGTGATTGTGGTGAGCTGGAGCCACCTGATCACTAACAAGACAGCTGTCACCAGCAGTCACCAGGGCTTCCTGTTGAAATACACAACAAAGGAAGAAAAGCAAAACGGAAATAGTGCTTGCCAGCACCTTAGTATGCTGCTGCTCAGGGCCAGTCCAGCACTGAATGTATCTGCACTGCGAGGCAGATGTTCGTAGAAAGCTGTGGGGCGCATATTTATTCACATTTTGTTAAATGTTAAGTCGTTTAGCACAGTAAATCTGAGTGCATAGTATGTCATTTCATTCCGCTTGAGTTTCTTGAGTGTTTTCTTTAAATGTCTGCAGAGTTGCTGCCCCCTTTTTGAACTATGAGTACTGCAATCTTTTTCATTCTCAGTATGAGTAGAGACTTTTGAGCTTTAATCCAAGGGGAACTCAACGGCCTGGCTGGCATATGCAATGAGCATCAAGACACCATCTTGCTGCGGAAGCATAGCTATTTTTATTCTCCCCTTTTGAGAGATCTTTCTTCTTGATGCCAGTTTTCTTCCTTGTTTACACAAGTTCAGCAATTCGAAAGGAAAAGGCAATAGTGAAGGTTTCAAAATGGCTGAGAAATTTGAAAGTCTCATGAACATTCATGGCTTTGATCTGGGCTCCAGGTACATGGACTTGAAACCACTGGGCTGTGGAGCCAATGGCTTGGTTTTTTCTGCTGTAGACAACGACTGTGACAAGAGAGTAGCCATCAAGAAAATTGTTCTTACTGATTCCCAGAGTGTCAAACATGCACTCCGTGAAATCAAAATTATTAGAAGACTTGATCACGGCAACATTGTGAAGGTGTTTGAAATTCTTTGTCCCAATGGAAGCCAATTAAGAGATGATGTGGGCTCCCTCAGGGAGTTGAACAGCTCTACATTGCTCAGGAGTACATGGAGACAGACTTGGCCAATGTGCTGGAACAGGGCCCCTTACTGGAAGAGCACTCCAGGCTCTTCATGTACCAGCTGCTATGTGGGCTCAAGTATATCCACTCTGCAAATGTGCTGCACAGAGATCTCAAGCCAGCTAATCTTTTCATTAACACTGAAGACTTGGTGCTGAAGATAGGTGACTCTGGGCTTGTACTGATCATGGATCCTCACTGTTCCCATAAGGGTCATCTTTCTGAAGGGTTGGTTACTAAATGGTACAGATCTCTGTGTCTTTTGCTTTCTCCTAATCATTACACTAAAGCCATTGACATGTGGGCTGCAGGCTGCATCTTTGCTGAAATGCTGACTGGTAAAACCCTCTTTGTAGGTGCACATGAACCTGAACTGATTTTAGAGTCTATTCCTGTTGTACATGAGGAAGATCGCCAGGAGCTTCTCAGCATAATTCCAGTTTACATTAGAAACGACATGACTGAGCCACATAGACCATTAACTCAGCTGCTTCTGGGAATTAGTTGAGAAGCACTGGATTTCCTGGAACAGATTCTGATGTGTAGCCCCATGGATCGGTTGACAGCTGAGAAGGCGCGATCCCACCCCTACATGAGCATATACTCCTTTCCCACTGATGAACCCATTTCGAGTCATCCTTTCCACACTGAAGATGAAGTTGATGATACTTTGCTTATGGATGAAACTCATAGTCATATTTATAATTGGGAAAGGTATCATGATTGTCAGTTCTCAGAGCATGACTGGCCTATTCATAACAACTTTGATATAGATGAAGTTCAGCTTCACCCAAGAGTCATGTCTGATGTCACTGATGAAGATGACGTACAAGTTGACCCTTGGAAATACTTGGATGGAGACCGAGAAAAGTACCTGGAAGATCTGGCCTTTGACATCACACTGCTGGCAGTACCTGGATCATCATGAAAACAAGTACTGTGACCTGGAGTGTAGCCATACTTGTAACTACAAAACGAGGTCATCATCATATTTAGATAATTTGGTTTGGAGAGAAAGTGAGATTAACCATTCTTATGAACCCAAACTCATTATAGATCTTTCCAATTGGAAAGAACAAAGCAAAGAGAAATCTGATAAGAAAGGCAAGTCAAAATGTGAAAGGAATGGATTGGTTAAAGCCCAGCTAGTGCTGGAGGAGGCATTCCAGCTGTCTGGGGTGGAAAGGGAGAGGCAGGGATTTGATTTTGATTCCTTCATCGCAGGAACCATTCAGCTCAGTTCACAGCATGAACCTCCAGGAGTTGTTGACAAGTTAAACGACTTGAACAGCTCAGTGTCCCAACTAGAGCTGAAAAGCCTGATATCAAAGTCAGTAAGCCAGGAGAAGGAGGAGAAAGGGATGGCAAACTTGGCTCAGCTAGAGGCCTTATATCAGTCTTCTTGGGACAGCCAGTTTGTGAAGGGTGGGGAGGAGTGCTTTCTCATCATCAGTTCTGCTGTGAGGCCAGGAAGGATGAATACATGGAGAAGGAAAACACCTACACCAGTTACTTGGACAAGTTCTTTAGCAGGAAAGAAGATTCTGAGATGCTAGACACTGAGGCAGTGGAGGAAGGGAAGCTTGGGGAGAGAGGAAGTGAGGCAGGGTGTTTGAACAGCAGTGGGGAGTTCCTCTTTAACAAGCAGCTTGAGTCCAGTGGGGTCACCCCTTAAATCAATACAGGCCACGTTAACACCTTCCGCTATGAAATTGTCCCCTCAGATTCCTCATAAGACATATAGCAGCATTCTGAAACACCTGAACTAAATACTCAGCAGACATTTCTTTGTATTCTTCATGAAATGTGTTTTGTCTTTTGTTATTAGTAGTGTTTAAGTCACTTTTTACTTGAATTAAAAGATGTCATTTAGTAAGGAGTTTATTAGTTCTCAGTTTTGTTAAATCCAGACTTTTTTTCTACATGTGAGATAGTTTCATTTAATTGGCATGTTGTTTGCACACAAAAAAAGAGTAGAGCAAAATAATGCAATGCAGGAGGAGACAAAAGAAATGCACTAAGACTAGAACATTCTCACAGAACAATGATTGCTTTACAGGAAACAAAAAATCTTGCCTTGAAATTTACACAGTGAGACTGTACATAATTGCATGGAAATATCTATTTTTTTTTCCTGAAACATTTTTCATTCATTAGTATTTTCAAGTTTTTTATACTGTACACATTACTTAAAACACATGATACCAGCAGCAACTGAAAATGAATGCCGAGTTTGGTACACATGTGTTATCTACCTCAAGGTAACAGAAGTTTGTGGCAAACATAAACCACCCATAGTGTGTCAGTGTGCACTTCTGTTTAGCCAGCATTTCTAGTAGTAAACTGTTCTTATCAGTGTTCTGGTGGTCATTCTTTATAGTGAAGTGTTAATACATCACACCTTATTTATTTTAGCAAATCAGTATATTTCCTGTATTTAATTATAAAAGTTAACTTAGTTTAAAATTTTATTTGCAACAACCCTTTTTCCACTTTACACCATGGTTTGTTGCCTGTCTAGCTGAAGGCATACCGTCAGTCTATCCCAAGGCAGTCCACATATGTTAAGTGTTCATTTTAAGTAAAGTACTCACTGTGTATAGGAATCCATATTTTGGAGGTGCTTGATATATTTACAAAGAAAATTAGGAATTACTTTATTATAAAATGCTCCTAGAAGTCTTAATTGTGTTTGTTTTTCAAAGTCTGTAATGTTAAACTTGTGTGCATGGAAGTAACTAAGGTACATCATTATTGTAGCTTAAAAGTTGTACATGATAAGACTTTTTTTGTTTTGTTTTGTTTTTACTGCATGGTTTTATTGAATGATCTATTCCCCATCCCTAGGCAAGCATGAATAAAAATTAGGTTAAATGCATAAAAAAAGAATCTTTTATGCATTATGCAAGACTGAAATGAGAATCAAATTATGAATTATAAATTAAGTACATGTTAAACTTGAAAACTTTGTAAAATGGGGTTTTCTTTAGTACACTTAATTTAGTATCTGTGAATGTATCTTCTGAATTATAAGAAACAATGTAGAATTGTGACAGGAGTTTAGAACTATGAAGCTCCTGTCCCAATCATAGCATGCATGTTAATTTAAAGAAAAATATAATTGTTTCCAAGCATCCAAACTATATTACTGTTATTTAGATAATAAGGAGAAAGCAAATAAAACAAATAAGGTGGAAGTCAGTATAGGTACTAAAGAATTGCATTGTACTGTGTTAAGTTACTTTGTTAAGAAGAGTAGTAAAAATTACTGCTCACAAGAAAACATAATTTTGTCTTTGAAATGTGATATATAGAAATTAAAGTAGGGCTGGAGAGATGGCTTAGCGGTTAAGCGCTTGCCTGTGAAGCCTAAGGACCCTGGTTCGAGGCTCGGTTCCCCAGGTCCCACGTTAGCCAGATGCACAAGGGGGCGCACGCGTCTGGAGTTTGTTTGCAGAGTCTGGAAGCCCTGGCGCGCCCATTCTCTCTCTTTCCCTCTATCTGTCTTTCTCTCTGTGTCTGTCGCTCTCAAATAAATAAATAAAAAATTTAAAAAAAAAAAGAAAAAGAAATTAAAGTACCTGAAGTCTTAGAGAAACAGGGCATCACTAGAAAGAGAGGGAAAATGTTTAATATCTTACCTAAATGCATCAGGATCTTACCCCTTATTCAAAGAGGTAGAGTCCTATCTGCACATTATACTTGTAATCTTGGCTTCATTACTAATAGCACATCCCTTGTCAGCTTGAGAAGTGATGAAGTCAGACAGACAGGACAATATCTTTATCAATTCTACCCATGGGGAGCTACTAATGGATTTAATATTTAAATAACATTATTACATCTTGTTTTAAAACTCTCATTTTTGACACCAAATAGAATGAAAATCTAAAACCTGCTAACAAATTCACTTTGGGCTCTGCTACTGAAATTAAGGTCTTATTTAAAGTAGCTGGTTCTACTCAGAAGTTACTATCTGTGACCGCTTTCACCCCAGTTGTATGCTTGCCACAGAGATCATGTAGTTTACAAAGTTTTTAACTTGCTGGATTTTACAGAAAAATACTTGTTACCTTTTAATATATAACTTAGATGTAGTAGGTAAATCAGAAGCAGGGGTTTTATTTGAATCATATCTTTTTTTAATTTCACAGAACACCTTTTACATGCCCAATACTAAAAGACTTTTGGTACCATCTGGATGGTTTATTAAAATATACTCTAGCTACTGATGTTTTATTTTGAGAAGTCCTTTATTAATGAAACAGAAATATTTTTTCTAGTAACCTTGGTAAACCCTACAAAAGTAGTTAAAATATTATATTAAGAACATAAGAGAAAGTTGGAATCTTTTTGTTCCACATATCTTTCACAAGTATGATTACCTCCATTAAAAAGTTAAACTAACCAAAGTTTAAAGGTGAGCATAATCACATATAGTGTCACACAAAATGAGTGCCAACTTCGTAATCTGGGTCTTATTTCAATAACATAAATGGCAGAGATGGTAAATATGAATCTCACACAATATTTTTCAGTGGAAATGTGTGTGCCCCGACCATCAATAAAATCCCCTCTACATTGGACCTAAATAAGCAAAAGTTCTTAAGTTTTGTGTTAATAGTGGCCTTTAGAATGAATAAGAAAGATTACCTAAACTTTAGGCAGAGATGGGGGATCCTGGTGTAAGCTGTTGTATGAGGAAAGCCAAATGTTGAGTGTGGGCCCACACTGGATAGTTACCAAAGAAGACACATAATGTCAGTATTTGGCCTTCACTTACAAGTATACAAATGTGCATGTGTACAGGCACACATACATGTGTTCCTACACATATGTGAAAACTCATCCACATGCATGCATACCACATATGTACATATTAGACTGGCAGATTCAGGCTTGGCAGTACAAGTATGCAATTCTAACATTCAGCAGGTGGAAGCAGGTAGAGCATCTTGTGTTTATATTCAATCTGGGAAATAGTATGAAATCCCCTCTCAAAAACCCAAGTAAAATAAAATAATAAAATAAGTAATAGGATTGGAAGATGGAGTCTCAACAGGTGAGAAACAATATGCCTGCTTAGGACATCTTGTCCCTGAAAAACAAAAAGAATCTTCCAAAGGTTGAATTTTCTGCATTTGTCAAAATACTTTTGGAATTGGTAGCTGATTTCCCAGTTACCATGATAGTAAGCTAGCAGAGTACAGGGAGAAGAAGATTTTTCCAGGCAATGTAAACTAGTACTAAGAGCAACTAGAATGATAGTGTCACCACGAGTGATAGAGCCCTAAAGGTATGGCTTAGGGGTTATCTGTTCTCATAGCAAGAGAAGTCTTCCATACTTATCAGGCTGAATGTGGATCTCAGCATTCATGGAACATATGTGCTTCACGCACTGGTTACTTTCTTTCACCTTACAAAAAACATTGCAAGAAACAATCTTAGCCCCCACGTATGCAAATGGCATCTGTGAATCTTACAGGGATTTATGTGTCTCATATCATCCCTACATCACAACTAAAGTTAGAGGTATCACACTATGTTGCAGAATATTGGAAAACATATTTTCTCCAGAAGATCAAGGTACTTGGATAAAGTAAATAAAGTGTGTTAAAAGACCAGATGTGGGCTGGAGAGATGGCTTAGCGGTTAAGCACTGGCCTGTGAAGCCTAAAGACCCCTGTTGGAGGCTCGATTCCCCAGGATCCATGTTAGCCAGATGCACAAGGGGGCATCTGGAGTTCGTTTGCAGTGGCTGGAAGTCCTGGCGCTCCCAATCTCTCTCTCTCTCTCTCTCTCTTTCTCCCTCCTCTCTGTCTGTTGCTCTCAAATAACTAAATAAAAAACAATTTTAAAAAAAAGATCAGATGTGAAATTGCATTGCTTTCTGACATAATGTCAAATGAATTGTAAGAAGAGACCAAAATTTCATGAGAGCTTTATTTCAAATACTCATGAACCTGCAGGAATTAACCTTAAAAAGGATCAAGTTTGTTTATATTAGTTTTGCGTCAAAAGATTTTGGTTAACTTTAGAGCATATCTGAAATATGAAACTATGTTCATTATAAAAGCTACTAAAGCACTCCTTTTCTACAAGAAAAAAAAAAAAAAGGTGAGCTGAATCATTGTGAAATGCACAGAATGAATAGAATAGTAAGCACCAAACAAAAATTTCAGGCATTAAGAGACTTAGACTAGAATAGGTAATGTATAAGCTTTTCTATGTTGTTTTGGGATAAGCTCTTTCACAAGGTTTTTAAACAGTGCCTTGAACTAACCATGTAGCCAAGGCTGACTTGGCTATGTTTCAAGTTCAGTGACTATGAGGTTTATTTCCAACAAACAACTTCCAAATTAGGAAGGAATTTTCATGAAATGGCTAAGGATTAATGGTTTTAAAAGTCTGATTCAAACTCACTACAGATGAGTAAATCAATAAAATCTGTGAGAATTATTCCCAAGAACAAAGGCCAGGCAAACAATGCCATCTACTTAATTTAGTAAAAGAATCTATATTAAAATGGTGTCCCTTTTCTTGAAAAGGTGACCACAAACTATTTTTTTTTTGCCTTATGAAGTGGCATTTATAATAAAGTTGCTACATTTATAAGTGGTCCTAAAACATAAAACTTGCTCTTCCTCATTTTGTATTAGAAAGACAAGCCTAGAAGTATCTATGTTTCTTTTAGATCAATATTTTTTCCTGACTCTGAGAAACTTTTGAGAATTGTATACAATGCTACCAACTTGACTGTATTCACTGAGTACAAAACTAATTAATAATAATAATAAAAAAAAACAGCTGGGTGTGGTGGCACATGCTTTTAATCCCAGCACTTGGGAGGCAGAAGTAGGAGGATCACTGTGAGTTCAAGGCCTGTTTGAGACTACATAGTGAATTCCAGGTCAGCCCGGACTAGAATGAAACCCTACCTTGATAAACTAAAACAACAACAACAAAAAAAAGAAACACAAATCTATAATGACCTAATTTTATAAACTTAATAAAGGCAGGAAAATATACTATACAAATGTTTTGATAAATTCCATTAGTTTATAATAACTGTTTTGCATTAAATTCTATGAATAAAAAGAGAATTTTAAACTAATTTCTCTATATAAAAATATAATTAAGATAACATCTTGTCACATATTTAATGAGTGAATGAATAGTAAGATTAAACTAACCCTTTGCCATCTAATGTCTTTTATTCACTCAGAACCAATGTTGTACAAGGTTACCAAACCCTTGGCAAACTCCATGCAAACCCAGGGCCTGAATCTTTAGAGATGACATCTGTTCACCTCTGCTTTTTGAAAGCTTCCCATTTGAGTCTTCTATCTGTCCATGCCAGACCACCATGGAAAACATCTATGTTCCTCTTATTTCCCTAATTTATTATTTTTACCACAGCTAACCCATTTTGGTTCTTCTGATGTAGAAAGAATAATAATTAATGTTGGAAGGGATGTTTTTCAAATTTGAGGAGGCAAGAGGTGACTTAATGGTGAGAAAATTACCACTCCTTCCACCAGGTTTATTTTTCCAGAGTAGGAAGGATGTACTTTCAGATTTTTCTGCCCGTTTTGACAAGTGAGCTCTGGGAAGCAGTTTCTTGCCCAGCTATGCAATTGCATGATTTCTTGTCTAAACTAATGAATGTTTCATGATGGGGAGAAAATCTGGCAAAACACACCAACCTTATGCAACACTTGTAACAGTATGGCATCGATATAAAAAAGAAATCATGTGTGGCTTGATTCTCAGTTTAAATTTGTTTTCCACTGTAGAAGCATGAAGAGAATGCCTTTTTGAAATAAATACATCTTTATCCACTTGCGCTGTTTGAGAGGAGAGCCTTGGAAAATGCCATGATCACATTTTGTGCCCGCCCCTAAAATTTATAATTTTTTATAATTTTTAAAGGTTTTAAGAAAATATTTATTTATTTATTTATTTGAGAGTGACAGACAGACAGAGAAAGAGGAAGACAGAGAGAGAGAGAATGGGTGCACCAGGGCCTCCAGCCACTGTAAACAAACTCCAGACACATATGCCACCTTGGGCATCTGGCTTATGTGGGTCCTAGGAAATTGAACCTCTGATGCTTAGGCTTCACAGGCAAGCACTTAGCTGCTAAACTATCTCTCCAGCCCCTAAACTTTTACTTTCTGATCTTATATGGCACTGGGCTAGTGCAACCACTGGTATCGGTCCTTCTGGAAGAATTAAATAGTACAAAACAAGCATAATCTTATATAAATTCAATATTTGGCACTTGTGAAAATGGGGATTTCTTAAAGTATGAGCTAGGCTGGACTTTTCCCGATACAGACAGGGTACATGATAGCTCATTTGCAATGATTCTGGTAGATTTAACTTTGTGGTAAACAACCGATAGAGATTTCAGTGTAAACTTTGTGAATGTACATTCAATGTCTTACCTGTCCTTGGAACCAGTGGATTGTATCTCTGCTGATTGTCAAAGATTGTGATCACTGTACAAACAGAGAGATTTAAAACATTTTTTCCATCACAGTTTCTTCAGTTATAAAGTGAGGATGATCTACCCCCCACATCTGATCTTCATTGGTGGATAAGATAATTCTATTGAAGGTAATATTAAGCAGAGTTATCCAGATGTTATTACTGACCCAAAGTAAGCTCAAGTGCTTCAAGGGACAAAACCAAGTGTCATGTATGAGATCAAAAAATTTTCTTGGATAATAACAAAGACTGTATTCTTCTGCAAGACTTACATAATTCAGTGAAGAGAAATGAGAAGGCTCCCAAAATTAGGTTTTAAAAATCTTACTAATATTATGAAGCATGTAATTTTTCCTTCCTTCCTTTTGCTTTTCCTTCCTTCCTCCCTCCCTCCCTCCCTCCCTCCCTCTCTCTCTCTCTTTCTTTTTTCTTTCTTTCTTTCTTTCTTTCTTTCTTTCTTTCTTTCTTTCTTTCTCTCTCTCTCTCTCTCTCTCTCTCTATTTCTTTCTTTCTTTTTCTTTACTTCACCTAATCCAGACTTATCTCAAATTAACTGCTACCTTCTTGACCCAGTCTTACAAATGTTGGGACTGCAGATGTGAACTACCAAGCTTAGCCAAGTGTTATTTATAATTAACATATAATAATGTGTATTTATGTGTTAGAAGGTGACAAAGAATTATATATATATATATATATATATATATATATATATATATATATATGCCAGTTATAATGATGAATTAGGATGCTTAGCATTTATTTTGCTTTAACCATTGACAATCTCTTTGTGTTTGGAGTTGCTAAACACTTTCTTCTAATTTCCTATAAAATATATAATATATTTTGTAGTCTGTAATAATCGCCATTTGTGTCATAAACCTTCAATCTGTTTGAATGCTTTTTTAGAATTATTTTTATTTATTTATTTCTTAGAAACACACACACACACACAGAGAGAGAGAGAGAGAGAGAGAGAGAGAGAGAGAGAATGGGTGCACCATGGTCTCTAGCCACTGCAAATGAACTGCAGACATGTGTACCACCATGTGCATCTGGGTTACTTGGGACCTGGGTTCTTAAGCTTTGCAGGCATGTGCCTTAACCTCTAAGCCATCTCTCCAGCCCTAACTATCAATCTTATTTTGAGTACATAAATATATTTTGTTACCTCTTGTCTAGCATCTCTGTGTTCTCACTCATGTGTAGAAGTTTAAAATCTGGGGACTAGATAGATGACTAGTAGTTAAGTGTACTTCGTGTGCATTGATTAGGTCCACAGTGCACCAAAGATCACCCATGTCTGAATCTCCAGAACCCAAATAAGCAGCTGAGTCTAGTCACACATTTCTGTTACCCCACTTCTGTGGGGGAGCAGATACCAGAAAATTTCTGGGGCTTATGAACTTCAAGCCCCCAAATCAGTAAGGATCTGTCCCCAGGAAACATATGGGAGTGATGGAGAGAGATGTTCTCCATCCACCCAGGGGAGGGGAGGGGGCACTTCATCAGCACATTCACATGCACACAGCACACAGCACATACATGCACACTCATGCATGCACACACTACCCCCATGCAAAAAAAAGTAAAAAGCCAAAAATTGAATAATTTATTTCTAGAAGAGAGTGGACTAGACTAGTGATAAGAGTGGGTAGAAAGATAGAGGATAGAGAGCCTATTTTTGTCTTTTTTTTCTCACGAGGGAATGACTTTAATGACTGATTTTCACCCACATATAGTTCATTCCAAAATGCATACAGCGTGGATGGTAGAAATTCTGGATGAATTTGTTCCCTCTCAGAAGACAAGAAAATGCTTCTTGGTAATGAGGACCTAATTTTATCTTTAAAGTAAAGATAGAAAGCAAACATATATAACATTTTCAGTTGTAACTTTGTGTATTACAAAGCACAGAAATCATCTTTGAAGATGATCAAAACTAACTCTTTCCACAGGAATGTCACAAGTGATCTCTGTGAACGTTGGTGGTGTGGGTTGTTCTTGGAAGTTGGACAATGAGACAGTGAAACATGGACAGGAACACCTTCTTCCATATATTGGTTTGGTTCATACTTTTATAGCTAAATCTTCTCAGATTGCTGATAAAAATCTTCTTTTGAGTTTCTATGTTGCCTAATGTGAAGGTGGCATGTTGTCAGTTCAGGCATGGTAGAAGTTCTGCCCTGGGCATGAGGACAAGGAACACTCTTCAGCTATTTCCCTCGAAGGTATGTGCTGGTGCAGTGCTCCTGTAAAAGTGGTTATTGTGAAATTGTGAATATGCATTCCTCAGCAGTTAGGAGCTGAACTTCAATGACCATGCATACTAAAACCCACCTTCCCCATCTCTTTTCTATAACTATGCACTAAGCATCCACCTAGCTATCCTCTGTCTTCTCTCCTTCCATGATCATAGGACCTTGGTAAACATTTCTGTACAGAAACTAGAAGCAAAGCATTGCCCTTGTGATAAAAAGCCTTAATGAGCTTGTACTTCAAACCAAATATCTATCTCCAAGAATTAACTATAAATATTTTGGATCATTTCATTGATCTTCTTTGGAGGTCTGAGAACTGATACGCATTTCATGAGCTTGCATACTTTTCGTCACTGTCATGTAAATTTTGAATCCAGGTGGTCCTGTACCATCTCCCTGGTGAGTTTACAGAGGCACATTTTCTAATGAGTATGCTGGATGGGGCACAGGAAAGGGAGGAATGCATCAGGTGCACTGGACACAAATGCAGAAATCTGAAAGACAGACTTTCAGACTGTTTTGCAAATTGGATATGCTCATCGCTTTGATTTACACTGATATTTACATTAACATGGTGTCATTTCCATCTTAGCAGCATATGAATTCTGAAGGAAAGGCCCAAATAAAATCCCAGTCCCTGAAAATCCTCTGTGTTAACATTGTTCCAGGAAATTTCTGTAAACTGGACAATATGCAAATGTAATAGAACCAGTCAGTATCCTCTATACAACATCCAAATTGATTTCTTTCTGGCTTTGAGTAGTCTTGACTAACCAGACTGTTGAATCTTTTAATTCATAGGACAGTAATAGTGATACTAATAATAGTAATACATAAAAATTCATGTTTTCTTTTCAAACTTCTTATTCAGAGGCAGGGCATCTAAACAATAGGCTAAGGAATTGTTGTAGTGATATTCACATTGCTGGTAGAAATCACCCAACCCAGAGGAGCTTGTGGGGAAAAGAGATTTATTTTAGCTTACATGCTCAAGTAGGAAGTTCCATGATGGCAGGGAAAACAATGGCATAAGGAGAGGGTGGAAATCACCCCTGGCCCGCATGAAGAGGACAATAGCAACAGGAGAGTATGTCAAACACTTGCCAGGGGACACTGGCTATAATACCCATAAGCCCACCCCCAACAATACACTGCCTCCTGGAGGTGTTAATTACCAAATCTCCATCAGCTGGGAACCTAGCATTCACAACACCTAAGTTTATGGGGGACACCTAAATCAAACCACCACATTCCACCCCTGACCCCCATAAACTGATAACCATATGAGATGTAAGATGCAGTACATTCATCCAAATTTAAAAGTTCCCATAGTTTTTATCAGTTCCAATGATGTTCATACATCCCCATAATCTAAGGTCTTTTAACTAAGCCATAATACCAGAAAAATAACCTCAAAAAATCCATAATGGCACATAATAAACATTCACACTGCAAGAGATGGCATTGGGCATAGCAAAGAAATATTCAACCAATACAAGATTTAAACAGGGAAAACATCAAACTCTATAGCTCCAAGATCAACAACTCTAGTAAATGACAAATCCCCAAATCTGATCATTCTAACCAAGAACAAGTTTCTGGAGCTCCAATTCTGCCCCTTTAGCAAGGCTACTCACAGTCCTCAGAAACTTCATCTGGGGCTGACAGCTTTCCTTAGCACCATCTAATGGTCCCAGCATCTCTACTGGGTCTCTAGTGCAATCCATGTTCATCTTCATGGCCCCATGGGGTTGACATGCAGGCATCCTGCAAACCTGATTCACACTGCCCATGGCTATTTCCAAAACACAAGAATGTGTTGCAAACTCAATGCCTCTCTCTTTTCTGCATTTCTTATACTCTACAATACCACGTAGGTTATCAATTTGTTAATGCAGGGGGGAATAAAGCAGACTTTGATTTTTTTTTTCTTTCTGAGCCACATCCCTCTGCTCACACCAGTTCATTTCTACACAAAAGAACTCTGCATGACTTCAGGATGCAGGCACAACAGCGAGCTTTTCACACACACTGCCTCTATCCCAGTTCAAGCAAAGCTTTTTTTCACCCTCATAAGCCAAACCTCATAGTCCATAGTTCTTACTGCATACAGGTCTTTCACCTCTGACCAGAATAGTCCACCAAGCTGTAGTTATAGCCCCCCAAGGTGTCTCTTAGGCCAAGGTTTCAAATGCTTCCAAATTACTCTTGAAAATCAACTCCAAAAGGCTAAAGCCACAAGTCAGGTATTTAACAGCAATTCCAATCCTCGGTATCACTTTACTGTTGCCGCTAGGTTCACATTGCTGGTAGAAATCAACCAACCCTGAGCAGCTTGTTGAAATAAAGTGTTTTATTTTGGCTTGTGGGCTCGAGTAGGAAGCTACATTATGGCAGGGAAAACAATGGCATTAGCGGAGGGTGGACATCAACCCTGGACAACTCAAATGTACAATAGGAGAGTGTGCCAAATGCTAGCAAGGAACATTGGCTATAATTCCTATGAGCCTGCCCCTAACAATACACTGCTTCCTGGAGGTGTTAATTTCCAAATCTCCATCACCTTGGAACCTAGCATTCAGAACACCTAAGTTTATGGGAGACACCTGAATCAAACCACCACAGGACTCAATCCCCTAACTTTCTAATCCCAAAGTATATATCCACGTTCCTAAATTGAAGACATGGGTGCAATGCCTGAAATGACATCACTTGTTTCATTTTTATTTTGTTTGGAAAGAGCTTCCCACTTTTAGTGTGCTTCCTTTCTAATGCAAAGAGAAAAGTAAGTGATAAAAGACAAATTTGAGTTTTGAAAGGGAAAGAACCTTGGCTCACATAACAGAAGCATCTAATATAAGAATCTAATTTATTCTGTGAGGAAATATACATCTAGCACTGAAATTCTAATAGAATGCTTCTTCCATGGACAAGTGGAAGGAAATGACCTGAGAGATGAGAGAAAGCAAAGGAAAAGACTTACATTAGACTAGGAGGAAGTGCTTGAAGGGACATGAAGCTTGAAAGGAAGCAGGGTTTATGCTGCAGACAGCCTTATATGATCATCACTCTCCTGTAGTTTGGCAGAACACACTGAGGCCAGTGTGGAGAAACTGAGGCTGACCATTAAGGTGGTATAACCTGATTGGTTTGGTTTCAGAGTTAATGATTGGGTAGTCATCCCCAGCAGGTGGCAAGGCTTCTTACTTAGCTACACCAGTTGACAGGGATGGTGAGTGAAGTTATCTTCTCGCTTGGGGTTTTCTGCAAATGATAATATGGCTCTGAACATAGGTCTAGTTAATGTAGCTTTGCCAACAGCACTTGTTCATTCATTCTGGGATGACAAGTGAGATCACAGCATCTTAATTACAACATAATTGAAAATACATATGATTTTTGTGAAAGTCTTCAACCAAGGATATCATTAACATTTTATACTTTACCCACATTTATCCAACTTTTAAAATTTGATATTTGATATTGTGCTGACCTTTTTGGGTTATTAAAAGAAAGCATATTTTCTGTATTCCTTTTTTTCTGTTAGAGGTAAAGAAAGCCATCTTTATTAGTATCTATAGAAAAAAATTGAGGAGAAAATGATAAAGATCACATTCCTTACTACTTTCTTTTTTTAGAGTAGAATATTCTCAGATTTTCCAGCAGATACATTGCTGCTCTTGTATTGATCTCTCTGTTCTATAAAAGGATAAGACCATATGTATCTATCCAACTTGGCAAATATTCATTTAGAGTCTTTGCTTCTTATGCTGTTATTTGGTGTTTGCTGCTATAGTCTCATTTAGTTAATTTAGTAGAATAAAATATCTTAGTTCATCCAAAAGATGGGCAAAACTGTGCTTTTTTTTTTTCCAAATCCATATTTACAATAATGTAATTACTTTTGAACTTCTCTAAATTGTTTTAACTTTTCTGGAAAGGGACTTGTTTCCCCATGTGTTTTAAGTTAAACTCATGAGTTATTCTCATAGTTTTTCTCTATACTTCATGGCAAATTAATCTTTATTTGCAACTGAGTTTTATTTTGAAACAAATTCTACCTTAATTCAAAGATGAAGTAGTCATTCTACCACTTTGGTATTCTTCAAGATTTATTTCTTTGTGAGAGGAACCAAAGTGTGTGCTAGCTTCAGGGTGTCCCACTTATGAAGACTTTAGGTTTTTTTGTTTGTTTGTTTTGTGTCTTGTCCTAGATGTTGTTTAAATATCAACACTGTTTTCGCATGCAATACTATACTACTCAATGTATCTTTTGGGGTGGGATGGTATTGAAGTAGGGTCTCATTCTAGCCCAGGCTGACCTGGAATTCACTATTTAGTTTCAGACTGGTCTTGAACTCACAGCAATCCTCCTACTTCAGCCTTCCAAATGATGGGACTATGGTGGTATGCACCACCATACCTGGCCCAAAGTATCTTTTACATGGCTACATGAAAAGGATATACTAAAAATAAAGCATATGGCAAATCTGTTGAAAGACTTACAACCTTGGTTAAGGAAGTGCAAAAACCTTGTCTTTCATTGGCCAGAGCTATATATTTAATTCTCCGTGTCTTCTTGTCATACTCTAAAGCAGTAGCCATGTGTGAGCTTTGTGGAAAAGTGGGCTATCATTCATTAAAATTGTCTGTCATGGCACAGAATAACACAGTCTATATGTCACTAAGCTTATCCTCAGCATAGTGAATTAACTTCTGTATTTTTGGAAACTGTCATGACAGTTGGACTCTTTGGAGAAATATCATGTGGCATTCTTGCTAATGGGTAGATTGTGAGTTAGTCTCTGTTTTTTTGTAGGGCAAATGAGTCTTAGGAACAATCGTTATCAAAGAAGGATAGAGGAACTTAAATAGAGAGACATGGTTAGACTTGTTTGTTCTTTGTTCTCTGTCTAAGCTATCTGGTACTGTTGCCAGCTTCCCTGAACAGCAGGGCTTGTTTTTAGCATTTACATCTCTGAATCAAGTGAAAGTAGCACACGGTGACCCCAAATAACATGTACTATACTGAAGGACCAGAAATCATTAGTGACCTCATCTTTGAAAAAACTACACATTTCACAGCCACATTGCAAATTTCCTCTTGTTTGTGAAGTTGCATCATTTCTTAATAAGGCTGGTGAGCTATTGAAACAAGTTTGAGAGGGTAACATGTGCACCACAGGAAATAATGGAGGAGTATCTCTGGACTTTCTGATTATTGCTCCTGAACCATCCCTTGGTACTGAAGTGACATAAAATTAGTTCTAGGTATTAGAACAAGGACATTAACTTTCAAGTGCTTTACCCATCTGTGCAGTCCTTAGTGACTCTGGCCAGAGTAGCTTTCTCTAGAGGATATGTAGCTGAGAAATCTCTCCAGTGTGATAAGAACTGGAGAAGCTCATCCCTTGCATTTCTGTTCATTTTAACAGCTATGTATGTATTTTATGTCATTAAACAGAGGTTATCATTTACAGTGATAAGACCTTATTAAAAACAACAACATACTTGACCTTGTAAAAATTAACTCAATGAACAATTTCTATTTTCATGAAAATACTCTGAACAAAAGATACTGCTTTCTATACATAGCAGGATCACATGTAATTAAAACATCTTGCATGTGTGAGATCTACCTCTTTAAAATTAGTGTTTACATCTTCTTTAAGAACATTGTTTCTCTGACCAAAAACAAGCAGACAGTAAGAACGTAAGAAAGTGCTTTATAAATATTTATCTTCTCTTATTGTAACATTTTAGTGCCATAATAAAAGATATAGTGAATAAAGTTTCAATGCCAACATTGTTTTATGTAACAACATTCCCACGCAATGTAGATGTGACTAGAAAGATGACTTGTGACAGTAGAGAGAACTTCCTTACATCATCCTTCCTGTTGAAAGTTCAAAGCCCTCCCTAGACTGCTATCCTTTCCTGGGGACAGTGTCTTGTGACCCTCTTGCTGTTTTGACATCCTCTAGCCCATGTCCTGACCACATTCCTGATCTTAGCCAAGCTCTGTTCTCTTTGCTCCTGATTCTATTTCCAGATCTTCTCTAAGCCTCATTTGTAACGCAGGCTTTTGTAAAGGAGAAAATGAATATAAGAGTAGTTTGCATAATAAAATCCTGAACAATAAACTTTATGCACTCCATTCTTGTTGTTAAAAGGATTAAGCATGTCTCCTTAAGGGTTTTCCTCCCAGATTTTATTTTCTATTGGCTCCCACCTTTTTCAGTTCAGAAAAAGCATTTCAGTTTGTAATAGCTCTTCATATATCCCTGCTCTACTCTACCAAAGCAAGGATTTCAAAATTTATTACAATTAATGTGATTTAGCTTTAATTTTCTTTGTAGTTGAACACGCTATAGCAGTCACATTCTAATTGCCAGAAAATAATCAATAAATTCTAATTGCTGGAAAATAATCAATCCGAAGCAATTTATGAAAGGAAGGTGTATATTTTGGATTACACTTTTGCTCTTTTTAATTGTACAAAAGCACTTAATTAGTTTATATATATATTTTTTTATTTTCTCAGGAGTACTTTAGAATTATCATCATATTTTCCAACCTAAATTGTCGTATTTCTTTTCTTTTCTTTTCTTTTCTTTTCTTTTCTTTTCTTTTCTTTTCTTTTCTTTTCTTTTCTTTTCTTTCTTTCTTTCTTTCTTTCTTTCTTTCTTTCTTTCTTTCTTTCTTTTTTTTTTGAAGTAATGTCTCTCTCTAGCCCAGGCTGACCTGAAATTCACAGTGTAGTCTCAGAGTGGTCTATAACTCACATAGATCCTTCTACTTCTACCTTACAAGTGCTGGGATTAAAGGTGTGGGCCACCATGCCCAGTATCTCTCTTATTTTTAATGGGAACTTTAATACTTGAAATATAATAGTTTTGTTTTTTTTTCCCCAGTTTCCTATCCTCTTTTATCTCCTCTTCCCTGCCCCTATTGCACTGAAAATTGCCCTTTTTCTAGGAGGTACTTCCTCTGTCCAGTTGCCTCATTCCTTTTGTTCTGTATTACACTCCATGTCAAAATGTGGGCTAACAACAGGTCTTGTGTATGTATGGTAACCACTGTGTTGTCATGAATATACTAGTAGGTTCACGTCAGCAGGACAGTGCCCCAAAGTGCTTCTTCCCACCTTATGGCTGCTACATTCTTTCTACCCCCTTTACTGCAATGTTCCTTAAGACTTGAAAAGTATGATAGGAATTTCATTTAGTGTTGAGCTTTTAACAACCTCGTATTTTCTGCCTTGAAGAGTTTTAAATCTCCCCAGTGTCTATCACAATCTCCATAGAGTAGTTTTTCTGCCTAGGAGTGAGAACAGCAATCATAATAAACCCACCACTTCCTCTGCAATGTTCCATGAGCCCTGTTAAATGGGAAAGAGATGACTTGTCCAGTGGTTAAGTGCTGGGCTTTTTCTTCCTGTCATCTTGATGACTCTTGGGTATTCCTCATGTTTACATTCATCTGGAAAAATAAGCTACTTAAACTATTACTGAGAACAGCATTAATCAAAAAGGGCCAAACACATATTCAATTAGAGGGCTTTGTGATGGGAATTATGTCACCATTTACCAAAGAACAGTGGTAGCTTCCCTTTTTGGTTCTGTGACCTTCCAAGACATAAGCTTTCAACTCAGTTCTCAGTAACTGGCATGAATTCCCACCCACTAAGCTTGCCTCATATCCATTCAAAAGCTATTGATTACTCCCATTACTTATGTGGTACTATTACACTCATCAGCACATCTTGCCTGCTGGTTGTCTTGGTAGCTGTTAAGTCTGTTGATGATTTTCCTTGCCTAGGAGCTTGAATTATGTTCTCTTGTGCTTTAGTACACTATTGCAGGTATCCAGTAGGGAGATGGATTCCATCTCAATATCACCTTGATTTCTCAGTGTCCTACAACTGCAGCCTGCAATGTCTTAAACACTAGGATCTTACCATCTCATCCTAACTGATTACCAAACATTTTGTCAATAACCTGTGTTGTTTTAGAGTTCCTTAAGAGCATCCCTGAACAATAGCTCCCTCCGTGTTGTTGGGGAAGAGGGGTGACCCATCTCTGGCACTGGGATCTACCTGTAACAACTGGTGGCTTCACTCAGTCATGGTATCTCTGCCCAAACAAATGCATTCTCTCTATCTTCTTCTCAAAAGAGTATAACTTTTAATTTGCTAATACAGAGTTTTCTGTAGTATAATGTAGCTTTTTCCAGTACTAATTCATACTATATTTAATTTTGTATATTATCCTACTCTCCTCCTTCCCTTTTCCCAACAAGTTTAGATCTTTCAACCCCCTTTATTCTGTCTTCCTACTTGCCTGTCTACTATACCCTCTTTTAATCCTTTATTTGCTTCTTATTTCTCAAAGCTTCAGTCTAGTTTCCTGACTACTGATTATAACTACAACTTACAAACAAATATAACTATTCTAAATTAGGGTCCACATATGTGAGAGAACAAGCAGCCTTTGTCTTCCTGAGGCTGAGTTACCTCACCAAGTATACTAGAGTTTTGAAGGGATTATTTATCAGGGTAGGAAAAGCCTGGCAAGTGTGAATACTAAGACAGCTGTCACATTTCCATAACATCAGGAAGGGAGCAGTCTCTTACTGGACTACATTACACCAAAGCCTGTCCCCAGCAAGGCTCTTCCATTCAAAGGTCCCACATCCTTCTTGAATTGAAACCACCTGGGGTCCATGTATTTAAAATGCATGAGCTTATTGAGGGGATTTCATTCAAGTTACCACACCATCTCAACTTTATCCTTGGTATGTTCATTACATAATTGAAGAGGGCAAAGTGTTATGTTACTTGAAGATCTTACATATCCCAAAGAATATGTTTACTCCATTAAAAAAAAAAAAGACCATGATGATAGCCAGTCTGACAGGAGATGGAATCTCAAGGTAGCTTTAATCTGCATTTCTCTGATGACTAGGGATGTAGAACATTTTTTAGATGCTTATATACTATCTGTATTTCTTCTTTTGAGAACTCTCTATTTAGTTCCATGGACCATTATTTAATTGGCTTGTTTGATTTCTTTTTTTTTTTTTTTTTTTTTTTAGTTCTTTGTATATCCTAGATATTAATCCTCTGTCAGATGTATAGCTGGCAAAGATTTTTTCCCATTCTGTAGGTTGTCTCTTTGCTTTCTTCACACTGGGAAATGGTACCAGCCTAGATGTCCCTGATGAATGGATAATGAAGATATAGCACATTTATACAATGGAGTTCTACTTGGTGGTAAAAAAAAAAAAAATGAAGTTATGAAATTTGCAGGAAAATGGATGGATCTGGAAAGGGGTATATTAAGTGAGGTAACCAAGGCCCAGAAAGCTAAATGTCACATGTTCTCTCTCATATGTGGATCCTAGTTACAGATGACTGGACTTCTGTATGACTTAGAAGAAAACTCCACAGCAAAGGCCAGTAAGCTAGAAAAGAGATATAAAGTGAAGAAAAAGGAAAGGAGGGGATACTAAATAGGATGGTATTGTATATATAAAAGTAGAAGAATAGATTAATGGGGGTAAAGGAAAGGTGGAGGAAGGGCTAATCAAAATCTAAGAGGATATAAATAAATCATATGGAAACCTACTTTTTTGGACAATGGAACACCCAGGAGCCATAGATTGTTGCTAGAAAATTTGCAGTGCCAGGGATGGGATACCTTCCAGTGACTTGTTGACCAGGGAGGTCCCTGATGCCCTCCAAACATTATAGGCCATTCCTGAGGCCCTTGGTTTCCGGAATAGACGGTAAGACCTTATTGCTGAAGACTCTACATACTTGGGCTGCAAAGCCATTGAGAAATCCTGCTAGAACTGAGCTGATAACCTCCTCCATGTAGAACAGATGACAGAACACTGGAAGAAGCCATTCTTCATGCGGTTCAATGGGAGAGAAAGAAATCACCAGTGAAGATACTCAACAGTGGACACTGCAAGCCTTATATTTGGCCATCCAGGCCAAAGAGCCAACGGGTGCAATAGTGGCACATCTGTCTTGGTGGAAACCAGCTGCCCTCTAATTGAATTGGAGGTCTGCTCCATAGGAGGGAATACATCTCTGATAATGAAAATTTTAAACAGGGGTGGTCATGAGCCCTAGGGGTGTAACGACTGCTGCTATCTGACTAAATGTATATACTATGCTTATCAAACCACCCAGTAAGCACTTCTCTTAATGTTCATACCCTTATATTAATGGTACTCTCACTTTTGGTAGAGAGCCTTCTCTTTTCAGATGGCAGTGATCTTGGGACAAGGTCAAAAGGCATCATGGTGCTGGAAAGAAGTGACAGGAATGATCAGCACTGCAATATCTCTATCACACCTTCTAAGGCTCAGGGTCTGTTGAAGAAGATGTTGCAGAAAGAATGTAAGAGCCAAAGGAAGGGTGGGGCTCCTTACAACATGCTCCCATCCCCCAGACATAAAATGGCCTGGATATTCATGACCTCACAGTGCCTGACACTGCCTATATAAGACCATCATAACATGAGGAAAAGATCATGACATCAAAATAAAGGAGAGACTGATTGAGACAGGGTGGGGATATGATGGAGAATGGAGTTTCAAAGGGGAAAGTCAGGGAAGGGAGGGCATTACCATGGGATATTGTTTACAGTCATGGAAGTTGTTAATAAAAAACAAATAAATGAAAATTAAAAAAGACAAGGGAGAGATTGCTCAGTGGTTAAAGTCACTTTCTTACAAAGCCTGAGGGCCTGAGTTCAATTCCCTTGTGCCCACATAAAGTCAGGTGCACAAAGTGTTGCATACATCTGGAGTTTGCTTGCAAGAGCAGGAGATCCTGGCATACCCATGCTCACTCTTTCCTTCTCTTTATCTTTCTCTTTGTCTCTCTCTCTCTCTCTCAAATAAAGATATTTGAGAATAAATAGAAAGAAGTTATTAATCAGATTGACTAACACAACAAAAGTGTGTTCTTATGTAGTAATTGTCATAAAGTACACATTTATTTATTATAATTCTAAGTATGGGATTAAATTCACAAAATGTAAAGTTGTTCATTTTTAAATAAAATAATTCAGGGCTGGCTGGAAGGATGGCTTAGCTATTAAGATACTTGTCTACAACAACTAGGGACCCAGATTCAATTCCCCAGAACCCACATAAGCCAAATACACAAGGTGGCTCAGGTGGCTCGAGTTTGTTTGTAGTGGCTAGAGGCCTTGGTGTGCCCATTCTCTCTCTGTATCTCTCCCTCCAACAAATAAATAAATATTTTTTTAATAAAATCAAATAATTTGGTCACATTTTGTACAGTAGCAATGTTGTGCTAGCACTGCCAGTGACTTCCAAAATACTTTAATAAATACCAAAATATATTTCCATATCCAATTGGCAGTTTCTTCAGGCTATGGGTTGAATTGTATCACCTTAAAAATCATATAGATGTGTGTATGTATGTGTGTGTGTGTGTGTTTGTGCTATGATTCAAAACTAACCTCTGGTACCTTGGAATTAGCCTTGTTTAGATATATTACTGCTGTATGTAGGAGTAGTAGAGGTGAAGAAAGGAAGCTATGAAATATAACAATTGTTCCTACAAAATGCTCATGTGAAAGAGACATGTTGTAAGAATGTTAAGTGATCACAAACTCAAAAAGTCAGAGTTTGGAATTAGGCCACTGCCAGCCACCTGCAGAAGCCCAGACAAAACCAGGAAGGATTCTCTGTAAGTTTCCAAAGAAACATGGCCCTGTAGACTTTTCACCTTCATTGTGAGATAGTTTTGTTGGTTTTTATGGTATTACAGCAACCAGACTAAAGAGCATGCTTATATTCCTTCTTGACCCAGATGTTAGCAACTGTGCATAATCCAGTATTTAACATCTGTGTCCACATTGTAACATGTATCACTACTTCATTTCTTTTTTTTTTTATTAATTAGTTTTATATTCAGCAAATACAGTCAGTTTGGTACCATTATTAGGATCATCCATGACCTACCCCCTCTCCACTGGCCCCTCCTTGTTGAGGTATATGGGTCATACTTCATTCCTTTTTATCCCAGAGTAATTACCCATAATGTGCATGTACCTCAATATGCCCGTTTGTCCACTGAAGAACATTCCAACTATTTCAATCTATTAAATAGTAGTGTAATTAGTATAGGCTTTTCTTCTTTATTCCTTCCTCATTCCTTTCCTTTCTTATATTCCTCCTCCACTATCTCCACTTCTGCCTCTTCTCCTTCCTTCTCCTTCTTCACCTTTCTCTGTCTCTATCTTTGTTTTAATACATAATTCCTTAAGTTCATCCCTAGAATACTTGTGGAACACTATGTAAATCTATGCTTAAATATTTGAGGATATACAAAAATTTATACATGAGATTTTATTGAAATTTGTCTTATGAATTGCTTTTTTACTTAATTTTCATCACCCTTGAAAAAATATGTTTACTGATTATTGAAAAAATATTTAAGTAAACAAGACACCGAATTTCTACCTCATGCTAGATGTATGTTCAGTAAAGCCTTGCAGCAGCACTATCATACTTTCATTACAGTGGCTCTGTGACTCCATCTCTATTTTTCAGGCAAGGGAATTTGTGTTAGAAACATCCCTGTGTGGTTATCTTTCTGGGCTACTCAATGACAGAGCTGCTATTTAGAACTTTGGTTTGGGTTCTGGGTATGTTTCCTGTCCCATGCTGTGTAGACCACTACCATGGGACACAGAAAGGACTGGTGAGTGATTCACATCTAATGCTACTTCTGAAAGCCTGATATATTCTGTGTCTGCACAGAGATTAGCCTCATAGAAACCTGTTTTATTATTCTTCATCTCCCCTCCCACCTGTATTTATCTTTCTGCTTGTGTGTATGATCTACAGTCGTTGTATGCTGCATGTGATGGATGCATGTGTATGTGCCCGTGTGGTACCCTATTCACTCTCCTGTGGTAGCCAGAATGGAATAGGGTGTCCTGCTCAATCATACTTCCACCGTTCTTATTCGAATCTGAGTCTCTTACAGATCATAAAGCTTGCTGTTTGTTGTTTTGTTTTGTTGTTGTTATTGTTTGTTTGTTGAGCTCTGGGGATTCTCTGCTTTCTGATTCACAGTGGACTGGGGTTATAGACATGTATGGCTAAGTCCGGATGTTTATGTAAGTTTCTAGGAATTAATCTCAAGAAATCTCTCAGGCCTTCTCAGGCCCTCATGCTTGTAGAGGAAATACTCTTAACACCTGAATCATCTCTTAAGACAATTTTGGCCTCTTTTTGATGAGTCATGAAAAATGGAATACTGATCATAGTACTGGGTGAATCTTGGCACTGGACCTAATGCTCCCAAAAAATTTAAATAACTTTTGAATGGAAGTGGATATAAACTATGTAGCATGTCTGGTGTTATCATCCATGTCTCAGCA
Organism: Jaculus jaculus; assembly: GCF_020740685.1. NCBI lineage: Eukaryota > Metazoa > Chordata > Mammalia > Rodentia > Dipodidae > Jaculus > Jaculus jaculus. The sequence continues at coordinate 59,128,869 of NC_059110.1, read as the reverse complement.
TAGTGACTTTCTTTGTGATGACTGAACTTACACACTGCAGTATAGAATATATGCTTATTGCTAACTTGTTGAAAATTGATACTAGAAAATAGAACATAATTATTTTATTGGGTTAAGGAAGAAATAATATTATTTCCAAAACCATCTAATTCTTCATTACTCATATTTCCAGGACTACCCATAGCCTATGATGCTTTAGCTCCTGCCTCATGTTTGGCACATAGAATGTCATTGTTAACAGAGCTTCTGCCAATGATGCTTTCTTTCAGTTTGGCATTACCTAATAAAGTGCCTACTAACCACATGGGAAAATTTAAGTACAGTTATTGTACCTCAGGAACTAGCATTTTAATTTTCTTTCATTTTGCTATATTAAATGTGAATGCAATTTTGAGATGGTGACTAACATACTTAACAATATAAGGCTATATCTCTCCTATCACCAGGACACCTTTGTTTCCATAAATGGGTCATTAGTTAGTTAAATATATGAATTCTATAAATTAAATCTACACTTTGGATTTATAGGTTGCCATATTTTATGTCATCTTTCTGGTAGTATGGGAATATAATTTGCATTCATATTTTAAAATGTGTTGCTCTAACCAAATTGTATTAATGTAAAATTGTGCCTCAAGGAGGTGTGCATTATAACAGTTGAATAAAATAGAAAACCTTGATTATGTTTTTGTTGAGGCATGTCTTCAGACAAATATGGACATCCTAATGTTTTTGGCTGTTGGCCTAGTCATCTTATGATGCACATCTTCCATTTTTATTCTAGTATATGCTTTCCCCTGAATTTTGTTCCCTTGCTACAAAATTTTATCATTCCCTAAATTTTTATATACTTGGTACCAAATATGTACAAGATTGTAGGTCTTGGCTTTAGGGAACATGGCAGCTGTTCTCTATAGTCTGTGATTCTTCTGAGGGAAGGAGACAGATTTGTTTTTAATAATGAACTACCCTGACCATTTCAAAATGAAATGATTTTATTTGGAATATTTGAATTAATTAAGACAGCTTGATTGTGTTTTATTTTGTTTACTTTAGTAAGAAAAAGCAAAAACAGCATGCTGTCATTGAAAGACTACTGCCAAGAATAGTCCATCTTATGCTTTTATTTTTTTATAAAATAATGCTTAACCAAGGCAGAAAATGGGAAATATTTTATAAATAGAATCAAATATTAAGATGTGTATTATTTATTATTGAAAGGAAGTTTGGTCAACCCTTCTGCTTGCCCAGGGATGCATGTTAAAAGGAACCTGGAAGCTTGTACATCATTTTAGATTTTAGCACCAAGCTGTGGGTAAGGCTGTCAAGTAGACTACTGCTCTATATGTAGTTAGGAGAGTAATAATTAAAAGGGATATTTCTTTCATGTGGTTGTTTCAGAAGCAGTTTGATTTATAGACTGAAAATATCCTCATAAAACTATGAGATCACATCCCGTGGATCCCATCAGGTCCTTGCAAGCCACAGCTTTACACAAATGAATTGACAGTTCCCAGATGTTTAAGAGTCAACATTTCAGCTTACAATAGAGATAAGAAAACTATTTTTGTAAATGTATTATTTACCATATAAAGAAAAAAAAAGGAGTGGAGATAAACCATCTGCATTTATTCTCATTAAGAATAGCAGTAAATAAATTCTATAAAAATAACATTTTCGACTTCCGGTTAAGATGGTGGCGTAGGTACCACGCCAAAGCAGCCTCGGGGGGAAAAAGACCAAAAAAACTCAGCAAAATACACACTTTTACTAAAAAGTGAGGTGTATAGGAAATTGAGGCGGCAGCGGAGAAGTGGAAGAGTTATAGAGCATCCAGAGCCTGCACAGGCGGGAACAGCGGCTCCGGGACGGCTCGGCCACCCGCCGCAGCCGCGGAGCGGCAGAAAACCGCCGGACTCACGGCTCGAGCCACAGGACAAGCCAGGTGCAGGATTTTCCCCTCACACCGCGCTCTCCGCAACTCGGGAAACGTGAGGGGAGAACAGCAGCGCGCAATGGAGGGAGGAGCAGACTGCGAGGTAAAAGCACACGTGGAGAAGCGATACAACCAGAGCAGCCGCAGCTCCCTCCCCTCCCCCGCCGCCTGAACCCAGCTCCAGCGAACACAGCAGCGGCCCGGGACCGACCACGCCAACTTGGGCTGACGGCGGGACCCAAGCAGGAGCAGAATTCGGCAGCAACTTCAGCGGCTCCAGCACCGGTACCAGTGGCCCCAGCAGCAGCGGACCCAGGAGCAGCAGCGGCGGCAGATCCCGCAGCAGCGGCTTCGGGGTGAGCAGCAGCGGTGGACACGGCAACGGCAGCTTCAGCAGTGGTGGTGGCTCCGGGGGTGGCAGCTACAACAGCAGCAGAGGCGGCAGCAGCGGCTCAGTTTGCCCCGTAGGAAAAGCAAGTGCCCAGCTCCAGAAATCAGAACAGCAGCCCAACGACCCAGGCAGCAACTTGACTGAGACCACAATCACCCAAGGTAACTGGGATTGCACCAGGGAAGGGTCTCACTTGGTCACAAGCTGACTTGGATACCTCAACAGACCAGAAATCTAAACCTCTTTGTTGATAGAGGATCTGGTCATTATAATAACTACTCTTGCATACATACTCGGGACTGTTTTTGATGGAATGTGTACAGTGTTTAGTTAAATTTTAGAATCTACCAGTATATTATTCCACTCAGCCCGCTTGAATACTCCTATAGCAGGGAAACTCAACCCCTAAGAACATCTTTGTAGATACTCTGAGAGTCTTAAGAGCCACACCTAATACCTTAAGGTCCTACCCTGAAAATATATTACATCAAATCAATTGATACAGCTAAGAATACACAGCTAGCTAGAAAATCCAAGCATTAACTTAATCCAAGATGCAAAAATATATACATTATAACACAAGAAACACTAAAAAGCAAGACGATATAAATCCACCTAAAAGTATTAATGCATGAGAAATGTCCTCCAGTGAGAAAGAGTTAGAGGAAATGCCTGAGAAAGAGTTCAAAAGAATAATTATAAATATGTTCAAAGAGGTCAAAGAACACATGAAAACAATCAAAGAAGAAATCAAAGAGGAAATCAAAGGAATCAAAGAAGAGGCAGGACACCAATTTAATGAAATAAAGAAGGCAATACAAGACATAAATAGGGAAATAGAAATAATAAAGAAAAACCAGTCAGAATTACTAGCAATGAAGAACACAGTTAATGAAATAAAAAACTCTGTAGAAAATCTCACCAGTAGGATGGATGAGGGAGAGGACAGAATATCTAAGCTAGAAGATCAGGTGGCAGACCTAATGCAGTCCAACAAAGAGAAAGACAAACTTATAGAAAAGTATGAGTGGGAATTTCAAGATATTCGGGACACTATGAAAAGATCCAATATAAGAATTCAGGGCATAGTAGAAGGAGAAGAACTCCACTCCAGAGGCATAGTAGGCATCTTCAACAAAATCATAGAGGAAAATTTTCCCCAAATTGGGAAAGAGGTGCCAATACAGATACAGGAAGCCTTTAGAACCCCAGCCAGACAAAACCCAGAAAGAAACTCTCCTCGTCACATTATACTCAAACTTCCAAACACACACACCAAAGAAAAAATATTGAAAGCAGTTAGAGAGCAAAATCAAGTTACCTACAAAAGCAATCCCATCAGGATTACAGCAGATTATTCAACACAAACTTTTAAAGCCAGAAGGGCTTGGAGTGATATATTCCAAGTTCTGAAAGATAACAACTGTCAACCAAGGTTACTTTATCCTGCAAAGTTATCCATCCAAATAGATGGAGAAATAAAGACATTCCATGACAAAAGCAGGTTAAAGGAATATCTGAAGACAAAACCAGCTCTACAGAAAATACTTGATAGAATCCTCCATGCTGAATAAAAGGAAAAGCACACATATAAGGAACCTAGAAAAAACCAGCCATACTCAAATACCAGTTAACAGAAGAGAGCACAGGTAGAACAAGTAACACACACACACACACACAAATGGCAAACATAAATACACACCTTTCAATAATATCTCTTAATAACAACGGTCTCAATGCCCCAACGAAAAGACATAGATTTGCAGACTGGGTTAAAAAGCAGGATCCTACAATTTGTTGTCTCCAAGAAACTCACCTTTCTACAAAGGATAGACATTATCTTAGGGTGAAAGGTTGGAAGACAGTGTTTCAAGCAAATGGGCCTAGAAAACAAGCAGGGGTTGCTATCCTAATATCAGACAGGGTGGACTTTAGTCCGAAGTTAGTCAAAAAAGATAAGGAAGGTCACTTTATATTGATTAAGGGCACACTACAACAGGAGGACATTACAATCCTAAACATATATGCACCTAACATGGGGGCTCCCAAATTCGTCAAACAAACACTATTAGAACTAAGGTCACAGATAACACCAAACACAGTGGTGGTGGGTGACTTTAACACCCCACTCTCATCAATTGACAGGTCATCCAGGGAAAGAATAAACAGAGAGGCATCTGGACTAAACGAGGTCATAGAAGGAATGGACCTAACAGATATATACAGGACATTTCATCCAAAGGCTGCAGAATATACATTCTTTTCAGCAGCACATGGAACATTCTCTAAAATAGACCATATATTAGGACACAAAGCAAATCTTAACAAACTCAGGAAAATTGAAATAATTCCTTGCATTCTATCTGACCACAATGGAATTAAACTACAAATCAGTAGCAAGAAAGGCTATAGAGCATACACAAAATCATGGAAACTAAACAATACACTACTAAATGATGAGTGGGTCAATGAAGAAATCAAAAAGGAAATCAAAAAATTTATAGAGTCAAATGATAATGAGAACACAACATACCAAAATCTCTGGGACACAATGAAGGCAGTTCTAAGAGGTAAATTTATAGCCTTAAGTGCCTATATTAAGAAATTAGAAAGGTCGCAAGTAAACGACCTAATGCTTCGCCTTAAAGCCTTGGAAAAAGAAGAACAAGGCAAACCAAAAAGTAGTAGACGGGAAGAAATAATAAAGATTAGGGCAGAAATTAATGAAATAGAAACAAAAAGAACAATCCAAAGAATTAATGAAACAAAGAGTTGGTTCTTTGAAAGGATAAACAAGATTGATAAACCCTTAGCAAATCTGACCAAAAGAAAGAGAGAAGAGACACAAATTAATAAAATCAGAGATGAACAAGGTAACATCACAACAGATTCCAGAGAAATTCAAAAAATTATAGGGACATACTATAAAAGCATATACTCCACAAAGTATGAAAATCTGAAAGAAATGGATGATTTCCTTGATCTATATGACCTACCTAAATTAAATCAAAATGAGATTAATCACTTAAATAGACCTATAACAAACATGGAGATCCGAGCAGTTATCAATAATCTCCCAACTAAAAAAAGCCCAGGCCCGGATGGATTCACCGCTGAATTTTACCAGACTTTTAAGGAAGAGCAAACACCATTGCTTCTTAAGCTTTTCCAGGAAATAGAAAAAGAAGGAATCCTACCAAACTCCTTCTATGAGGCCAGCATCACCCTGATACCAAAACCAGGCAAAGATAGAACAAAAAAAGAATATTACAGACCAATCTCCCTCATGAACATAGATGCAAAAATTCTCAACAAAATATTGGCAAACAGAATACAAGAGTATATCAAAAAGATCATTCACCCTGACCAAGTAGGCTTTATCCCAGAGATGCAGGGATGGTTCAACATACACAAATCTATAAATGTAATACATTACATAAATGGGTTGAAGGACAAAAATCGCATGATCATCTCATTAGATGCAGAGAAAGCATTTGACAAAATCCAACATCCCTTCATGATAAAAGTCCTACAGAGACTGGGAATAGAAGGAACATATCACAATATAATAAAGGCTATTTATGACAAGCCTACAGCCAACATATTACTAAATGGGGAAAAACTGGAAGCTTTTCCACTAAAATCAGGAACAAGACAAGGGTGTCCACTGTCTCCACTTCTATTTAATATAGTTTTGGAAGTCTTAGCCATAGCAATAAGGCAAGAGACACACATAAAAGGGATACAAATTGGAAAGGAAGAAATCAAGTTATCATTATTTGCAGATGACATGATTCTATACATAAAGGACCCTAAAGACTCTACTAGCAAGCTGTTAGAGCTGATCAAAACCTACAGCAATGTAGCAGGATACAAAATAAATACACAGAAATCAGTAGCCTTCGTATATGCTAACAACAAACACACAGAGGATGAAATCAGAGAATCACTCCCATTCACAATTGCATCAAAAAAAATAAAATACCTTGGAATAAACCTAACTAAGGAAGTAAAGAATCTATACAATGAGAACTTTAAAACACTCAAGCGAGAAATTGCAGAAGACACTAGGAAGTGGAGAAACATCCCTTGTTCCTGGCTTGGAAGAATCAACATCGTGAAAATGGCAATCTTACCTAAAGCAATCTACACATTTAATGCAATCCCTATCAAAATTCCAAAGGCTTTCTTCTTGGAAATAGAAAAAACAATCCAAAAATTCATTTGGAATCATAAAAAACCTCGAATATCTAAAATAATACTGAGCAACAAAAAAGAGGCTGGTGGTATCACCATACCTGATTTTAACCTATACTACAGAGCCATAGTAACAAAAACAGCATGGTACTGGCACAAAAACAGACATGTAGATCAGTGGAACAGAATAGAGGACCCAGATGTAAGCCCAAGTAGCTATAGCCACCTGATATTCGATAAAAATGCCAAAAATACTCATTGGAGAAGAGACAGCCTCTTCAGCAAATGGTGTTTTGAAAAATGGATAAATATCTGCAGAAGGATGAAAATAGATTCTTTTCTCTCGCCATGCACAAGAATTAAGTCCAAATGGATTAAAGACCTTAACATCAGACCGGAAACTTTGAAACTGCTAGAGGAAAAAGTAGGGGAAACCCTTCAACATATTGGTCTTGGCAAAGACTTTCTGAATACAACCCCAATTGCTCAGGCAATAAAACCACATATTAACCACTGGGACCTAATGAAATTACAAAGATTTTGCACCGCAAAGGACACAGTGAAAAAAGCAAAGAGGCAACCTACAGAATGGGAAAAAATCTTCGCCAGCTATATATCTGATAGAGGATTAATATCTAAGATATACAAAGAACTCAAAAAGTTAACTAATAAGGAATCAAACAAGCCAATCAAAAAATGGGCTAAGGAGCTAAATAGAGAGTTCTCAAAGGAAGAAATACGAATGGCATATAAGCACCTAAAAAAATGTTCTACGTCACTAGTCATCAGGGAAATGCAGATTAAAACTACATTGAGGTTCCATCTCACTCCTGTCAGATTGGCCACCATCATGAAAACAAATGATCATAAATGTTGGCGGGGATGTGGAAAAAAAGGAACCCTTCTGCACTGCTGGTGGGAATGCAATCTGGTCCAGCCATTGTGGAAAACAGTGTGGAGGTTCCTAAAGCAGCTAGAGATTGATCTACCATATGACCCAGCTATAGCACTCCTAGGCATATATCCAAAGGACTCATCTCATTTCCTTAGAAGTACATGCTCAACCATGTTTATTGCTGCTCAATTTATAATAGCTGGGAAATGGAACCAGCCTAGATGTCCCTCAACAGATGAGTGGATAATGAAGATGTGGTACATTTATACAATGGAGTTCTACTCAGCGGTAAAGAAAAATGAAGTTATGAAATTTGCAGAAAAATGGATGGACCTGGAAAGTATTATACTAAGTCAGGTAACCCAGGCCCAGAAAGCCAAGCGCCACATGTTCTCCCTCATATGGGGATCCTAGCTACAGATGACTGGGCTTCTGTGTGAGAATGAAAATACTTAGTAGCAGAGGCCAGTAAGTTGAAAAGGAGACATAAAGGGTGGAGAAAGGAAGGGAGGAGGATACTTAATAGGTTGATATTGTATATATGTAATTACAATGATTGTAATGGGGAGGTAATATGATTGAGAATGGAATTTCAAACGGGAAAGTGTGGGGGTGGGAAGGGAGGGAATTACCATGGGATATATTTTATAATCATGGAAAATGTTAATAAAAATTTAAAAAAAAAATTTTCAGTGACAAAATGATATTGTAAAAGCAAACCAATAATGAAGATAATCCTATAGATCTATGCACTGAGTCAGAGCCAGAATTGCTGTCATCAATTTAAATTTTGAATTAATACTTTTACTACAACAAAGCCAAACCATAATAACCAAAAATCCACAAAAAAAAAAAGAAAAGAAAACAAGAATGGCAACTACATTTATCCTAAGTTCTCTAGTGAAAGTATGAGTAGGAACGAATATAATAGTGCCTCCAATGAACACACTCAATATTTTTTATTTAAATTGGCAACTAATTGAAAAGGACTTTTTAAACTATGAACTGACATTAGTATCTTTGCCAATATACACTAAATTAATTAATGGTTTGGTTAATAACTGTCCTATAGACACTTTCAACTTTATTGCTTTCTCAATTTGCTAAGGATGTGAAATTCTAAAACATACATCTCAGAAAATTTCAGCTTAAGAATATGCACAATTGTGCTTAGTCTCGGCAGCCAACCCCACTGTATGTGGATGGTGATGCTATTAGCATGCTGTTATACTGGAAATCAAATACTAGATCTTCACTCTGCCTTTTGGGTTGCTACTTTAAAGGTAAGTAAAGCAGAAAGGAGGGTTAATAGACTTAAGAAGGAAACATTTCACTATTTTTTTTAAATTATACAATTTTTATTTATTCATTTGAGAAAGGCAGAGAGAGAAAGAGGCAGATAGAGAGAGAGAAAGGGAGAGTGGGGATGCCAGGGCCTCCAGCCACTGCAAACGAACTCCAGATGCATGTGCCCCCTTGTGCATCTGGCTAACGTGGATACTAGGGAATCGCGGTTTGAACCGGGGTCCTTAGGCAAGCACTTAACCGCTAAGCAATCTCTCCAGCCCTCACTATTTTTTTTAATTGTAGTAAAATTATTTCTGTGGAGAGACAAAATGTATTAAGTAAAATTTCCAGGATGAATATGTTATTGTTGGAATAGTCTGACTACATTATAATTCTTTTGTACATATATTCATTTAGATTTCTGAGCAGAAGAAATTAGTACTTCTTTTATAATATGGCTGGAAGACACTGAAATCACCATTCTTTCCAGACATTTTATGTTGTGAATTTCCTTCTGAAAATCATTTTTAGCAGATAAATGGAGGTGTCAGCTATTAAATAGAATCTAACTCCCAAATTACAATTAAACCATTAACTTTTGTTACTCTATCTACTGAGATAATACTTTTTACAGGTATTTGTTTTAGGATGTAATGCTTTAATATTTAGCCAATTCAGCTGTCTTGAAATGTGAAATTGATATATAATTGTTAGTATTAGGAATAATTAAGTCATATGAATTTTTCCAGCCAACTGAAAAACAGAATATATAAACTGAATTTGTCCTTGATTGTACTTTTCATTAGTGAGATTATGTTTAGTCATACAAATACATTGAAATGCGTAAAATTTTGCAAAGCTAGCCAAGTATACCAATGAAACCACTCTAGGGAAAAGATGCATTGGGTGAAAAGAGTATCGCCACTATTTCTATGTAAAAGTCCATGGCAGATGAAAGTGAAAAGTGGATGGCAGTATGTGTCACATGTACATGACAGGCAATTATTATGAATAACTCAGGTGATGGTTCACTGAAGATTTCAGCCAGAGTTACTTATCAAAATGAACAGCATGACTGGGTGTATCCACACTGGGTTCCCACTTGAGAAAAAAGAGATGGGCTCTGATCTGCACACTAGGCTCTTGTCTCTTTGAGAAATACAGTGTCTTTGAATCCTCAGGCAGTGTCTATGTTTGTAAGAACTTGAGCTGGTAGGGAACTTACATCTATCCCTAGTAGAATGTATTTTAGAGCCCTTCCTTATCAGAAACTGAGGTTATAACTCATATATACTGCAGTGATTTTGAAATGCAAGTGGTTCTTACATCCATTTTTTTTTTTAAAAGAGTTTTAATACCTGGCTACCCTATCAGCCAACATTGTAAGGCTCATAGTGGATGAAACTGCCTGGGGTCCTGAATTATAGTCTTTTAGACTTTAAGTTAACTGTTTCCCAGATAGTTTGAGAAGTAGGTGATTATATATTTAGACACTGTGTCAAGAGATCATAGGTCTTGAGCAATGGGGAAATATAGCAGAATGGCAATGAATTGGCATAAAGAGAGTTCTACCATATTTCTGCACAAAAATATGTTAAGTTTTACTTGAAGTGTGATATTATTTACCTCTTCTCTCCTTGTTAATATAAATTTGAGGACTTATGTATGCAATGCAGAGAATGAGTAGAATAACCAAGACAACAAATGTGTCTCCCATACCTATCCCTCCATTTCCTTCTATTTTATTGTAATCCATTCTAAAATTTCCTAATGATGGTCACCTCAAATCTCTGCTCTGATATTACCGCTCCTTCCTTCCACGTTACTAAACATCTTTCAGTCTTTTCATCTAGAGATAAATCAATTTAATGAACTAAGTACACCTGAATTTCAAATGATATTTGCCACCTAATTTGTTTATGGACCTGTTTTTTTTTTCTCATAAATTAAAATGAGTCAGTATAGGAAGCTGAAGTTTTTTTTTTTTTCATTTCTATTTTTTTATTATTTTCTAAATTTTCTTTTTTGACTATGGAAATCAAATTTTATTTTTATACTTTTTTATTAGTTACATTTATACTGTGTATACAGTCATGATGGTACCATTAGCCTTCTCCCTGTAGTGCCCCCCCTTCAGACTGTGGGTGTTGCATTATGGGGGTGACCATCAGTTATGGGGCTGAGGTAATATCACTGTGCATGACCCAACTTATGGCTCTAACAATCTTTCTGCCCCCACTTCCGTGAATTTCTCAGAGCTATGTTAGGCTCATTTTAGTTCAATTTCAGTGACAGGAGGTCTTGTGAGTCTCTGTGTCTCTGAATATCTGATTTGGTAGAAGCTGAGTGTTCTTTGTGTCTGTCTCCTTTACCCTTGTGCTGATACCAAGTTCACTGAGAAAGCATCTCTTGCTTATTACCCACTAACTTTATGGCTTCTGCTGGTGCCCTGGTGGGGTGCAAATGGCTGATTCTCTCCTCAGGTTCTGTGTCCATTTAAAAAAGAGAAACAAATTCTCTGATGGAGAATGAGGTCAGTGCAAGATACATGGATACCCATTATTATTTTAGAGAGAATTTAATACGTGGAGACCCCCTTGTAGCCCATTATTGGTAGAGCTTGAGATTGGACAGTGGGCTCATTTCTGGATATGGTTCTGACTTGTTTCCCCACTCCAGGTATATGTTCCATTCCACTGAGTGGATCCATTAGCTGAATCAAGAGCATTTGCTAGCCCACAATGGCCATGTGCCACTATCACACTTGTGTAAGTATCATGTCTGGTTGATTGATTTTGAGGAGCTTAGACCACGATTTGCTTAGACAGATTGTTGGTCATTTTTCCCCAGTCACTCATGTAAATACATTCTGGCAGTAGACAAGCTAACTGTCTTCCAGGTTCCAACCAGGTAACTCCATATTCCATCCCAACAGCATATGGTGTCTTCAGCAGTAGGGCCTTACCATTAACCTTTGATGGGTCATTGAGTACTCTGACAGAATTCTGTCTACTTTTGGGAAACCTTGTAGGTCTCTCTGATCAACAGCTCATTGTGAATGTTACCGAAAGTCCTGGTAGTGTGAGTTACAAGACAGTGCCAAGGGACAAAAATATAGGTAATATAAAAGAGAGAAAATAGAGACATAGATAAGCAGCAGAAGATTGAGGATATTTTTATCATACCCTCCCCAGGCCCCTGTGAATCAGATATTCTCCCTAAGCACCTGATGAAGGTTTGACTCTTTATTTATTTATTTCAGGATGTAGTATTATGGTAACATTTCCATTTGGATCCAGTGTTTTGTCCCCACTCTCACACTTACCCTCCCCTCACACCCCACCATCCCTATTTACCAGTACTTGAGATGGTTATTAGGAATGTTGGCATCACAGGTAGATTCAGGTTAGGAGCCACAAGTGAGTGAGACCATGCAATGATTATCTTTTTGTGATTGGATGAGTTCACTAAGAATGATCTGTTCCAAGTTTGACCATTTTTCTTCAAGTTTCATGTGTCATTTTTCCTTATTGCTGTGTAGAATTCCATCATGTAGATATACCACATCTTGGTTGTCCATTTGTCTAATGATGGACATATGTGTTGATTCCAGCTCTTAGCTATTATTAATTGAGCAGCTATAAACATGGTTGAGAAAATATCTTTTGAGCTGAGGTTTGGTGATTTTAGGGTAAATGCCAGTAAGGGAATAACTAGGTCTGTTGGTAATTCTATAGTCATCCTTTTGAGGAGTCTCCATATTTCTTTCCATAGTGATTTAGCCAGCTTGTATTCCCACCAACAGTAAATGAGGGTTCCTATTTCTCTGCAACCTCTCTAGCGTTTGTTGTCATTAGATTTTTTAATGTTTGTTATCTCACTTGTTCTAACTTGTATTTGCCTGATGATTAGGGATGGTGAACATTTTCTTAAGTGTGGTGTTTGTCATTTGTATTTCTTCCTCTGAGAACTTTGTGTGAACTTCTCTGCTCCATTTTGTGCGTGGGTTGTTTGACTCCTTATTGTTTAGGTTTTTGAGTTCCTTGTAGATTCTAGAAATTAGGCCTCTGTCCAAAATGTATCCACCAAAATTTTTCTCCCATTCTGTGGGAAATCTATTGACTCTGCTTATTGTTTGTTTGTCTGTGCAAAAGCTTATCAGCTTCTTGAGATCCCAAAGGCTGAGTGATTATTTAATTTCGTGAGCTACTAGGGTTTTGTTCAGGAAGACTTTTCCCACTACTATATCATGTAAAGTTCCTGCTATTTTTTCTTCCAGGAATAGCAGAGCTTCCGGTCTTATATTGAGGTCTTTAATCCATTTGGACTTGATTTTTATGCATGGTGTCACATGTGGATCAAGTATCATTTTTCTGTATATGTTTACCTAGCTTGTCCAGAACCATTTGTTGAAGATGCTGCCTTTTTTCCACTCTACATTTTTAGGGCCTTTGTCAAATATCAAGTAGCTGTAGTCACTTGACACAATGTCTGGGTCCTTGATTCTGTTCTGTTGATCTGTGTTCCTGTTTTAGTGCCAGTACATTGTTGTTTTTATTACTATTGCTTTTTAGTACAGCTTTAGATCAGTTTGGTGATGCCTCCAGAGGTGTTTCTTTTGTTGAGGATACGTTTGGGTAACTGAGGCCTTCTGATATTCCATATGAATTAATATTTATACCCTTATATTAACACTACTCACACTTTGGGTAGAGAATCTTCTCTTTTCAGATGGCAGTGACTTTGGGACGACTCAGAAGGTATCATAGTGCTGGAAAGAAGTGACTGTAGTACAGAGTAACATCTCGATCTCACCTTCTAAGGCTCAGGGTCTAATGCGGAAGAGGTGGTGGAAAGAATGTAAGAGCCAAAGGAAGGGTAGAACTCCTTACAATGTGTTCCTTCCAGACATAAAATAGCCTGGATATCCATGACCTCATAGTGCCTGACACTACCTGCACAAGACCATCATAAGAGGAGGGAAAGACCATGACATCAAAATAAAAGAGAGACTGATTGAGATGGGGAAGGGATATGATGGAGAATGGAATTTCAACAGGGAAAGTGGGAGGGGAGAGGAAGGGTATTACCATGGGGTACTTTTAATAATCATGGAAAATGTTAATAAAAATTGAGAAAAACATTTGTAACATAAAACAAATTTTCAGTTATGATGTACAAATGTCTGGCATTCCTTCATACACCAATTAGACATCAGTCATCTCAGAACTGTGAATGACATGTGGCCTGAACATCATCAGAGCAACCTCTCTGGTGATCACCACTAAAGCACCACATGCTGCATCACTGTTCATTCTAGCCCGTTCCTCTGCCTGTGCATGTGAGTATGCATGTGAGTGTGTGAATGAGTGTCTGTGCATGTGCATGTGAGACTGTGCTTGAGTTAAGGCAAATGATTGCATGTAGTGCACATACTTTTTTCTTTAATTGAGGATTACATATTTTCCCTGACCATTATGCTACTTCTATGGTTTGATTACATTATGGAAATGTCTTTAAGATTAACCTAATTATACCAATATAATTTAAATTGCATAATAGTATTTTTAGGAGACAAGACTTAGTGGATTTTCAAAAATAGAAAGAAACCTTATGAACAAGGTCTTTAAATGTACTGATTGCACCTTTCTCTAGTAACCGTGGTCAATATAAAATAGCACAGTATGTTAGAATCTTTGATATATTAGCTTATACTGGCTCTTGTTGGATATTGAGTATGTGTAAGATACATAGGTATTGAGTCCTTAAAGTACCTAGAATAGAAATGAGTAAAACATATTACAAAATGTTTTCAATTCATCATAACCTGAGTAGTTCTCAGTTGCTGCAAACAATTATTCTTCCTGACTTCATTTCTGACTTTCATTCCTGACTACATTTTACTGATGATACTTGACTAATGGCCAATCTGAGAATGCAGCAGTTCTGTTCACATAGCCAGCATTTCAACGTTATCTGTCACTGACTGGGAACATGTACATCTTTTAATTTTTATGATAAACTATTCTTATCCCTTTTAAATCAGATTGACTCATGTGTCCTTCTAAATCTTCTACATATATCCATCTAAATCCTAAAATGCAAAAGTATATCAAGAAAAACAAAACATAAAACCTGAGGAAGTCACTTTTACTGCACTTTAATTTGCCAGTCCTTTTTGAGATCCACCTAACTTTCAACTTTAAACGCAAATTTTCTTTTAAAAAAATGAGTGTCACATAATTGTTTCAGTTTGCTCTAAATAGTTATAGGCTCATTAAAAAAAAAAAAGCAGCTATATGAGTAAATTAGTTTGGAGAAGAGAACTGCAAACACACAATAAATAGGAACACAAGCTGCAAATGCCAATGTCCAGGGGGAATGGGGATGAACATGTTGTTTGTTGTTGTTATTGTTGCACTTTCTTAAGAATGTATGAAGATAAAAATCAGAATCCATTTTGTCTCTTTAGCCAAAACAGGCCACTTTAATATTCTAACAGTTAATGACAATGGAGGCCATATTAATATTTTTGGTTTAGAGAAAATGATCATGTCAATCAATGTGCACATTTTCAAAGGCTCAACTTTTTCCACATCTTCTAACTGGATAGTTTCAAAATAGCCTATACTTGAGTTCATGAATTCTGGTCTTTATTCTCTTCTGTAATCAATGCCTTCTATCATGTAAGAGTAGTCAAACTACCTGCACAGGTTCTGGTGCCTAAGTCTAACCAGTAGATGTGATTATGGTTTCCTAAAAATTCTTAATGACCACTGAAGAATTGGATGTTTATGCTGTTATCTTGAATCTGTCTTTTCCAAAAATTTTAAACAGATTGGTTTAAAAAAAAAATTAAAAGTGCTAGGGAGATGGCTTCGCAGTGAAGGCATTTGAATGCGTAGCCTAAGGACCCACATTCTACCCTCCAGATCCCACATTAGCCAGATGTCCAACAGTGAGGCAAACACAAGGTCTCACAAGCCCACTAGGTGGTACAAGGATCTGGAGTTCAGTTTCTGTAGCTGAGGCCCTGGTGAACCAATACTCTCATTCTCTCTCTCTCTCTCTCTGTCTGACTCTCTCTCAAATAAATCAATAGTAAAAAAACTTTTTAAAATTAAAAAGATAAAAACATGTAGCCATTTTGAGCATTTTAGCGCAGTAAAGTTTCTAAGTCTTGTTTGTTAGAAGTCAGCTGTTGCTATGAAGGCACCAAAGACAGACCCAAGGTAGTATTGACTATTGTGTATTTTTAATTCAAAAAGTAGGGTCATATGTGACATGGCTCCCTGAGTATTAGGCAGGCTTTCATGCTTTTTTATAGCCCTTAATGTGTGGTTGAATACCATAGAATTCCATTTCATTCAGGAAAATCATGTTGGACTTATTAGATTATGTGTATGGCCAGCAAATGTCACAATGATTTTTCTTTTGTTTCCTTTTTTTTTTTTAATCACCTTGAGCCCACAGCCCAGCCCAATAAGTATAGCACTGACTACAAACAAATATAGCATGTTGCTATTGCTGAGATGAAGTCATGAACCAAACTTGTACCAATGCCACATCTTGCTAGATTAGAATAGAAGTCCAATGGACTCAGTTTATGTTTCTCTCCTCCACTGGCACTATTTCAGAGGCTGTGTTTGTGAGCATTCACAAGGGGTTGAAAGCCACTAGGATCTGGCCTGGTTAATTTTTACAATGCAAGGAAAAGTATTATGCCTGTGACAATGTCCTAACACAATAAATAAAATCTCATCCATATACTGAAAAGAAGAATAGGTGTGCGTGTATGTGGTGTGAAAACATGCTTTTGGCCATCAAAGCTAATGCTAAGCTAGTTTATACATGACTGCCACGACTGCTTTTGCATTCAGAAGGGTCAGAGAACCCAGGATCATACTGTAGGTATGATGATGTGGATCATTCCTTAGGTACTTAAGCCTCTGATACTAGGGCAGACATAGATGTTCTATGTTGATGCGCTGGTCAGGGTATAGGGGCTTTAGGGTTATGTTTGAAACTGAATTTTTTGTTCACACTCAAAGTCATGGTTTCCAAGGCAAACTCCTATGATCATTTTGGCAACATGCCTCCCAGCTCCATTGGAGAGAGATTCTCCCCTGCTCTGCTAACCAAGATTAGTAGAGGTTGGGGATGATCAGGCCACCTAACTGCCTCTCTTAATAAAATTTGCCTCATTCAAATTCTCAAAATATTTTGCTAAATATTTTGCTAAAATAAGACACCAATGACCTCTAGCCTAGTTCCCTACTATAATAAAGTCCTTATCCCCTCTGAATTCTCATGAGCCAGGCCTGTACTGTCCATAGTTCTCTCAGTATTCTTATCTTCCAAACTCCCACCAGAATAATCCATTATGCTCTAGTTATAACATTCTAGAGATACAGTAGCCTTTAACTCAAAATTGTTTTATATTCCTCCTACAAAGCAATTCTACAAAGCAAAATATTGGTTGAATTGATAACAGCAATAGCCCTACTCATTGGTACCATCATTTTTTGTATGAGTTACTTTTTCTTTTCATGGGTGTTACAAACTAACTAATAAATAAAACTTAAGACAAAAGGATTTATTTTAACTCACACTTTTCAGGTCTAGTGCATTAGGGCCAGGAAGGTATTGTGACCCATGTATGAGGTCAGTTGTGTCCACAATTAGGAAGCTGAGATAAATGCTAGCTGGCTGGTGTTCGGCTTGATTATTCCTTTTTATTCAGCCCAGTAACCCAGCCCAGGGGATGCTGCATCCCACAATTAGGATTAGCTTTCCAACTTCAGAGAAACCTGTCTTGAAGCACCATCACAGATGTGCCCAGAAAAATGTTTTCTATATTATTCTACATCCAGTCCAGCAGGCACTGTATTTTTTTAGGGGAAAATGTAGAAATCAACCTTCCAATAAGTTATTTGTACTGTGAGGAGGTCAGTTTAACACAAAGTTATAGGTTAGAATTGTCAAGAATAATTGTTAAAGCAGGGTAATAGGGGCTAGAGAGATGGCTTAGCAGTTAAAGCACTTGCCTGTGAAGAATAAGGACCCATGTTTAATCTCCTTCCAGAACCCATGTAAGCGAGATGCACAAAGGTGACACAAGCACAAGGTGGCATATGCACACTAGGTGGTGCAAGTATCTGGAGTTCAATTCCAATGGCTGAGGCACTGCTATGCTAATTCTCTCTCTCTCTCTAGCTCTCAATTTCTTTAAACATATATATTAAAATAACAGGGTGATAGATGCCACCAAGAATCACCACATTTTATGCCTATATGGGTCTAAGAAAGCAGGTTACTAATAAAGTATCTCATGTGTCCAATGCTTGTAATCTATGGAGAACAATTACCCCACCATTCATTTTACATTGAAAGTTAGAGAGCGCGGGGCTCCTTCCTGGTCAGTAAGGTAGTGCCGAGGGAAGAACCAGGCCTGCTGGTTCTTCCCTAGGGATTGAGAAGGATGATGAATGTTGGATGACTCAGAAACCTCTCCTGGCCACCGGAGAAAAAACACACTGAGTCAGGAGTCTTTTTGATGCAGGAACTCACAGAAAAAATTCTATTACTCTGAGCAGTTGCCTATATCATGTTGGGGACGAAGGCGGGGATTTTAGGATGGGGGAAGAGGTAAGGACCAATAGTAAACTTTAACTATTGAAATGGTAATTACAATTGCCATGCGGAGGTAGCAGGCCAGAAGCCATTAGACGTCTGGCTGAGTCCCAGCTGGCCAGAGACAGGTCGTCAAACTTTAGCTAGGCTCAGGAAGTTCCACTAGGCCTAACGCCTGGGCCTTTCAGAGCCCAACAAGAGAGCATAGTAAATCTTTTTATTCCTGCTGGGAAGGAGTTGTAGAGATGCTAACAAAGGATATAAGCATTTGTCTTATGCAAAAATTTATAAATATGTGTCGTGCCTCATAAGTATAGATAAAAACAATGTATACTTACTTGAAAAGTGCTCTAAAGTTTTCTCATTACAAAAACATTTTGGTTAAGTAACTATATCTTAATTAGATCAAGGTAGCCAGTCCAAAATTTACTTAAATATATATAAATATATATAAATATAAATATAATATATAAATATATTATAAAAATAAAAATATAAAATATAAATATATTTTAAAAGCTCATATTATATGTGATAAAAATATACATTGCATGTGTCTCTTAAAAAATAAAAATACAAAATTTTTGAAAGACTCCAAATAGACTATTAAAACTTACTTGAAATTTGATGCAATATGTAAGGAGATTCTTCATAATATTAACTCAGATGCGAGGCATGAGAATATACTCATTAGAATATAGGATATGAGAGGGTAATGTGCCTAAGATAATGAGGACAGGGTCATAATATGAAAGGAGTCGGCAATGGCATCAGTTGTTTACATTCCTGCAACAGATTTTGGCCATCTGCAGAGGTCAACAGGTGAACCTACAATGACCTGTGAGATTTAGACTTGTTGTCCCACCAGTAGTGACTTTACATAATTTGAAGTACTAGAAAGTGGTGGTATCTTTGAGTGCTAGTATACACAATTAAAACAGACATATGGCTACTTACTTCCCTTCAACATATGTACAAAACCCAAGAAAGGGATGAAGCAGGAGCAAGTATGTGCCAGAAGAAGGTGCTATGGCTACAATGTACACCATGAAAGCACCGAGCTACATTATAGCTACTAAGAAAGCTAATTCCTATAGGTTTTCTATGCACATGTAGGCTTTTAACAATTTTTAGACCAAAAAAGAAAAACATGTTTTCTCATAACTTAATTATCTCCAATGTTATTATCACCTCCAAGACTAGATTAGCCTACTTGAGCTACAGACAGTAAATGTCACAGACTCTGCAATTTAAACAACAGAGCATGACCGTATTTCTCATAGCTCTGCAGATACCTGAATAATCATGGTACCAGCAGATCTAGTAACTGGTAAGGGCTCTCTTCTTGGCTTGCGGATGGTTGCTTATTAGCCATGTTATAGCATGGCCTTTCCTTGTGCACAGTCTGAGAGGAAGCAAATGAACTAGCTCACAATGTCTCTCAAGTTGCAGAAATTGATCAAAGTTATGACTTCAATTAGAATTACTTATAATATTCTTAGTCATCTCATTTTCAAACTCAGCTGCATTTGAATATATGGCCTCCACATGTGAATTTTGGGGAATTACAGTCAAGTGAATAATAAAGGCCAGTTGAAGAAATAAGAAAAATCTTATGGGAAAGCTGGAAAGATGGCTCAACAGTTAAAGGCACTGACTTATAAAGCTGAGAAGCCTGGTCAGAGGAAAAACTGGCACAAGCATCTGGTTTTCTTTGTATCAGGAAGAGACCATGATGCCCCCTCACAATACTTATGCAAATAATTACAATTACTTTAATAACATTAAAATCATTTGAAACTTGGAGTAGAATTGAGGCTAAGAAATGACTTAACTGAACTACCAATTTTGATGCTTAACAATGAGCTAGCCAGATGTTTTCAGAATAAGTTAACATATTTCAATTTCTTATACAAAATAAACCAAAGAAGTTAAGTTCTTCTTCTTATTATTTTGGTTTTTCAAGGTATGGTCTCACTCTAGCCAAGGCTGACCTGGAATTCACAATGTAGTCTTAGGGTGGCCTTGAACTCATAGTGATCCACGTACCTCTGCCTCCCAAGTGCTGGGATTAAAGGCGTGCACCACCATGCCCGGCTGCAGTTTAATTATTGAATTAATAAATTTAAAAAGAAATGAATAACACTGCTGAAAATGTATGGGGTGATATACATTTAATGGGTGCTTATTGGCTTAACTATTGACTGTTTCTGTACCTTTGTGGTTTGTAAATTAAATTAACTGCTACATATATTCAGTGTAATTACACAGTTTGCCCCTATATAAGTTGGAAGCTTATCTGCAGTCCTTTACTTATCCAAAGCTTCAATAATTAGGAAGAAAATTTTATTGGCACATTCAAAGTAGAGAGGAGAGATTAAATTATCCCATGGCTCCAAAATATGTGAAGTTTATCAAGGACACCAATATTAAGAAATCTCAGAAAGACTCAATTTCTGATTTTTTATTGCTCTTTTTTGTATAAATGTCAGAAATTGAAATGACTTCTAATGTTCCTTGACCAATTTTTTCATTAATGTCAAATTTTTAGAGCACAAGGGAATAAAAATTGGACTTAACTACATAGAGAAATAACAACTAATTAGAATTTACTTACCAGTTAGGGAAACCAGAAAAGATGATAACAAGGCTCATGTTACCCCAGTGAGGCATACTATTTACCAATGAGAGATGGATTAGTGTAATCCTGGTGATGTTTACCAAATGATCAATTGATTAGGGTTATCCCAGTATTGCTTGCTGTGTACCAGATGATAACTAGGTTAGTATTACCCCAGTGATGCTTACTGTTTACCAATGATAGATCAAATAGTGTCAACCCAGTGTTACTTATTGTTTACTAGATGATAAATGGATTAATGTTACTCAAGTGATGTTTACTAGTTCTTAGGTTATAAATCTATCATTATTACCCTAGTGTTGCTTACTATTATCCACACAAAATTACTCTGGTATTTCGTTTCCATCTCTTATTTAATTTAAAAATTTACTAGGCACAACTATAAAGTTTTCTTTTTATATTCCATTTTTCTATAGAGATTTGAATGATTGATGAAAAATCAGCTATGCAATTAAAGTAAGGGATTTTGGAATAAATGATGCAATCAAATTCTGGGTAGCAAATTGAAAGGTATAAATAATTTTGATAGAATGCTGGAGCTTGACATGCCATGTAATAAAGATAAATATAATGTCATTGAGTATCACTTATTGATGAATATTCATATTTTTTCCATAAAAGACTTTATTGCCTTAAAATTATGGTTATGACTATTGTTATGATATTTTTAGAGAATAACTAGAGTTTGGAGTGACTGTTTTTCAAATAGCTCATTGTGATATACTTTAGATTTTTGATATTTCCAAGAATTTGAATATAGTTTTTGTGTAAATGTCTGTCATAATTTTAGTATAGTTAATTTTTTTTCTTATTTTATGGTTATTACAAAAAATGCCAGAATACCTTTGTGGGTTACCCTGTGCTGTATTAAATATATTTAATAAGCAGTAAATTTGAGTACTTTAATGCCATTTATCCATATCTTAAATATTAACTTATTTGCAATAGTCCAAGATTAGTATTTAATTAATTATGTTTCTTGTATTTCAATTTTCCTTGGTCAGTAGAGATGAGAATACTTGTGGAATGACTTGATAATGGAGGTGAAAAATGAAGAGGAAATGTGATTTTAGTTTTTGTTGTCCAGGCTACCTGAAAAAAAAAACTAATATATCCAACCACAAAGCAAACTGGATCATACTACATTTATTCTCATATATCAATGTATATATATATGGTTTTGAGTTCACCATCCACATCAAAATTCAAAACTCATCAAGATTATTTCAAATACTTCAGTCTGATTCTGAGTTAAATTATTCTTCTGAAATTTGACAATACATTCCCTCAATGAATTTCCTCTTCATTGGTGGGAATATGCACAAAGCCTACTTTAAAGATGCATTAACAACAAAGAGTCTTTTCACTGCTAACTGCAGCCCTGAAAGTCAGGAGCAATGAGGGCTCTTATTGGGAAACTCAATTAATTTTTCCACTTGGCTTTGCTTCATCATAAATGATACCGTATATTAGCTCTTTGCTAATAGTGGTTTGAAGTAGATGACCTGTATTTATAGTAAATATTAGTTCCTACCCTGAAAGTAAATTCACAAGAAAGTATACTCCAAATATGTGCAAAATTAGAAAAATATGGTGAAATACTGCACTTGTATAATCAATAGGAAAAACTGAAAAATCTTGAAAATACAGTGAAGTGAATTGTTTTTACCTATTCTTTCTTTTTCATAGGTAATATATTTTTGAAAGAAAACAGTTCAGTCAATTAAACCTGTCATAATGTAAACTTACTCCTATTCTTTCTCGTAACATGTTGAAGAAAGGAAGAATTTCTTTCCATCATGTTGGAAAGAATTATTTATTAGATTAAGGAAGAGGCATTTAAATCTGTAATAGTTAAAATAGATGGCATATTCCTATGAATAACGTTTAGCAGTTTTCACTGCCAGTAGATTCTTACCATATTTATAAAGTCAAAAAATGTTAAATAAGGGCTGGAGAGATTACTTAGTGGTTAAGCACTTGTCTGTGAAGCCTAAGGACCCCAGTTTGAGGCTTGATTCCCCAGGACACATGTTAGGCAGATGTACAAGGGGGCGCATATGGCTGGAGTTCGTTTGCAGTGGCTGGAAGACCTGGTGCATACATTCTCTCTCTCTCTCTCTCTCTCTCTCTCTCTCTCTCTCTCTCTCTCTCTCTCTCTCTGTCACTCTCAAATACATAAATAAAAATTACAGAAAAATTTTTAAATGTTAACTAATTTTATATACATCACTACTACCCTATATATTTGTGATGTGTCATATGAATGGTTCAGTTACTCATAGGCTTACAGTTGTGGTCCATCATATACAATGTTTTGGCTAAATAGAATAGGGTTCATGAAAAGGCAAGCCTACATAAACCCACACATGTTCTTTGCTGAACAAGTGGATAATAGAAAAGAAGATCCACTGACAATGTTTGCATCAGATTCCAGGTGGCTACTACTTGGATGGATAAATATAGATCTAATAAAAATTTGAATGTGCCTTTTCATAAAATGAATAGTTAGATCCCAGGTGGAGACATTGCCATGTTGGGAAATAATTTAAAAAGCTAAGTAAATTTTAAAAGGTTGATTCAGTTAGCCAAACCATATGAAAATATCTTTGTGAACAAATAAAACTGTAGGGATGCTTTTCTCTCAATCTTATTTTAGAATTCTTACCCACCAGTAAGAAAGACACAAAAGTACCATCCACTTTATCTAGAGACCCCAGAAAAATTACACAAGACATACCCAGGAGGGATATTTGCTGCTTTAACCTTTCTCATGAAAAAAGCCCTAAAAGCATTTTGGGATTATTTTGACACTCATAGGAGCTTATAATTAAATATATTATTTTAAAAAGTATTTTTTCCTTGCCAATTTAAATAGCATGTGAACAATTGGGTATATGTGGGTGTGTGTACATTCTATAAAATTGGATATTTCCTCCCTGTTAAGTAATTTTAATTGTTTTTATAATATGTTAGCTTATTTGACTATCAGATAGATTAAAACTATCCCTTCACATTTTGCTCTTTCACTCCTTATGATAACAAATACGATTTGTAACATGTCTTTGGAAACAGAAGTTCCATCATGACTCATGTAAATATAAGATGCCACTAAATCCATTTTAAATAGGCATTTATATATGTGAAAACTATGGAAAGGGGCATTTTGTATCATTTTGTTGTCTTTAAATATACTAAAAATTGATTTTTGAATAAACATAAGATCATGGGATCAAATTTGAGGGGCTGAGATTAATCTTCCAAATTAGTACAGGTGAGTAGCTAATTAATATAGTGGGTGAAGTGGAACAGGACTGTAATCCCAGGAGAATCTGAAACAGGATAATTAAAGGTTGGAAGCCAAGGACTGGAGAGATTGCACAGTGCTTTCCAATTAAACCCAAGATCCTGAGTTTGGGTGCCTAGAACCCACATAAAGCTACATGCAGTAGCAGCAGTTTCCCTAATCTCAATACTCCTGTGTGACCAATGAGACACAGTGGAATCCTTGGAAGGTGGTACACAAGCTAACATGGTGAACATAGGAGCAAATATTGAGAAGCCCTGTCTCAAACTAGGTGGAAGGCAAAGACTGATACCTGTGGTTCTCCTCTGACCTCCACCTCTGTGCCCTAGCATGTGCATGCCCACACTCATACAAAAACACATGTATACCACACACACACACACACACACACACACACACACACCACAAAAGATTTTTGAAGAGTTGAACAGTTTGAGCTAGGTTTAGCCATGTATCTTCCTCTTCATAAGAACTTCATATCAACAAGTAAACAGTTCCAGTGCATGCAGTGTACTGTCCTGCCCATAAGAGTACTTACCTTCCTCCCATAAAATTCCTGCTAACCCTGGGAAGCACAGGATCCATGCTACAAAGAAAATGCCCTCCTCTTGCATGCAAAAGTTTGTCTTGCATTTGGGCATGAAAGTGCATCCTTGTCCTCCATAGTACAGTCAGAGATGGATATTTGTCTTCGAGCTACACTTGAGAAAACTGGGCAAGCTGGAAGTGAAAATGTATGCATTAACTCCATGAAATTTTCAAGTCAGAGAGTCATGTGACTCTAAGTTACCTTTTTCTGAATTTTCTAATATTTCATTTTTAGATTGTCCCAGTTTTCTTTCTAAACATATAGCAATTCGAATTAAGTTGTAATGATATGCTTTAAACTATTGCCAGTGAGGATGAGTTCAGTTGTTTGGACCACTTGCCAAGCATGAGGGACTGGGACAGAAGCCAGGTAAAAATGTAGGCATAGTCACCCACATCTTTATCCTCAGTCCACAGGTGATGAGAGGCTGACCAAAACCAGTAGCTTCAGGTTGAAGGAGAGATTCCATCTCAAGGAAGTGTGCAGTTGATGCATAAGGGCTCCCCAACTGCTGTTGTCTTCACTCATGCTCAGTGTTTGCATCCATATAAATGCACACACCACACACATCGTACCATGCACACCTTACATACACTCAACCACATACAAAGTATATTGCAAATGGAACACTATGGTTGTGAATTAAAGAGTCAGACAAAATCTTAAAAGAGAAAAAATAAAAGGAACACACATTCACTAATTTAGCTGGCACTATATTTCTAATTATTTTTTGCTGATATGAAACTTGATATCCTGATAATTAAATCTGGTTGATGTAAAATTTCTGTTTACTTCATTTGGAAATAAATTCATTGATGTTACTTTTATTAAATATCTTTAATGATTTTCACCTTTGTAACACCTGTAATGTCTATATATGTCCTCTCCTAATATGTATTTTCTGGAATTTCTATATAAGCACTAAATATAATGACAGTATATATACATTTTGGCTTGAATTCTACTGGGCAAGTTTGTAAATCCAGTTTTGTTTTTCTTAGTAAATTATTTGTCCCTAAGGATCATGTATAATATTAAGACAAAAGGGAATGATTGTTTTCCTGTTCTTGATTGGTCATGTTCCATATTTCATGAAGGCCTTATCTGTTTATTTAGCAAGAATAACAATCAGTACATGTAGACACTTAATAAGTTTGACATTGCTTCAATTATTCTTGTCGTTGTGAAAGTAAAATATTTTAGAAGGCTATACATAAAGCTTATTTGTAACAAAAGCATAGCTTCATATAGATCATCAAAAGTAGTTTAGTGAAAGGAATATAGACTACAACATCATGCCAGTCTTTGAATTTCCTATAAGTCCCTAAAATCATAAATACATCATTGAAAAAAAGTTATAACAATTTGGCACAGACTTTGTATCTCCAGCATTTAATACTGAACAATGTGTTCATACATTTTGCATGCCATTCTTTGTATTATTCTTTTGGTGATTAAATTTTACATTATTTTACAAAATATCAGTCTGTAATAATGGGAAAATAAATTGCCATGGTAGATTGAAATACACTGTCCTACAAAAGAGAGATCTATTAAAATGATTCTTGGAATCAATAAATTATTTATCCATGTTTTCTTTAAGCTACATATAACTGTTTCTACTGAAGCTAAATTTATCATATTCTGGGACATTCTAGGTTGGATTTTATACAATTAATCAATGCTTTGAAGATTGTAGGTCAGTTTCTTGTAGTATAGAGAGATCTATGTCAGCTTTCTTGGAAACTTTGTTTTATAACCTTATGTCATGTTTTTAACTATATGTAACATTTGTTATGAGTATCATACTTAATTGTTTTAAAAATGTTTTTAAAGTGTCAATGATATTCTATTTTTACATTTTTATTTTAGCTACATAGCACATCTTGATTCTGTATATGTGTTAATGAGGGGCAGGAAGGCTGGTCTCCAACAGACAAGTCTGTGTAGACTGTTAATAAGTCTACCTAAAAATAGCATGTAATTCTTACCTGTCCACTAAGAGATCAGATGATAGCACAAATATATAAAGTTTTCCTCCAACCATAGAATTGTCAAGTTTGATTTTATACTTAGAATCAGAAACTCTTAATATATGGACTTTATTTAGAAGTTATCAATTAAATCCCAAATGAAGAATCCTTATGGAATACAAAATTTTAGCTGCAACTAACTGTATTGATACAAGCCACTACCTAACTGACTTGGCCCTATTGCCTATTACCCATGTCATGATAATGAGTTAGGGAAGACAGTCATAAAAGACTATCAGTGTTTGAACCTCTAATAATAATAAAAATAAGATGTAATGACACTGGTTGTAGTCAACAAGTAACTTTGAGTGGTGTAAAGAATATTGTAATTATTTCCTAGCTGTCACTCATGATTACTGATAAATTCACAGCATTTATGATAATTTTACCCATCTACCTTTTGTACATATGCTAGGTAAAAAATGATTATAAAAGTTGAAGTACTTGTTATTGATACCCATATGAGATCAGTCATGTGACTAAAAGTTAATCTAATTTCTATTAGTGACCAAGTGCAAGCCAGCATGAATTACTCATAGGATACATGTCATGGTGAAGGGTGAAGGGAGGCTCTTCTCTCAAACAGGTCTGACTCTGGCACAGGATTTATATGTCCATTTGTGAGATAATATGGCTCTTGTCATATAGTCCATATTGACTTTTTTTAACTTTCAGTAAATTATTTTGTGAGTTATTGCACTTAATATATGATGAACTCAGAACTAGAAGTCTTCTACTCAAAATACATCCTCTCCTCATAATCAGGGTTTGTTTATAACAATGCATTCCCAAAATAAGACACTGATGCACATGGGAAAGTAGTATGATAATAACTGGAATTTGGATTCCAGTTATTGTTAGCACCTAATTGTAATTACAGCTTTAGATGGACACTACTGTGAGTCGATCAGCAATGAACATAATTGTGCAAGTATCTCTAAGTAGTGAGAAGAGTCATTAAGATATATGCCTAGGAATGCTATAAATGGATCATATGGTAAATCTATTTTTAGCTGTCTCAAGAACCTCCACACCGATTTCCACAATGTCTGTACCAGATTATATTCCCAACAATATAGAAGAGTTCCCCTTTTTCCACAGCATCACCAACATTCATTGTCATTTGTTTTCTTGATGGCAGCCATTCTGACAGGAAAGAGGTAGAATCATAAAGTAGCTTTAATTTGCATTTCCCTGGTGGCTAAGAATGTAGAACACTTTTTTTAGATATTTATATATCATACATATTTCTTCCAATGAAAACTATTTAGTTCCATAGCCCATTTTTAATTGGGTTGTTTGATTTATTATTGTTCTGTTTTTTGAATTCTTTGTATATTCTGGATATTAATCCTCTATCAGATGTATAGTTGCCAAGGATTCTCTGCCATTCTGTAGGTTGTCTCTTTTCTCTACTCACTGTGTCCTTTGCTATACAAAAAGCTTTGTAATTTCATGAGATCCAACTGGTTGATCAGTGGTTTTATTTCCTGAGCAATTGGGTTATATTGAGAAAGTCATTGCCTCTGCCAATATGTTGAAGGTTTTCCCCTACCTTTTCCTTTAGTAATTTCAGTTTCAGGCCTGATATTAATGTATTTTAACCACTGAGACTTGATTTTTGTGCATGGAGAAAGACAAGGATCTATTTTCATCCTTCTACATATAGATCCGGTTTTCCCAGCACCACTTTTTGAAGAGGCTGTCTTTCCTCCAATGTATTATTATATATATTTTTTTTTGCATTTTTGTCCCAAATCAGATGGCTGTAGTTTCCTGGATTAACATCTGGGTCCTCTATTTTGTTCCACTGTTCTACATGTCTGCCTTTGTGCCAATTCCATGCAGTTTTTGTTATTTTGGCTTTGTGATACAGTTTAAAATCAGGTATGATTATACCACCAGACTTATTCTTGTTGCTCAAAATTGTTTTGACAATTTGAGGTTCTTTGTGCTGCCAGCTGAATTTTAGGAATTTTTTTCTATTTTTGTGAAGAATGGAATTGGAATGGTAATGGGGATTGCATTAAATGTGTAGATTGCTTTTTGAGAGATTGACATTTTCACAATATTGATTCTCCCAATCCAAGATCATGGGATGCATTTCCATTTCTTTGTGTGTTCTGCAACTTCTCTCTTCAGTGTTCTAAAGTTCTCATTGTAGAGATCCTTCACTTCCTTGGTTAAGCTTATTCCACGGTATTTATTTATTTATTTATTTTGAGTCAAATGTGAATGGGAAGGATTCCCTGATTTCATCCTCTGCATGTTTCTTGTTAGTATATAGAAAGGCTACTGATTTCTGTGTGCTTATTTTGTATCCTGCTATGTTGCTAAAAGTGTTTATCAGCTTTAACAGTTAGCTGATAGAATCTTTATGGTGGCTTATGTAGAGAATCATATCATCTGGTAATAATGATAATTTGATCTCTTTCTTTCCAATTTGTATTACTTTTATGAGTGTATCTTGCCTTATTGCTTTAGCCAAGACTTCCAGTACTATATTAAAAAACTAAAAGTGGGGAAAGTTGACACCATTGTCTTGTTCCTGAATTTAGTGGAAAAGCTTCAAGTTTTCCCTGATTTAGTATTACATTGGCTGTAGCTTTTTCATAAATAGTTTTTTTTTTTTTAAATTTTGTTGAGATACGTTCCTTCTATTACCAGTTTCTGTAATACATTTACCATGAAGGGATGTTGGATATTTTCAAATGCCTTTTCTACATCTATTAAGATGAACATGTGATTTTTGTCCTTGAGATCATTTATGTGATATATTACATTTATCAATTTGTGTATGTTGAAGCATCCCTACATCCCTGGGATAAAGCCAACCTGGTCAAGGTGAATAATATTTCTCATATATTCTTGTATTCTGTTTGTTAATATTTTATTCAGAATTTTTGCATCTATGTACATGAGGGAGATTGGTCTGTAATTTTCTTTTTTTGTTCTTTAAATTTCATTTTATAATATGTAACCTTATTTGGGTAGTCTTTTGTAAAGAGATTTGAGTTTGGCACCTTTGCATAACTGAATAGTTTTTGAATTTGTTACATAATTTTTCAATTCCATAAAGTGATTGAAGTTAGACATCATTAATAAAATAACATGTGATAATTTTTGCTATATCCAAGAAGGAATATACAATAAATATTTTAGAGTCAGTGTGTTGCCAAAAACACTGTGAATAATCCAAAGCAACTCTGCTACCATATGTCATTTTATATAGCTCTTGCAGGTTTCCACTCTACACTTCCAAGGGCTCCAAATCTTTCTACCTGCAAGGCAAGAATAAGAAAACATTCAGAATCCCAGCTTGCATTATGTCTTTGCCCTCATTGCTTATATACTCATAGGACTTTATGATCTGGAGGAGTCTTCAAATGTCTGTTTACAGTTTTTATCCAATCATAGGCAGTTATGCCTAAGTATACAGTTTAATATAATTTGCTCATTTAATTTTTTATTAAAAAACATCAAATAAGAACTGAGATATGTTTTTTAAGATGATAGTTGTTTACAGGCAAGTCAACTATGATGTAAACACAAGTGTGACTACAGGATGGAAAATGAACAGCAAGTATGTCTGAATTCCAACCAAGATTTTCATTAGTCGTTATTTAGAGAATAGAACAATATCACAAAAGTCCAGCACACTGGACAAAATTGCTTATTTTAGATATTAGAAAAGTAGCATGCTTTGTAATGACTCTAGTGCAGACAAGATTTATATTTAAAATTAACTCGTAGATAGTTTTGATGGCAAACACCACTATAAAGTATGAAGAAATGAGCTTTGCCTTCTTAAGATGCTCAACAATATTTCAGAATCACTATGTGATTATCATTTATTTGCCTAGCCCAAGCCATTCATTTTCCATATAGAGAAATTAAATGTGGGTAGGTGTAGACAGCTTCATCTATGCTCACAATGAATATCATAGAGACAGAGCCATAGAAATATCAAATAGCACAACATGGAAAGAACAAAACTTATTAAGACTTGGTATTTCCTGTCAGATTTCTGAGGCTAAAATATGACTATTTGCATTTTCATTAAGAAACTCCATATTGTAATAATTTAACACTAAAACTCTAAATGTCAAATTCAAAATAAAAGTGAAAAAATTAAATCAAATATTAAGCATGGCCAAAAGTTTAACACTGTGTATGTTTGTGGGTGTAGTGTTCCTGTAATATAAGAAATATATGGTCCCCTTAGCCTGGTGACTTTGGAATATTTCTAACATTAACAAAGGAGAAAATATTTTTTATAGAAACAAAAATAATATTTAAATAATTTTTGTATTCAAATTGCAAAATCTTAATGTTAATCCAATTACAGTTGCTATACTGGGAAAAATAATTTATACTGTAAATAAAATTATTAAATAAAGAAAAAATTGAATTACAAATATATCTGCATATGTGTATTTTATACATGCTGTATTTTTTTTTTTTAAAATTTGGGCATGGTGTTGCACACCTTTCATCCTCATAGGTTTTTTTTTTTATTTAGGCTCATCTGTGATCTACCCCCTCCCATTAGACCCTCCTTGTTAATGAAAATGGGTCGTGTATTGTGGAGATAGCCCCCAGTTATTGGTATGATAACTGTCTCTGCAAATCATGACCCAACATGTAACTCTGACATTCTTTCCACCCCCTCTTCCGCAAGATTTCCCTGAGCCATGTTGGGTTCATTTTTGGTCTGCTTCAGTGCTGAGGTAATGGGGGCCTCTGAGGCTTTGGCTCTCTGATTTGGTAGGAGTTGATTTTTCTCTGCGTTGATCTCCTTCCCCTTTGTGCTGGTATCTGGTTCACAGGAAAACATCACCCTTGCTTATTTCGCCAGTTGTCCTTTGTTTCAGTTGGGCCCCTTTTGAGGTATGATGGGGGAGCTCTCTTCTTAGGATCTGCACCTATCTGGAAAAGAGAAGCAGATTCTCCAACGGAGAGTAAGTTAGCACCCGGAAAATTGAGATAACACTTACTTTTTTGATAGACAGTTTGATAGGTGTAGGCCTTCTTATACCCCGTGATTGATGGTAGCTTGATATTGTAGAGTAGGCTTGTGTTTGGGTATGGTTCTGACTTGTTTCCCAGGTCCAGCTAAGGGTCTAGTACCACTGAGTGGATCAGTTAGCCAAATCAACAGTAATTGATTCCTCACCATGGCTGTGTACCACTATTGCACTTGTGTGGGCATCACATCCGGTTATTTGTTGCTAATTAGATTAAACAATGTGTTGCTTGGACAGATCTTGGTCATTTCCCCCAGTCGCCTATGTAGTGCCTTCTGGCACTAGACACGCTGACTGTCTGGGGACTGACTCTCTCCTGGCTTCCAGCCATGTCATTCCATTTTACGCGTCAGCTGCATATGAAGTCTTCAGCAATAGGGTCTTACCACTGGCCTTTGGTGGGTCATCAAGTACTCTGACAGAAGTCTGTCATTGTTTTGGGAAACCTAGTTGGTTTCTCTGATCAAAAGCTCATTGTGGATGGTAGGCCCAAGCTGGAAGTGGGGGTTACAGGTCAGTGCCCACTAAGAAATTGAGGAAAAACATAACTAATATACAACAGTTAGAGAGGAGAGAGATAGAGGGGAGAGGGGGAGAGGGAGGGAGGGAAGATGTAGGAGATTTAGGTCAGTCTTGATCCTACCCTCTCCAGTGTCTTGTGGTTCAGGTATTTCCTGTACGGGTCTAATGAAGGTTCAGCCATTTGGTCTGTCTTTTAGGAAGTAGAATTTTATGGTACCATTGCCGTTTGGGTCCGGATTACTGTTTTCCACCCTTTGATTCCCTCCCTGCCCTCCCATCCATCTTATTGTCTAGTCCATGAGGTGCTTGCTGGGTATGTAAGGCATCTTGGGCAGATTCAGGTTAGGTGTTGCAGATGAGTGAGACTATGTGTCGATTTTTTTTCTGTGACTGGGTAAGTTCGCTGAGAATGATCTGTTCCAGGTTCAACCATTTTTCCTCAAATTTCTTTATGTCGTTTTTTCTTACTGCTGTATAGAATTCCATTGTGTAGATATACCACATCTTTGTTATCCATTCTTCTAATGATGGACATCTGGGTTGATTCCAGCTTTTAGCTATTATGAATTGAGCTGCTACAAACATGGTTGAGCAAATCTCTCTGGCTTTTGGTTTCAAGGTTTTAGGGTACATGCCCAGTAATGGTATAACTGGCTCTGTTGGTATTTCTATAGTCAGCTTTTTTAGGAGTCTCCATATTGCTTTCCAAAGTGGTTGTAACACCCTGCATTCCCACCAACAGTGAATGAGTGTCCCTGCTTCTCCACATCCTCTCCAGCATTTATTTTCATTTGACCTTTTGATGTTGGCTATCCTTATTGGGGTAAGGTGCAATCTCATAGTTGTTTTAATTTGCATTTCTCTGATGATTAGGGATGATGAACATTTTCTTAGGTGTGTGTTTGCCATTTGTATCTCTTCCTCTGGGAATTTCCTGTTTAACTCTGTGCCCCATTTTGTGAGGGGGGTATTTGTCTTCTTATTGTTTAGACTTTTGAGTTCTTTGTAAATTCTAGAGATAAGGCCTCTATCAGTTGGATAACCTGCAAATATTTTCTCCCACTCTGTGGGTATTCTATTGGCTTTGTTTATTATATGCTTGTCTGTAAATAAACTCTTCAGCTTCATATGATCCCAATGGTTGAGTGACTGTTTAAGATCTTGAGCCCCTGGGCTTTTATTCAGGAAGTCTTTTTCCATTCCTATATCATGGAAAGTACTTCCTAAATTTTCTTCCAGTACTATTAGAGTTTCTGGTCTTATGTTGAGGTCTTTGATCCATTTGGATTTGAGTGTTGTGCATGGTGAAATGTGTGGATCAAGTTTTAGTTTCCTGCATGTGGTTATCCAGTTTGTCCAGCACCATTTGTTGAAGATGCTATCTTTTTTCCAGTCTATATTGTTTGGGCCTTTGTTGAATATCAAGTAGCTATAGTTGCTAGGCCCAAAATCTGGGTCCTCAAGTCTATTCCATTGGTCTATACTCCTGTTT
This sequence comes from Jaculus jaculus, assembly GCF_020740685.1. Lineage (NCBI taxonomy): Eukaryota > Metazoa > Chordata > Mammalia > Rodentia > Dipodidae > Jaculus > Jaculus jaculus. Next base: position 59,094,919 of record NC_059110.1, on the reverse strand, counting down.
TTATGCCAGTACCATGCTGTTTTTATTACTATGGCTTTGTAGTATAACTTTATATCGGGTATGGTGATGCCACCAGAGGTATTTCTTTTGCTGAGGATATGTTTGGATATGCGAGGCCTTCTGCCTTTCCATGTGTAATTTGAGATCATCTTTTCTATGTCTGTGAAGAACACTGTAGGGATTTTAATTGGAATTGCGTTAAATCGATTGCCTTTGGTAGGATTATCATCTTCACAATATTAATTCTCTCTATCCAGGAGCACGGGAGATCTTTCCATCATTTCAAGTCCTCCTCAATTTCTTTTTTGAGTTTTTATATTTTCGTTGTATAGATCTTTTACTTCCTTGGTTAACGTTCTTCCAAGGTATTTTATTTTTTTTTATTGCTATTGAAAATGGGACTATGTCCTTTATTTCTTTTTCTGTGTCTTTGTCATTTGCATACAGAAATGCTTCCGATTTTTGTGCATTGATTTTGTATCCTGCTACTTTGCTATAGGAGTTAATCACCTTCAGGAGTTTTGGGATGTAGTCTCTCAGGTCTCTTACATATACAATCATGTCATCAGTGAATAGAGCTAATTTAACTTCTTCCTTTCCAAATTGTATCCCTTTTATTTCCTTCTCCTGCCTTATTACTTGGGCTAGGACTTCCAGAACTATATTGAAAAGCAGAGGTGAGAGAGGACATCCCTGTCTTGTTCCTGATCTCAATGGGAATTCCTCCAGTCTCTCTCCATTAAGTATTATTTGGGCCTTTGAAGCTTTGCATATTGCCTTTATTATATTAAGATGTGAACCGGCCATGCCGATTCTCTCCAATGTTTTGATCATGAAGTGATGTTGTATCTTGTCAAAGGCCTTTTCTGCATCTATTGAAATGATCATGTGATTTTTATGTTTAAGCTTGTTTATGTGGTGTATTACATTGCCAGATTTTCGTATGTTGAACCACCCTTGTGTTCCTGGGATAAATCCCACTTGGTCAAGGTGGATAATGCTTTTGATGTGTTGTTGGATTCGGTTTGCGAGAATTTTGTTGAGGATTTGTGCGTCTATGTTCATTAGGGAAATAGGCCGATAGTTTTCTTTTCTTGTGGCATCTCTGCCTGGTTTTGGGATTAGGGTGATACTAGCTTCATAGAAGGAGTTGGGTAGCTTTCCCTGTTCTTCAATTGTGTGGCACAGTTTTAGGAAGATTGGTTTGAGTTCTTCCATGAAGGTTTGATAAAATTCGGCTGGGAATCCATCTGGTCCTGGAGTCTTCTTTTTTGGGAGGTTTTTTATTACTTTTTCAACCTCCATGAGCGTGATGGGTTCATTGAGGTGGTTGATCTGCTCTGAGTTTAGCTTTGGTAGATGATATGCATCCAGGAATTTATCCATCTCCTCCACATTTTCCAGTTTTGTGGAGTAGAGTTTTATGAAATAAGTCCTGATGATTCTGCCGATTTCACTGATGTCTGTTGTGAACTCTCCTTTTTCAGTTTGAATTTTGTTAATTTGGAGTCTCTCCTTTTTTTGCTTGATGAAATTGGCCAGAGGTTTGTCAATCTTGTTTATTTTTTCAAAGAACCAGCTCTTTGTTTTGTCAATTGCCTTAATTGTTTCCTTGGTTTCCAATTCATTAATTTCTGCTCTGATTTTAATTATTTCTTTCCTTCTGGATCTCTTTGGGTTGGATTCTTCTTGTTTTTCCAATGCCTTTAGGTGGATGGTTAGGCTATTGATTTGGGATCTTTCTGTCTTTTTTATGAAGGAATTGAGTGCTATGAGTTTTCCCCTGAGGACTGCCTTCATTGTGTCCCATAAGTTTTGGTATGATGTGTTCTCATTGTCATTCAATTCCAGGAATTTTGCAATTTCATTTTTTATTTCATCCACTATCCATTTATTGTTTAAGAGTGTGCTATTCAGTTTCCAGTTGCCATTGGGGTTCTTGTTGGTTTTTTTGTTGTTGATTTCTAGGAATATAGCATTATGATCTTATATCATGCAGGGAATTATGTCGATTTTCCTAAATATGTGGAGGCTATCTTTGTGACCCAGTATATGGTCTATTTTAGAGAATGTTCCATGGGCTGCTGAGAAGAATGTGTAGTCTGTGGATTTGGGATGGAAAGTTCTGTAGATGTCTGTTAGGTCTAAGTACTCTATGGTTTTGTTGAGCTCTCTTACTTCCCTATTGAGCTTCTGTTTGGATGATCTGTCTATTACTGATAATGGTGTGTTAAAGTCCCCAGCTATGATGGTGTTGGTGGTTATTTCTGTTTTATTGTCAAGTAGGTTTTGTTTTATGAACTAAGGTGCCCCTGTGTTTGGTGCATACAGATTTATGATTGTAATATCCTCTTGATGGATTGTTCCCTTTATAAGTAGGAAGTAGCCTTCTTTGTTTTTTTGATTGTTTTTGGTTTGAAGTCAACTTTATCTGATATGAATATAGCTACACCTGCTTGTTTCTTACTCCCATTTGCTTGGAATATTGTTTTCCATGCTACGGTGTGTATGGAGCTAGTGGGGCACACGGCAGGGGGGTGGTTGATGTGCGTCGGGGCACCAGGCACTCAGGGTGGGGCATGCGGGAGGCGGCAGGGCTCAGGGGGCGCAGAGTGGGTGTCCTGGAGGGGCGGGGGGTATGGGGCGGTCTGCTCGGTCAGGGTCAAGGAGCGTGCTGTGGGTGCGGGAGGGGCGCACATGCAAGGGGGGTATGCAGGGTGTGGGGGGTGCGGGGCACCTGGGGGGAGTGTGGGGCGCACGATGGGGCACGGAGTGTGCAGGGGGGCGCGTGGGAGCGTGGGACGCTGCAGTTCGTGGGGGGCTAGGGGCACGGGGCATGTGGGGGGTGCGCAGAGTGCGTGGGAGGGGCGCAGGGTGCGCGTGGGGGGAGAGGGCGCGGGGCACACCGGAGTGCAGGACGCCACGGGACGCCGCTGGGTGCTCTGGACGTGCAGCGTGGCGGGGCGTGTGAGGGGGTTCGAGGGGCTCACACGTGGGTTGTGGGGCGTGGAGAGGGGGGGCGGGGTTCACTGAGGCACACCAGGGCGCAGGACATGTGGGGGTGGGACACAGGGGGCGCGGGGCACACCTGGGCACACAGGGGCATGCTCGGGAAGCGTGGAGGCACCCGGGTCGCGTGCGGCTGGGGGACGAGGGGCGTGCGGGATGGGGGGACAGGAGGCGCCCGGGCGCGGGGGGGGGGGAGGGGGGCTGCCGGGCGCACAGGGCCCTGGCTAGGTGCACGGATGCTCTGGGGCGCGTGGGGGTGTGGGTGCGGGGCGCGCGGGGAGGGGGGGCGGTAGGAGCACAGGGCACTCGGCTGGGCGCGGGGGGCGGGGTGCTCTGGACTCACGGGGGGGGGGGTTGGTGGCAGGGGGCTGGTCGCGCGGGGGGAGGGGGTCAAGGGGGTCGTGGGTCACGCAGGGGGCGTGGAGCACGCTGTGGTAAGATGGGGCGCGGGATGCTGCGGGACGCTGCGGGACGCCGTGGGGCACTCTGGACGTGTGGCGGGGGTGGGGCGCAGGGGGGGGGGTGCTCGAGGAGCGTGGGGATGGGGCGCGGGAGTCTTGGGGCACGTGGGTGGCGCGGGACACGCCTGGTGCCCGGGTGCAGGACGCCTGCTGTGTGTGGGTAGGGAGCGTTGGGCGCTTGGGGAGGGGTTCGAGGTGCGTGGGGGTCTCGGGGCGTGCAGGGGGTGCGGGCGCGCGGGGTACGCCTGGGCGCCTGGGACACTGCGGGGCGCTTGGGGCGCGCCTGCTGCATGTGGATAGGGATCGTGGGGCGCGCGGGGGGTGGGGTGGGCTTGGGGGTTCGGGCGCGGGTGTCTGGGGTGCGTGGGCGGGGGGGGGGGGTGCGGGGGCGCATGGCAGTCCTGGGCGCCCTGGCGCATGAAGCCGCGGTTTGCTCAGGCTGCGCCTGCAGCGTGTGGATAGGGACCGTGGAGCGTGCTTGGTGGAGGGGCGCGCTGCGGGGGAAGGGGCAGGGGGTGCGCGGGCGTGGGGTGCCGGGGTTGTGGGGCACATGGGGCTTTGTGTGGGTGGAGCCGCCGGGCCGCTGGGGCGCAGGGCCGTGCCCGATGAGGCGATTCGGGCGGGCGGTGTGGCGGGGCGTGGGTCGCAGGGGTGTGTGCTTCCCTCTTTTACCCCAATCTGTGCCCTCCCTCTTCAAATATTTCCTAATTTCCCTTGATTACTTGCCTTTTTTTCCCCTTGTTGTTTGTAGTGCAGCTAGGAGGTCGCCATCTTGACTGGCGGCTGTATTTCTTTAGGAACTCCAGGAGAAAGAAAAGTAATATGAATACTGAGGGGAAGAGGGAGTTCAGGAAATTTATTTACTTTCTCAGAGTCTTTTAAAAGTCTTTTAATTTAGAACTTTAATATGTAAACATACTGTATTTTGATCATGTAACTGTCCTGTTATCCTCTTTTGGCCCCTCTCCCATGCCCCCACTCCACTGACAGTTTCCTCTTCTAGGGAGTTCGCCCTCTCAAAGAAATAGTGTGCCATTCTTTTCATTCTCTTTGTCTTCTATGTCAGCATGTGGAAGGACTCAGAACTGTGCAGGTCTTGTATGGATATTGGTAACCACCATAAGGTTATGAATACACTGGTGGTTAATATAGGGAAGAATATAAATCAACACATCCCATTGTTTGCCTATCCAAGATGAAAATTTATTAGGAAAGAATTTATGTCAGAAAACAGTTTCAAAAACTGGAATCCCAGATATACTCAACTAAACACATCACACCAGACATACTTGTGTATGTACTCAGTTGCTTTGAAACTATTGGGTGTTAGGAACTACTGATTTCACTGGATACTCTATTGCATATTGTATGATTTGTGTATTACCTCTGAATTATCAGAGTATCTGAAGATGTCACATATGTTGAGTTATATAGAATTTTAAAGACTTTCTTACAGTATAGCACTTCTCATATCCCATTAATATTTATCTTTTTTCTGGGAATGGTGGAGCAGTCAAGAGTAAGAGGATTACTGTGAGTTCAAGGCCAGCCTGGGACTATAGATTGAGTTCCAGGTCCACCTGGGTTCAAATGACAACCTACCTTGAAAACAAAACAAAAAAATATATTTATTATTTGGCTTTTAATACTAGTTTGTCTTGAATAAAAGAGAATTTACAAACAGCCATTGTAATCTTATTGAAACTTGTTCTTCCTTATTGGACCAGTATTTATTGAATTAAAATTCTCTTAGTTCAAATATGTTCCTGACTCTTAGTCATCCCTGTATGGTATGTGTTTGGGGGAAGGGTATTCAAGCTATCAGTACATCTTGCATTTTTTGTCTCCAGTCTTCCAACTTGTAGCAAAGTCAGATGATTTGAGTGAGATAAATGTGAAAGCTAGAATTATCTGAAAATATGATTGATGCATATTTTGTGACTTTTAATGTCTTATTTCTGTTGTAAAACTTAATGTTATTTAACTTCCAATGATATATTTAAGACATTTCAAGATGAAAGACCTAGTATTTCAGTGTGAGTATGGATGTTATTTTGGGTTTTGTCTTTTGAGGAAGCAACATAACTTGTACTTGAGCAGAAATGTTCTCATTTTAAGTGTGTACTTCTTATTATTCTACCAAATTTCAAAGCAGCCTGTGCTTATTAGAATCCTATTCAGAAGATACTTGAGAAAGCTTCTTGGATCCTTCAGGCTGAGTAAATGTTAAGTGCTGCTGCTGTTGCTGTTATTAATTGGACTTTGGTCAGAAAGGAGGGGAAGGTAGATCTTGATTGTACTAACATGCATTGGTTACATCCTGACTGTAAAGAAAAAATGTAACTATAGGAAGAATTTCCAAATCTATGATTTAGTAAGTAATTGATAGACAACAATATGCCTCCACAGAAAGGAATGACTTGTTCTTTAAGAAGTTAGTTCCCTGGAAGGATATAGAACTTGTCCCTTTTATAAACCTCTCTCTTGTTTTATGCTTTCTAGACTCCATAAGTATATACCACACAGAAAAGAAGCCTCATAACCCCAGTAACTTTCTTATTTTCTCCTCCTAAAACCATTGCACATGTGTGAGGTTAAAAGAACAAAAATAATATGATAGAAAAGCATAGAATCAAATAAATAAGAGATGCTGCTTTATTTTTTCCTTTTCCCTGACAGAAAGGGTATATAATGTCAGCTATTTTCATCCAGGAGTCCTTTAGCCTTTTATTGCTTCACACCATCCATTCAACATGTGTCAACGCTAAGTGGACTGTGACAGGTTCCTAACTAGGGGCATGAAGTGTCTTTTGTCAGAAAAGAAAAGAGAACACTATGTTATTACTCTACTATTCTCTAAGGAAATGGACCTGAGAAAATTAAGGTCAGGGCAAGGTCATCTGTATTGTGACATGGCCTCAGCTTCCTGCTCTTAAGGGTTATTGAACACTGCACTGGATAACAACTATTTAAAGGGACTCTACATTATTGTTGAAGCAAGCTCAGATTGAGTCCTGCTGTGATGCCAGGTCCTTCTATGTCATGCAGGAATAAGTGAATTTAGACATCAATTTGAGGTTGCAGATTGTAATTTTTCAAGGATAAAGGAACTCTGCAGCATTTCAATGTCCTAGGCCAAAAAAAGACTGAGTGGATAATTCAAAAGAAAGAGTAGAGGTAGCATCCAATAGATGAGGTGACTGGGTATTTATAAATTCACCAACCCTGTATTACCTCTCCATAGCTAATCAAGAAGGCATAGTGAAAAATGGCCTTTTTAATTAATTTTTTTAATTTTTATAAGTTATGTGCATAGTGTGTATACAGCCATATTGGTACCATCCTCAGCTTCCTCCCTTCCTCCCCCATCTGAAGGGACTATCCTCATTGCAGAATGTGGGTTGTGCATTGTGGGGTTAGTCATCAGTTATTGGTAAGAGTCGATGTTTGTTTGCAGAATGTCCCAATATGTGGCACTAACACTGTTTCCACCCCCTCTTCTGCAAATTTTCCTGAGTCATATTGGGTTTGTTTTAGGTCTACTTCAGTGATGAAGTCTTGGGATCCTTTTTGTCCCTGGATATTTGGTTTTGTAGGAGTTGAGTGTTCTCTGTGCCAATCTCCTTGCTGGTACCAGGTTCACCAAGAAAGCAGCACTCTGCTCAATTTATAATAGCTGGGAAATGGAACCAGCCTAGATGTCCCTCAACTCATGAGTGGATAATGAAGATGTGGCACATTAATACAATGGAGTAAAGAAAAATGAAGTTATGAAATTTGCAGAAAAATGGACGGACCTGGAAAGGATTATACTAAGTGAGGTAACCCAGGCCCAGAAAGCCAGGTGCCACATGTTCTTTCTCATATGTCCATCCTAGCTACAGATGATTGGGCTTCTGTGTGAGAAGGAAAATACTTAGTAGCAGAGTCCAGTAAGTTAAAAAGGACACCTAAAGGGAAGAGAAAGGAAGGGAGGAAGGTACTTAATAGGTTGATATTGTATATATGTAAGTACAATGATTGAGATGGGGAGGTAATATGATGGAGAATGGAATTTCAAAGGGGAAAGTGTCAATGGGGAGGGAAGCAATTACCATGGGATTTTTTTTTTATATATAATCATGGAAAATGTTAATAAAAATTTAAAAATTAAAAAAAAGAAAAGAAAGCAGCACTCTTGCTCATTTCCTCAATTACACTTAGGGCCCTGGTGAGGTGCAATGGGCTGATTCTCTCCTCAGGATCTGTGTCCATCTGAAAAAGAGAAGCAAATTTTCCAGCAGAGAGTGAAGTAAGTCCTAGATAAATGGGACAACCATCATTATTTTAGAGAGAAATTAATATGTGTAGACCCTCTTGTAGTCCATGTTTGGTGGGAGCTTGGTAATGGAGACCAGGCTCATTTTTTTGGATGTGGTTTTGACTTGTTTCCCAGTTCCAGCTATGGGTCCCATTCCACAGATTACTTCATTTAGCCAAATCGAGAGCAGATGGTTATCCACCATGGCTGTGTACCACTATTGCACTTGTGTGAGCATCACATCAGGTTGTTTGCTACTGAGTAGCTTAGACCATGAGTTCCTTGGACAGATGTTGGTCATTTTCCCCCAGTCACTCATGTAGCACCTTCTGGCACTAAACAATCTAACTGCCTGGGGATGAAGTCTTTTCCAGATTCCACCCATGTCACTCCATGTTCCTTACCAACAGCATATGTTGTCTTCAGCAGTAGGGTCTTGCCACTAACCTTTGGTGTATCATAAAGTACTCTGAAAGAAATCTGTCTACTCTTGGAAAACCATGTAGGTCTTTCTGATAAATAGCTCATTGTAGATGTTAACCACATGCTGGTACTGGCCAGCACCAAGGAAAAGAAGGGAAAAAAAGATAAGTAATACCAAAGAAATAGAGAAAAGTGAGACAAAAAGGCAGGAGAGAGAAAGAAGGAGAAAGAGAGAATCAGGAGATTAAGGTTAGTTTTCATAATATGCTCCCCAGGGCCCTGTGTTTCAGGTATTCCCTCCAAGGGCATGATGATGGTTCAACCATTAAGTCAGTCTTTTAGGATGTAGAATTTTATGGTACCATTGCCATTTGGGTCCAGTTTTGTGTCCCTCTCCCCATCCTTACTCTCCCCTCCAAACCCTCCCTCTACATGTCAACACATCAGGCAGATTCATGTTAGGAACCATAGATGAGTGAGTGAGACCATGTGATGATTATCTTTCTGCAACTGGGTGAATTTGCTGAGAATGATCTGTTCCAGATTTGGCCATTTTTCTTCAAATTTCATTGTGTCATTTTTCATTACTGCTGTGTAGAATTACATCATGTAGATATTCCACATCTTGGTTATCCATTCATCTAATGACAGACATCTGGGTTGGTCCCAGCTCTTAGTTATTATGAATTGAGCAGCTATAAACATTGTTGTACAAATCTCTCTGCACCTAAGCATGGCGCTTTTACAGTAAGTGCCCGGTAAGAGAATAACTGATTCTGTCGGTAACTATGGACAAAGACTTTAGGAGCCTCCATATTGCTTTCCATAATGGTTGTACTATTTAACATTCCCACCTACAGTGAATGAGGGTTCCTATTTCTCCACATCCATGCCAGCATTTGTTTTCTTTTGATTTTTTTAATGTTTGCTATCCTTAATGGAGTAAGGTAGAATCTCATAGTTGTTTTAATTTCTATTTCCCTGATGATTAGGGATGATGAACATTTTCTTAAGTATGTGTTTGCAATTTGTATTTCTTCCTCTGAGAACTCCCTATACAGTTCTTTGCCCTGTTTTGTGAGTGGTTTATTTGACTTTTTATTGTTTAGGTTTCTCAAAAAAAAATTATCCATTTTTTATTTCACAGAGAGAGATAGACACACACATGTGCACGCTTGCACACACACACACACACACACACACACAGAGAGAGAGAGAGAGAGAGAGAGAGAGAGAGAGAGAGAGAGAGAGAGAGAGATGAGCCATGGAGAATTGGAGTGCCAGGGCCTCAACCAGTGCAATCAAACTCCAGACATTAGTGCTATCTAGTGGTCATGTGTGACCATGTGCTTGCTTCACCTTTGGATGTCCTGCTTATGTGGGATATGGAGAGTTGAAAATGGGTCCTTAGGCCTCACAGGCAAGCACCTTAACCTGTAAGCCATCTCTCTAGCCTGAAAATATGTTTATAGATTCTAAATAGAAAGTATGCTCTGAAGTCTGCAGTTTCTCTCTGAGGCACATCACAAACTGGAAAGAGAATTTGTATTTAGTTAACTTCCAAGCCTGATTTCCCTCCATACAAAAGAAGCCACACCATTTAGTTCAGCCATGCTGTTAAGATTAGGCAAGCTAATGTATGTAGAAGCACCTCGGTAGTATGTTGGGCATGTGCCTGATAAGCGTCCTTTATCATCTCTTACAGCATGAAATGACATAGTGTCTGTAATGGCCACTTAAAAGTAGGGACTCTGTTGCCATCAAAAGGCAGTGATTTTCCAAAGCAGTGTGTCAGGCTTTAAAGGGATGTTTTATACCTGTGCCTGTATTAAGCAAGGATATGTAGGTCCCTCTACTATTTCTCTCTGTAAATAGTGGACTGATGCTCATACTGAGTAGGTTTCCAACAGCTCACTACACAGAAGCACTAACAAATCCTAATGATCATATATCCAATTCAATTTCCAACTAATTCATGTATATGCACTGCTATTGAAGTAGAACTTTGATTTGGAGACCTGCGAGGAAACATGTACTCAGTTGTTCAAATAGACTACTAATGTGATGGATAATGTCTCTAATATTAGGAATTTAGAGGAATAGTAATGTAATGGTTAGAATATGGTGTGAATATTTAAATTAAAACATTTTGTTTGTGGAAAGATGAATCCAGGGACTGTGGAAGTGGCTCAGTGTTGAGAAGCCCCTGCTTGCTTACAAAGTCTGTGTTCAATTACCAATATCCACTTAAATGTCAGTTTCACAATAGAGGCATATGGAATTCCATTTGCAGTGGCAAGAGGTTCTGGTGTGCACAAACTTTCTGTTTAATTTTTTCTTTCTCCCTTTCCCTCTCTCTATCATAAATTAAAAAAAAAAAAACAATTAAAGAAAAAAACAAAGATTGGCTGGAGAGATGGCTTCACAGGGAAGGCACTCGCCTGTGAAGCTTAAGCATCCAAGTTTGGCTTCCCAGAACCCATGTAAGCCAAATGCATAAGGTGAGGAATGAATCTGCATTTCGTTGGCAGTGGCTACAGCGACTGTTGTACCCATTCTATCTCTCTTTCTCTAATAAATAAATAAATAATTCTTTTTTTTTATAAAAAATAAAGATGAATTCAGAGATTTCGGATGAAGACTTTAAATGGCTTTGTCTGTTATTATACATGAACCAATTCTTAGGAAAAAGTAGAATTCACTTTTTATACTATATTTATTTTTATTTCAATTTTTAATAATTTTATTTTAAATTTATTTAATGTAAATTTTATACCAATATTCTGAGTAGCTCAGCAATTTTAATGAGATGTATGTATAATACAATAAGATTAATGTATCAGCAACTTATTTTTGATACAGTTGTACAACCAATATTAAAATACTTTAGTCATCACTTAACTTTCCCTATGTCTTTGTGAGTCTTCATCTCTGCATGAACTTCCTGGAAGTCCCTGTTGTATTCTCTCTTTATAAATTTGCTTTTTCTGGACATTTTAAGATAAGTTGAATCACACACCAACATGGTTTTTGCCCATGGTCTTTATCATTAATGTAAGAGAGTTGAGATTCATCTGTGATAGCATGGATCCATTTCTTTTCATTGCTTAGTAATATGTTGATTTTCTGGTTATACTATGTTTTAGTGATTGATTATTTATTCACTACCTTACTTCTTTAAAATATTTTATGAGAATTTTCATATATGCACATAATACACTTTGACTTTTGATCAGTTGTTAGGATGAAGGACTTCAGATTGCTTATATTTTGGTTAGTAACACATTATTACTATGAACATTGCAAACATGTGTGCATGTACACATATTTTCATTTCCTCTGACTCAAAATGGACAGCCTTACTAGGTCATATGTGGAGTTTATGTTCAATATTATTTCTTCAAAATATTTTTAAAGTACTTGTCCAGTTTTTATGCCCATTAGCAGTGTCAACATACTGGTTTTGCCACCTTCTTGCAGCACTTGGTGCTTTCTTTTTAGTAGAAAAAGGTGTCCTGTGATCCCCACAGTGTGCTGTGATCCCCATGGCATGCTGAGATACTTCAGGATGTGCTGTGATCTGCATGTTGTGCTGTGATCTTCACAGTGTGCTATGATACTCCATGATTTGCTGTGATCGCCACAGTGTGCTGTGATACTCCATGGTGTGCTGTGATACTACATGATGTGTTGTATTCTCCAAGGTGTAGAGTTACTGCATGGTGTGCTATGATATTCCACAATGTGTTGTGATACTCCATAGTGTGCTGTGATACTACACAGTGTGCTGTGATCCCCTTGGTATGCTGTGATCTCCACAGTGTGTGGTGATCCTTATGTTATCCTTTGATACTCCATGGTACACTGTGATACCTGTGGTGTGATGTAATACTCCATGGTGTGGTGTGATTCATGGTATGCTCTGATACTCCACAGTATACTGCAATACTCCACAGTGTGCTGTGATTCCCACAGTGTGCTGTGATACTCCACAGTGAGCTGTGATACTCCAGAGTGTGCTGTGATTCTCACAGTATGTTGTGTTACTACACAGTGTGCTATGATAATCTGTGGTGTGCTGCAATGCTCCACATTATGCTGTGATATTCCACAGTGTGCTGTGATCCACACAGTGTGCTGGGATACTCCAAAGTGTTCTATGATTCCCACAGTGTGCTGTGATACTCCACAGTGTGCTTGATTCCCCCAGGTTTGCTATGATACTCCACACTGTGCTGTGATACTCCTTGGTGTGCTGCAATACTCCACAGTGTGCTGTGATCTTCATGGTCTTCTGAGATACTCCATGGTGTCCTGTGATCCACATAGTGAGTTTCTTATATCTGGATGGGCCTCTCTTTTAAGAGTTTGTGAAGGTTTTCTTCAGTGATTTTGTGGAATATGTTCTCCATGCCTTTGGCCTCAAATTTTCCCATTATGGTCTACCCCTGATCTGAAAGTTTGGTCATTCTAGGGTATCCCACAATTCCCTCATATTGTTTTCATGATGCTTTTAAAGTTATCAATTTGTAATTCTGTCCAAGTGTTCTGGCTGCAAACATGCCAGCACCTCACTCATCCTGAGTGCAAAGGCCATAAGCATGCTGGTATCCTACTAGTTCCCATCTCACAGCCCATAAACATGCCTATACCTGCTACTCTTATATTTGTAGGTAAAAAAGTCCATGGGGGATTATGGTTTCTTTCTCTTTCACATACACATTAAAGTTGCGAAGAGGAGGCAGAAAAAATGTCAGAGCCACATGTTGGGTCATGATATGCAGAGACATTTATCCTACCCATAACTGTGGGCTAACTCCAAGTATTCTCCTTATTTTTCTTATTAGTAGCATAGTGTTATAACATATTGAACAAATATCATACATTTAATATTTATAACATAACTATCTTCCTGATAATGAGATAATTGTGGTCCGACTTTACCAAGGGCTAAGTCATGTAACTAGCAATGACTACTAGTTAGATGTGATTTAAAAAAAATCATTTTCCACTACAGGGAATTGTTACAATCTTTCACAAGATTACATTTGGACTGTGATCTTTGGGAAGAAAAGAGATAGTAAAAGGTCTTGAGAAAGCAACTTGTAAGTGAAGGAAGAAGAAATTGAAATACTTATAGAAAAGAAGACAAGTATCATGAGCCAGGAACTACACAAAAAATAAAGTATCCCAAATAGAAAACACAGTGTTGGTGAAAAAGAAAGTCTAATTATGCAGAGTTTCATGAGATCTACAAGCAAGTTTAGACATATGTGAACTGCTACTGGTTAAAGAAAGAGTAGATAAGTGAACCTCAGATTAAGTAAATTAATAACTAGAAAGAATATAAAACAATTGAGTGTTATGAGAATTCTCATGACCTCAGCCCATTACTTTAAAAAATATATATTTTATTTCTTTTTTTTTACCTGATAGAGAGAGAGATTGGGTGCATCAGGGCCTCCAACCATTGCAAATGAACTCCAGAACTATATTAATCCCAGAGGGAATAAACCAACTATGAAGAGGACGGCTCTCAGGCATTCAGGGACCCTACTTTAAAAAAAAATGGCAGAAGCAGGATACAGATGGAGAGATAGCTGGTGCTTGTTTTTTTCTACAGAATTGAAACATTGCCCCCAAACATGGATTTGACAGCAACTCATGCACTGGTACAGTCAGTGTTGCAGTCAGGTTCACATTACTTGTAAAAATCACCCAACCAAGAGCAGCTTGTGTCAAAAAAGAGGCTTATTTTGGCTTACTGTCAGGGAAATGATGACGTGAGCAAAGGGTGGACATCACCCCTGACCAACATAAGGTGGACCATAGCAACAGGAAAGTGTGCAAAAAACTGGCAAAGGGAAACTGGCTATAACACCCATAAGCCCACCCCTAACAACATACTCCAGGAGTTGTTAATTCCTAAGTGTCCATCAGCTGGGAACCTAGCATTCATAACACCTGAATTTATGGGGGACACCTCAATCAAACCACCACATTCTGACCCTGGCCTGCATAAACTGATATCCACATATTATATAAAATACATTGCATTTAGTATGACTTTAAGAGTCCCCATAGTTTTTTATTTTTTTTTTTTAATGGACAGATTAGGGCCAGGCGAGGTGACACACACCTTTTTGTAAGTTTTTTTTGTTTATTTTTATTTATTTATTTGAGAGCAACAGGCATAGAGAGAAAGAGGCAGATAGAGAGAGAGAGAGAGAGAGAGAGAGAGAGTAATGGGCACGCTAGGGCCTCCAGCCACTGTAAACGAACTCCAGATGCATTCGCCCCCTTGTGCATCTGGCTAACGTGGGTCCTGGGGAATCGAGCCTCGAACCGGGATCCTTAGGCTTCACAGGCAAGCGTTTAACCGCTAAGCCATCTCTCCAGCCCAAGAGTCCCCATAGTTTTTATCAGTCCTAATGATGTTCAAACATCCCTGTAATCCAAGATCTTTTAACTGAGCCATAATACCAAATAAAATAACTTCAAAAAACCCATAATGGCACAGAATAAACATTCACACTGCAAAAGATGGCATCAGGCATAGCAAAGAATAGTCAGTCAATATAAGATTTAAAACAACCAGGGCAAACAACAAATTCTGTAGCTTCAAGGCCAACAACTCTAGCCAGTGACAAATCTCCAAGTCCAATAATTCTAACCAGCAACAAGTCTTTGGCATTCTAATTCTTCCCCTCCTGCTAGGCTACTCACAGTCCTAGAAAACTTCATTGGTCAGCAGCTTTCATCAGCAGCCATCTTGTGTCCCAGCATCTCCACTGGGTCTCCACTGCAACACATGGTTCATCCTCATGGCCCAATGGGGTCTCCATGCAGGCAACCAACAAACCTGATTCACACTTCCCATGGCCATTTCCAAAACACAAAACTGTGTTGCAAATTCAATGACCCTCTTTTCCCTGCATTTATTATAATCCAGAATACCAGGTAGGATGCCAATTTGTTAATCCAGGAGGGAATAAAGTAGACTTGAAAAACAGCACACTCATTGAGCATTCAGGCCCCTTCAAAAGAGTCTACATTCTTCCTGTTGCCCCAGTGAGGATCAGCTGGCCCAATCTCAAAGGTTGTAATCTGTCAATTGCAGCTGAATGGGCAGCAGTTCACCCCAAAATTTCATTTTTCTGTGCCATATCCCTCTGCTCACACCAGTTCATTTCTATGCAAAGCAATCCTGTATAAGTTCTCAGGACCCAGGCATAACAGCAAGCTTCCCACACTAACTGCTAGCCCAGTCCAGGCACAGCTCTTTCTCACCATCATAAGCCAAACCTCACAGTCCATAGCTTTTACTGCATTCAGCTCTTTCAACTATAACCAGTATAGTCCATCAAGCTGTACTTACAGCACTGCAAGGCATTTCTTAGACCAAGGTTTCAAATCCTTCCACATTCCTCTTGAAAATCAGCTCCAAAAGGTCAAACCACACACAGTCAGGTGTCTAGCAGCAATCCCATTCCTTGGTACCACTTTACTGTTGCAGTCAGGTCCACATTGCTGGTAGAAATCACCCAACCAAAGGCAGCTTGTAGGATAAAAGATGTTTATTTTGCCTCACAGACTTGAGGAGAAGCTCCATGATGGCAGGGAAAATGAAAAAATGAGCAGAGGGTGGACATCAACCCCTGGCCAATATAAGGTGGACCACAGCAACAGTAGAGTGTTCCAAACACTGCCAAGGGGAAACTGGTTATAACACCCATAAGCTCGCCCCTAACAATACACTCCCTCCAGGAGACCTTAATTCCTAAATTTCCATCAGCTGGGAACCTAGCATTCAGAACACCTAAGTTTATGGGTGACACCATAATCAAACCACCATAGTCAGAAACAATTTTTTTAATCAAAAACTTTTCAGAGTGGTACACAGCTATTTGATAACTTCAAAACTACAGCTTTCTCATAAATTCTCTAAAATCAAGTTAACAAATTATTTTTCTTTCCATGTGATGGTCCTCCCACCTTGAGATCTGAACCTTTGACTACTGTAAGCATGTCTGTCTCTATTGGGAAACTAGAGATGCAAAGGAGCTGTTAAACATAGGACCAAGATGTCCAGTTCTGCCTAGACCAAGAGCATTTACTATAGGGTCCCTATTTCCTCAGGGTGCCATTGTACATAGGCTCCCCAAAGGCATCCAGGTGGCAGTGCAGCAGGGTCTTGAGCAACCTTGAGCATGACAGGAAGAAACACCTGGGAGACAGCTTCAGAGAATAGCTCATTTATTTGTCAGGGGACTGAGTTTTTTTTTTTTTTTTTTTTCTTTGTGTGTGTGTGTGTGTGTGTGTGTGTGTGTGTGTTTTCTGACTGAGCTTTTATAACTGTTGAGAGAGAGTGGAAAGAGAGTCCTAAGTGTATTGGTGGGTTCAAAAGTTGCTTGTCTTCGTTCCAGCACTAGGGAGAAAGTCAGGTGATCTATGTGGTGGCAGTAAAAGTTATGGGGTAAGAGTCACAGGGGGATCAGCAGTGTGAAGGTTGCTGGCTAATAACATATACCATAAGGAGTTTCCTAGGCAACTGGCCAAAGGTCACAGGGCTATGACCAAAGCCTAAGTCTTATAAGGATGTCCTGGTGTCCTGGGCTAGAGAGGGAGTGGCACTACTTCCTGCCAATCTTGGGGCCGGAGATTTTTTCTGGGGGTTCAGGCTCACTGTAACCCCTGAAAATGGGAGAAGTCTCCCTTCCCATCTGGAATAGGAGATGTGTCTGGCGGTTGAGACTGCTGTGAGTTCTCTATAGCCTGGGGCCCTTAGTCCTGTCTGACAGCTTAGGCTTGCTTTAACCCAGGGCCCTGACTGTGTCCAACAATTTATTACTTCAGAAGACAGCCCTGCTAGGGCTTCTAAACAGGAGACTTTATTTGTGCCAGAATGAGGGACGTTGTGATTTTCAAGGCTTCTGTAAGTCAGGGAAGCCTGTTTAGCTGTTTATTATACAGCAAGTTCTGTGAGGACTTTATCTTCCAGGAATCATTTCAGACAGACAGAGAGAAAGGTGGATGAGGAGAGACAGGTGAGGGGAGGGATGGGAGAGGAAGAAATACAAAAGTTACTGATATTTTCAGATTATTTGCACTCATTTTCTTAACAGATTCCTGACCACATAGTTAAACATGATAAGAATGAGGAGATAAAGTCTTCTCTGTTGTCTGACCCCAAATAGATAGCACTAGTCAGACAAAGTGTCAGAATGAAGCTATTGTCTTCTTCTATAAGAGATAAATGTATCTGTTACTGATAAAAAAAAAAAAATGACTACTGTACTTGTTTATAACTTGTTGGTCTACTTAGTCCCACAAGTGGGAGCTGGACAAAGTTGACCATCAGGATTTTAGCTCTTCACTTTAAAAATAACTACATCTGGTTTTCTTAAAAGTTGAGAGAAAATCTAAATATGTATTCCATTCTAATACTAAATATTTAATATAAATAATTGTCTTTGATGACTTCCTAGTCAGGCAGATGTACAAACTTTCTCAGCTCAGTTTCTTAGGATATACAACTCTCATCTTGTTTCCAATCAAGGTAGCTGCCTGTGAGCCTGTGATGTTGCTTCCTAGCATACACTTAAGATGAGACTTTTTGTTGTTGTTGTTTTGTTCTCTTTTGTTTTTCGAGGTAGGGTCTCACTGTAACCCAGGCTGACCTGGAATTTACTATGTAGTCTCAGAGTGGCCTCAAACTCACAGTGATCCTCTTGCCTCTACCACTTGAGTGCTGGGATTAAAGGCATGCACCAACATGCCCAGCAAGAGGAAACTTTCTTAATACTTATGCAGTAGCATGTTTCTGAAAACACCTAATTTCTTCTAATTTAGGTACAGCAATCAGTTGTGCACATTTATGGGAGTGAAATTAAGTCTAATGCTCTAAGTTAAAATCTAAATGATATGTGATTTACACAGAAATGCATGTTTATGACTTTGGCACATTTATCAAATATGACAGTATATGACATTTGTGATTTTGCTTGGCTTTCAATCACTTTGTAAGTGCTTTTATTGATTGTATTTCCTTATTTGTGGAGCAGTAACTCATGTTTGAGGACACCTCAATATGTGTACAAAGTGGCAAAGGGGTTCTGTGTGACCCTGACACCAAGCCATAAAAAATAAATCCTATTGCACTTGGCTGTCTCTGAAAGCATGTCCATGTAAGTTCTAATCTACCATAAAGCAAATCTAGCTTTCCTGGAGCTTCCATGTTAAAGACTGGCAATGGAGCTGATAGAGTTATAGATGGGAGATGGAACCAGAGATACAGATGGACATAATATGGATAAAGGTGCAAGACAGATGGACAGAAAGATGGGTCTAAGTAACACTGTCTGTTCTGTCTCCTGCTACATGTATCTTCCCACTCCAGGTTCTAGACAATTTGGTCCTCATGAACATCATAAAAACTCTCTTTGGATGAAAGAGGCACTTCTGGAAGTCAAATTTGCTCATCAACTCCAGATCTGTCATATCTCAGAAACAGTTAACCGACAGTAGCTTTAAAACTAAAATTCTTTAAATTTAAAAACTCAATAAAGTATTACTCAGCTTTCTATTGCTATAGGGAATGACTAAGATAAACAATTTATACAGGGAATAAAGTTATTTCCTTCACACTTGTAGAGGTTGTAGCCCGTAGTTAGTTGGCTTCATTGTTTCAGGCCTATGGTGACATGTCACCATGGGAAGGCACTACAGAACAAACCATCACCTGAATGGAAAGTTAAAATGAAGGAGAGGCATCAGAGTCAATGTTCTGAATGAAAACAACAACAACAAAACCTAAAGACTACTCATGAAGACCCAAGTTTGAAAGGTTGCAACTCCCTTCAGTAATGGAAGCTAGGAATCAAGACTTTAGCACATGAAACCATGTGAGGATATTCTAGTTTAAAATTGTAACAGATATTTCTCTATAAATATATCCTTAATTTTGGGTGGACAAACTTATAAACATTGACTCAAATATAAGAACTAAATAATCAGTGTAGTTTATAATATTTTTATGTTTTATAGACTATAATAATTTTTATTGGGTAGTTGAAAATATGAACATACCTCAAATTGGTTGTATTACCACTCCTCTTACATCTCCTCTCACCAGATCCCATTCCACTAAGGGCTATTCACATCAGGGTACCCCTAATAACAGTGAGCATCAAGAAGCATTACAGAGGAAGTAGAAGATTAACTATGAGTGAGTAAATCCATCCCAAGCCAGTAGCTGTCCATGGCAGCCATCCCACAGTCCTGACATCTCTAAACTCTTTGGTTGTCCATTGTAACCCATGGTTCATCTTCATAGCTCCATGAAGTGGCCTTGCTGGCCATCCATACAAAGGCTTTCAGATCTGTTTCATATTGCCACATTTCAGAGGATCCAGGAACCATGTACACTTCATGACCACTTCCCTGCATTTTTGTGTTTCTAAGGCTAGTACCAAGTAGGGCTCCATATCGAACTATGTTAATCCAAGAGGGAATAAACCAACTTTGAAGAGGAGGGCACTCAGGCATTCAGGGACCCTACTTTTAAAAAAAATTATCTATTTTAGAGAGAGAGAGAGAGAGAGAGAGAGAGAGAGAGAGACAGAGAGAGAGAGAGAGGGAGGGAGGGAGGGAGGGAGGGAGAGAAGGTAGGCCAATAAGCAGAGAGAGGGAGAGAGAGAATGGGCATGCCAGGGTCTCTAGGCACTGCAAACAAATTCCAGATGCATGTGCCAGCTTGTGCATCTGGCTTATGTGGATCCTGGTGAATCAAACCTGGATTCTTTGCTTTGCAGGTAAGTGCCTTAACCGCTAAGCCATCTCTTCAGCCCCAAGGTCCCTATTTTTAAAAGTCAGCATTTTTTTCTTCTGTCCCAATGCAGAACACCTGAACCGAGCTCACTGGTTGTAATCACTCAAACAGCTGCAGCTAAATGGACAGCAGTTTCAGCCCAAATCTTTTCTTCTTTCTGTACCATATCCTTCTGCTCATGTCTTTCCAACACAGCTCTGAACAAGTTCTCTGAATATGGGAAGAATGCAATGAAACTCTCATACAAACTGCCTCTAATTTGATCCAAAGATTCATAAACCAAGCCTCACATTATACAGTTCTTTCTGAATTTGGGTCCTTCAGCTCTCTGACAAGAATGATCTATCAAGTTTTGTTTAGAGCACTGCAAGGCATCTCCTAGGCCAATGTCGCCAAATCCCAAAATTCACACAGTCAGGTTTCTAGCAGTAATGACCTGCTCCACTGGTACCAATTTTCTATTGCACTTACCTTCTTTGTGCTTGCACAAAGCCCCTGACCAAAAGCAGATGATGGGAGTTATGTTGCTTATTTTGACTTATGGTCTGAAGGGGACGCTCAATGATGGCAGTAAAAAAAAAAAAAAAAAAAAAAAAAAAAACATACCATGAACAGAGGTTAGACATTTCCTCTGCCACAACAACTAGAAACAACAGCAGAAGACTGAGCCACACTAGCACTGGCAGGCAAGGGCTAATAAACTTCAATGTCAACCCTCCTCCTCCTCCCAACCTTCCACCAGCCAGGAAATAAGCATTCAAAACCCATGAGTTCATAAGGGACATTTAAGTCAGACTGCTGTAGTGTGTACATGCCATATGCATATCAAACACATAATTTCCAGTTAGGCAGGGCAGCAATCTTAAATAGGACATCATCCTCACCTTCTTTGAAACTATAGTGATTGATGTTTACTCTACACTCTAGTATTTCATTAAATCTAACTCTCATTCTAATCCTTTTTGCATTGTCTTTGTCTTTCAATAATTTTAAGGTGATTCACTGATATCAGGAATTCACATGGATATTCCTGGATGAGTCTTTACAAATACTGATATCTGATGGAGTGATGATGATGTGTAATTTGTAGAGCCATGGGGACTCTCAGCCAAGATGGACTGGAATCATGCCTCAAGTAGACCTTTTAAGTGAAAGTACTGAAAGAAGACTCCCAAGAGCATTTCCCTTAAGAAAGAGAAAGGAGGTTGCCAGATCTAGGGTTTGGAGCTAGGAATAGCCTAAAGTGTCAGGCCAAGCATGCTTAGGATATCTACAAGCATCCAAATCAAGAAATGAAAGAATTAAACACAAGAAAGGGTCAGATTTTTTAAGTAGAACTCAGAAAAGTGGGCAGACTAAGTAGTGTAAGCAACTACCACAAGGAATGGTTTTTCTGTAAGTTTGAGCACATGATCTCATAATCAAGGTAACTCTTCATAGCATGCCCACCTTCTTAGCATGCCTGAGGGGAGGGGAGTTCTCTTAACCTGGTAAGTGATTGACAGGCTACCAGGATGAGAGGACATTATTCCTCTAATTTAGGGGAAGTGTTTCTGATCTTTGTCATGTAACCAAGGAAAGAGGAGGTGGCATCATTTTAACCATGTCCTTTAAAGCTACCTACAGAACTTCCCCCTCAAAAGTTATGACCCTACAATCATGAAAAAGATGGGTGATGACACAACCTATCTTCTTCTGGTTAAAACAGGGCTCAGAGAATTTCTGGAAAAACATGTTCTGTAATCTACTTTAACCTTGTAAAGAATGTCATCATCTATGTTTTCTAGGCCTGTGTTCCTGAGCACCTACAAAACTGGTTACCTTGTTCTAATTCTCTATCTACGGACAAATGTTCAGCTAGCTTCATGACCAGTTCCATCATGTAGAAAAATTAAATTAATGGGAGAAAAGCCTGGTGATTTGTAGTAATTTGTACGAGTCTTCCCTGGGGTAAATGAAACATCTGACATGCATTTCCACCACATGGGTGATAAACCTATTCTAATGTAGACTCTTCTTCACTTTCCAATGATTTCATGTGGCTTCAGATAGTATTTTTGAAAGTGATTGATGCAGAAATTCTATTGTTTGCACTTGAAAAAAATTGTCTCTCATGTAGCTGACCAATGGTCCCATTTGATGCATAACTTTTATCTTTAACCAAATGAAATCTCTGCTAATTAACTGTTTGTGGCTTAAGGAATGATAGTCATTTGTGGCTCAAAATAACACTTATGTAACCTGTCTAAAAGTAACTATTGTACAAAACAAGAATAAGGTATGAACAAAATTAAATGTTTCTCTGTACATTAAACAAATCTTTGTTGAGTATTAAACTATGCATTGAATTATGAACACAAACAAAATAGACATAGTTCATGCCAATGTGGAGATTCAGACCTTTAGAAGAATTAAACATACTTGAACTAAGTCAATATTAAAGAAATGCAAGTGCTATAAGGTACTATTGGTCT
Organism: Jaculus jaculus; assembly: GCF_020740685.1. NCBI lineage: Eukaryota > Metazoa > Chordata > Mammalia > Rodentia > Dipodidae > Jaculus > Jaculus jaculus. The sequence goes on along the minus strand of NC_059110.1, from coordinate 59,072,422 downwards.
CAAAAGGGAATTGTGTAAGTCTAAAAGGGATTCAGAAGTGGTTTTATAAAGATGGTTCCATTCAGTTGGGCATGAATAGTGAGGAAGAGGCTACACTGTGGAAGTGTCAATGAATATGAAATTCCTTAATTTTATGTATTGTTACATTGCTTCAAAATCAATTACCTATACCTAAACCAATAGCAAATTAGCAAAATAGCAAAGCTCATTTTTTTTGTTTAGTAGTATTTTAAAATTTTTATCGACAACTTGTATAATTGTAGACAATATCTCATGGTAACTCCCTGCTTCACCCCACTTTCCCCTTTGAAACTCCACTCTCCATCATATACCCACCCCCTCTCAATTAGTCTTTCTTTTATTTGATGTCATCATCTTTTTCTCCTATTATGGTGATCTTGGGTAGGTAGTGTCAGGCACTGTGAGGTCATGGATATCCAGGCCATTTTGTGACTGGAGGAGCACATTGTAAAGATTCCTACCCTTCCTTTGGCTCTTACATTCTTTCTGCCACCTCTTCTGCAATGCACTCTGAGCCTTAGAAGGTGTGATAGAGATATTTCAGTGCTGATCACTCTTTTGTCACTTATCAGCACCATGGTGCCTTGTAAGTCATCCCAAGGTCACTGCCATCTGAAAAGAGAAGATTCTCTAACAAAAGAGAGAGTAGCATTAATATAAGGGTATGAACATTAAGAGACGTGCTTTCTGGGCAGTTTAGTGAGCATAGTATATACATTTAGCTGACACCAGCAGACATTACACCCCTAGGGCTCATGATTACCCCTGTTGTAGGTTTTCAGTATCAGGGATGTATTTCCTCCCATGGAGCATACCACTATTGCACCCATTGGCTCATTTGGCCTGGCTGGCCAAATATAAGGCTTGCAGTGTCCGATTGAATCCCTTCACTGTTGATTTCTCTCCCTCCCTTTAAACTGAATGAAGTGTGGCTTTTTTCAGCTTTCTGTCAGCTGGTCTACATGGAGGAGGTTTTCAACTCAGATCCAACAGGATGTCTGCAAGTGGCCTTGCAGACCGAATATGTGGAGTGTTAAGCAATAGGGTCTTACCATTTATTCCTAGTGGGAAATTAAGGGTCTTGGCAATGGCCTGTAATGTTTTGGGGGCATCAGCGACCTACCTGGCCAACAACTCAATAGAAGGTATCCCATCCCTGGCACTGAAAATTTCTAGTAACAATCTATGGCTTCTGAGTGTTCCATTGTCCAAAAAAATAGGTTTCCATATGACTTATTTATGCCCTCTTAAAATTTGATTGGCCTTCCCTCTACCTTTCCTGACCTCACTTAAGCCTTTCCACCCCACTGATCTGCTCTTCTACTTACATATACACAATACCATCCTATTAAATCCCCCCTCCCTCCCTTTCTATTCCTTTTATATCTCCTTTCTAGCTTACTGGCTTCTGCTAATGAGTTTTATTTCTACTCACATTATAAGGTCTTTTTTAACATAAAGGAGAAGAATTTGTGAATGGACTATAAGTATGCATGTTTATTTTATGTAGGAGGAGATAGCCATTGTGATTATAGAGTTAGAGAGATCATTTTATTTTTGCTTTTCTTCTATTGTGGTACTACTGATTGTATAACATTCAAATTACTTATGATCTTTACAGTTAAAATTAGGAAATATATAGAAAAAATTAAGATTACTAAAAGCTTTCAAATCCTGTTTTCAAGTGAGAAACTAAATCAGGAAGAGTTTCTAAGTCAATACTTCATCTGACCCTCTTCAACAATAGAACACATTTAACATCACTTGGTAAAGGAAGATAATATTTTTAGTATGGAAGGATATGCAACACATTTAAGAAAGATCATAAAATGTGGGACCTATGCCTCAAAAATTATAGAGGTTTTCCTGTTCACAATTGTTGGAATAGAGTGAATTTTGCCATCCTATAAAGGACAGTACATATTTAAAGTTCATTATAGTATAAAAGAAAATATTTGAAAACAAGCATGCTTTTTCCTCAAAGAACTCAGATAGTGAGCTAGAGAAAGTTTTACTGGCTTGGTCACTCTTTCCTATTTTAAAATACAATGGCTGAGCTAGGGAAATGGCTCAGCAGTTAAAGGAGCTTACATGCACAGCTGGCTGGCCCAGGTTTGATTCCCCAGTTCCCATCTAAAGCAAGACGCATAAGTTGTGTATGTGGATGTCAATTGCAGAGGTAACAGTCCCTGGTGTGCACATGCTCGTGCTCTCAGGCACTCGGATCCAGCCAGGCAGTAAAGCTTGGTTTTGTTTTTAATAGGCTCATCTCTTTCTTTGTCTCTTTCTTTCTATATGTCTTGCTCTCTCTCAAGAAATAAATAAAAATACATTTTATGATTTATTATTCATAGTAGCTACATGCACTTATTTACCTATGTCAGAATATCTATGCTGCAAGAAACTCTGGTAGGGGAGTAGATTTTTTTTTTTAAATAACCCTCATGTGGAGCAAGAGAAACGAAAGAGCTCATAACTTCTCATCAATTGGCTGCTGAAGAATGACAAAATGAGTTCAAGTCATATGTAATCCTGTAACCAACTAAAGCCCTTTGATTTGCAGGGCCTGGTGGCACACACCTTTAATCCCAGCTCTGGGGAGGCAGAGGTAGGAGGATCACCGTGAGTTCAAGGCCACCCTGAGACTACATAGTTAATTCCAGGTAAGACTGGGCCAGAGTGAGACCCTACATCAGAAAGAAAAACAAAAGACCCTTGATTAAATAACTTGGACCTTTTTCTTCCTGAAGTTTCAATGACTTTAGATGTATATTCTTATTAGATTTATTGGAGTTATTTCACTACTAGAGAGAAACGTTTTTATAAAAAATCCATTATGATTAATTTTCACAGGATGTCTTGGAAGCGAGGAATTAGTGGTCTAACCCTTTTATAATTAATATATCCCCAACACTAATACATTTTCCCTACAGGAACTACTTAAATAAAAATCACTATTTATGTAAGAACTAAATGTATAGGGATGTGTGCCTGAAAAACCTGTTTTACGACTATGTAGCATGTTCTTCTGGTGATATGTTTTTGTCATTGCTCCTTTTTGAAATTGTCATAAAGGAAAATCGTGGATTCCTCTGATAAAGATGATCTTTACAGTAGGAGGCTTAAGTTTTATGTACATGTTCATCTCATAAAGAATGACATTCTTTTTTTCTATATGTTCTTTTTTTTCTTTATTAGTTATGCACATGCCCAGTGTGTAAAAAACCATGTTAGTACCATCATTTGCCTCATCCCTGTCCTCTGCCCTCCAAAGAAATAATAGGATTTTTTAGCTTTTAGGTAAGTGGTGAATTCTATTTTCTAAACCAAGCAAAACTGACAAAGAATCTCAATTTTTCAGAAGAGGACTGAAGTAAACATGTATAGACATAAGTAGTATATTGCTAATGTCCACTTATACTATAAGAAAATTGAGTCATATTTAAAATATATTCAAGTTTTCAGGTAGTCATGCTTTTCAATGCAAAAGACATAGGTATTACCTCAAATTATAAAAGGTAGTTCATTTTTGGGCTAATATGAGAGAGCATGGCTCAGGGGCACTAACTTACATAAGCTCAAATTTCACAGTCCATTGAATTAATCTCATCGAGGTTTTATAGGTATAGAACAAAAGAAATTCATAAATCAAGGCACTTCTCAAATAAATTGGCTGACCATCAAGAAGGTGGGGTATAGCAAAGTGGGAGGAATCTGCACCATAGGTTTCAGATGCTACCTGATGACAATTTAGCCCTCGGGTTGGCGGAAGCTGGTGGTCTGTTTACACATCCAAAAATGTAACCTGATAGTCACCAGGATGTTACTTCAGACACAGAGGTGGGCAGTAAATAGCTAATAAGGGGCTAATGGTAGCCCAGGTTAATTTTGCTGTTTACCTGCAGCATTTCAACTCTGTGATCACAGGAGTTTTATCAGTCGATTAAGTCTTGTTGGAAGTAGATGTAGTGATTTTTCTAAGCAATTTACTAGAAAAAGTTTAAATTTTCTTTGCTTCTAATATTCTCATATGTACTGATTAATCTTCTTTTAGTAAAATTCTAATTTTGTAACAGCATGTTCCCTTTCAATGACAACTAGATGCCTCCTTATTGTGGGATAAGAAACATTACACATATCACTACTCCTCATAGATATTTTAATACCTTAAACCTTCTAATTTTGCTCAAAAATTCAATTTTTTATTTAAAATTTCAGGTTCTCAGATCTTACTATCTGTCTCAACTACAAAACTGCCTTTTTAGTCTAATTTCTTCTTTTTTCTATACATTCCTGCATCCCTGAAAACAACGATAAGCTTCTTCTAGCAAGTTATACTGATAATCATGAAGGAGAAAAAAAAGATGAGCAGCCCAGCAGTTCAGGCACATGTTCAACATCTGTCACTCATTTCCAACAACACACTATTAGCCTGCAAATCACAAGTCAAGACTCTTAAGTTAAAGCTGTGAAAACTTCTCCTGAATACCATGAGGACATGACAAAGGGGTAAATGTATAAATCAATTTTAGGGGCAGAACTACTGTGAAGTTGGATTTTAATTTATCAAATTAAAATGACTAAACATGACAGCTTTTAGAAACCAAAATTTTAGTCCTTCATCATTCATGAAAGTTTATGTTGAGAAAACAACAAACATGTTACATGAAAAATTACTAGGAAAGAAGAAAGGACACTGACATTTACATGTAATTTAGTAGAGTCACTAGAATGTAAGTAAGCAAAATCAAGACAAAAGAGCCTTCTCATTTCCAGGGAAATTTCCTGTCTCATATTTTCTCAGCAATTTCTTCCTTTTTTTTTTTTTTTGGCTATATCTTCAGTGGGATGTTAATGTATGATGGAGATTTTCATTATGGTGAGGTGAAATTTACATTGTACTTAGAATTACATGACAAATATCTAACCTGATTTTGATGCTAGTTTCTCAGAGTCAGATAATCTTAGTGCTATTGCCTTTTAAGCAGCCAGCACTTTTCTCTATCCTCTCCTCCTCCACAGTGCTCTGGATAGAGGTTTAGGAATTCCAGAGAGGTTCCACCAAGATTCTTACTGTCAGTAATCTATCTAAATCCCATAGAAACTGCTCCATATAATCTTCATTCATTGTGTGAATCCATCTGTAATGTCTGATGATGTTACAATTGTGCCACTTCTCTTAAAAGTTGAATTAATTGCTACATAATATATGTTTGATGGAATTTAATTAAAATATTTTGCAAGTAATGAGACCAGATGATCAAAGAGCACACTGCAAGTGTGGGAAGAAGGTGGGGCTGACCTTCACACACAGATTTTGTTATTACTCATAACTCTTTCTGACATTAGCAGAGTTCACAATGTCCAATGAATTTGAGCTTTAATGTAGAAGTGTGCTTGTGAGGTGCTATCCTCCAAAATATGGACTTACAAGATATTTTAGGCTTTATAGGAGCCTCTAAAAAGACAAAAGAGAACAAGTCTAAGTGAAATCCTATGATTTGAAATCTTGTGTTCCATATTTATTAATATTGGAAAATTGTTATTCTCTAATGTAAAATCATCCTAAACATGATATTAAAAATTAAAAATTGAATTCTGTATCATGTCTTTACTCAAAATCAAAAATTGTTTAATTTGCATTTCTCTGATGATTAGGGATGATGAACATTTTCTTAAGTGTGTGTTTGCCATTTGTATCTCTTCCTCTGTGAATTGCCTGTTCAACTCCATGCCCCATTTTGTGATATTTGTCTTCTTATTGTTTAGACTTTTGAGTTCTTTGTAAATTCTAGAGATAAGGCCTCTATCAGTTGGATAACCTGCAAATATTTTCTCCCATTCTGTGGGTATTCTATTGGCTTTGCTTATTATATGCTTGTCTGGAAACTAATAAATTAAATTAAAAAAAAAGAAATATACTGAAAAAAAAGAAACATCAATTAATAAAATAAATAATTAACTCAAAAAAAAAAAGAAAAAAGAAAGAAACTCTTCAGCTTCATATGAGCCCAATGGTTGAGTGACTGTTTAAGAACTTGAGCCACTGGGGTTTTGTTCAGGAAGTCTTTTTCCATTCCTATATCATGGAAAGTACTTCCTAAATTTTCTTCCAGTAGTTTTCGAGTTTCTGGTCTTATGTTGAGATCTTTGATCCATTTGGATTTGAGTGTAGTGCATGGTGAAATGTGTGGATCAAGCTTTAGTTTCCTGCATGTGGTTATCCAGTTTGTCCAGCACCATTTGTTTAAACAAAGAATTACTTTTCTGGGCCTGGAAAGTAGGCTTAGCAGTTAAGACACTTGTCTGTGATGCCAAAGAACCCATGTTGGACTCTCCAGATACCATGTAAGTTAGATACACAAAGGTAAGGCAAGGTCACACATGCCCACTATTTGGGGAAAGCATCTGGAAATCAATTTCAGTGGCTGAGGTCCTGGCATGCCAATTTTCTCTCTCTCTCTCTGTCTCTCTCTCCTTTTCTCTCTGTGTGTGTCTCTGTCTCTCTTTCAATCTCTCTCTCTCTCTAAAATATAAAAATAAAAAAGAATTGCTTTTCTGAAATAAAAACTTTTAATTGTAAAAATAAACCTATGCCCACATAGATTCATGGGTTTCTTTTAAGATTATTGACCACTTTCAAAAGTCATATATGTATAGTCTTATACTTTTAACTTATTTTTAACAGGGTTCAAATGTTGATGCTATAAATGGCAAAGAGCAAAGATCACTACTAATAACCAGTCATCATAATGGATAGTGACTAAACAATATACCTGTTAATAAAAGACTTTGAACAAATATATTCTAATTCTATTAGAATGATGTCTTTATTTTAATAAAATTCCCATCTTTAAAACTAAAAATCATGCCTTATGATCATAAAGAATGACCAAAACAACTTCAATTAAAAAAATGGGGCTGGAGAGATGGCTTAGTGGTTAAGCGCTTGCCTGTGAAGCCTAAGGACCCCGGTTTGAGGCTCGGTTCCCCAGGTCCCACGTTAGCCAGATGCACAAGGGGGCACACGCATCTGGAGTTTGTTTGCAGAGGCTGGAAGCCCTGGCGCGCCCATTCTCTCTCTCTCCCTCTATCTGTCTTTCTCTCTGTGTCTGTCACTCTCAAATAAATAAATTAATTAATTAATTTTAAAAAAAGATAAATGTTTGCTATAGTTGATAACAACATTGAAATTATATTATTTTAAATTATAGCTACTGAGTCGAAATATGATCTCCAAGTTTTATATGCATATTAAAATGATAATCTTTGTCATAGAAGCCAATAGTGATAAGCTCTTTGTAAGGCTCCATTACAATTTCATTGATTGCTCAAACTCAGACTTCTTGAGTTAATGCATGCAACATTTTATAATCATTATAGGAAACCCTGGAAGAAGGCATAACTTAAGATAATGAATTTGGCATGTTTTAGTTTTATCAAAGTCCCTATACCATTAAGAAATAAATTTATAATATGTAAATTTTATAATGTAAGTACATTCATGCATATACACAGTCAGGTGGGATGTAATGTAGGCCAGAGATAAATAGAAGGTGAAACAGAAATTAGAATGAATGTAGTGACATATTAAAAGCTTCCTCAAGGGACATTATTGTGCCCAGGGATTCAATCTTAAAATAGAGAACCTGACAAAATGTCATTGTGATGTGGTAAAAAGGTGTGAAATCACAGATGCCAAAAATATATTTATGGAAGCCTCAGGTTGTTATTGATAAAGCAAGCAGAGATACTGGTGGAGAGGAAAGAGCATGGTGTACTACTGAAAGCAAAAACAACAATTTCTTTTTTAACTATGAAAAAATGTTAAGTGCACTTGCTTTTGCCTAGAAATTAGGTGTGAGTGAAGGACTGTGAATCAATAATGCATTGAAGGGCAGAAATCCAATGGATCTTGAGTTTCAAAGTATCAATGGTGTTTTTATGTTCCACTGTAAACCCTAAGTTGTAGCTTTGTAATCACAACACAGTAACCCTACTATTTCACCTTTCTGATTATGATGAGAACTCCCTCCATGCTAAGGCTTGAATTTCTTCTGTACTTTGCATTAAGTTTCATTCGACTGTGTGCACAGTTCTACCTAGTCTGGCCAGTTAGGGTTCTTGTCAGACGACTATAATCTTACATGGCTAAGAATCAGATTTTCACCTCAGAAGACTCTAATACCATTGGATGGAAGGCACAGGTTTAATTGGACAGTGAATGAATGGAAGAATGTAAGAAGTAGTAGGATGTGCCTTTCTGCAATATTATTCTGAGAAGTTAGATCTTATAGTTGTTATCTATTCTATTTCCAGTTATGGGAAGTACTACCACAATTTCTTAAATAACTCTCTGTGACATCTTAGAGCATAGTGCTTGGAAAGTGTTATAGTGCAGAAGGGTCACATTCTAGTGATGATTCCTCAGATGAGAATCTGGGACACTTTGCGAATACTTTACATAAAGTTACTAAACAATTGGTTGATATTTTTGTTCTTATATTTCTGTGGTTAAGATATATATATATATATATATATATATATATATATATATATATATATACACACACACATACATACATACATATACATATACAAATATATATGTATATTTGTATATGTATATATATACATATGTATATGTATATATATGTGTGTATACATATGTATATGTATGTATATATATGTGTGTATATATATGAACTTTCTCTCTATATATATTATATTTCTATATAGAGTTTAGTTCGTCATTGTCTTAGTTTATCTTTCTTTCCTCTCTCATATTCTGCTTCTTAGCCCTTTCACCTCCAAGAAATTTTACTGGCAGTCTGCATACTCATTTAGCTTCCTTGCATTAAAATAAAGGACGGTAATCAGGTTGAATTTGCTAGCTCTCTGACTTCATCAAGTGTTCTTGTAGTCCATTACATGCCATAAATATTATATGTGAGGGTCAATTTCCAAGAACAGTTTCCAAATGCCATCTGATATAATGTTGCTTAGGAACAGGACTTTGGTGGTGACCTTCTGGATATACTTCATATTTTTAAGTAGGTCAAACAGAATCTCTTGCTCTCCTGTATTTCATCCAGCATTAATGTGTTTGTGTTCTCTTCTGCCTATCTTCTCCTTTTCATATTCACTAGTCCATGTCTTCTGAAAGCTTCCTGTTAGAAATTGCTTTATGATAATCACGTCTCTTGCATGTCTGAAGGTTTTTGCCTCTTTTAGGTTTATTCCTCTTTGGTCAGCCAAGGAATGAGATGAGAAAATGAAGTATAATTCTAAATTTTCTTATTATTCCTGTGCATGTGTACCCCAAAGAAGTCTCCCATGTCCAAAATGCATACAAAACAGCACGATTTAAAGAAAGTAATTTTAAATGTACGTTGTATTAGAAGTCACATTGAGATGTAAGCAAATATTGTTAATTTAGACAAAGAATATTCAAGGCATCTTTCATTAAATGGTTGTATGATTTTCAAACTGTGTTGCAATTAATTAGATTAAAAATGGATGATATACATATATTGTGTGTGTGTATAACTTCAAGGGGTGGGTACATGCATCCCATGATGCATGTATGGAGATCAGAGAACAACCTCAAGGTGTTTGTGGTACATTTTCTGTGAAACATGGTCTCTTGCTGTGGCAAATGATTCTGGTGCTCTTTGTATTCTTCTGGCTCCACCTCCTATTTTAAAATTTGTACTGGGGACTGGAGAGATGGCTTAGCGATTAAGCGCTAGCCTGTGAAGCCTAAGGATCCCGGATCAAGGCTCGGTTACCCAGGTCCCACGTTAGCCAGATGCACAAGGGGGCGCACGTGTCTGGAGTTCGTTTACAGAGACTGGAAGCCCTAGCGCGCCCATTCTCTCTTTCTCCCTCTATCTGTCTTTCTCTCTGTGTCTGTCGCTCTCAAATAAATAAATAAATAAATAAATAAATAATTAAAAAAATTTGTACTGGGATCACAGGCCCATGTTACTTTTTGTGTCTGGCTTTATGTGAGTGTTGTGGAAAATTGAATCTAGACTACTACTAGGCAGAAGGAGTGACAGCAGCTTGCTATGAATTGGTCTGGAGAAGACAGAAACAGCATGAAACCAGTGAAAGAATGACATGGAAATACAAACATAGGAATTCCCAGATAACATGCGGAGATAGATAATCTGCAGTTGAATAGCTAGTAAGGAGAATCTCTTTGAATATTCTGTGTTTTATACAGATATTGTGATATTATGGTTTCATGTATTAAAAGGTGCACTCATTTGTAGAACTGACCAAACTTTAATAAAAAGGTGGACACTTTACTTTTGCCCTAGTAAAATATACTAATTCATACTCAGAAACAGACCAACATTTTTCTCTCTCCATATATGCATATGTGTGTTTGTGTGCATGTATGTGTATACATACACATATAATATATATTACATTATATATATAATATTGATATATGTTTCATGTACATACATATTCACTGACAGTTATGTCAATGAAATTGAACAAATAATTCATTACAGAACATGATGAAAGCTCATGAAAATCCTTTTAACATTATCAATTATATAATTTAAAACCACAAAAGGCATTTCTATACACACAATGGAATGACTACAATATTAAAATATATGTTTTATTTATTTATGTGCATGCAGACAGAGACAGAAGGCACAGATAGAATGGGCATTCCAGGACCTCAAGCCACTGCAAAAAATCTCCAGATGCACCTTCTGCAACTGGCTTTACATGGGTACTGAGGAATTGAACCCAGGTCATTGGGCCTTGTAAGCAAAGTTCTTTAACTGTTGAGCTAGCTATCCAGCACTATAATTTTCAGATAAACAAATACTGATAATATGAAGAATCTATCATAATGTAGAACAATTTTAAGTAAAATATAAGTATCTTATCATTTTGGGTATAAAAAGTGGTGTAACCTCATATCTACTAAATTTAAATGTAAAATTAATAAGATTGGAGTTATGGCATAAAAAATTAGATACACCCACAAATACTCATGAAATCAATTATAGACAATATACGAATCTTAACCTGTAACAACCTCTGGTGGTTTCAATTTGAATGCATGTCCCTCATAACCTCAGGGAAGTTTTATTAAGATTAAACATCCTACTTTAGTCTCCAGCAGCCGGTGGGAGGAGCTGTTACAGATCTAGCTTAGTCCAGCTCTAAGGTGTTAAAAGACAAGTTTGATCTCTGGCTGTTCCTGCTTGCTGGCTGTTGGTGGTGTTTCTATGATACAGATTATGGCAGTGAGCCAGCTTCTTCCACCATGATGATACTTCCACTGGATTCTATAAGCCTGAAATAAACCACTTTCTCTTCTAAGCTTATTCCAATCAGGTGTTTGTCCCAGGAACAAGTAAGTGATGATGATATAAAACTGGTACCAGGTGTAGGGTAGATGAGAGATGAATCTGGCAACGTTGGTTTTGGTTTTTGAAACATGTGCTGGAAGAATGTGGATGGATTTGGTACTTTGGCCTGGAGAAGCCTTGAAGTAGTATAAGCAATGCATGATTAGCTATTCTGGTCAGAATTCAAAAATTCTAAATGCAGAAAAGAATATGAAGGCTTGACTTATGAACTTTTAAAGGGGAAAGAGAGAACTTTTTTTTTTTTTTTTTTTTTTTAAATTTTTTTTAATTTTAAATTATTTGAGAACGACAGGCACAGAGAGAAAGACAGATAGAGGGAGAGAGAGAGAATGGGCGCGCCAGGGCTTCCAGCCTCTGCAAACGAACTCCAGACATGTGCGCCCCCTTGTGCATCTGGCTAACGTGGGACCTGGGGAACCGAGCCTCGAACCGGGGTCCTTAGGCTTCACAGGCAAGCGCTTAACCGCTAAGCCATCTCTCCAGCCCGGAAAGAGAGAACTTTATTGGAACTGTGATACTGGTTAGGGAGCTAGCTTCTTTCTTCTTTACATGAGCAGATACTTTGATCAAGGTCAAATTTAAAAGTAATGGACTAATATTCTAGGCCGAAGGTATAGAAAAGAAAGATATGATAGATGTATGGTTTACCACAGGTAATAGTCAAACAAATTTGAAGTTATAGAGAATGGTTTTAGGTTACTTAAACTGTGATTGTTAAATTGATTGCTAACATCAAAGGTGTGCCAATTACTTTATATTGGAATAATGGAAATTATGCCCTGAATGTTAGCCATTGAGAGGAGGTGGCTTGAAGGAAGATTGGTGAAATAGTGTCACACCTGGAATTTGTTTGGGAAGCATGAAAAAGGTTGTAAATAAATGGTCATTTGATGTGCAACAGGGTTTTGTTCTTTGGAAAAGGCCCCTTGGTAAATTGATGCAGGGTGGAATTCCCTGTGTGGAAAGGTGAACCAGTTAGAAGACCTGGGGAATGCAGCATGTGAAGCAGGGTTGTTTGAATCCCTGTAAGTAGGCCCAGTAATTCCATTATATAAATTTGAAATGGTTCTAAGAGTAACACAGATGAACATAGGAAATATAATTGAGATCCTTGTATGTAAGACAAGAAAGGCTGTTGTATGGAGCTATAAATGTAAACTGTGGTTTGCATTGCAAACCTGATGTTTTATATATGTATATGTGTATATGTATGTATGTATGTGTGTGTGTGTGTATATATATATATATATATATATATATATATATATATATATATATATATTAGGACTATGGAATGGCTGCCATGGTTCACCTGTAGAAAGTTCCCAGGACGTTCAGCCCAGGTGGAGGGGATAAATTGGAATCCAGAGCCTTTTGTCATTGGCTATAGATGTTGGACTTCATCTAAAGACATTTGATTTTACCTACAGGATACTGATTTTGCATTTCTTTTCTCTCTCTTTTTTATGCATTTTTACAATGGAAATTCTTACTTAGTGCCAATAATTGTTGGAAGTATGTAATTTGCATTTTAATTTGCATTGGACTTATTGTTAAGAGTTTTAAATCTCAGATGAGACTTATGACTTTTTAACAATGTTAAAGTTGTTAAAGACTATGGTGACCTTTGAAGTTGGACTGAGTAGAGTTTGCACAGTGAGAAAATAATGAGTATGTTGGGGCCAGGGGCTGAATGTGGTGGTATCAATGTGGATATGTCGCCCATAAACTCGGGGATTTTTATTAAGATTAAGATTTCTACTTATATCTGTAGAAGCCTGAGGGAGGAGGTGTCCCTGGAAACAAATCTTTTAGTGCCTTTAAGTTGTAAAAAGATCATTTTGAACTATGGCTGTTTAAGCTTATTTGCTGTTAGTGTGTCTCTTCTATACATCTATAGATATGAGTCAGGTTCCACAATAATGGTGGTTACCCATGATTCTGCAAACCTCAAATATGCCCTGTCCTCCCATAAGCTGTTTCTAATCTGTTGTTTGTCCCAGCAATGAGAAAGTAACTGCCACACCACCTAATATCTATAAACAGATAAATAGGAAAAAAAAATTATATTAAATGTTTCAATGACTTCATGAAATCATTAGTCCAATAAGTACGTATAATGAATATTACTTATCATATAAAGGAGCAAATATCTGCTACATGCAACAATATGAATGAATTTCAAAATAATTATGTGGAAAAAAGCAAACAAATATAAAAAGAAAGGTAGTGGTATTAAATGGAAGATAAAGATCCATCTTTCCCAAGGAAACTATGAAACCAAGAATCACCTGAGGTCAAAGATGGAATAGGAAGTTGTCAAAAATGCATATGACCAAGTTATATTTGTTCATCTTTTTTGAATTTTTAGTTTTTAATTGTCATCAATGTATATATTATTTTGATACTTTTTTATATTTTATTTTTTTTCTTTTTTTAAAATTCGTTTTCTATTCTGCAAGTACAGGCAGTTTGGTATAAAATTATTAGGCTCATCCGTGACCTACTCCCTCCCCATTGGCCCCTCCTTGTTGAGCTATATGGGATATATGGGTCGTGCATTGTGGAGTTAGCCCACAGTTATTGGTATGATAAATGTCTCTGCAAATCATGACCCAACATGTGACTCTGACATTCTTTCTACCCCATCTTCTGCAAAATTTCCCTGAGCCATGTTGGGTTCATTTTTGGTCTGCGTCAGTGATGAGGTGTTGGGGGCCTCTGGGGCTCTGGTTCTCTGATTTGGTAGGCGTTGATTTTTCTCTGTGTTTGTCTCCTTCCCCCTTGTGCTGGTATCTGGTTCATCAAGAAAACAGCACCCTTGCTTGTTTTGCCAATTGTCCTTAGTTTCAGCCAAGCCCTTTTGAGGTATGATGGGGTGGTTCTCTCCTTAGGATCTGCATCTATCTGTAAAAGAGAAGCAAATTCTCCAGCGGAGAGTAAGTTAGCACCAGGACAAATGAGATAGTCCTTACTTTTTTTTTTATAGGGAGTTTAATAGGTGTAGCCCCTCTTGTAGCCCAAGATTGAAGGTAGCTTGATATTGGAGAGTGGTCTTATGTTTGGATATGGTTCTGACTTGTTTCCCAGCTCCAGCTATGGATCTCTTACAACTGAGGGGATCAGTTAGCCGAATCAAGAGCAGTTGGTTCCCCACCATGGCTGTGTGCCACTATTGCACTTGTGTGGGCATCACCCCAGATTATTTGCTGCTAAGAAGATAGGACCATGAGTTGCTTGGACAGATATTGGTCATTTCCCACAGTCACCCATGTAGTACCTTCTGGCACTGGACGTGCTGACTGTCTGGGGACTGACTCTCTCCTGGTTTCCAGCAATGCTGTTCCATTTTATGTATCAGCTGCATATGGTGTCTTCAGCAATAGGGTCTTACCACTAACCTTTGGTGGGTCATCAAGTACCCTGACAGAAATCTGTCATTCTTTTAGAAAACCTTGTAGGTTTCTCTGATCAAAAGCTCATTGTGGGTGACAGCCCCATGCTGGTACTGGCAGTTACAGGTCAGTATCCCCTAAGAAAGTGAGGAAAAAAGGTAACTAATATGTAGGAGTTAGAGAGGAGAGAGAGAGTGGGGGAGAGGGAGAGGGAGTGAGGGAAGATGTAGAGGATTTAGGTTAGACTTGATCCTACCCTCTCCAGTGTCTTGTGGTTCAGGTGTTTCCTGTAATGGCCTGGTGAAGGTTCAGCCATTTGGTCTGCCTTTTAGGAAGTAGAATTTTATGGTACCATTGCTGTTTGGGTGTAGATTAGTGTTTCCCACCTCTTCGATGCCCTCCCCTCCTCCCCATCCCTCCTAGTGTCTAGTCCATGAGATGCTTTCTGGGTGTGTAATGTATCTTGGGTAGGTTTAGGTTAGGTGCTGTAGATGAGTGACACTATGAGGCAATTTTTTTTTTTCTGTGATTGGGTAAATTCATTGAGAATGATCTGTCCCAGGTTCACCCATTTTTTCTCAAATTTCTTTGTGTAATTTTATCTTACGGCTGTATAGAATTCTGTTGTGTAGATATACTACATCTTAGTTATCCATTCTTCTAGTGATGGACATCTGGGTTTATTCCGGCTCTTAGCTATTACTAATTGAGCCACTACAAACATGGTTGAGCAAATCGCTCTGGCCTGTGGTCTGAAGGTTTTAGGGTAGATGCCCAGTAAGGGAATAACTGGGTCTCTTGGTATCTCTATAGTCACCTTTTTCAGGAGTATCCATATTGCTTTCCAAAGTGGTTGTATCATCCTACATTACCACCAACAGTGGATGAGTGTTCCTGCTTCTCCACATCCTCACCACCATTTATTTTTGTTATTTTTTAAATTTTTTTTTTGTTCATTTTTTATTTAGTTATTTGAGAGCGACAGACATAGAGAGAAAGACAAATAGAGGGAGAGAGAGAATGGGCGCGCCAGGGCTTCCAGCCTCTGCAAACGAACTCCAGACGCGTGTGCTCCCTTGTGCATCTGGCTAACGTGGGACCTGGGGAACCGAGCCTCGAACCGGGTCCTTAGGCTTCATAGGCAAGCGCTTAACCGCTAAGCCATCTCTCCAGCCCAATTTTTGTTATTTTTTAAATTAATTTATTTTTAAAATTTTTATTAACATTTTCCATGCTTATAAAAAAATATTCCATGGTAATACCGTTCCCCCACACACACACTTTCCCCTTTGAAATTCAATTTTCCATCATATTACTTCCCCATCTCAATCATTGTATTTACATATGTAATACCAACCTATTAAGTACCTTCCTCCATTCCTTTCTCTTCCCTTTATATCTTTTTCATTTGATTTTTGGATGTTTGCTATCCTTATTGGGGTAAGGTGGAATCTCATAGTTCTTTTAATTTGCATTTCTCTGATGATTAGGGATAATGAACATTTTCTTAAGTGTGTGTTTGCCCTTTGTATTTCTTCCTCTGTGAACTGCCTGTTCATCTCTTTGCCCCATTTTGTGAGTGGGATGTTTGACTTCTTACTGTTTACATATTTTTTTTTTTAATTTTTATTAACATTTTCCATGATTATAAAATATATCCTATGGTAATTCCCTCCCTCCCCACCCCCACACTTTCCCGTTTGAAATTCTATTCTCAATCATATTACCTTCCCATTACAATCATTGTAATTACATATATACAATATCAACCTATTAAGTATCCTCCTCCCTTCCTTTCTCCACCCTTTATGTCTCCTTTTCAACTTACTGGCCTCTGCTACTAAGTATTTTCATTCTCACACAGAAGCCCAGTCATCTGTAGCTAGGATCCCCATATGAGAGAGAACATGTGGCGCTTGGCTTTCTGGGCCTGGGTTACCTGACTTAGTATAATACTTTCCAGGTCCATCCATTTTTCTGCAAATTTCATAACTTCATTTTTCTTTACCGCTGAGTAGAACTCCATTGTATAAATGTACCACATCTTCATTATCCACTCATCTGTTGAGGGACATCTAGGCTGGTTCCATTTCCCAGCTATTATAAATTGAGCAGCAATAAACATGGTTGAGCATGTACTTCTAAGGAAATGAGATGAGTCCTTTGGATATATGCCTAGGAGTGCTATAGCTGGGTCATATGGTAGATCAATCTCTAGCTGCTTTAGGAACCTCCACACTGTTTTCCACAATGGCTGGACCAGATTGCATTCCCACCAGCAGTGCAGAAGGGTTCCTTTTTTTCCACATCCCCGCCAACATTTATGATCATTTGTTTTCATGATGGTGGCCAATCTGACAGGAGTGAGATGGAATCTCAATGTAGTTTTAATCTGCATTTCCCTGATGACTAGTGACGTAGAACATTTTTTTAGGTGCTTATATGCCATTCGTATTTCTTCCTTTGAGAACTCTCTATTTAGCTCCTTAGCCCATTTTTTGATTGCCTTGTTGGATTCCTTATTGGTTAACTTTTTGAGTTCTTTGTATATCCTAGATATTAATCCTCTATCAGATAGATAGCTGGCGAAGATTTTTTCCCATTCTGTAGGTTGCCTCTTTGCTTTTTTCACTGTGTCCTTTGCGGTGCAAAATCTTTGTAATTTCATTAGGTCCCAGTGGTTAATCTGTGGTTTTATTGCCTGAGCAATTGGGGTTGTATTCAGAAAGTCTTTGCCAAGAAAAATATGTTGAAGGGTTTCCCCTACTTTTTCCTCTAGCAGTTTCAAAGTTTCCGGTCTGATGTTAAGGTCTTTAATCCATTTGGACTTAATTCTTGTGCATGGCGAGAGAGAAGAATCTATTTTCATCCTTCTGCAGATATTTATCCATTTTTCAAAACACCATTTGCTGAAGAGGCTGTCTCTTCTCCAATGAGTATTTTTGGCATTTTTATCGAATATCAGGTGGCTATAGCTACTTGGGCTTACATCTGGGTCCTCTATTCTGTTCCACTGATCTACATGTCTGTTTTTGTGCCAGTACCATGCGGTTTTTGTTACTATGGCTCTGTAGTATAGGTTAAAATCAGGTATGGTGATACCACCAGCCTCTTTTTTATTGCTCAGTATTATTTTAGATATTCGAGGTTTTTTGTGATTCCAAATGAATTTTTGGATTGTTTTTTCTATTTCCATGAAGAAAGCCTTTGGGATTTTGATAGGGATTGCATTAAATGTGTAGATTGCTTTAGGTAAGATTGCCATTTTCACGATATTGATTCTTCCAAGCCAGGAACAAGGGATGTTTCTCCACTTTCTAGTGTCTTCTGCAATTTCTCGCTTGAGTGTTTTAAAGTTCTCATTGTATAGATTCTTTACTTCCTTGGTTAGGTTTATTCCAAGGTATTTTATTTTTTTTGATGCAATTGTGAATGGGAGTGATTCTCTGATTTCATCCTCTGTGTGTTTGTTGTTAGCATATACGAAGGCTACTGATTTCTGTGTATTTATTTTGTATCCTGCTACATTGCTGTAGGTTTTGATCAGCTCTAACAGCTTGCTAGTAGAGTCTTTAGGGTCCTTTATGTATAGAATCATGTCATCTGCAAATAATGATAACTTGATTTCTTCCTTTCCAATTTGTATCCCTTTTATGTGTGTCTCTTGCCTTATTGCTATGGCTAAGACTTCCAAAACTATATTAAATAGAAGTGGAGACAGTGGACACCCTTGTCTTGTTCCTGATTTTAGTGGAAAAGCTTCCAGTTTTTCCCCATTTAGTAATATGTTGGCTGTAGGCTTGTCATAAATAGCCTTTATTATATTGAGATATGTTCCTTCTATTCCCAGTCTCTGCAGGACTTTTATGATGAAGGGATGTTGGATTTTGTCAAATGCTTTCTCTGCATTTAATGAGATGATCATGTGATTTTTGTCCTTCAACCCATTTATGTAATGTATTACATTTATAGATTTGCGTATGTTGAACCATCCCTGCATCTCTGGGATAAAGCCTACTTAGTCAGGGTGAATGATCTTTTTGATATACTCTTGTATTCTGTTTGCCAATACTTTGTTGAGAATTTTTGCATCTATGTTCATGAGGGAGATTGGTCTGTAATTTTCTTTTTTTGTTCTATCTTTGCCTGGTTTTGGTATCAGGGTGATGCTGGCCTCATAGAAGGAGTTTGGTAGGATTCCTTCTTTTTCTATTTCCTGGAAAAGCTTAAGAAGCAATGGTGTTAGCTCTTTCTTAAAAGTCTGGTAAAATTCAGCAGTGAATCCATCCGGGCCTGGGCTTTTTTTAGTTGGGAGATTATTGATAACTGCTCGGATCTCCATGTTTGTTATAGGTCTATTTAAGTGATTAATCTCATTTTGATTTAATTTAGGTAGGTCATATAGATCAAGGAAATCATCCATTTCTTTCAGATTTTCATACTTTGTGGAGTATATGCTTTTATAGTATGTCCCTATAATTTTTTGAATTTCTCTGGAATCTGTTGTGATGTTACCTTGTTCATCTCTGATTTTATTAATTTGTGTCTCTTCTCTCTTTCTTTTGGTCAGATTTGCTAAGGGTTTATCAATCTTGTTTATCCTTTCAAAGAACCAACTCTTTGTTTCATTAATTCTTTGGATTGTTCTTTTTGTTTCTATTTCATTAATTTCTGCCCTAATCTTTATTATTTCTTCCCGTCTACTACTTTTTGGTTTGCCTTGTTCTTCTTTTTCCAAGGCTTTAAGGCGAAGCATTAGGTCGTTTACTTGCGACCTTACTAATTTCTTAATATAGGCACTTAAGGCTATAAATTTACCTCTTAGAACTGCCTTCATTGTGTCCCAGAGATTTTGGTATGTTGTGTTCTCATTATCATTTGACTCTATAAATTTTTTGATTTCCTTTTTGATTTCTTCATTGACCCACTCATCATTTAGTAGTGTATTGTTTAGTTTCCATGATTTTGTGTATGCTCTATAGCCTTTCTTGCTACTGATTTGTAGTTTAATTCCATTGTGGTCAGATAGAATGCAAGGAATTATTTCAATTTTCCTGAATTTGTTAAGATTTGCTTTGTGTCCTAATATATGGTCTATTTTAGAGAATGTTCCATGTGCTGCTGAAAAGAATGTATATTCTGCAGCCTTTGGATGAAATGTCCTGTATATATCTGTTAGGTCCATTCCTTCTATGACCTCGTTTAGTCCAGATGCCTCTCTGTTTATTCTTTCCCTGGATGACCTGTCAATTGATGAGAGTGGGGTGTTAAAGTCACCCACCACCACTGTGTTTGGTGTTATCTGTGACCTTAGTTCTAATAGTGTTTGTTTGACGAATTTGGGAGCCCCCATGTTAGGTGCATATATGTTTAGGATTGTAATGTCCTCCTGTTGGAGTGTGCCCTTAATCAATATAAAGTGACCTTCCTTATCTTTTTTGACTAACGTCGGACTAAAGTCCACCCTGTCTGATATTAGGATAGCAACCCCTGCTTGTTTTCTAGGCCCATTTGCTTGAAACACCGTCTTCCAACCTTTCACCCTAAGATAATGTCTATCCTTTGTAGAAAGGTGAGTTTCTTGGAGACAACAAATTGTAGGATCCTGCTTTTTAACCCCGTCTGCAAATCTATGTCTTTTCGTTGGGGCATTGAGACCGTTGATATTAAGAGATATTATTGAAAGGTGTGTATTTATGTTTGCCATTTGTGTGTGTGTGTGTGTGTTACTTGTTCTACCTGCGCTCTCTTCTGTTAACTGGTATTTGAGTATAGCTGGTTTTTTCTAGGTTCCTTATATGTGTGCTTTTCCTTTTGTTCAGCATGGAGGATTCTATCAAGTATTTTGTGTAGAGCTGGTTTTGTCTTCAGATACTCCTTTAACCTGCTTTTGTCATGGAATGTCTTTATTTCTCCATCTATTTGGATGGATAACTTTGCAGGATAAAGTAACCTTGGTTGACAGTTGTTATCTTTCAGAACTTGGAATATATCACTCCAAGCCCTTCTGGCTTTAAAAGTTTGTGTTGAATAATCTGCTGTAATCCTGATGGGCTTGCTTTTTTAGGTAACTTGATTTTTCTCTCTAACTGCTTTCAATATTTTTTCTTTGGTTTGTGTGTTTGGAAGTTTGAGTATAATGTGGCGAAGAGAGTTTCTTTCTGGGTTTTGTCTGGCTGGGGTTCTAAAGGCTTCCTGTATTTGTATTGGCACCTCTTTCCCAATTTGGGGAAAATTTTCCTCTATGATTTTGTTGAAGATGCCTACTATGCCTCTGGAGTGGAGTTCTTCTCCTTCTACTATGCCCTGAATTCTTATATTGGATCTTTTCATAGTGTCCCGAATATCTTGAAATTCCCACTCATACTTTTCTATAAGTTTGTCTTTCTCTTTGTTGGACTGCATTAGGTCTGCCACCTGATCTTCTAGCTTAGATATTCTGTCCTCTCCCTCATCCATCCTACTGGTGAGATTTTCTACAGAGTTTTTTATTTCATTAACTGTGTTCTTCATTGCTAGTAATTCTGACTGGTTTTTCTTTATTATTTCTATTTCCCTATTTATGTCTTGTATTGCCTTCTTTATTTCATTAAATTGGTGTCCTGCCTCTTCTTTGATCCCTTTGATTTCGTCTTTGATTTCTTCTTTGATTGTTTTCATGTGTTCTTTGACCTCTTTGAACATATTTATAATTATTCTTTTGAACTCTTTCTCAGGCATTTCCTCTAACTCTTTCTCACTGGAGGACATTTCTGATGCATTAATACTTTTAGGTGGATTTATGTCGTCTTGCTTTTTAGTGTTTCTTGTGTTATAATGTATATATTTTTGCATCTTGGATTAAGTTAATGCTTGGATTTTCTAGCTAGCTGTGTATTCTTAGCTGTATCAATTGATTTGATGTAATATATTTTCAGGGTAGGACCTTAAGGTATTAGGTGTGGCTCTTAAGACTCTCAGAGTATCTACAAAGATGTTCTTAGGGGTTGAGTTTCCCTGCTATAGGAGTATTCAAGAGGGCTGAGTGGAATAATATACTGGTAGATTCTAAAATTTAACTAAACACTGTACACATTCCATCAAAAACAGTCCCGAGTATGTATGCAAGAGTAGTTATTATAATGACCAGATCCTCTATCAACAAAGAGGTTTAGATTTCTGGTCTGTTGAGGTATCCAAGTCAGCTTGTGACCAAGTGAGACCCTTCCCTGGTGCAATCCCAGTTACCTTGGGTGATTGTGGTCTCAGTCAAGTTGCTGCCTGGGTCGTCGGGCTGCTGTTCTGATTTCTGGAGCTGGGCACTTGCTTTTCCTACGGGGCAAACTGAGCCGCTGCTGCCGCCTCTGCTGCTGTTGTAGCTGCCACCCCCGGAGCCACCACCACTGCTGAAGCTGCCGTTGCCGTGTCCACCGCTGCTGCTCACCCCGAAGCCGCTGCTGCGGGATCTGCCGCCGCTGCCGCTCCTGGGTCCGCTGCTGCTGGGGCCACTGGTACCGGTGCTGGAGCCGCTGAAGTTGCTGCCGAATTCTGCTCCTGCTTGGGTCCCGCCGTCAGCCCAAGTTGGCGTGGTCGCTGGAGCTGGGTTCAGGCGGCGGGGGAGGGGAGGGAGCTGCGGCTGCTCTGGTTGTATCGCTTCTCCACGTGTGCTTTTACCTCGCGGTCTGCTCCTCCCTCCGTTGCTCGCTGCCGTTCTCCCCTCACGTTTCCCGAGTTGCAGAGAGCGCGGTGTGAGGGGAAAATCCCGCACCTGGCTTGTCCTGCGGCTCGAGCTGTGAGTCCGGCTGTTTTCTGCCGCTCCGCGGCTACGGCGGGTGGCCGAGCCGTCCCGGAGCCGCTGTTCCCGCCTGTGCAGGCTCTGGATGCTCTATAACTCTTCCACTTCTCCGCTGCCGCCTCAATTTCCTATACACCTCACTTTTTAGTAAAAGTGTGTATTTTGCTGAGTTTTTTTGGTCTTTTTCCCCCCTAGGCTGCTTTGGCGTGGTACCTACTCCGCCATCTTAACCGGAAGTCCCTCTTTACATGTTTTGAGTTCTATGTAGATTCTAGAAATTGGGCCTCTATCAGTTGGATAACCGGCAAATATTTTCTGCCATTCTGTGGGTAATCTATTGACTTTGCTTATTGTATGCTTGTCTGTAAGTAAATGCTTCAGCTTCATATGATTCCATTGGTTGAGTGACTGGTAAAGATCATGAGCTACTGGCGATTTGTTCAGGAAGTCTGTTTCCATTCCTATATCATGGAAAGTACTTCTAAATTTTATTCCATTAGTATTCAAGTTTCTGGTCTTATATTGAGGTGTTTGATCCATTTAGATCTGAGTGTAGTGCATGGTGAACTGTGTGGAACAAGTTTCAGTTATCTGCATGTGGTTATCCAGTTTGTCCAGCACCATTTGTTGAAGATGCTGTATTTTTCCAGCCTATATTGTTCGGGCTTTTGTCGAACATTAAGTAGCTGTAGTTGCTTGACCCAAAGTCTGGGTCCTCAAGTCTATTCTGTTGGTATATACTCCTGTTTTTATGCCAGTACCATGCTGTTTTTATTACTAAGGCTTTGTAGTATAGCTTTACATCAGGTATGGTGATGCCACCAGAGGTATTTCTTTTGCTGAGGATATGTTTAGATATGCGAGGCCTTCTGCCTTTCCATATGAAATTTGAGATCATTTTTTTCTATATCTGTGAAGAACACTGTAGGGATTTTAATTGGAATTGTATTAAATCTATATATTGCCTTTGGTAGGATTGTCATCTTCACAATGTTAATTCTGCCTATCCAGGAACACAGGAGGTCTTTCCATTTTCTCAAGTCCCCCTCAATTTCTTTTTGGAGTGTTTTTTTTTTTTGTTGTTGTTGTATAGATCTTTCACGTCCTTTTTAACATTATACCAAGGTATTTTTTGTTGTTGTTGC
Organism: Jaculus jaculus; assembly: GCF_020740685.1. Classification (NCBI taxonomy): domain Eukaryota; kingdom Metazoa; phylum Chordata; class Mammalia; order Rodentia; family Dipodidae; genus Jaculus; species Jaculus jaculus. Next base: position 59,048,679 of record NC_059110.1, on the reverse strand, counting down.
TATTGAAAATGGGACTATATCCCTTATTTCTTTCTCTGTATCTTTGTCATTTGCATATAGAAATGCTACTGATTTTGGTGCATTGATTTTGTATCCTGCTATTTTGCTATAGGAGTTAATCACCTTCAGGAGTTTGGGGATGGAATCTCTTGGGTCTCTTACATATACAATCATGTCATCAGTGAATAGAGCTAACTTAACTTCTTCCTTTCCAAATTGTATCCCTTTTATTTCCTTTCCTGTCTTATTGCTTGGGCTAGGACTTCCAGTACCATATTGAAAAGCAGAGGTGAGAAAAGACAACCCGGTCTTGTTCCTGATCTTAATGGGAATTCCTCCAGTTTCTCTCCATTAAGTATTATTTGGGCCTTTGGAGCTTTGTATATTGCCTTTATTATGTTAAGATGTAAACCAGCCATGCCGATTCACTCCAATGTTTTGATCATGAAGTGATGTTGTATCTTATCAAAGGCCTTTTCTGCATCTATTGAAATGATCAAGTGGTTTTTATGTTTAACCTTGTTTATGGGGTGTATTACATTGACAGATTTCTGTATGTTGAACCACCCTTGTGTTCCTGTGATGAATCCCACTTGGTCAAGGTAGATGATGTGTTTGATGTGTTGTTGGATTCTGTTTGTGAGGATTTTGTTCAGGATCTTTGCATCTAAGTTCATTAGGGAAATAGGCCGGTAGTTTTTTGTTTTTTTTTTCTTTTGGCATCTCTGCCTTGTTTTGGAATTAGGGTGATACTAGCTTCATAATAGGAGTTGGGTTGCTTTCCCTGTTCTTCAATAATGTGGCATAGTTTAAGCAAGATTGGTTTGATTTCTTCCATGAATGTTTGATAGCATCCAGCTGAGAAGCCATCTCATCTTGGACTCTTCTTTTTGGGGAGGTTTTTTATTACTTTATCAATCTCCATGAGTGTGATGGGTTCCTTGAGGTGATTTATCTGCTCTGAGTTTAGCTTTAATAGATGGTATGTGTACAGGAATTTATCCATCTCCTCCACATTATCTAATTTTGTGGAGCAGAGGTTTTTGAAGTAAGTCCTGATGATTCTCCCAATTTCATTTATGTCTGTTGTGATCTCTACTTTTTCATTTTCAATTTTGTTAATTAGAATCCTCTCTTTTTTGCTTGATTGGCCAGGGCTTTGTCAATATTGCTTATTTTTTCAAAGAACCAGCTCTTTGTTTTGTCACATGTCTTAATTGTGTCCTTGGCTTCCAATTCCTTAATTTCTGCTCTGATTTTAATTATTTCCTTCCTTCTGGAGCTTTTTGGGTTGGATTTTTTGTGTTTTTCTAGTGCCTTTAGGTGGATTGTTAAGTTATTGATTTGGGATCTTTCTGTCTTTTTTAAGAAGGCATTGAGTGCTATGAATTTCCCCTGAGGTCCACCTTCTTTGTGTTCCATAAGTTTTGGTATGATGTATTCTCATTGTCATTCAATTCCAGGAATTTTGCAATTTCCTTTTTTTATTTCATCCAGTATCCATTTATTGTTTAAAAGTGTGCTGTTCAGTTTCCAGGTGCCGTTGGGATTCTTGGTGGGTCTTTTGTTGTTGATTTCTAGCAATATATGATTCTGATTTGATATCATGCAAGAAATTATGTCAATTTTCCTAAATATGTGGAGGCAGTCTTTGTGACCCAGTATATGGTCTATTTTAGAAAATGTTCCATGGGCTGCTGAGAAGAATGTGTAGTCTGTGGATTTGGGATGGAAAGTTCTGTAGATGTCCGTTAGGTCTAAGTGTTCTATGGTTTTGTTGAGTTCTCTTACTTCCCTGTTGAGTTTCTGTTTGGATGATCAGTCTATTACTGAGAATTGTGTACTCAAGTCCCTGGCTATGTTGGTGTTGGTGGTTATTTCTGTTTTATTGTCAAGTAGGTTTTGTTTTCTGAACTGTGGTGCCCCTGTGTGGATTTCTTGAAGCAACTGATTGAGGGGTCTAATTCTTTGATCCATCCTGTTTGCTTGTGTCTCTTTATGGGTGAATTAAGGCCATTAATATTTACGATAATGACTGTGAGATTTGATTTGGTCCCTACCATATTGTGGTGGTAGATGTGTGCTGATGTTTTCATGGGCTTTGAAGTTTTTGTGCCTAATCTGAGTTTAGTTATTATGATCTGTTTCTGGCAGGCATTTGAGATTGATTATTTGTTTCTTCTCTGTGGAGAATTTCCTGAAATACTCTCTGTAGGTTTGGGTTTGTGTTCATATACTTGTAAAGCTGAGTTTTGTCATGGGAAGTTTTTCTTTCACCATCTCTTATGAGTGATACTTTTGACAGGTAGATTAGTTTGGGCCATAATTTCTTAGAGTTTGGAGAGTTTCATTCCAGGCCCTTTGAGCTTTCAGGGTTTCCATTGAGAAGTCTGAGGTAATTCTGATGGGGTTACCTTTGAAAGTGGTGTGCTGTTTTTCCCTAGCTGCTTTTAGGATTTTCTCTTTGGTGTCAATGTTTAGAGTCTTAATGATAATATGTCTTGTAGAGTTTCTCCTTTGTTCTAGATTGTTTGGAGTTCTGGTGGCTTCTTGTATCTTGATGGGCCTTTCCTTCAAGAGACTGGGGAAGTTTTCTTCAATTATTTTGTTAAATAAGTTACCATGCCTTTGGTCTGAAATTCTTCTCCTTTTGGTTTTCCAATCATTCTGATATTAGGACGTTTAAACGCATCCCACAATTCCCTAATGTTCTATTCTCAGTAACTTTAGAACTTACTGAAGTTTTTGAGCTCCTGCACTGTTTCTTCCATCTTGTTTTCCAGATCAGAGTTTCTATCCTCCACTTTGCTGACTCTGTTCTTGAGGATCTCTAGAGAGTTTTGGGCTTGTTCAATTATGTTTGCATTTTCTACTACTTTTCTATGTATCATTTCCATCGCTCTGTCAAGCTACCTTTTTACATCATTTTCTGATTTTCTTGTTGATTCCTGTAATTCATCCCTGCATTCCTTTGTGTCTTCATTTAGTATGGCCAGCTGATTTTTGGGGTCCTCTTTTTTTTCACTCTCCCTCAAAGTCTTACCTCTCTTTAAACTCCTTCCAATCTCTTATCAATTTATTCTAGCTTAGTGATGGTAGCATCCACACGAATATCAGTCCTTTGTTGCTTTCCTGCAAGTTCTAGCAGTAGGTTGGTCAGGGTTGCATTGCTCATAACTTCAATTTGATATTCTGACCCTAGTAACTCTTCTATGTTTTGTTTAGATGCATTCTTTGTAGTAATGGGTGGTCTAATTGGGTTGTCTTGCATTTGATTTTTCATGTTATTTCTTTTGTGCTGTGGTCTGCCCATGACAGTGTATAGGCACTTAGGTGGGTGAATCAGCCTAGGCTCTAGTGCAATGGGAATGTGAGGCAGACTGGGGCAGTTTTTGGGTAGCCTGGGCTTTGACTCCCACTTGCCAAAGCCACCTATCTACTGCCTGACAGGTGCACCTACATTACCTGAATTCTGGAGTGGTAATACACCAAAGCTTCCTGTCTTTGAGATTGGAGGAAGACTGAGTTACAAATCCCTGAAGCAGCCCAAACTCTGGTTGGGAACCCTGGGTCCCAGAAACAGTCTGCACTCCCCCGCCACACAAGAGTATAGGATGGTGGGTGTGGCAGACAGGTAGGAGAGGGCACCTGAGCTGGTGTAAGCGAGAGAAACTCTGGGCTTGTGTGGCAACTGCTGTGGGACTGGGCTCGCTGAACAGTAGTGTGGGCAAGTGTGCAGAGTGGTTTAAGTTTCCCCACACAGGGATCGATCTGTGTGTGCAATCTGGGTGTGGGAGCGGGTGGGGGGGGGGCGGAGTGCAGAACCAGGTCGGTGGGTCGCAGGTCTGTGGAGGCAGGCGCAGAGCGGCTGCTGCAGGCACATAGCTGTGGAGGGGTGTCTGGGGTGGTGGCAGCAGGTCATAGGACTGCAGCCATGGGGCAGGAAGGCTATTTGGTGTTAGGGGTGGTCTACCCACCCACGAGGGGATCCAAGATTCACTGTTCCCCCCCTCTGTGCCCTCCCACTAATAAGAAGTCCCAGAAAACCCTTAATGTCTTGCCTTTCTTTCCCCGGGATTTGCAGGGCAGCTAGGCGGTCACCATCTTGGCCGGAAGTCTATTATTCTGATCTTGATGCCCTCATGATACCTTATTTTATCCTCTTTCCCCTACCCCTTCTCTTAGATCCCATCTTCTTTCAAACTAGTCCCTTCTGTTTCACTATTATTTTTCCCTCTTCCACAAACCACAGTGGAATGTTCATGAAGCCAATATTTTTCAGATCAGTGCAAGCCAATCATAGTTGCTATGAGGCAATGAGTATTACAGACACTTCATGTCTTGAATATGGCTTTCCATAGGATTCCTACCTATCTTATTGCTCTTACATTTTCATTTGCCCTTCCTTTCTTGTTCCTTGAGCCTTGGGGAGCATGATAGAAATACCTCACTTATCTCTGAGCACTCAATAGTCACTTATTTTTAGCAGTTTGGTGGGTTTTGAGTCTCCACAGTAGTCACCACCACCTGACAAAATAAACTGTTTTTAAACAGAGGTAAGAGCAACACCAATCTAATCAGATTAAACATAAATAACAGAGGTCAATTTGATAGGCACATTTGTTGTATTTTGAGTAAAGAGCACATTCTATGTCTTGAGTGTATTAGTAATTATGTGAATATACATATTTACCAAAATTTGTCCATTGTATACAGAAATAGTTCATTTTACTTATTTCAAACTATGCCTCAAATATTTATATGAAATAATATAAGGATATTTAAATCTCATAATTAATGAATGATGCTTTACTCAGTTAAATTATTTTTACCTAAAAAATCTAGTGAATCATGTTTAAAAGTCCTAGTAGATGTACTACTTTTTATTTCCAATTATAAAAGTGATTCTCCCTTGGAATATTATCAGTTGCATAGGCATTTCTCTCCAGAAAGAAGGTTCTGGAAACTTGTTAACAGTATTAACCTTGTTCCCTAATATGACTTTAAATAAAAAAGAGCAGTACAGACTGTATAATGCTATGTTCTGGAGCACATTCTCTGAATCATGTCTTCACTGATTCTATCTTTTTCCATGAAAGATCATACAAAGAAGAAAAAGGATACAATGAAGTTTCCATCTTATTGAGTGGGCACTTGGTCAACATCATCAGCACCATTAAAGTCTTTATAACCCTTAGTGATCATACACATTAACATAAACCTATATAGTTTTGTAGATTATGTTTAGGAACTCAGTGATACTGGGCATCATATATCTTTGGTTTGCCATATGGTAGTGGTTGAAAAGTTCTCTCTGAAACCATCAAAGGAAGAATTAGTTCAAGCTTATGAAGTTTATTTTCTAGTTTGTAGTAAGCTCGACTTTGATGAGATGAACATTCAACCAGACACAATATACAAGAGGAATGGTTCATTTCAGCCTTTGAGATCCAGAGAAAGTTTTATTAATAGGGAAACAGGTGGCTTCCTTTCACAGATACAAGCAGAGAAAAACCTACAGTCATCACCACAAACACCAACAACCAGAGTGCAAAATATTCTACCCACATCTTTGGGCTGGAAACCAGATCTGCCTCTAAATGTAACTTGGGGATGGACTCTGGCATCTATCATCAGTGGCATATCCCCCTTGAGCAGGAATCTGCCCTTTATGGGCTGAATTTGTAAACTCAATAAAACACCTGAGACAATACAGTCATACATTTACATTATCACAATATAACTACCACATGGCTAGGTTTGCATTGATTGTTATCTTCTAATTTAGATCACTGTGCATGTGTTGCACACTATGACCAACTCAAGAAAGTAACATTATTATCATATTCTCCAAAGGCTAAGACAGAAACCATTATCGGGGAGTGGATTTCTCAAGAGTAGCATTACTTGACTCTCCTCTGCTCCCTTCTTCATAACTGTACAAAAAGTATATAACATCAGGGTAATCCTTTTGAAATATGTCATACAGATACCTGAACAAGAGGGATCTACCATCATTAGTGAAACTACTATACATTCTGAATACCTTGGCATAAATCTTTAAAACATTTATACAATTGCAAAGTATCAGCAAAACACAAGATGTGGTATATTTTCAGTCTCTAAAACAGGTATTTCAGTACCAAAGATAAACATTTCGCTAAGAATACTTTAAATTCTCACTCCCAGGAGGACTGTTGCTTCAATGTAGAACTATGTCAATGACAAAGAAAAACAAATACAATACTCTTCTGTGAAGCCTCACCTTAAAATGCTGCAGCAGACAGATGGTCAGCGATGACTGATTACAGATGGAATAATACTGTGTCACCAACAGGAAAGTTGAAGATGGTTACCAGACTCTGGCTGTGATGAAAATGTGATGGGTTTTCACATGAAAAATGACAAGCATTCTTTTTAGCACACCAATTCCAGTGTCACATTTCTTTTGTAAATTAATTTATATTTTATTAGTTAGTTTTGTACTCAGTGAATACAGTTAAGTTGGTACCATTGTTAGGCTCATCCATGTCCAACACCCTCCCCCTGGTCCCTCCTTGCTGAGGTATATGGGTCATGCATTGTGCAGTTAGCCCACAGTTATGGGTGGGAGAAATGTCTCTGCATATCATGACCCAACTTGTGGCTCTGACATTCTTTCCTACCCCTCTTTTGCAAAATTTCCTGGAGCCACATTGGGTTCAATTTTGGTCTGCTTCAATGATGAGGTGTTGGGGGCCTCTGGGTCTCTGGATATCTGATTTCATAGGAGTTGATTGTTTTCTGTGTTGATCTACTTCACTCTTGTGCTGGTACCCAGTTCACCAAGAAACCAGCACCCTTGCTCGTTTTGCCAATTATTCTTAGTCTCAGCTGGGGCCCTTTTGAGGTATGATGGGGTGGTTCTCTCCTTAGGATCTGCGTCTATCTGAAAAAGAGAAGCAGATTCTCCAATGGAGAGTAAAGTTAGCACCAGACAAATGAGATAACCCTTATTTTTTTATAGAGAATTTAATAGGTGAAGGCCCTCTTGTAGCCCACAATTGGTAGTAGCTTGATAATGGAGAGTGGGCTCATGCTTTGATATGGTTCTGACTTGTTTTCCAGCTCCAGTTAGGGGTCCTGTACCACTGAGGGGATCAGTTAGCCAAATCCAGAGCAGTTGCTTTCCCACCATGGCTGTGTGCCACGATTGAACTTGTGTGGGCATCATGACAGGTTATTTGCTGCTAAGTAGTTTAGACCATGAGTTGCTTGCACAGATATTGGTCATTTCCCCCCAGTTGCCCATGTAGCACCTTCTGGCACTAGATGTGCTGACTCTCTGGGTCTGACTCTCTTCCAGCCATGTCATTCCATTTTACATGTCAACTGCATTTGGTGTCTTCAGCAGTAGGGTCTTACCACTAAGCTTTGGTGGATCATCAAGTACTCGGACAGGAATCTGTCTTTCTTTTAGGAAAATTTGTCGGTCTCTCTGATCAAAAGCTCATTGTGGATGATAGCCACATGCCGGTACTGGGAGTTACAGGTCAGTGCCAACTAAGAAAAGGAAGAAAAAGTTAACTAATATAAAAGAGTTAGAGAGAAGAGAGAGAGAGAGGGCAGCTGTAGAAGATTAAGGTCAGTCTTCATCATAACCTCTCCAGTGTCTTGTGGCTCAGGTGTTACCTCAAGGGCCTGGTTTCTTTAATGGGGTTTGAAAACCTTGATAAGTTTTTCACATTGAGAAAGATCTAAGCCCTTAATCTCTTTTGTTAAATCCATGTTTACCTGATTTCAGCATCAATTTCAATACCCAGCTTCAACAAGAGAGAAGCCAATGCTACATGTGAGACATTTCGTATATTTCTTCATATATTATACGAAGAAACTGATTACACAGCTTGCTCAAGCTGAAACAGCTAATTGCAATCTTGCGGAGTGCTGCAGAAAGGATAGCTACCTTCCCGCACATTTATTCTTCCAGAAGTATGATGCCATTATTATTATTCTATTTTAAAATATGATACTTTTCAGAACATGGAATAAATTGCCCATCCACACCAATAATAAATGAAACAGCCCAACCTTCTAGGCCAGATGCTGCAGACATTATAAGATGCTTTCTATTATAGTACTTTCTGGTGATAGAATCTTGACTATCATTAAATGTGAACATAAACATATTGCTACCAAAGTGAGCTAAAAACATGGATGAGCTTCATGTCATGAAATATTCCATCACTACTTGACTATCTATGTGGCCTTAGGGAAAACAGTATGGCATACATTGACCCATGTGATAAATGACCTAAAAACTACTTAGTCTTGAAATGCACTGATGTCTATGAGACTGCACATGCTAGCGAATTAGGGAAACTCTAACCAATGATTCTGAAAAGATTTTTTTTAATAGAACAAATGTGTAGTTGAAGATTTTTTCCATGTATAGCACATGTTTGTTTTAGTTTAGGACCAGACAACTATTTTTCTAAATTTGTAGCTTATATATGCGTTTTTTAAAAAAATTATTTATTTGCAAGCAGAGAAAGTCATACAGAGAGAGATTGAGACAGAGGGAGAGAAAGAGTGAGAAAAATGAAGGAGAGAAAAAGAGAGGGAGAGTGAGAGAAGGGGTGCACCAGAGCCTATAGCCACTGCAAATGAACTCCAGATGCATGCACCACTTTGTGCATCTGGTTTACATGGATCCTGGGGAACCAAACATGTGTCCTTTGACTTTAAAGGCAAGTGCCTTAACCAATAAGCCAACTCTTCATCATCATGGCCCATGTTTTAAGTGCCTATCTTTCAAATTATATAAAACATTTTCCCTGTAAATGAGGCTATTAAATATTGTATAGCTTTAACCCAAGAATTTTATTTCTGTAGACATTGATTTCCATCAAATTATAACAGTAAAAGACCTGATATCCGCAGTTATGTACCATGCCATAGTGTCATTTTTAAATGCTACCAGAGTATCAGATTCATGATAAGGCCAAGTGTAGGCAGCAGGCATAATTTTTTAAAGCATATAATTCAGCATAACATAGCTCCTTGGATAAATGTTTGTGATAATACAAAAATATTATCAAGGACCATTTTATCTTCCAGGAAGCAGATATCTCAGCATTTATCTTCTTGACCTAGAAGCTAGCTCCTAGTGTGACTATGTGTAAGTGTCTTTCTACAGGTGTTCTATTATCATCTATAGTCAAATAATTTTCTTTGAAACTGTTGTATAGATTCCAGGGTATTCTGTTTTTAATTCCTATTGCCACCTGCTATTCTAATTATTGTTTTAATATTTTAAATATATGAAAGAAATTGTACCTAAAATCACAGGGAGAGTTCTAGAGTAAAAATATCATGTTCTAAATAGAAATAACAGTAAGTCAGCTCAAAAATGTTCTTTACTCACCTGCCTTGTTTGAGTTGCTTAAAGAAAATAATAGAAGGAGGTAATCAAACCAAAAGCTAATTTCTTTTCAGTGAAAAAATGATAAGAAATTTCAGTTACATTACAGAGAAGTAGGTTTCTTTAAAAAAAATTATTAGAGAAAGAGAACAAGCACATCAAAGCCTCTTTACACTACCTTTTGTTTATCTGGCTTTACATTGGTATTGGGGAATTGAATGTGGGCCAGCAGGCTATGCAAGCAAGTGCCTTATAACACTGAGTAATCTCCCCAGCCCAACAAGTGGGTTTTATGAACAATATATTCATTTTTTTTTCCTATATATTTTCAGTAGAGAATGACATGAGAAGACCATGGAGCTAGGTCTGAATTTGTTGTAAGCACAGTGCATAAAATATGTGCTGTGTAAGCATGAGTACATGAATTCACATTTCCACAACTCATTTAAAAATCAAATGCTGCAGTGAGTGTCTGTAATCCTAGCACACTCACCACATGATGGCATGTATAAACAAGAGAACCTTTCACTAGCTGGCTATACTGAGCAAAGCAGTAATAAATGGGTTATGCTGCCTCAAAAAAAAAAAAAAAGGTTGAAGATAAGGACTAACATCCAAAGTCATCCTCTGGCATGTACACAAGCACTCTGGCACACACATGTCTACACACATGTTCACACACAAACAGCTTTTGTTAGGTAATTTTGCATTGTTATGACAAATACCCAACAGAAGAAACAAGTCAAGGTAAGAAGGATTAATTTTTCTTCCTGGTTACAGAGGGCTCAGAGCAGTTCACATCATGGTGGACATGAGACATAAAGAAGGAAAAGCTAGCATATCCCTGGTTGTCTCCATTTTCTGTATTTATTATGTCTCATGAAATGGTGCCAACCTTCATTCAGGGTAGATCTTTTACTATTCTTTAGTCCTCCTTGGGAATGAAATTCCATTCTCAGAAGTGTACCGTATTCATCTGTTAGACAATTCTAACTCCAGCTAAGCTAACAATGGAGATGAGCATCATTGTGGGCTCAATACCAAGTATAAGTAAGATGACATACATATGGCATCCACCAACTCACCACTGCAAGTCTTAAATTTAGGTTAGTAAAAAAAAAAAAAAAAAAAGATTTTTTTGAGGGAAATGAGACAGAAAATATGACCTTGAATCTTTTCTAGTTTTATGACTTTTGGTCAAGCAACATCAAATATATAAAGGAACAATTTCAACAAATAACAGATACAATAAAACATAAAAAACACAATAGTCATAGTACTGTCAAGAAAAGATAACGGAAAAGGAAATGGTTTCAAAAATGGTGTCTTGAATACTCTGTGTGTTCTAAAGTCCACTAGGCATCCTTTAAGCAAAACACACTATTATGCTTACAAAGAATTGTAGTAATTAATGAGGTCATTTGTTTGATGTCTATTTTTGCTACTCAGCCATAAATGAACTCTCTCAGGAAGTCATGTGAGTCAGAAAAGGGAAGTGGACATGAAGATATAAGGTATGCTTTGCTATTGCATCAGCAGTATGCAGTTCCATTTAAAAATGCTTTGCATGAGAAATGGTAATGTTTTTAATGTCTCCAATGGTATTGATAAATATGTAAAAAAATAAATGGCTTTGGTTAGGTGGCTTAATTGCATCTCATCTTTTAGCCAATAGTTTGAGGACATTTTATTTGAGCCCCTTCATGTTTGAGATAAGCGATTTTTTCAACTTTTGAATTATAGCAGCTTTGAAAAATAATCTAAGTGCCAGTGAATTATTTGCTAATAGATAAAATGCTCATTTCTTGATCTATCAGTTCCCATACCAGGATCTCTTTTTGTGGGAGAAAAAGAGGTATATTTTGGCTTACAGGCTCAAGGAGAAGCTCCAGGATGGCAGGGAAAATGATGGTATGAGCAGACAGCGGATATCACACCCTGGCCACAATAAGCAATGGACAATAATTAGTGGACAATAGCAACAAGAGAGTATACCAAACACTGGCATGGGGAAACTGTCTATAACACCCATAAGCTCTCCCTCAACAACACACTGCCCCCTGAAGCCATTAATTACCAAATCTCCATCAGCTGGGAACCTAACATTCAGAATACCTAAGTTTATGGAAGACATCTGAATCACACCACAACACATGAGAACTCCAAATTCATGAAAAGATTCCATAATAGGCATGTTCCCAATTAAGAAATACTATGCATTTTGAGATTTTCCTTCCAACTTAACAGAAATAACTTCTTAATAAATTATATCTACTTAATGGATTTCAGATAGTCAGATAGTTTTGTTTTTGCTTCTCTATTTTACTTTCTTCTTTGTCTTGAGATAAAGATTTTTTTTAAATTATTTTATTAATTAGTTTTGTATTCAGCAAATACAATCAGTTTGGTAGCAATATTAGGCTAATCTGTGGCCTACAACCTCTCCTTGGCCCCTCCTTATTGAGGTATATGGGTCATGCATTGTGGAGTTAGCCCACAGTTATAGATAAGATAAATGTCTCTGCATATCATGACCCAACATGTGCCTCTGACATTCTTTCTGCCCCCTCTTCTGCACAATTTCCCTGAGTCATGTTGGGTTCATTTTTGGTCTATGTCACTAATTAGGTGTTGGAGGCCTCTGGGTCTCTGGCTCTCTGATTTGGTAGGAGTTGATTTTTCTCTGTGTTGATCTCCTTCCCCTTTTTTACTGGTATCCTGTTCACCAGGAAAATAGCATCCTTGCTTGTTTTGCCAATTTTTCTTAGATTTGGCTGGGGCCCTTTTGAGGTATGATGGGATGGTTCTCTCCTTAGGATCTACATCTATCGGACAAAGAGAAGCAGATTCTCCAATGGAGAGTAAGTTAGCACCAGAACAAATGAGATAACACTTACATTTTTTATAGAGAGTTTAATAGATATAGGCCCTATAGTAGCCCATGATTGAAGGTAGCTTGATAATGGACAGTGGGCTTATGTTTGGATATGGTTCTGACTTGTTTCCCAGCTCCAGCTATGGGTCCCGTACCACTGAGGGGATCAGTTAGCCCAGGCAAGAGCAGTTGGTTCCCCACTATGGCTGTGTGCCACTATTGCACTTGTATGGGCATCACAACAGGTTATTTGCTGCGAAGTAGTTTAGACCATGACTTTCTTGGACAAATGTTGGTCATTTTCCCCCACTTACCCATGTAGCACCTTCTGGCAGTAGATGTGCTAACTGTCTGGAAACTGACTCTCTTCCAACTTCCAGGCATGCCATTCCATGTTATGTGTCAACCACGTAAGGTGTCTTCAGCTGTAGGGTCTTACCACTAAGCTTTGGTGGGTCATCAAGTACTCTGACAGAAATCTGTCTTTCTTTTAGGAAATGTTGTAGGTCTCTCTGATCAAAAGCACATTGTGGATGATAGCCACATGCTGGTACTGGGAGTTACAGGTCAGTTCCCACTAAGAAAATTAAGAAAAAGATAACTAATATACAAGAGCTAGAGAGAGAGAAAGAGAGCGAGAGAGAGAGGGAGCAGGAAGCTGTAGAAGATTAAGTTTAGTCTTCATCATACACTCTCCAGTGTCTTGTGGTTCAGGTGTTCCCTGTAAAGGCCTGGTGAAGGTTCAGACATTTGGTCTGCCTTTTACGAAGTAGAATTTTATGGTACCATTGCCGTTTGGGTCTAGATTTGTGTTTCCCACCCTTCGGTTGCCCTCCCCACCCTCCAAACCGATCTTAGTGTCTAGTCCATGTGATGCGTCCTGGGTATGTAAGGTATCTTTCTTGGGTATATTCAGATTAGGTGCTATAGATGAGTAAGACTATGTGGTGCTTTTTTTTTTTTTTTTCTGTGATTGGGTAAGTTCAGTGAGAATGATCTCTTCCAGGTTAAACCATTTTTCCTCAAATTTCATTGTGTCACTTTTTTCTTACTGCTGTGTAGAATTCCATTGTGTAGATATACCACCTCTTAGTTATCCATTCTTCTAATGATAGACATCTGGGTTGATTCCAGCTTTTAGCTATTACGAATTGAGCTGCTACAAACATGGTTGAGCAAATCTCTATGGCCTGTGGTTAAGGTCATAGGGTAGATGCCCAGTAAGGGAATAACTGGGTCTTTTGGTATCTCTATAATCAGCTTTTTTCAGGAGTCTCCATATTGCTTTTCAAAGTGGTTGTACCATCTTACATTCCCACCAACAGTGGATGAGTGTTCCTACTTCTCTGTATCCATGCCAGCATTTATTCTCATTTGATTTTTTGAAGTTTGCTATCCTTATTGGGGTATGGTGGAATCTCATAGATGTTTTAATTTGCATTTCTCTGGCAATTAGGGATGATGAACATTTTCTTAAGTGTGTGTTTGCCATTTGTATTTCTTCCTCTGTGAACTGCCTGTTCTTTTCTTTGCCCCATTTATTTATTTATTTTGTTGTTGTTGTTGTTGTTGTTGTTGTTTTTGAGTGGGGTGTTTGACTTTTTACAGTTTAGATTTTTGAGTTCTTTGTAGATTCTAGAGATTAGGCCTCTATCCATTGGATAACCGGCTAACATGTTTTCCCATTCTGTGGGTAATGTATTGGCTTTGCTTATTGTATGCTTGTCTGTAAAGAAACTCTTCAGCTTCATGTGATTCCCATTGGGTGAGTGACTGTTTAAGATCGTTAACTACTGGGGTTGTGTTCAGGCAGTCTTTTTCCATTCCTATATCATGGAAAATACTTCCTAAATTTTATTCCAGTAGTAGTCTAGTTTCTGGTTTTATATTGAGGTCTTTGATCCATTTGAACTTGAGTGTAGTGCATGGCAAAATGTGTGGATAAGGTTTAGGTTTCCTGCATATGGCTATCCAGTTTGTCCAGCACCATTTGTTGAAGATACTGTCTTTTTTCCAGCCTATATTGTTTGGGCCTTTGTTGAATATGAAGTATGTATAGTTTGACTTGTAAGAACAGGACACTTCCTTAGCACTCAGGTACCCTACAGAAGAGTGAGCACATTTTCTCCATTCCCCAATACAGAACAGCTAGCCGAATCTCAATAGTGGTAATTTCTCAAATAATGGAAGTTGAAACAGGCTGCTGTCTCCAGCTGGAAATCTTCATTTCTTTCTGTGCCAATAAACCTTTCTGCACAAAAGTCCATTTATTCTCAATTCAATCCTGCTCACCTTTTCAGGATACAGGAAGACCACAGCTAACCTTTCACACAAACTGCCCCTAACCTAGTCCTGAAAAGTTCTCTTCCTTGATAAGCAAGGACTCACAGTCTACAGTTCTTTTTGCATTTACTTCTCTTAATTCTGACCAGAATGGGGCCACTGACCTCTGTTTACGGCACTTCAATGTGTCCTTTAGCTTAAGATTTCAAATTATTCTGTTCCTTCTGCATATCAGTTCCAAGAGGCCAAAAGCCACATATTCAGGTTTCCAGCAGCAACAATCTCACTTCTGTGGTCAAAACTTTCCTATTATAGTTACCTTCATGTTGGTTGTAATAACCACATTATCAATAGTAAGTTATGAAAGGAAAATACTTAATTTGTTTTACAGTTTTGTGGGAAAGCTTCATGATGGCAAGTGAGAGCATGGCAAGAGCGGAATCATCTCTGACATAGCAGGTGGAAAATAGCAGAAGGAGACTGAACCAAGATCCAGCAAAGGGGAGCTTATTATGATAGCCCTAAATCAGTCTCCAATAACAAACCTCCTCAAGCAAGACTATACTTCTCAAATTGCCACCAGCTGGGAACCAAACACTTAAAACATGAATTTATGGGGGACAACTTATCCAAATCATTACCAAATATTTGTAGTTCTTCCAAAAACTGCAGTAGAGAAGTTGATATATGACCAAAGCCTTCTGTTTTCCACTCCTTGGCAACTGAATAAAGCCAATGTCTTTATTCCAAAAACTGTCCTCTTAAGCACTGGTTTGCTTAGTAGTGACTTTATGAATCTGGGTGCAGCAATACTACTTAAAAGATACTTGGACTTCCAGCCAAGATGGTGACTGTCTAGCTGCACTGCAAATCCCAGGGAAAGGAAGAGATGACATAAAGGTTTCACTGGGTCTTTTAGGGGAGAGCAATCTCTAATAGATTGCCAGTGTGGCTCTGACATTGTAAGGAAATATTGAACCAATGCAAAGTCTGAAACAAAAAGGACAAACATTAATTCCTGTAACTCATATCTCAGAAATTCAACACTTATCAGCACTATGAGAGTTAACCAGCAGGAGGCTGCCTTTCATCTCAGTTCCAGCATGATTCCACAATGAAGACATTGTGCAACCATAGTCTGTGGTGTCATCAACAATAGAGTCTTACCATTTAGTTGAGGTAGGTAGCCAAGTGTTTTGGCAATGCCCTGCATTGTTTTGGGGACCTCATGGCTTCTGTGACTAACAGCTCACTATAGGGATACCAGGATTCTGGCACTTGGGATTACGAGCAACAGCATATGGCTTTAGGGTAATGCTTGTCCCACCCCTGCAGTGTACTCTGCCCATATTCTAGATTCTCTATTTATCAGCCAGCTATCTATCTATCTATCTATCTATCTATCTATCTATCTATCTATCTATCTATCATCTATCTATCTATCATGTATCTCTTTTTTTAAGAGAGTTTTGTCTTTTAAATAGCTAAATAAGAGGTAAGTTTCTATGGTACTAATCATGTATCTTTCACAATTATGATTTAGCCTTAGGTCCAAATATGTATGAAACACTAAGGCTGGCTGTTGGTATTTAGAACTGCTGATATCAAGCTTTACACAAATGGGGGAAATTTTTACTTATTTCTCTATAATGAGTTACCAAAATTGCAATGAATTCTGTTAAGTTGCAGGACTGACAATCATCCAAGGATCATTCTGGATTTCAAGAAGATACTACATAATACCCTCCCTCCAGATTCTTTACAGGCCACTCCAGACCCTCTTATAATATGACAGCCAGCTTTCTTAAACCCAGTAAAATAATTGCTTTCTTTTCTCTGTTAAGATATATCATATAAAACACAACCACAGAGGAACTGTCCCTCACTATTCTTCTAGCACCCAGTTACAGGCTGAACTTATCTATGACTTTATTTTATTTTTTATTTTTATTTTTTCATTAGTTTTATATTCAGTGTATATAGTCAAGTTAGTACCATCATTAGCCTCCTCCCTGTCCTCCCCCTTCCTCAGGGACTCTCCTTGTTGCAGAATATGTGTCATCAGTTATGGGTAGGAGGCAATGTCTCTGTAATCATGACCCAACATGTGGCTCTGACATTCTTTCCACCCCCTGTTCCTCAAATTTCTCTGAGCCATGTTGGGTTCATTTTAGGTCTGCTTGAGTGATGAGGTCTTGGGACCCTCTGTGTCTCTGGATATCTGGTTTGGTAGAAGTCATTGTTCTCTGAGTCTATCTCCTTCACCCTTGTGCTGGTACCAGGTTCACCAAGAAAACAACACTCTTGCTTGTTTCGCCAATTATTCTTAATTTCAGCTGGGGCCCTTTTGAGGTATGATGAGGTAGTTCTCTCCTTAGCATCTGTGTCTATCTGAAAAAGAGAAGCAAATTCTCTGATGGAGAGTAAGTTAGCACGAAATAAATGGTATAACCTTGTATTTATTTATTTATTCATTTATATATTCATTTTTAGAGAGAGTGTAGTATGTGCAGGCCCTCTTGTAGCCCATGATTGGTGGGAGCTTTGTAATACAGAGCAGGCTCATTTTTGGATATGATTCTGACTTGTTTCCCAGCTCCAGCTATTGGTTTTGTTCCACTGATCAGATCAGTTGCTATTTTTTATAACTTTTTTTAAAATTGACAACTTCTATAATTATGGACAATAACCCGTGGTAATTTCCTCCCCCTCCCCCTCTTTCCCCTTTGCAACTCCAGATTCCATCATACATTTTCCATTATTTGTCATTCTCTTTTATTTTGGTGCTATGATCTTTTCCTCCTATTATGATGGTCTTGTGTAGGTAGTGTCAGACACTGCAAGGACAAGGATATCCACACCATTTTATGTTTAATGTCTGGAGGAGCACATTGTTAGGAGTCCTACCCTTTCTTTGGCTCTTACATTCTTTCTGCCACCCCTTCCACAATGGGCCTTGAGCCTAGGAAGGTGTGATAGAGATGTTTCAGTGCTGAAAACTCCTCTGTTTGTTTAGCATTATATATATATATATATATATATATATATATGTATATATATATATATATATATATATATATATACACATACACATACATATATATATATGATATTATAATATATACAATATATATTTATATATATGTATATATGTACATGTGTATATATAATATATGTATTTTATATACATACATACATATATATATATATATATATATATATATATATATATATATATATAATGCCAGAGTCCAGCAGAAATGACACCCTTAGGGCTAATGACTATCCCTGTCTTAATGTCTACATGTCTGTTTTGTACCAGTACCATACTGTTTTTGTTAGTATGGCTTTGTAATGTAGCTTAAAATCAGGTATGGTGATATCACTAGCCTTACTTTTGTTGATCAAAATTGTTTTAAATATTCGAGATATTTTTGTCCTTCCAAATGAATTTTAGGATTGTTTTTTCTATTTCTGTGAAGAATGCCATTGGGATTTTAATGGGGATTGCATTAAATTTGTAGATTGGGGCTGGAGAGATGGCTTAGCGGTTCAGTGCTTGCCTGTGAAGCCTAAGGACCCTGGTTCGAGGCTTGGTTCCCCAGGTCCCATGTTAGCCAGATGCACAAGGGGCACACGCGTCTGGAGTTCGTTTGCAGAGGCTGGAAGCCCTGGCGCGCCCATTCTCTCTCTCTCCCTCTATCTGTCTTTCTCTCTGTGTCTGTCGCTCTCAAATAAATAAATAAAAATTTTAAAAAAAGAATTAAAAAAAAAATTTGTAGATTGCTTTTGGTAAGGCTAACATTTCACAATATTGATTCTTCCAATCCAAGAACATGGGTTGTCTTTCCATTTCCTAGTGTCTTCTGCACTTTCTGTCTTGAGTGTTTTAAAGTTGTCATTGGAGGGATTCTTTGCTTCCTTGGTTAGGTTTATTACAAGGTACTTTATTTGTTGATTGATTGATTGATTGATTTATACAATTGTGAATGGACTGATTCTCTGATTTCATCCTCTGTGTGTTTTTGTTAATATATATGTAGGCCTCTGATTTATGTGTGTTTATTTTGTATCCTGCTACATGGATATAAGTGTTTATCAGTTCTAACAGCTTCCTGGTAAAGTCTTTAAGGTTCTTTATGTATAGAATTATATCATATGCAAATAATGACAATTTGTGTATTCATTTCCACATTGTATCCCTTTTAGGTTTGTCTCTTGCCTTATTTCTATGGCTAAGATTTCAAGTATTAATATTAAATAAAAATGGGAACAATAGAAACCCTTGTCTTGTAGCTGATTTCAGTGGAAAAGCTTCAAGTTTTTCTCCATTTAGTTTTATGTTGGCTGTAGTTTTGTCATAAATACTCATTATTATGTTGAGATATGTTCCTTCTATACCCTATCTTTTTCATCTCTAATTTTATTGATTTATGTCTTTTCTTTTCTTGTGGTCAGATTTGCTAAGGGTTTATCAATTTTATTTATCCTTTCAAAGAACCAACTCTTTGTTTCATTAATTCTTTGGATTTTTTGTTTGTTTCTATTTCATTGATTTCTTTCCTAATCTTTATTAGTTCTTCTTGGCTCTTGATTTTTGGTTGGCCTTGTTCTTCTTCGAAGGCCTTAATGTGAAGCATTAAAGCATAGTTTTTTACTTAAGACCTTTCTAATTTCTTAATATAGACACTTATAACTATAAATTTTTCCTTTATGATTGCCTTCATTGTTTCCCAAAGGTTTTGGTATGTTGTGTTCTCATTATCATTTGATTCTATGCATTTTTTTTATTTTCTTCCTGATTTATTCATTGACCCATTCATCATTTAGTAGTATATTGTTTAGTTTCCATGATTTAATATATGCTCTATAGCATTTCTGTTTATTTTTTGCCAGGATGACCTATCAATTGATGAGAGCAGGGTGTTGAAGTCATCCACTACAACTGTGTTTGATGTTATTGTGTCCTTAGTCCTAACAGTGTTTTGTCTGATGAAATTGGGAGCACCCATGTTAGGTGCATATATGTTTAGGATTGTAATGTCATCCTGTTCCTTTAGTCAATATAAAATGAATGTCCTTATCTTTCAAAACTAATGTTGACCTGAAGTATACAATGTCAGATATTAGGGTAGTGACACCTGCTTCTTTTCTAGGTCCATTTAATTGAAACACCATTTTCCAACTTTTAACCAAAAGATAGTGTCCATCTTTTGTGGAAAGGTGAGTTTCTTGGAGACAACAGATAGAAGTATCCTGCTTTTTTCTGTGGTCTTTGGAGGCAGGGTTTCACTCTAGACCAGGGTGACCTGGCATTAATTCACTGTATAGTCTCAGGGCTGCATCAAACTCACAGAAATCCTCTTACCACTGCCTCCCCAAAATTGGGATTAAATGCATGCACCACCATACCCAGCTGTTGGATCCTGCTTTTTATTCCAGTCTGTAAGTCTGTGTCTTTTGGTTGAGGTATTGAGGCCATTGATATTAAAAGCTATTATTGAAAGGTATATAGTTATTTTTGCAATTTTTCTTGTTTTATAGTTCTTCCAGTTTTACCTTTGTTCTCTTGTATTAGCTAGTATTTGAGTGTAGTTTACTTTTTCCAGTTTTGTTATGTGTGTGCTTTTCTGTCTCTTCAGTATGGAGGTTCCTTTCAGGTATTTTCTTTACAGCTGGTTGGGTTTTCATATATTACATTAGCCTGCCATTTTTGTAGAATGTCCTTCTCTGTTTATTTGAATGGATAACTTTGCAGTATAAAGTAATCTTGGTTGATAGTTGTCTTTTAGAATGTTAAATACATCATTCCAAGCTCTTCTGGCTTTTAAAGTTTTTGTTGAGTAATCTGCTGTTATCCTGATGAGCTTGCCTTTGTATGTGACTTGTTTTTTCTCTCTGGTTTCAATTTATTTTCTTTGGTTTATGTGTCCTGTAATCTAATTAGATGATAGTGAGAGCTTCCTTCTTGATTTTGTCTGTCATTCTGTAGGCTTCCTCTATTTATATTGGCATCACTTTCCCTACTTGGTGTAAGTTTTCTTCTATGATTTTCTTTGAACATACCTGCCATGCCATTGGACTAAAATTCTTTTCCATGCCCAGAATTTTTATTTTTGATGTCTTCATAGTGTCCTGAATATCTTGAATTTCCCATTCATGCCTTCCTATTAGTTTTTCTTTCTCTTTGTTGGACTGTATTAGATCTCCCACTTGGTCTTCTAGTTAATATATTCTGTCCCCTCCTTGATCCATTCTACTGGTGTATTGTCTACAGAATTTTCTATTTGGCATACTTTGTTTTTCATTTCTAGTATTTCTGGTTGGTATTTTTAAAATTATTTCTACTTCCTTGCTCATGTCTTGTAATGACCTCCTTATTTTATTAAGGTGGTTTTTCCCACGTTGTCCTTCTGGAATATGTTTTCTTCTTTGTTTCCTTTGATTTCTTTGTAATTTTTTTTTTTTTTTTTTTTTTTTTTAGATATCTTTGTCATACATTTCATCTAAAGCTGTATCACTGGAGGTCATTTCTGATGGATTTATAATTCTTGGTGAGATTGTATTACTTTTATTTCTTGTGTTTCTTTTCTTGTATTATAATGTAGAGAGTTTTACATCTTTAGTTAATTTTGATGTTTGGGTTTTCTAATTATCTGCAGCATTCTTAGCTATGCAAATGCAACTGTATATATCTTAAACATAGTAGTGCCAGGTTTAGCTCTTATATTCCAAGTGGAAAAGCAGAAGTGACCCTAGGTGTTGTGTTTGCCTGCTATTTAAGTATTGGAGTAGACTTGGTGAAGCAAATTACTGGAAAATTCTAAAATTCAACTGAGTAATATAGACATTCAATCAAAACCAGCACACTCTTAATCCTGTCATCTAGGAGGTTGAGATTTCTCATCTGAAATGCATTCCAAGTCTGACTGGGGCCAGTCAGTCCCTGCCCCAGATAATCACAGAAGAAAATGACAAAGGCCCTAAAAATCAGGAAATGTCAAAGGCAACGACAGTCAACACCAAAATACAGCTTATTTGTGAAGGGTCAAGCCAACCAAGAGTATATCATTCAAATGTAATACATAACCTTGCCTGACATGGAAATAAAAAAGAGATTAGCATGTCCAGGGCAGGCCTATATACTTTTTATATTTTTTAATATTTTGTATAAGTAGGCCCTGTTACCTTTTGGGAAGACTTCCAACCTCACCAATGCTGAGTGACCACCTCAATCCCTCTCAGTTCCAGATAGCTGGGGAATGAATGAGTTCTTTGGACATTCACAACCCTGATGGTTAGGAGATAGGAGACTTTACATGGTGCCTGGAATTGTACTAGAGCTTCTCAGCTCGTCCCACTTGTATTCTCTTTTAGCAGCTGCTCAGCTGGTCTCAGGTATCTGCCCTTTCAGGTTTCTTGTCTTTTCAAGGAAGCTAATTTGAGTGGAAA
Organism: Jaculus jaculus; assembly: GCF_020740685.1. Lineage (NCBI taxonomy): Eukaryota > Metazoa > Chordata > Mammalia > Rodentia > Dipodidae > Jaculus > Jaculus jaculus. The sequence continues at coordinate 59,026,666 of NC_059110.1, read as the reverse complement.
ATCCCCTCACCTTGTTTCTGCTCCTGCCGCTCTGCTCCACTGGCCTGGTGGGCTCGTGAATCAGCACTGGATTCTGGCTGTTTTCCTCATTTCTGGAAGACCTTGGTTTCTCCTACTTCTGTGCTCTGGTTGATACTAGTTTATACACCTTCATTTTTCAGGAGAAGAGTGTATTTTGCTCTCTTTCTGTTTATTTCCCTCCCTAGGCTACTTGGGTGAAGCTAATAGGCCACCATTTACCAGGAAGTCCTGTTGCTATTTTTTATCTGTTGTGTCAAGAGAGTGATATCTATCCTCTGCTCATGTCATGCTTTCACTTACCATCATGAAGCTTTGTCTTGAAAGTAGAAGCCAAAATATATATTTTACTTCAATCAACTGCATTTGTTGGGTGATTTTTTTTTCCCCCACAGCAAAGTGAAGGTAACTGCAAGGTTTAGGAACAATGATGGGGAGATGTTGACTATGAAGGGGAAGGTTGTTTGAGTCTTTTAAAAGATCATGCTCTTCCAGAGAAACAGGTGTTACCTTCTTCCATTCTTTTATGGTCTAGTGTTTTCAGGCATTTAGATTGGGAAAAATGTTTATCCTTGAATGGAGTATGTAGAAGGTAAGAAAGAAAAGAAGGAGAGAAAGAAAAAAAAATAGACACATTGACCATTCTAGGGCATGTTAATCATATGTATTGATTATTCTATTTTTTTTTAATTTATTAGTATTCTTTTCAGCAAATACAGGCAGTTTGGTACCATTGTTTAGGTTCATCTATGATCTACCCCCTCCCATTGGACCCTCTTTGTTAATGTAAATGGGTTGTGCATTGTGGAGTTAGCCCCCAGTTATTGGTATGATAACTGTCTCTGCAAATCATGACCCAACATGTGACTCTGACATTCTTTCCACCCCCTCTTCCGCAAAATTTTCCTGACCCATGTTGGGATCATTTTTGGTCTGCTTCAGTGATGAGGTGTTGGGGGCCTCTGAGGCTCTGGCTCTCTGATTTGGTAGGAGTTGATTTTTCTCTGTGTTGGTCTCCTTCCCCTTTGTGCTGGTATCCGGTTCACAGGAAAATATCAACCTTGCTTCTTTTGGCAATTGTCCTTAGTTTCAGTTGGGCTCCTTTTGAGGTATGATGGGGCAGCTCTCTCCTTAGGATCTGCATCTATCTGAAAAAGAGAAGCAGATTCTCCAACGGAGAGTAAGTTAGCACCTGGAAAATTAAGATAACACTTTTTTGATAGAGAGTTTGATAGGTGTAGGCTCTCGTGTACCCCATGATTGATGGTAGCTTGATATTGGATAGTGGGCTTGTGTATGGGTATGGTTCTGACTTGTTTCCCAGTTCCATCTATGGGTCTAGTACCACTGAGGGGATCAGTTAGCCAAATCAAGAGCAGTTGGTTCCTCACCATGGCTGTGTGCCACTATTGCAATTGTGAGGGCATCACATCTGGTTATTTGTTGCTAATTAGGTTAGACAATGAGTTGCTTGGACAGATATTGGTCAATTCCCCCAGTGGCCCATGTAGCACCTTCTGGCACTAGACACGCTGATTGTCTGGGGACTGACTCTCTCCTGGCTTCCAGCCATGCCATTCCATTTTACATGTCAGCTGCATATGGAGTCTTCAGCAATAAGGTCTTACCACTGGCCTTTGGTGGGTCATCAAGTACTCTGACAGAAGTCTGTCATTGTTTTGTGAAACCTTGTAGGTTTCTCTGATCAAAAGCTCATTGTGGATGGTAGCCCCAAGCTGGAAGTGGGGGTTACAGGTCAGTGCCCACTAAGAAATTGAGGAAAAACATAACTAATATACAACAGTTAGAGAGGAGAGAGATAGAGGGGAGAGAGGGAGAGGGAGGGAGGGAAGATGTAGAAGATTTAAGTTAGTCTTGATCCTACCCTCTCCAGTGTCTTGTGGTTCAGGTGTTTCCTGTAAGGGTCTAGTGAAGGTTCAGCCATTTGGTCTGTCTTTTAGGAAGTAGAATTTTGTGGTACCATTGCCATTTGGATCCAGATTACTGTTTTCTACACTTCGATGCCCTCCCTGCCCTCTCCATCCTTCCTATTGTCTAGTCCATGAGGTGGTTGCTGGGTATGTAAGGTATCTTCGGTAGATTCAGGTTAGGTGTTGTAGATGAGTGAGACTATGTGTCGATTTTTTTTTTTTTTGTGATTGGGTAAGTTCACTGAGAATGATCTGCTCTAGGTTCAACCATTTTTCCTCAAATTTCTTTGTGTCATTTTTTCTTACTGCTGTATAGAATCCCATTGTGTAGATATACCACATCTTTGTTATCCATTCTTCTAATGATGGACATCTGGGTTGATTTCAGCTTTTAGCTATTACGAATTGAGCCACTACAAATATGGTTGAGCAAATCTCTCTGGCCTATGGTTTGAAGGTTTTAGGGTAGATGCCCAGTAAGGGTATAACTGGGTCTGTTGGTATTTCTATAGTCAGCTTTTTCAGGAGTCTCCATATTGCTTTCCAAAGTGGTTGTACCATCCTGCATTCCCACCAACAGTGAATGAGTGTCCCTGTTTCTCCACATCCTCGCCAGGATTTATTTTCATTTGATTTTTTGATGTTGGCAGGATGGAACAGGAAAAACAGCCACATAGTGATACATTGTTTAGTCTCAGCATGCAGGAGGCTGAGGCAGAATGATTACTCTGAGTCTGAGGTTGCCCAAGCTACAGTAAGACCCTTCCTTGAAATAACCAAAGAAAAGAAAGAAGCCAGGCATGGTGGCACACACCTTTAATCCCAGCACTCGGGAAGCAGAGGTAGGTGGTTTGCAGTGAGTTTGAGTCTACCCTGAGACTACATAGTGAACTTCAGGTCAGTCTTGGCTAGAGTGAGACCTTACCTCAAAAAACAAAACACAAAAAGAAAGAAGAAAATTAAAAAAAGGTGCAAAATACATGATATATATATATATATATATATATATATATATATATATATATATATATATATATATATTATATACTCAGATGTGTTTATATATACATACATGTATATACAATATTTATAGATGGCTATAGACAAGCAATGCAACATTGAGAATAGCTTAGGCTTAGAGTATTCTAATAGACATTTCATTTTATATATCTATAATTTTGAGTTTTATATTATGGGCACCTATTACCAGTTTTTGATTAATTATAATGGTAATCATAACATTTTGAAATAAACTTACCTTTCAGGAACAATAGGTTGAATTAAAAATCATGCCAGTCACACAATGAATAAGAATTACATGCAACTTAAAAGGGGAAAATGTAAGGAAAATTATACATCGTAAACAATAAATAATATTTATTATATTCCCATGTAAACATAAATGTCTCTATGCAAAACTTTGAGCAAAATGTGTTCTGATAATATATAGGGACTGAACTCTTCCCTTCTATCAAGTTCAAGTTCTCATCTACTGTTTAATCCCTCCAGATCCTGTTTGAACTACATTAGTTTATCTATATTGCAGCACTTATAATAATAGAACAGTTCTCAATTTTTTTTTTTTTATGTCACAACAGTATTCTAAGTTATTCATAGTGGTTTAGTCAACCTCCTGCTGCTGTGACAGAACACCTGGAGATTTAGTAATTTATAACAAGCAAATTAATTTGATTCATGATTCTGACTGCTCTGTTTTTGTTTTTTGAGGTAGGGTCTCACTGTAGCTCAGGCTGATCTGGAATTTACTCTGTAGTCTCACGTTGGCCTCAAGCTCTCAATGATCCTCTTACCTCAGCCTCCCAAATCCTGGGATTAAAGATGTGTGCCATCAGGCCTGGTTGATTTTTCTAAGTTTAAAGAGTGAGTTTCTGAATAGTTCTTTCTGGCTTTGTCATTCTATCGTGGAAGGTGAGATGAAAAGTCAGAGTGGAAGAACTCATATCAACCTGGGCCTGCAGCTCTTTCTATGTGTCCTTTATACCTGCACAATCCACTCTTGAGGATGAAGTCTTCAAGACTTCAATACCCCCCATTGGATCTCACTTCTGAAGACACTTTTACTGGAGATTAAGATTTTGATACAGGCTTTGGGAGCATTATACTCAAGCAATAGTATAGTTTACTCTTACCAATATACATAATAAGTGGGTTTTTGAAAATATTCTATAAATTCCTCTCTTTCCCCTTACCTTACATGTTTTGAATACTATTTTTTGGAAAAAGTCTATAATTTTTCTGCCCTCCTTTACAATGGGAATAGGGAAACATACCCTTTCTGGGAAAAACAAACAAATAAAAAAAAAGTGGTTTTCTGATTGGAGTATGATCTCAAAATGAGAATTACTCATGCATGCATATGAACAAAATAATAAGTTAAGTGAAATATCATTTAACTATTCACCACACCCCAAATACCTAAAAAGTTTCAGCTCATATTTCATCCATGGCCAACAGGGTGGTGGTTGTAGCAATATTTGACAAGTTGCTCAGAGCCTTTGTGCCCATGGAATTTTGAGATGTTATTATTTTTCCATCACATTGATAAAACATACCCAGTGAGCAGCAACACTTTGGGATCCTAACATTTAATGTCTGTCTGTATGTATGTATATAAGTAAGAGAATATGAGACTGAGTATGAGCTATGATTCTAGACAGCAGATCGCAAGAGGGGAACAAGAGATGAAGAGAAGAAGGAGGAAAAAAGGAAACATGTTATATGAAAGAAGAAAGTACACTAATTTTGGGGGGGGCACAGAGGTTAGAGGGAAGAAAAACCAAAAATTTCTGAAAATACAACAATGAAATCTAATTATTTGTAAGCTTAAAAAGTTTAAAAAGAAAAGTTTAAAAATGCTGTAGTTGGAAACATTATGTCTAACACTTTCATTGAGTTATGCTTTAAAAGTGAAATGTTCTGAACACTTGTCCCTTGCTGGTAATACTTTCTTGGAAGGTTATGGGGCTTTAAAGAAGTACTGCCTTGTTGGAAGACATGACATTATTAAGGGTGGGCCTTGATGTTTTAGAGACCAGCTTCACTTCCCGTTCCTTCTCTTGCTTCCTTTATGTGGATCACATGTGGCCAGTTACCTGGCACTCCGCCAGCAGGCCTTCCACAAGAAACTTGCCCATGACACTGTCAGCCAGAATAAAACCCATCTTCCTTAAGTTTGTCAGGTATTTTGTACAGACTAGGAGCAAATACACTTTCCTTTACCTTTTCATTTAGAAGAGCTCCCATGTGTGTTTTTTATGTCTTCATTGCTTGATTTTTCCAAACATTCATTATTCTACTAGTTATACCAAATGCATTAGGTATCACATGCCTTTTATTTGCATGAAGAAAGTATTGAGAGGGCCAGGTGTCTGATTATTCCACACTATATCCCTGACATTAAGAGATAAGTTAATAAGATGAACACAAAGTAATCTATGTACAAACAAAAATAAATAAATAAGTCAATTAACTGATATTATGGATATTTGGGTTTTGGACAGGCTTCCCTGAGAAAGCATCTCCTGGAAGAAGCAAAAGAGTAAAAATAAATTAATTATATAGGGCTGGACTTGGCAGCCATTCCAAAAAAAGCCATTTAAAAAAAGAGCATGTATGTTAGGTGCAAGTGCCAAACTTATTCTATAGTGAAAAATAAAGAAAGAAGCAATGCAGACATAAAAGCCTGTGGCTCTTCATGTTCATGTGGAGGCTTAATTGTTTTTAAATGACAAAAACATAAAGAAATAGAAATAATGTGATCAGTTTGTTTTTATTTATTTTTTTTTTCATTTTCACTGTGTTTGAACAGTATAGACAGCTGCATAGGGACCATCCAGAGATGATTCATCCCCAGAAATTGTGAAACTGGTGGAGGAGGCTCTGGGTGGAGAAGAAAAGATAGCTTGCTGATGGAGGAACTGGCACAGAAGAAGCCTTCAAAAGGAGTACAGTTTTACATGTATCTTGAATTTTAGACAAATGACAATTATTTTTGATCACAAACATTGAGAATTGCATGATAGTAAATTTGCTTTGGTTTAAGCCAATAGCTTCTGAAATTTATTACAGCAGCACCTATAAACCATGAAAAGGTGTACATTAGAGTGATTGTTTTAAGAATTATATGAGAATACATTTGTGAAAACCTTGACAAGTATTCATAAAAATAAATTATCATTGATATAATGTGGTTGTTTTATCATGTGACAATAGTGGCCCTTTCTATCTTCCATGAGGTATGAATTCGAATGAGCAGTACAGAACAGAAATGATAGAGGGCTTTTTTACACTTCACGTGTTTTAGGCTGTTGTGCTGATATCCATATCACTAGGTCCTTCTTTTGAAGGTCAGGAATATATAAGGAAGGGGATGAACTATGCTGTATTCTCGCATTATAAAACTCCATAGTCTCAATAGCATGTGCTGTCATTAGAAGTATAGTCAAATTAATACTATAGGGTAGACATCTAGTCATATGTGGAGCTCTGATACATGAATCAGTGTGCAGACTGCCACCATAGAGTGGGTTATAAAAACACAGTTCCATTATTTGGAGGGGGGGGAAATGCCTGTGGGTATCACATCCCAACCTGTAGATCTTACAGACTTTCTTCCCTCTCTTCTGCAAAATTCCCTGAGCTATGCTGAGTGTGCTTTATGTCTATTTCACTGATGAGCTCTTAGAAGCCTCTGGATCTCTGCTTTGGTATGTGTTGAGTATCCTCAGCATCTATCTTCTTTACCCTTGCACTGATTGTCAGGCTCACCATGAAGCAGCACTCTGGCTAGTCTCCCCAGTTCCTCTTTGGTTTCACCTGGGTCTTTGCTGACGTATGAAGGGTGGTGGTTTATTCCTCAGATCTCCCTACTTTCTGAGAGTAAAGTGAGAGTAAAGTCAGCATAGGGTAAATGAGATAAATATTATTTATTTAGGGAGACTTTCATGGATGTAGCCTGTCTTTAACCAAAGACTAGTGGGATCTTGTCATTGGCCACCTCCCAAAAACTACTCCCATAACACATAACCCACAACTCCATGGGGAATACCAGCAAACCTACTAAGGAGGGCCCCCAGCAGAATGGGGGCAGGGAGGAGAGATAAGATGGTACTAATTCATGATATATCCATATTAAGTATATTTTTAATAATAAGAAGAAATATAAATAATAGGAGGGAGAGGAAAAAAGAAAGCATAGTTCCTATGCACTAAACCACTAAAATACAGAGTGAGCAAGTAGATGTACATTTCTTTACATTAAGGATGATAGCTATTTTCTCTAAAAGATAATTAGGTGTATGCAATGACAATCATTGCTCTCTTCATTTCCCAAAAGGCCTTGAACTGCCCACACTAACAGAATTTGCTATTTTCTATTCATTTTTTTCTTTTGATGACATAAGCTGATATCTGCAATCATTGTTTAACAGATCATAAAATAAAATGTTGACCGAATGAAGATTCACTAATAGCTTTTGACAAAGGAATCTGCCATAATTACTTAGGAGAACAAGCCTTAATTAGAAAGTTACAATGAATTTGAAGCAGAAAAAATAATTCAAGACATCCTACTTCCTACCTGCCATGTTTTACAGCCCTTGGGAAATGGAAAGAAATAATCTTGTTCTCAGATGCATGCAAGTTTCTCTTTTGGGGAGATGCCACCTATTAAAAATATTCTCAATGAGGCCTCAAAGACATCTTTGGAAAGCATTCACTGTGGCAGAAGTTCTGATGTGATTTCAAAGCTAGAGAGATTCATTATCATGGCAACGAGATCTTGGCTGATTTGAATTTCATCTACTGATGCTCTTTTCCTCCTTGTGAACTGATAATGCCCCTTTAATGATGACTTTTTTTCTGATATACAAAAATGTATGATCAGGAGTAAATTATAGAAGTAACCAGGAAAGATGCCATCATGAACTACAAAGATTTCATATCCAGAGCTCTTGTGGCTTTGCTAGAAATTCTGTGATGAAGACTATTAAAGTTAAAATTTTGATGAACAGAAATTCATTTTATAGATGCCTGATTTGGCATTAAGTGGTATTTTAACAATTTAACAATTGTAACTAGAGTATTCTAAATTATGATAAGGCAACAAAAATATATTACCTGATTATCAAAATGTCTTTAAAATGTTTGGTTAGTTACCAAAATTTTAAGTTGTGTGCATATTATAATATATTGGTAAGTTTACATAGAAATGCTTGTTTTGTCCAGATAGATAAATCATGGATTCAAATGCAGTGCCACAAGAGGGGAGCTGGCTACTAGTTTGTAGTAAGGAGAACCATTAGGAAGCCATGTGACCACTATTTCATCCTAAAGGGATTCTACACAAAGATGGTTGAAAGTTGGAGTTTGTTGCATCTATGCTGAATTCTTATATTTTGATTGACCTAACCCGTGTAAAATGCTGCTTTTCATGAAGTAGCTTTATTTCTAAGGCTGTATTGAGCAGTTCCAAAGGCTTCAATTCTTGATGTGCTAAAAGACTGAAGTAATTGTGGAGACTGTAAGAGGGTATTCCATTGTGCATGTGCTTCTGTCTCTTTATTCTGTTTCTGTGACAAAGGATCAATTCCATTTATTTACACACTACTATCTAGCACCCCTAATATGTAAATGTGCAATCCTAGTTCCTCTCCCTTCTAATTCTTAGAACAGGAAGCATATTGGGTTGTTTTATTACTCTTTAGACTCTATGGAAAACCTCTTAGAGTTCCACTTGTAAATATATTTTATCAGCTAGATAGGACAGTAGTAAACTTCCTTTAAATAACTGGTGAATAACCAGGGTACATTTTACCTAATTTCGGACCATGCTTCTGGATTAAACACTTACATACATGGTTGGGGAGATGGGTCAGTTGGTAAGGTGCTTATTGAACAAGCATAAAGACCTAAGTTCAGATCCCACCACTCAGGAAAAGCCAGAAGCAGCAGCCAGTATCTGTGGTCCCATGCTCCTATAGCAAGATGGGAAGCACAGACAAGGGAATCCTGGAAGCTCACAGATCAGCTAGCCTGATATTTGTAGCACTGAACAGCAGAGACCCTATTTTATCAGGGAGGAAGATGAGGATTAACATTCAAGGCTGTCCCCTACCATCATAAGCATACAGGGTATGTTTTCCTGCATCTGCATGTGTCCACACATAAACACACCCACACACCATATGCATAGAAATATTTTTTTTTCTTTTTTCTTTGCCTTTTTTATTTCAAGATAGGGTCTTGCTCTATCTAGCTCAGGCTGACCTGGAAATCACTATGTAATCTCAGGGTGGCCACAAACTCACAGCAATTGTCCTTCTTCTGCCTTCTAAGAGCTGGGGTTAAAGGCATGTGCCACCATACCCAGCTTAGAAAGATAATTTTAAAGCATTGATATATATACTAATAAAATATAAGACATATAAATTAATCAATCATGCTTTATTTTATTTATTTTGTTTTGATTGGTTTTTGACAGACTATGTGGCCCAGGCTGGTCTGGAATTTATTATGTAGCTAAAGCCATACTTTTTAGAGCAAGTTGATCTTAGAACATATACGATGGAGTTTTGATGTTTGAATGTAAAAATTTCCCCACAGGCTCTTGTGGGTCAACAGCTGATCCCCAGTTAGAGGTGTTGTTTAGGAGGGTTATAGAAAGTATAGGAGTGGGACCCAGTGGGGACTTGACATTGAGGTTTTATACCCAGTCACTCCTGTAAATCACCCTCTGATTCCTACATGTTGATGTTAGGAGCTAGCCTGCCATAGCTTTCTCATCAAAATGGCCTATACATCCTCAAAACATAATCCAACATACATCCTTTCATGCTTCATATATTTCAGGTATTTGTTCACAGTAACATGAATGTAACTAATATAGGTTGTTTCTTCAATAAAAATAAATGATTTTTAATTTAAATTTTATTTTAGAGTTGATAATTTTATACAGTTCCATACTTGTATATATTTTGGTAATATTTACTGTATTACCCTTTCTTATCTCCCTCTAACTCCTTGTTCTTCCTAACTCATCTCATTCCTACATTCAAGGGTTTGTGCACTCGTGTGTGTGTGTGTGTGTGTGTGTGTGTGTGTGTGTGTGTAAGTGTATGAGAGAGAGAGGATTAATTAGACTCAGTTAAATTATGGTTGCTTGCACAAGCATGGGTATGGGAAACATTGATGGCTATAGCACTGAAGTATATGATTCTTCCTTTCCCAGAAAACATTAACTGCTAATATCAGAGGGTTCTTGCCTCATGCCCTCCTCTTCTATCCATGATGAAATGTTGACTAGCTTAATCTTGTACAGGAAACCACAGATACAGTGAGTTCATGAGTGTTACAGCCATAGCAAGTCTAGAAAACAGTATTTTGCAACACTCTGACCCATCCTCTGGCTATTAGATTCTTTCTTCTTCCTCTTCCACAATGTTCCCTGGGATTTGGAGGGTATGATATTGATGTTCTTGATAACTTGTATAGGAATAATCACTTGTTCTCAACACTTTTACCAGCTATACTTCCACAAAGGTATACATCTCTGCATAAACCTTTTCCCACTATAAAAATGAATCTCTGTGGTTGAGGGTAAAAGCAGCACTAACCTATAGGTATAAACAAAAATATTTAGAAGGCAGTTTGACAACATATCTATTTAGCAAACTACAATAGTAGGCTCCCCTCTAGAACATAGGATCTCCCCAGCCTCAGGCTTTTGACCAATTGTACACTATAAAACATGAATTCCCTCCTGTATAGTGGGCCTCAAATCCAATCAGAAAGTGGTTGGTTACACATATAACAATCATGCTACTATGACACATCTTGTCTAAGAGTTTGGTTGTATTACACTAGTGTGCACATCTTGCCTAGTAGTTTGGTTGTGGAGCAAACACAGTCCACATATGGCTAAGACTATTGTTAAAAATTTTCCCCTACCTGCAGCCTACATTGCACCTTCAGCACCATCAAGGCCAATCAAGTAGGGAGGTAGCTTCCATCTCAGCTCCAGCTTGATTATCAGTGTCCTGCAACCAACATGTGTTGCATCTTCAGCAATAGGGCTCACCATGTAAGTTTGGTGGCAACCAAAAGCAATAGTAATAGTCTATACTGTTTAGGGGCCTCCCTGAGAAACCATGCATGAGGTTATCTCACTATGTCATTAGGACTATGTCACTAAGATAATAACCTGTGGCTTTGTTTGTTTGTTGATTTGTTTGTTTTTCAGGCTGGGTCTCAATTGAGTCCTAGCTAACCTGGACTCACTCTGTAGCCCAGAGTGGGCTCAAGGTAATGGTGATCTTCTACCTCAGCTTCCTGATTGCTGGAATTAAAGGTGTGCACCACCATGATGGGTCCTCTATGGCTTTTGAGAGCAGATTTAGCCACCCATATAGAGTACTTTCCTTTAAACTGTTGGAGTAGTAGAACACATATTTTGTGATAGTGGGGGTTGGTTAAGCAGAGATAGATTGAGGGGTTAACAAAGAAGAAAGGGTGGAGGAATGGTTATCCAAAACTTAAGATGTATGAAAAAGCCCTATGTGCTCATACTATTTCATAAGCTATATAGAATTCTTTTTAAATATTTTTAATTTTTATTTATTTGAGAGTGACAGAGAGAAAGAGAGAGAGAGACAGAGAGAGAGAGAGAGAAGGAGAGAGATGGGTGTGCTAGGGCCTCCAGCCACTGCAAATGAATCCTTTGTGCATATGGATACTGTGGGTCTTGGGGAATTGAGCCTCCAACTGGGGTCCTTAGGCTTCACAGGCAAGCACTTAACTGCTAAGCCATCTCTCCAGCTCTAGTATTCTTTTTTGAAAGGATACAAATAGACAAAGTGAAATCCAATTTTTTCCTCAAACTGTATACAAATTCTTATCAAAAGTAGATGAATTAAAGTCATGTGGTTTGAAATATTTAAAGCACTAAAAGAAAATATATGGGAAACAAAGATTGACATGGGTCTGAACAATGTTTTTTTAGATAGGACCTCAAGAGCACAGGGAACAGAGACAATAAGAGACAAATGTGAATCAGCTTGAAAATACAACCTTGAATGGAGAGACAATATTGAAAGCCACACAGTTGATAAAGGAATAATATTCAAAATGTATAAAGATCAAACCAGTTCGCTAAGAGAAAACAAACTTCCTTAAATATACCTGAATAGATATTTATCAAAAGAATGAATATGGATAACCAGGTTGCACACAAAAAATGCTCAACATCATGAATCATGAAGGAAATGCAAATCAAGACCACATTTAATTACCTCACACTTGTTGGAATGATTATTATTTATAATATAACATTAAATTTTTGATGAGGGAGTGGAGTGAAGGGGACCCATACCATGGAAGTGTGCATGTAACTTGGTGTACACATTATTAAGAGTATAAACATTGGCCAAAAGAGTGAAATAAATCCTAGAACTAATAAAAGACTCAGCCACTCTACTTCTGTGTTCAGACCCAAATGAAGTGAAGTCAATATGTTGAACAGACTCTGAAGCCTCACATTTGCTGTACAGTTACTCCCAGCAGCTAAAATACAGAGTGAACCTAAGAGTCCACAACTACAAGATTGGATTAGAGATGTAAAGTGTGTATATACACACTCAGTAGAACAACATATTCCATCTTAAAGAGGACTGGGGACTTATCTTTTGCAGTATTGTAGGTATACGTGGACAGTAGTGTATAAGTGAGATAAGGCAAATATTGACATCACTTACATACTAAAAGAGAATTATAATAGAAATATTAGTGTAATTTCTAATTTTCAGGCTCAGAGAAGTAACAAGTAGAGTGGCAGTTGCTAAATTTGAGGGCTAAGGAGAATAAAGAAGTGGTGGTCAGAGGGAGCAGTTTCATTTACACTATATGAATATATTCTGGAGGTGCATTGCATTGTGTATCCATAGTTTACAATACTGAGTTATATGCTTGAAATTTCCTAAGAAAATACATCTTATACAGAATGATGTCGATGTGAGGTACCAGATGTGTTAATCAGTTTGACTGTGACAATCATGCCACTATATCTATATCATCTATATCTATATACCTATATATATATCTATATCTATATCTATATCTATATATCTATATATCTAATCTATATCTATCTATATCTATACACCACATTGTACATTGTAATTGCTATGATTTTTAATTCATTAAGTATTTCAGTAAAGCTGAAAGTGATAGTGTTTTGCATGGGAAATATGGACTCACACCATGTATGGACAAAAATAAGACTCAAGGTTTAATTATGTGTGGTCTCTCTCCTGGCATACCTTTGTGGAAGTATAATTTTCTGCAGAGCTTAGCTTCAGCATACTGAAGGAACAAAGTCAATAACTGTTAGGTGAGCTTATATTTAGTGTCACTTTAGCTTGTGAGAGGCAGGATCCAAATCAAAAAAATAAATAGAGAATGAGCACTCATGAACCTCCCAGCTGTCATTCAGTAAAGAGACCCAGGGATTTCACCATTGAGACTTGGCAGTAGTTTGTGTTGCAGAAGCCATCATTTACACTTGGGAAAATATTTCATTGAGTTATTGTGCCTTCATGAGTAAGCTACAATTTGAGATAGTTGAAAAAATACATGTTTTTCTGCCACAATTACTAAGGCCATACTTGTCTTCTGAAAATGGTTGTATAAACTATCCAGTACTTTTTGGTCCTAAGTTATCTTTAATCAAGGATTGACTATAAGAATATGTTTATTATAATTTACCAGATGGAACTCAGAAGAATGTATACAGAAAATAAGGGTTGGGACTATTTACCTTTATATTTGGTTTCTACAGAAAAGAGGTGTTTTCAATATTTAAGATTAATTACAGATTTTTTGAAAAACCTTATTCATAAAAAATCCCACAAAATGAATAAAACTATGAGTATTGGTTGCAATGTTGGAAAAAAGGCTACATTCACAGAAAAATGAACCTCCTTTCATTCACTCATTCATTCATGAAGTGGGGAAAAGAGAGAAGGAAGGAAGGAAAATAAGAGAGGGAGGGAGAAAAGTATTTACTTTGCTTAACAGAACTATTGATGAGATGTAACTTTTCCATAACCCTATTCTTGCTTATTATTGTGCCCTGACTTTGCCAAGGGTGTCTATCCAAAGAATATTTTAATGGAACATACTTTGTTGTTGCTTGGCTTCAATGGCAACCAATATTCACTCTCTCTTTTTCTTTCTTTCTTTCTTTGGTTTTAATTATTAGTAGAAAATGAAAATTTACTCACCATTAACCTCTCTCCTGATCCTCCTTTCTTCCCCCTTCTTCTCTGCCTGCCTCCCAAAATAGACTACTTCCAGGAAGGTTTAATTCCCAAATTGCCATCAGCTGGGGACATGATATTCAGAACACCTAAGCTTATGGGAAACACCTGAATTGAACTGCCACACTATCTATCTATCTATCTATCTATCTATCTATCTATCTATCTATCTATCTATCTATCTATCTATCTATCTATCCATCCATCCACTCATCTACCTATCTATCTATTATCTTTCTAATATCATCTAATTTATATATGTGTAGTAGAGAAATATGATCCCAAACATTTTAGAAAACATAAGAGCAATTCTTCAGTGTGGTACTTAACTTTCCAATTTAACATAATAGCTTTACCTCATTTAATAAATAAATAAAGCAAGGTGGGAATTAGTATAAAATGTTTGCAGTTCACAAAGAGGAACAACTCACTAATTGGATCTGATTCAGAAATCATCAGGGTGGTTGAGGTATTGTTAAGACATCACAAAAGGCCCAGTTTTAAAGACACAAGGTGGCCAGAGGGAGGGGTCACCTGAATTGGGGAGTTTCTAGAGGTCCCAGGGTAGTACTGGTAACTTTATGGAGAAAATGTGCTAAGATAGGTTAGATAGAACATTTGTCCTCAGGCAGTGTCCCAAGCCCAGGCATGCCCTGGATGACAAACTGATTATAAATTTTTTAGGCAAGACTTCAGAGAATATACTCATCATGATGTCCAAAGCAAATCCAGATATAGAGAAGTAGAAGTTTGGGCAATATCAGGAAGCCGAGGATAAGGTGATGTTTTTAGGAAAGAAGAATCTAAGCTACATGAATTCATGTTATTCTATTTGGCAAGAAAGTGAAAAGTCATAAATTTATCTCAAATATGAATTAATCATGTCCTGCAATCACATGCTATGGGGTTTGGCTAACTGTGTCTTCTATAGTGGTCAGTGTTTTTTATGTTTTAATCTATGTATGAAGTAACAAGAATGACATTATGTATTAGAACATGTGTTTTATTGCATAAAGATGCTCCAGTTAAACAATCCAGCAATTAATTATACAAGCAATTGAACATATGTGAAATTTTTATTTTTTAAAAAATTTATTTGAAAGCAGCAGAGAGAGAGAGAGAGAGCGAGTGAGCTTGAGAGAGAATGGGCACACCATGGCCTCCAGCCACTGCAAAATACTCAAGATGCATGTGCCACCTTGTGCTTACGTGGGTCCTGGGTAATTGAGCCTCAAATCGGGGTCAGTGCTTAACCACTGAGCAATCTCTCCAGCACCTAATATGTGTTTTTTTTTTAATTTCAAAAGTATAAGTATACATAATTAATAAATAGGACAAAAGGAACAAAATGAAAATAAATGCCTCCCTGTGCATGCATTAATGCAGGTGTATAGTTTCCATAATCAGCTGCTTTTGCATTGTGTAATTATATCTATCTGTATATATATATATTTTTTAATTTAATTTATTAGTTTTATTTTCAGCAAATGCAGGCAGTTTGATACCATTCCTTAGGCTCATCTATGATCTACCCCTCCCATTGGACCCTCCTTGTTGATGAAAATGGGTCGTGCATTGTGGAGTTAGCCCACAGTTATTGATATGATAAATGTCTCTGCATATCATGACCCAACATGTGACTCTGACATTCTTTCTGCCCCCTCTTCCGCAAAATTTCCCTGAGCCATGTTGGGTTCATTTTTGGTCTGCTTCAGTGCTGAGGTGTTGGGGGCCTCTGAGGCTCTGACTCTCTGATTTGGTAGGAGTTGATTTTTCTCTGTGTTGGTCTCCTTCCCCTTTGTGCTTGTATCCAGTTCACAGGAAAACATCACCCTTGCTTGTTTCGCCAATTGTCCTTAGTTTCAGTTGGGCCCCTTTTGAGGTATGTTCAGGTAGCTCTCTCCTTAGGATCTGCATCTATCTGAAAAAGAGAAGCAGATTCTCCAATGGAGAGTAAGTTAGCACCCGGAAAATTGAGATAACACTTACTTGTTTGATAGAGAGTTTGATAGGTGTAGGCCCTCTTGTTCTCCATGTTTGATGGTAGCTTGATATTGTAGAGTGGGCTTGTGTTTGGGTATGGTTCTGACTTGTTTCCCAGCTCCAGCTATGGGTCTAGTACCACTGAGGGGATCAGTTAGCCAAATCAAGAGCAGTTGGTTCCTCACCATGGCTGTGTGCCACTATTACACTTGTGTGGGCATCACATCAGGTTATTTGTTGCTAATTAGGTTAGCCAATGAGTTGCTGGGACAGATTTTGGTCATTTCCCCCAGTCGCCCATGCAGCAACTTCTGGCACTAGACACACTGACTGTCTGGGGACTGATACTCTCCTGGCTTCCAGCCATGCCATTCCATTTAACGTGTTAGCTGCTTATGAAGTCTTCAGCAATAGGGTCTTACCACTGGCCTTTGGTGGGACATCAAGAACTCTGACAGAAGTCTGTCATTGTTTGGGAAAACCTCTCTAATCAAAAGCTCATTGTGGATGGTAGCCCCAAGCTGGAAGTGGGGGTTACAAGTCAGTGCCCACTAGAAATTGATGAAAAACATAGCTAATCTAAAAGAGTTAGAGAGGAGAGAAATAGAGGGGAGAGGGAGAGAGGGAGGGAGGGAGGGAAGATGTAGAAGATTTAGGTTAGTTTTGATCCTACCCTCTTCAGTGTCTTGTGGTTCAGGTGTTTCCTGTAAGGGTCTAGTGAAGATTCAGCCATTTGGTCTGTCTTTAGGAAGTAGAATTTTATGGTACCATTGCCATTTAGGTCCAGATTACTGTTTTCTACACTTCGATGCCCTCCCTGCCCTCCCCATCCATCCTATTGTCTAGTCCATGAAGTGCTTGCTGGGTATGTAAGGTATCTTTGGTAGATTCAGGTTAGGTGTTGTAGATGAGTGAGACTATGTGTCGATTTTTTTTTTTCTGTGATTGGGTGAGTTCACTGAGAATGATCTGTTCCAGGTTCAACCATTTTTCCTCAAATTTCTTTGTATCGTTTTTTCTTACTGCTGTATAGAATTCCATTGTGTAGATATACCACATCTTTGTTATCCATTCTTCTAATGATGGACATCTGGGTTGATTCCAGCTTTTAGCTGTTACAAATTGAGCTGCTACAAACATGGTTGAGCAAATCTCTCAGGCCTGTGGTTTGAAGGTTTTAGGGTTGATGCCCAGTAAGTGTATAACTGGGTCTGATGGTATTTCTATAGTCAGCTTTTTCAGGAGTCTCCATATTGCTTTCCAAAGTGGCTGTACCATTCTGCATTCCCACCAACAGTGAATGAGTGTCCCTGCTTCTCCACATCCTCACCAGGATTTATTTTCATTTGAATTTTTGATGTTGGTAATCCTTATTGGGGTAAGGTGGAATCTCATAGTTGTTTTAATTTACATTTCTCTGATGATTAGGGATGATGAACATTTTCTTAAGTGTGTGTTTGCCATTTGTATCTCTTCCTCTGTGAATTGCCTGTTTAACTCTGTGCCCCATTTTATGAGTGGGGGATTTGTCTTCTTATTGTTTAGACTTTTGAGTTCTTTGTAAATTCTAGAGATAAGGCCCCTATCAGTTGGATAACCTTCAAATATTTTCTCCCATTCTGTGGGCATTCTATTGGCTTTGCTTATTATATGCTTGTCTGTAAAGAAACTCTTCAGCTTCATATGATCCCATTGGTTTAGTGACTGTTTAAGAACTTGAGCCATTGAGGTTTTGTTCAGGAAGTCTTTTTCCATTCCTATATCATGGAAAGTACTTCCTAAATTTTTTTCCAGTACTATTAGAGTTTCTCGTCTTATGTTGAGGTCTTTGAACCATTTGATTTGAGTGTAGTGCATTGTGAAATGTGTGGATCAAGTTTTAGTGTCCTGCATGTGGTTATCCAGTTTGTCTAGCACCATTTGTTGAAGATGCTATCTTTTTCAAGCCTATATTGTTCGGGCCTTTGTCGAATATCAAGTAGCTATAGTTGTTTCACCCACAATCCGGGTACTCAAGTCTATTCCATTCATCTATACTCCTGTTTTTATGCCAGTACCATGCTGTTTTTATTACTATGGCTTTGTAGTATAGCTTTATATCAGGTATGGTGATGCCACCAGAGGTATTTCTTTTGCTGAGGATATGTTTGGATATGTGAGGCCTTCTGCCTTTCCATATGAAATTTGAGAACATTTTTTCTATCTCTGTGAAGAACACTGTAGGGATTTTAATTGGAATTGTGTTAAATCTATATATTGCCTTTGGTAGGATTGTCATCTTCACAATGTAAATTCTGCCTATCCAGGAGCATGGGAGGTCTTTCCATGTTCTCAATTCCTCTATGATTTGTTTTTTGAGAGTTTTTATATTTTCATTGTATAGATCTTTTACTTCCTTGGTTAATGTTATTACAAGGTATTTTTTTGTTGTTGTTGCTATTGAAAATGGGACTATGTCCTTTATTTATTATTCTGTGTCTTTGTCATTTGCATACAGAAATGCTACCGATTTTGGTGCATTAATTTTGTATCCTGCTACTTTGCTATAGGAGTTAATCACCTTCAGGAGTTTTGGTATGGAGTCTCTCAGGTCTCTTACATATACAATCATGTCATCAGCGAAGAGCTAACTTAACTTCTTCCTTTCCAAATTGTATCCGTTTTATTTCCTTCTCCTGTCTTATTGCTTGGGCTAGGAGTTCCAGAACCATATTGAAAAGCAGAGGTGAGAGAGGACATCCCTGTCTTGTGCCTGATCTCAATGGGAATTCCTCCAGTCTCTCTCCATTAAATATTATTTGGGCCTTTGGAGCTTTGTATAGTGCCTTTATTATGTTAAGATTTAAACCAGCCATGCCAATTCTCTCCAATGTTTTGATCATGAAGTGATGTTGTATCTTGTCAAAGGCCTTTTCTGCATCTATTGAAATGATCATGTGGTTTTTATGTTTAAGCTTGTTTATGTGGTGTATTACATTGACAGATTTTCGTATGTTGAAGCACCCTTGTGTTCCTGGGATAAATCCCACTTGGTCAAGGTGGATTATGCTTTTGATGTGTTGTTGGATTCGGTTTGCGAGTATTTTGTTCAGGATCTTGGCATCTATGTTCATTAGGGAAATAGGCCGGTAGTTTTCTTTTCTTGTGGCATCTCTGCCTGGTTTTGGGATTAAGGTGATACTAGCTTCATAGAAGGAGTTGGGTAGCTTTCCCTGTTCTTCAATTGTGTGGCACAGTTTTAGAAAGATTGGTTTGAGTTCTTCCATGAAGGTTTGATAAAATTCAGCTGGGAATCCATCTTGTCCTGGACTCTTCTTTTTGGGGAGGTTTTTTATTACTTTTTCAATCTCTGTGAGTGTGATGGGTTCATTGAGGTGATTAATCTGCTCTGAGTTTAGCTTTGGTAGATGATATGCATCCAGGAATTTATCCATCTCCTCCACATTTTCCCATTTTGTGGACTAGATGTTTCTGAAATAAGTCCTGATTATTCTGCCTATTTCACTATTGTCAGTTGTGATCTCTCCTTTTTCATTTTGAATTTTGTTAATTTGGAGTCTCTCCTTTTTTTGCTTGATCAAATAGGCCAGAAGTTTGTCAATCTTTTTTTTTATTTTTTCAAAGAACCAGCTCTTTGTTTTGTCAATTGCTTTAATTGTTTCCTTGATTTCCAATTCATTAATTTCTGCTCTGATTTTAATTATTTCTTTCCTTCTGGAGCTCTTTGGGTTGGATTCTTCCTGTTTTTCCAATGCCTTTAGGTGGATGATTAGGCTATTGATTTGGGATCTTTCTGTCTTTTTTATGAAGGCATTGAGTGCTATGAATTTTCCCCTGAGTACTGCCTTCATTGTGTACCATAAGTTTTGGTATGATGTGTTCTCATTGTCATTCAGTTCCAGGAATTTTGCAATTTCATTTTTTATTTCATACACTATCCCTTTATTGTTTAAGAGTGTGCTATTCAGTTTCCAGTTGCCATTGGGGTTCTTGTTGGTTTTTTTGTTGTTGATTTCTAGGAATATAGCATTATGATCTGATATCATGCAGGGAATTATGTCAATTTTCCTAAATATGTGGAGGCCATCTTTGTGACCCAGTATATGGTCTATTTTAGAGAATGTTCCATGGGCTGGTGAGAAGAATGTGTAGTCTGTGGATTTGGAATTGAAAGTTCTGTAGATGTCTGTTACGTCTAAGTGCTCTATCGTTTTTTTGAGCTCTCTTTCTTCCCTGTTGACCTTCTGTTTGGATGATCTGTCTATTACTGATAATGGTGTGTTAAAGTCCCCAGCTATGATGGTGTTGGTGGTTATTTCTGTTTTATTGTCAAATAGGTTTTGTTTTATGAACTGTGGTGCCCCTGTTTTTGGTGCATACAGATTTATGATTATAATGTCCTCTTGATGGATTGTTCCCTTTATAAGTAGGAAGTAGCCTTCTTTGTCTTTTTTGATTGTTTTTGGTTTGAAGTCAATTTTATCTGATATTAATATAGCTACACCTGCTTGTTTCTTATTCCCATTTGCTTGGAATATTGTTTTCCACCCTTTCACCCTTTGGAGGTGTCTGTCTTTAGTGGTAACGTGGGTTTCTTGAAGGCAGCAGATTGAGGGGTCTAGTTTTTTGGTCCACCCTGTTAGCTTGTGTCTCTTGATGGGTGAATTAAGGCCATTAATATTTAGGGTGACGTCTGTGAGATTTGATTTGATCCCTGCCATGTTGTGGTGGTAGAGGTGTGTTGGCATTTCCATGGAATTTGAAATTTTTTCTGTCTACTCTGGGTTTGGTTGCTGTGATCTGCTTCTTGTAGGCATTTGTGTTTGGTTATTTGTTTCTTCTCTGTGGAGAATTTCCTGAAATACTCTCTGTAGGTTTGGGTTTGTGTTCATATAATTGTAAAGCTGAGTTTTGTCATGGAAAGTTTTCCTTTCACCATCTATTATAGGGGAGACTTTTGCCGGGTAGAGTTGTTTGTGTTGGAGGCTATAGTTTCTTATAGTTTGGAGAATTTCATACAAGGCCCTTCAAGCTTTCAGCGCTTCCATTGAGAAGTCTGAAGTAATTCTGATGGGGTATTTTTTGAAAGTGGTATGCTGTTTTTCCCTAGCTGCTTTTAGGATTTTCTCTTTGGTGTCAATGTTTAGAGTCTTAATGATAATATGTCTTGGGGAGTTTTTCCTTTCGTCTAGTTGTTTAGGAGTTCTGTTTGCTTCTTGAATCTTGATGGGCCTTTCTTTTAAGAGACGGGGGAAGTTCTCTTCAATTATTGTGTTAAATAAGTTCTCCATGCCTTTGGTCTGAAATTCTTCTCCTTTTGGTATTCCAATGATTCTGATATTAGAACGTTTAAGTGTATCCCACAATTCTCTCATGCTCTGTTCACAGGAACTTTTGAACTTACTGAAATTTTTGGACTCTCAAACTTTTTCTTCCATCCTGTCTTCCAGATCAGAGTTTCTATCTTCCACTTCACTGACTCTATTCTTGATATTCTCTAGCGAATTTTGTACTTGTTCAATTAAGTTTGCATTTTCCACTACTTTCCTATGTATCATTTCCATCTCTCTGTCCAGATCCCTTTTCGTCTCATTTTCTGATTTTCTTGATGATTCTTGGAAAACATCCTTGCATTTCTTTATGTTTTCATTTAGTGTGGCCAGCTGATTTTTAAGGTCCTCTTTTTTTTTTTCACTCTCCCTCAACTCTCTTAGCTCTCTTTGAATTCCTTCCAGTGTCTTATCATATTGCTCTAGCTTAGTGATGGTAGCATCTACACGATTATCTGTCCTTTGTAGCTTTCCTGCCATTTCTAGCAGTAGGTTGGTCAGGGTTGCATTGTTCATAGCTTCCACTTGATGTTCTGATCCTAAACACTCTTCTATGTTTTGGTTAGATGTAATCCTTGTTGGATTGGGTGATCTGTCTGATTTTCTTGCATTTTATTTTTCATGTTATTTCTTTTGCACTGTGGTCTACCCATGTCAGTGTATGGGCAGGTATGTGGGTGGAGCAGCCTGGGATCTAGCTTAATGAGAATCCAAGGTAGCCTGGGGCAGTTGCAAGAAGCCTGGGTTTTTGCTCTCTTTTGCCAAAGCCACCTATCTATAGCCTGACAGGGGCCCCAAAGTTGCCTGAATTCTCACCCAGTAATGCACCAAAGCTGCCTGCCTTCTAGTTTGAAAGGAGACAGAGGTAGCAAGCCCTGAAGCTTCCCAAACTCTGGCTGGGAACACTGGGACCTGCAAACAGTCTGTGCTCTCCCTCCTCAGGGGAGTGAGGGAGGGGTGGCAACAGACGGGTAGGAGATGGCACCTGAGCTGGCACTAGTGACTCAGTGTGGACTTGTGTGGCCTTTGCTGTGGGACTGGGCCCGCTGCACGTGCAATTGCAGTGCAGAGGCAGGTGATGTGGGCATGGGATCAGGACACAGCAGAGGCTGGCCAGCAGGCAATTGATCAGAGCACAGCAGCAGGAGATCTGGCAGCCGCCTAATCATGGCAGATTTGGTCCCCATGGGCGTGCGAACCAAACACAGCGTGGCTGGCCAACTGGCACGATCAGAGCACAAAGGCAGAGGTTGCTACATCAGTGCAGCAGGCTTGTGGGCGTGCGATGGGCTGGTGGGCGTGGCAATCAGAGCACTGTGCGCGGGGCTCGTGGAGCGGGGCGCGGGGTGCAGGGACGTGTGCTTCCCTGTTTTTCCCCACTCTGTGCCCTCCCACTGGCAAAAATACCCTGTTAGCCCTTAATTTCTTGCCTTTCTTTCCCCGGTATCTGGAGTGCAGCTAGGTGGTCTCCATCGTGGCCGGAAGTCCTATCTGTATATTTTTGTTGGTATGAAAATACACATAGAAACATGCCCCTAATCTAACCTGAATTTCCTGAACACATTTAGCATTCTCCTCTGAGAGCCTTGTGGGGCAAAAATGTTATCATTATTTAAGATTCCTTACTTTTCATCTTGTCTACTGTGCCTGATAAGTCCAATGGATGCTTTCTAAAGCTCCTTGTCATTTACCAACCAGGCACTTTACACAGATCCACAGTGAGAGACCTGAAGAACAGAAGCTATTGTAGTAAGAAGATGACTGAGGTAAAGTGTTAGCAGTATCCCTAGAGCTCTATCTTTCTCAATGAACTAGTAATGCAGTAACACATGACATACTTATGGTGATTTATCAGGACACTTGTCACATATCTAACACCTGCTGAGTCCAAAATCAAAGTTGGATGGCAAATCTGGTGTTAGATGAGGACCAAATTCCTGAAATTCCTGTGTTTCTGACACCTGATTTGCTTTGATCCTCACATAGAAGTCAGTGGAGAGGAAGCCAGCCCCATATTGTTCCTTCTAATACAGGCACCAGTGCTATAATGAGGACTCCAAACTCATTATCTAGTCACCTTCCAGATGGGCAACTGCCAACAGCATTACATCAGGCTTAGAATTTTAACATACGGATTTTAGAAGACATATTCATTTGGTCAATACCACTGAAAAAACAAATGTTATTCTTAGACACTCCTGAATCAAACTTTTAAGCTCTCTATAGGAGCTAGATGAGGTGGATCACACCGGTAGTCTTAACAGAGAATGGCTATGATTTTGAAGCTTGTTTAAGCTATGTAGTTTTAGGTCAATATGGGCTATAGTGTCCCCCCTACAAAGCATACTTTATGAAAACAGCAACCTGTGACTTCCTGGCTAACCAGAGAGAATAAAATGAATCACTTTATACATTGCCAAATCCCTTTCTTCCTACAATTAATAGTACTATCTCACTGATGGTTTTCAAGTGAAGCATTTAAGCAGCTTTCATTTAATGAGTGCTTTTATTTAAACTGAAATTAATCCCTTTGCATCTCTTGAGAGCTCACCAGTGGAAGTGTGATCATGCTCCTTTGACAATGAAGAGCACCTATATGACTTGTCTATCATGATTAAGAGATTCTTTGGGAAGTAAAATGAAAAAAAAAAACTCTAATTTGATATTATTCTGAGATCTCTACAAATTGACACAAAATTTTCAGTGCCTTGGCCTTAAGCAAAAGTTCCCAGGAAATTTCAACTCTCTAGAAGATGACACATTACTTGTTCCCTAATTTTTAATCGACATGTACTCTCTTTCTGTTGTCTGAATATCTTGATTTACATATGACTTTCTGGACCTTTTGTTCATTCTATTGTATTGATGACTGCCGTTTCCTGAACTCAAATCTCTTAAATAACTTGTAGGTGAAGATCAAGCACTTTATTTATTTTTTTCAAATATTTTTTTCAGAAGACAATGATGACCAAACAATAGGAATCATACCAGATCTCATTTAATCTTGTCATTTTTTGACCTCCTTCATAGCTTTGGCAAGCCAAAGAACTTTATACTCCTTCCTGATTATTTGAAATTGGTTTGATAATAATGAAATAAAGGAAAGATGGCTGTATTTCAAAGAACCAAATAGCATTTTCTTTGTAAGACTACAGTGGCATAAAGGTAGCATGGGTTTTTTGAGTCAAAAATCTTTCATGAATGGAAGATAAAATAGCTAAACAACTAAAAAGGGGAGGTGATAAAAAGAAATAGTTTAGAACTGTAGGATATAGTTGAAGAGGCAGAAAAACTCCTGGTGTTCTATGGTACACTAGGTAACATGATTGACAACAGTTGATGCCCTTTTCCATGGTCACTAGTAGAGAGCATTTTAAATGTTCTCAACCCTAGAAAATTATGTATTTGCCAATTACCTTGATCTTATTAGTGTTCAGTGCATTAACATTTCAAGTTATACAAATGTGCCATAAATTTGTATGATTACCATCAGTCTACTTAAATATGTATAAAAAAAAAGTGTAGGGGGGGGGAAGTATAGAAGAGAAGAGAGCCCTTGAGAATGAGTCCCAACCAAGACATCAAACATAAAAATGATCAGGGCAAAGTGGAGAAAAGCCAAGGCTGAAATGAGAAGTTAAAGTTCACCAAGGGCAAACTCTTGACTTTCAAATTCTTGTCAGAATCTTCAAAACAGTTTTGTTTTAATTGAATTTTTATACATAAATTTTAACTCCTACTAAAATCTAAATGTGACTGTAGCAGTTATAGAGAATAGACCAATCTTCATTATTTTAGGAAAGATTTGTGGGCACAGAGCATCCACAAGCTTTTCCCTGACACCAGTGACTGTACTGTAAAGGCTGGTGATGATTATCTGATGATGATGAACAAGCATGATTGCTTACTGCAAATGTTCATTTTAAATTCTTTCTTGTCAATGGGAAGCAATATAAAAGTGTGGCCATTTGAATAGACAAACATGCTTTTACTCACTGCAAATACTGTGTCCTAGCTTATTTTATACTCAATAGTAGAATTCTCACCACAACAAAGCAGGTTTGATTTCCTCAGTAACATTCAGGACAGATGGAATTAGCTTTCTCAGAGTGTGTCTCTTTGGAATACTGCAGAACCCCTATGAAAGTAGGTAATTGTGAGCCCAAGATCTGATGGGTAAAAAGTTTTCTTGAGAAAATACTCATTTTATTAAAGTCATTTTTCTAACTTCAACCATCTTTTTTTTTTAGTTGACTTTCACTCGTTTTTGGTACTGAACAATTGACCCTTGTCACCTTCCCTTAGAAACCTAGAATTAAAATCTTTATGGTTTGCAGTAATGCATTCACTTCCATGCCAAAGTGCTGGCAATTGGTGCTTTTCTCCTCTATTTTACCAGATGATTACATGTTCACAACTTACAAGGTATTGTACACATTTCAGCAGGAAATTGTAAGCCTTTATCTTTTGACAGCAAGAAGGAATTACTGCCCTTTTTAAATAGCCTCCCTATTTTGTCCAAATAAATGATTCATGCTGGAGACTTTATGATGTCTTTTGTTGGTTACTGTGAATTTCAACACAGGCAATCAAAAGGGAAAAGTAACACATTTCTGAAATTTCCAGAAAATTATAGGTTTTATATGGGAAGGAGGATATATTCATATATCTTTATTTCTGGTTTCTTCCTTCTATGCTATATTAATGCAAAATTTAGGGCAAGGAAAAGAAAATAAATGTGAGGGTAGCAAGCAGATGTTTCCTTGCTTTTCCCACTGACTGCTCAATGCCCAGTTAGTATTTTTATTTTCACTCTAACAAAAGAAAGCCACATCTGGCCATGTTAAATACCATCTATCTTCAATGCCAGTAAACTACTTAAAGAATAACAGCATGCTTTCCTAAGTGAGGCTGCTTCCAGGTGTTTTTTGAAAGGTTTAATGTTTAAATAATAAAAATAAACTATCCTTAAATTTCATGCAGTACCATACCTTTATTAATTTTAGTGCTATTTTAATAGTAGAAATTTTATGTATAAATCAGAATTTCTTTGCAATTCCAGGGACCTTGCACATGCTAAGAACATGCTATGATTCTGAGCCTCACTTGGAGGTATATGTCTAGTTCTCTTAAACTGTTTCATTTGTTAGGACAGCATAGTTAGCAGAGTTAAATGTCTTCAACTCTTAATAATTCTGTACTTTGCAAAAAGCCTAGTCCTTTCAGCACCACAGCTAGATTTTGAGTAAGTGTTGGCTAAAAGTATATTAATGGATTTAATAAAATGAATTGCTAGCAAGGTGATGACATATCTTGTTTTCACCAAGCCCAGGATTTTTCAATTTCAGTATTACTGATCATCTGGGATGAGTAAATATTATTGTGGTAGGGTATGTCATGCAGTATAGGATGTTTAGCTACACCAATTACTTGAATGTAGAAGGTCCTTGCAACACCTTCTTCATCTGTGACCATAAAAGTATCTTAAAAAATATCTCCTGACATTTCCTGTT
This sequence comes from Jaculus jaculus, assembly GCF_020740685.1. Classification (NCBI taxonomy): domain Eukaryota; kingdom Metazoa; phylum Chordata; class Mammalia; order Rodentia; family Dipodidae; genus Jaculus; species Jaculus jaculus. Next base: position 58,999,559 of record NC_059110.1, on the reverse strand, counting down.
GACTCTACTTGGTGAACAATATCAACCTTGATGAAACCACTGTTCCAGGCTACACACACATTTTAATTTCACTGAAATTCTTCAGAGATGCGTACACAGAGACCCACCGTGTCTTTTGTGACATGTGAATAACACAGGAAAGCAGGAAGGTGTGGATAAGCATACAGATAATATTTTATTGAATCTTCATACAAGCATTTTTGAGTTACTGTATATTAACATATACTCAGAAAGTAAACACACACTTTCACATGTGCCCACATATTTTAAAATTGCAATGTATTTTATTTCAGTTACATTAAACAGCAATTTTTGGTGTATATTACCAGACACTTAAGCTACCTTTTTACATTTTCAAAAGTAACATATCAACATTCCTTACACAACATATTTTGTAGTAATACTTGTTAGATCTATGCAGAATTTTAGTTATAATTTCTCTGATTACATTTATGTGTCCAGCCAAAGCCTCAGCTATAAAATATTCAATAATAATAAGTTATCAGATAAGAGCAACAATAGAAATAATCTGTTCAGGTAAGTAAGAAGATTTAATGGAAAAACTTAAATTAAAAAAGACACTATACAGTGACACAAAACAGGATGACTTCCAGTCCTACAGACTTACAGGAAATAAAATCTTAAGCACGGTGAAACTGCATAATCCTGTTTTTGCTATTTTAATGATTGGAAGTGATTTTTCAATGACACATAGCACAAAATGCTTGCATTATATGCTCCATGCCTAAGAATGCTGAGTAATTTATAAAACCCATACACCTGAAGAGAAAAGAGAACTGGATAAAACAAGAAATCAAAATATTAAAAACTGTAAAATGAGCTGGAATCTCCCAAGATCAGAATAAAATTAATGAACGGGTTATTGCTACCAAAAAGGGGGGGGGGCATTTTTCACTGTGATTGGCAACAACCTATTAAGTATGAGTCTCTGCAGTCTGGTCTGTGCTCTAGACCCCAGCCAAACAGCTGAACTGTCACGCTTGTTGCTATATACACCTTCCTACAAGTCTGTAAAATGCAGTTTTCCACCAGACCCTGTCACATTCCCCTTTCTGAATTTCTAGACCTGTAATAGAATTGTTTCCTTTACATTGAAGGTAATAATAGGTTTGGCAAGTTTTTCAAAAGATTTAAATACAGGAAGTGTGATTTAATATAAATTTAAGGTATTTATAAAATAGGATGTGATAGCTTTTCAAGAATCAGTAACCTCTTGAATTACATATAGTACATTATGTCTTTTCTTTTTTTTTTTAACCTAAAATATATTTTTTAAATTATTTATTTATTTATTTGAGAGCCACAGACACAGAGAGAAAGACAGATAGAGGGAGAGAGAGAGAATGGGCGCGCCAGGGCTTCCAGCCTCTGCAAACGAACTCCAGATGCGTGCGCCCCCTTGTGCATCTGGCTAACATGGGACCTGGGGAACCGAGCCTCGAACCGGGGTCCTTAGGCTTCACAGGAAAGCGCTTAACCACTAAGCCATCTCTCCAGCCCCCAAAATATTTTTTATTTATTTGCAAGCAGAGAAAGATAGAAGAGAGACAGACCATTATGCCTTTTCTTAAAGCTGACTTTACTATATCTACCTCCACGGGATAAAGGCATGAATTCTCCTCTTGGCCACTACTCAACTTACTTTTAGCACATAGCTGATATCTTCTATGACTCCACCTCCCATCCAGAGGCCCAAATATGAGGGAGAGTTGTATATGTGTTTGTGTGTGTGTGAAATTTATCAAAAATTACTGCCATTATAAATTTTTTTCTTGATCAATCCCAATATAAAACTGATTACATAAATGTTTTTATTGAACATTATTCATTACCATCAAGTAGACATAAAATAATGCATTTAATGTGAAAGATATACAGAATAATAGTACTCCAACAATGTATGCATTGCCACGTAGTCCACAAAAAACTTGTCTATTTCTGTTTTCTCTACATGCAGATAATGGCTGTTGTAGGTAATCTCTTGCTGGGACAAAATATCCATCCAAATTCAGCTTATAGGAGGAAAGGGTATGTTTCAGTCTTAAAGTTTTGAGAGTAAGTTTAATCACAACAGAGAAGAGTGACATGAGAAGGAAGCTACATCATACTTCTGGGTAGAAATAGTCCACCTCCATCCAGTGAAGCTCTACTTCCCAAAGACTTTACCAATGGAGGATTGACTATGTGGCTTATCAAACATGAGGCTAGGGAGAACATTTTGCATTCAAAGCACTACAATTATTGTTATAATATTATGTTTACAATTTCTTCCTTCCTCTTTAGAGGCACTATTGAATATAGTTGGATGCCATTTGAGTATTTGCATGTACTGATAATTTATAAAATAGATTCACAGTATATGACTTTCTATAAAGACAGGTGACATGCCATATTTCTAAGTAAGTGATGCCCAATATGTTAAAAAGACTAGAACTATTTTTCACTCCTAGTCACACTAAAGTTACTGCTGCCCTATAAACTTAACATTTGCTTCATCTGGCTTTTCAGAGAAAGTTGCTCTCTTCTGATAAGAAATCATATCTTACTGCTCTAATGAGTACAGTTTCCTGCATTTGATGAGGAAGCATCTTCTTCATCAGCATCATTCCTGCTACTTGCACTGCTTGGTTCCCCATATTTCTTGAGTGCCTATTTAATATTCTGCTTATTTTTTGACTGAAGGTTTCTTTCATATTCAATTGGAATTTGTTTACTTTGTAGGTAAATGTGTGTGTTCATTGCTCCAACTTGTAACTTAGTTAGCATTTTCTCTCAGTCTCAATGTCCTTGATAAGTAATTTGACTTTCATCGTAATTGAATATATGCCCTTACTTTATGATCTGGGCTTTGTGTCTCAAAGAGTAATAATACCTGCCTATTAATTATTAATCATTTATTTATTAATATATATTAAGATATTATTTATTAATTAATTATTAATTTTATGTACAGCATAAGGTAGTGACAGAATATCACTAATCCTAGAAGCATAACCATTTTCCCAATAATTTATATTGAAAAAAAGACTTTTCTCATCTCCTAGCCATAGTAAATCTAATTTTCTTACATATATGTTTCAGTTTCTCTGATCTGCATGCCATTCCGTGGGTCAAATTTTGTATTCTTTTATTGGTGTCACATCTTCACACTAACTATAATTTTGTAATACAATAATTGTTTATCACAGTGCCCTGAACACAAATTTCATACTTTTGAGGGTGGCAGTACACAGTTATTCTTGATTATTTGCTTGTTAGAAAACTTCAAGTGAGCTAGAGAGATTACTTAGTGGTTAGGGAATTTGACTGCAAAGCTAAAGGACCCAGGTTTGATTCCACAGTACACATGTAAAGCCAGATGTATGAGGTGGTGCATGTGTCGAGTTCGTTTTCAGTGGCTAGATGCCCTGGCACACCTATTCTGTCTCTCTCTATCTGCCTATTTCTCTCTCTTAAATATATATATATGTGTGTGTGTGTGTGTGTGTGTGTGTGTGTGTGTGTGTGTGTATTTAATATATACAACATATATATAACATATATATTTATATATGTATATATTTATATGTATATATATATTATATATATACATATATATATATATTTAAAAACCCTCAAATGTCAACTACAGAAAAAAATTCTATGAGGCAACAGTAAAGAGAAAAGTTTTATGTTATCAATAAATATTACACATGAATACTTAGCTTTTCATGCATCACTAATAATCTCAAATAACTTGTTAACTTCAATAATTTGTTTATTTCATATAGACTGCTATGAGTTTATTAAGACTTATTATGTGTATATAAAGATAGATGTGCATATACATATATATGCATATACATGTATATATATTAGAATTAGGGTGAAATCTGTATTATATAACATTACCTGAGAAACTATTCCCAAAGAACAATGAATTAAGTATTTGTTTATTAAAGAAATAATTTGTTCTTAACTGCATAACTAAGAAATATTTGTAATTCAGCAATTTATTTGAAATGTGACCAAAACAAGTGAACATGCCCTTTATGAAAGCTGTACATGCTTGCTATACAAACATAAGGACCTGAGTTTGGATATCATGCAATCATGTTTAAAAAATGCTAGGTACAGTGGCATATGCCTGACATCTCATTGCTTGGGAGGTGGAAACTGGAGGATTCCTGACATGTGACAGCTGGGAGGTGTAGATGAATTAGTGAGCTCTAGGTTCATTAAGTAACCCTGCTTCAAAAAAAAAAAAAAGGACAGGTGAACAAGAACAAAACCTCCAGACTCTACATGCATGCAACACACACCGACACACACGCACGCACACACACGCACACACACATATGCATATACAATGAAAGCATGCACACATAACACACACACAGACACACAGACACATATGAGATGGAGAGAGAGAGATAAAATTACTTCTCTAGATAACATTGATGGTATCTGGAAAACCCAACATACTTCTTTGCATTACATAGTCTATAGGAAATTTGCTACCTGAGAAGTGCATGGCATTATATACCAAGTTCAAAGCAGTGGTTTCTAATATGCATATAAACGACAGTAATGTTTCACATAGTATTATGATTATAGGTTTGGAGTTGTTTATCTGAGTAGCAGTAAGATCAGGATCAAGGAGTTGCCAGGTACATTCATCTGAAAGCTTCACCACGTTGGAAGACGTCCAAGGGTTCACCATATGGCTGACAAGATGGTGAGTTCTACCTCACATGGATCTTTCCACAGAGGTATCAGTCTATCATCACAGTTGCACATCTGCTTCTTCTATAACAAGCCATCCAAGAAAGAACACAGTGAAAAGTTAAGTCTCTTATGAGTGACCCTTGAAGATACATTCTCATTGCTCCCATAATACAATCTAGCTGTATTCTCTACTGAAGGGGATCAAGAAAGGTGTGTGTATACCATAGTAGGTGAGAGGAGTGACAGAAACTATGAAAGCTCTTTTCTTTAATATTTGTTTTTTCTTGAAATAAAAATTATGACAATTTTACTTTTTATTACCAACTAAAAGTTTTGGATTTGAAGATGCATATATATTTAAAGACTATGTAATATTTGGTATATAATATATGCAGCATATATTATAATTAGATATGTTATACATATACTTGCATATTATATATAAATAGTAATATTAAAGGAGGTCAAGCCAGAAATATAGCTTGTATTTCCAAGTGTCTTATTCAGAATGTTGTTTTAAAATTATCTGTGTTATAGAGCAACTTTTCCATAAAGAATTCTCGACAAGAAATATACCAATCCTTATAGCTCCCTATTGAAAATAAATGTTAATTTTTTATTTTAAAATTGTAGAGAAAAATTCAGACTTCTCAGGCAAATTTTTAAGATGTATTAAGCTTTTGTGTGTCAAAAATGAGCTTCTAACCTGACACATGAGACCTCAAATCTTATGCACTTTCCAAATAACACATTTCCCAGTGAATATGTGAGAAGTTGTCATTATACCTAGGCAGAAGTGCAGGAGATATACTTCTAATCCAAAGAATTCTAAAGAGTGTGCTCACTTATTGTGTCTGATGTTAAATGAATTCAAGAACTTCAAGTAATGCTTAAAGTTATGTAATTATGAACTCATTCCTTTAATTATAATTAGAGGATAAAATACTTTAGATTAAATCATTTGAAACATTGGGCACTTTATTTTGCATTTTTCATTAGTAAAACAGAATCATTTAATTTTTTCATTTGTCTTATCATGAGTAATAAATAATTTAATGGAAGTATTTGTGGAGGGCTGGAGAAATTGCTTAGTGGTTAAGGCATTTGCCTGAGAAGACTAAGAACCCCAGTTGATATCCCCAGGACACACGTAAGCCAAATGCACAAGGGGGCACATGCATTTGGAGTTCCTTTGTAGAGGCTGGAGGTCCTGGTGTGCCCATTCTCTGTCTCTCTTCCTCTCTCATAAATAATTAAAATATTTTAAAAAGAAGTATTTGTGTAAAGACAAGCAATTATTGCCATATATATATATATATATATACATATATATATATATATATATATATGAGAGAGAGAAAGAGAGAGAGAGAGAGAGATGCATATATTGAAGCATATTCACACATGTACATAAATGTATCTAATAACTTTTAAACATAGTTTTATTTGTTTGCAAGAAGAGAATGAGAGAGAGAGAGAGGATGACGGACAGACAGAGAGGGTCCAACAGGGTCTCCAGCTGATGCAAACCAAATCCAGATGCATGCACCGCTTTGTGTACCTGGCTTTATGTCAGTACTTGGTTATCTTGTCTGGGGTCATTAGGATTTTCAGCCTAGCACCTTAATGGCTGAGCCATTTCTCATGCCTATCTAATCATAACTTTTATATTAATATAATTTCAATTAACTATAGAACTTTATGTTCATTTGAAAATTTTAGAATACTTTAGCTCATTTATGTTTTTGGATTTGGAACCATAAATATTTATTTAGAACTTACCATAATAAAATTTACATATGGCTTATATTTTATCTTAAAATCAGAAATAAAAATGTTGGAGCGTGGCATGGTGGGATGAATCTGTAATCCCAGCATTCAGCAGGCTGAAACAGGATGATCAGGAGATAAAGGGCAGAGTGGGCTACATGGTCAGACTCCTTTCAAAAGCCAACAACAGCAACAACAATTAGAATAAATGCATCAGTTATTTGATTAATAGTTCATGATATGTTATAATATTTTACATACGTGTACACATACAGACTTGCATTTAGAGGTTTACTTTTTAGTTCAAAATTTTCCATGAAAGTGTATATACCTATAATCTCAATGCAAATAATACTGTTATCAGTAATAGCTAGCATTGCAATATACCAGGCAGTAGCCAAGTTTTGACATCAATTTTCTTATTTATCCATCACAATTACAGCATAGAAATTATTATCCTACTTTTTCAGTCAGTATGATATCTAGTGAGATTATTTTCTGAGATAATATAGGCAAAAATTGTCCAGTTCTCTGGACAATTACTCAATTATTACTCAATACCACCATATTTTATAACCACTAGGTTACCTATAGACATACGTAATATGTGAGAGCAAATTCCATATTTCAAGTAACTTCATATGATTTCCCAAAGGGATTGATGAATTAAAAGTCAAAAGAGTCAGGTATTGTGAGATAAATAAAGTCAATCTGCTTTGTTTTCTTTAGTTTTGGAAGGTATTAATTTTGAAGATCTCTATTAAAATATGTAAGTCCAGCTACACAGGAAGCTGAGATAAGAATATCATGAATTCAAAGTTAGGATGGGAAAAAAAGAAGATCCTACTTCATAACAAGAAGAAAAAAACTTTTAAATACATAAATAAAACTTAACCCTAATTTTAAATATAAAATCAAATATAAGGTTCTTATCCCACACAATTATTCTTATAGTGACTCAAACTCTTCCTTAAACTGATAATATAAATAATAAAGCAAATAATTCCAACAAACATTTAAAAGTTTGAACAGGAAGAAAATTTCAATATCATGAATGATAAGGAATCTTGTACCCTGATTATTAACTTATATGCTACTGCATAACTTAGACTCAGCTCATCTTCACATTTGGATAAAATTTTGTTCTGTCATAGTAATATAGGTAGGACTTGTCATGATTAGCTGTGAAATTGGCATTTGCTCAAAATACATACTTTATTTCTGAATTAGTTAACTGCTTATCTCAGTCACTCTCAAAAACTGAGAGGCAAAGGGGAGGCTCCATGTTCTAAGTAAAATAAATGTTCTTCTCTGCACATGCTTCTTTACCACATCCATCTTGTGCCTGCTCACCTTTTGCTTTGGGAAATAATAAACAAATAAGCATCAGGCAGTAAATATAATTTCAGTGCTCATATTACTATTTTTTTGTTGTTGTTTCAATTATTTTCAATTATGTGGGGGGGTTATTATAGATAGATAGATGATAGATAGATAGATAGATAGATAGATAGATAGATAGATAGATAGACAGACAGATGATACAGAGATAGAGATAGAGATATGACTTCTATACTTACAGACAACAAACCATGGTATTTCTCTCCCCTCCCCTCCATTCCCCTTCCCCACTTTCTCCTTCATAGCTCTGCTCTCCCTCTGTCCTTTAGTCTCTCTTTTAATTTGTTGTCATCATCTTTTTCTCTTACTATGAAAGTCTTGTGTGGGTATTGCTAGGCACTGCAAGGTCTTAGATATCAAGGCCAAATTCTCTCTGGACAGTTGTATGTAGGTAGTGGTACCCTTCCTTTGGCTCTTACATTCTTTCCATCACCTCTTCCTCATGGACCCTGAGCCTTGAAGGATGTGAGATGTTTCAGTGCTGGATACTCCTCTGTCCCTTCTTCTTAGCGCTATGTTGCCTTTTGGGCCATCCCAGTGGTCATCACCATCTCAAAAGAAAGTTTCTCTAACCAGAAGTGAGAGTAACATTAATATATGAAGATGAACATTAAGTATAATGATTTCAGGGCAATTTGGTAAGAGTAATATATGCATTTATCCAGACAAGAGCAGTCATCATACCCCTAAGCCTCATAACCTCCCCTGGCATAGGCTTTTGATCAGGATTTCAGTACCAGGCATGTATTCCCTCCCATTTAGTGGGCCTTCAGTCCAGTTAGAGAGAAGTTGGTTTCCCCCAGAGCAGACATGCCACTATTGTACTCTTTCAGACATTTGGCCTATCTGGCCAAACTTGAGGTCTCCAGTGTCCATTGTTTTCACCACTGATGCCTTCTGTCTCCCATAAGACTGCATACAGTGCAGCTTTTTCCAGCTTTCAGTTTGCTGGGCTATAGGGAGAAGGTTTTCTGCTCAGCACCACCTTGATTTCTGTGTCTTTGCTGCTCAGGCATGCTACATCTTCAGCAATGTGGTCTTACCATCTCTTTCTCTTTCTCTTCCTTCTCCTCCTTCCCTTATAGCCTTTTTTTTTTTTTTATCGGGTGGGACTCTGCTATTGATTATTGGTTCCAGATAACACAAAAGTCTATACATTTGTAGCAACGATCCACATATAAGAGAGAGCATGTGACATTTGGCTTTCTGGGCCTGGGTTACCTCACTTAGTATAATCCTTTCCAGATCCATCCATTTCTCTGCAAATTTCATCATTTCATGTTCTTTGTTCATTTTTTTTTTTAATTTATTTATTTGAGAGCAGCAGACACAGGGAGAAAGACAGATAGAGGGAGAGAGATAGGATGGGCGCGCCAGGGCTTCCAGCCACTGCAAACGAACTCCAGACACATGCGCCCCTTTGTGTATCTGGCTAACGTGGGACCTGGGGAACCGAGCCTCAAACCGGGGTCCTTAGGCTTCACAGGCAAGAGCTTAACCGCTAAGCCATCTCTCCAGCCCCATTTCATTTTCTTTACCACTGAATAGAACTCCTTTGTGTAGATGTGCCACATCTTTATTATCCATTCATCTGTAGATGGACATCTAGGCTGGTTCCATTTCCTAACGATTGTGAATAGAGCAGCAATAAACATGGTTGTGCAAGAATATATGCCTAGGAGTGCTATAGTTGGATCATATGGCAAATCTATTTTTAGCTGTCTCAAGAATTTCAACACTGATTTCCACATCGACTGTACCAGATTACATTCCCATCAACAGTGCAGAAGAGTTCCCCTTTTACCACAACCTCACCAACATTTATTGTCATTTGTTTTCTTGATGGTAGCCATCTGACAGAAGAGAGATGGAATCTCAAGGTAGTTTTAATTTTCATTTCCCTGATGACTAAGGATGTAGAAAACTTTTTTTAGATTTTTATATGCCATCTGTATTTCTTCTGGTGATAACTCTCTATTTAGTTCCATAACCCACTTTTTGATAGGATTGTTTGATTTCTTATTGCTCTGTTTTTTGAGTTCTTTGTATATTCTGGATATTAATTCTCTGTCAGATGTGTAACCGGCAAAGATTTCCCATTCTGTAGGCTGTCTCTTTGCTCTATTCACAATGTCCTTGCTGTACAAAAACTTTGTAATTTCATGAGATACCAGTAGTTGATTAGTGGTTTTATTTTCTAAGCAATTGGAGTTATATTCAGAAAGGGATCACCTATGCCAATATGTTGAAGGGTTTCCCCTAATGTTTCCTCTAGCAATTTCAGAGTTTCAAGTCTGGTATTAATGTCCCTGATCCACTTGAATTTGCATACTACTATTTTCTAGTTGCTTGATCACATATTAACTTGCCTTCAGAGAAACTCAAGTCTGAATATGTAAGACTTTTGTTAACTCTTTTAACTCATGAATAAAAGGAAATTTCACCTCTATTAAACAATTTTTTTGAATATGGACTTAGTATTATTTATTCTAGGTTTCTCAATCTTGTTACTTTGAGTTATATAGCCAGTTGTTTTAAAAACCTGTCCCAAGTGTTGAAAATACTTACCAGCAACCTTGGCCTGTATCATCTTCAAGGCATGTCCTACCTGTGGTCCATGGCTACATGTATCCCAGGATAGCTATGTAGATGATCCAACACATTGTAAATTATGATGTACTGTCACAATATCAAAAATTTGGACACTCCCAAGAATAGATGCTGGGTTCACCTTTTCTGGAACTGTGATGACCCAAAATGTCTCTAGGCCTTAAAAGGGTATATAAAATTGACCTATATTGATAGTGACAATGTTGGAAGCTTCCATTTATAATTGTATATTTCTTAGATTTATTCAGATTTTACGCTAGAAGCATCTCTGACACTAGCTTTTGGTAGTATTTGCCTTGAATTTAATTATATACATATTAAACAATCTCTCAAGAGTTGGTAATACAGATTTTAATTTTATTCCATACAAAGGGTGCAAGATTGTGGTACAAATATAAATATTCAATGTTTACTATTTTATACAATAAGGAGGATCAAAGTGGAAACATGCAGTAGGTATAAATCTCAATGAGAGATAGATGGTACACATGCTCATTGCTAAGTAATATAGTGATGTGAGTGCATAGGACACATGAAGAAAACTGTAATGAGAAGAGAGCAGGATACAGAGGTCCAAGCAAGGTAAAAAAGCTATATTTATGTACATGACGTAGGAGGAATTAGATCAGAAGATTCTTACAGAGGTAGGAGGACCACCGTGAGTTGAAGTCCAGCCTGAAACTACAGAGTGAATTCCAGGTCAAACCAGGCTGAAGTGAGACCTTACCTAGAAAAAACAAATAAAACAAATTGCAATAGGAGTCTTCATATCTGCCAATTCATTGCATCCCTTTGAGCCAGTGTTCTCAGCTTAGTAGATGAGAAAACTGTCCTATATCTTTCTGTGTATCTGATTTCTGTTTTATTTTTTTGTTTTAATTACAGCTTAGAATTAGTGGAAATGCATAGCAACTCTAGGCCCAGGCTTCTTGGTTCAAATCCTAGCTCTGGTCCTGCTGGCTTGTTGCCATTAATAAGTCAAATAGCTGTTCTGTGTTTCAGCTACATCATCTTGATTTGAGTTTGGATAATTATAAGAATTAATCAAGCACATGGAAAGTGTTTAACCTATACTGAGTAGACCTGTGTGTTTAAAATATGTATTTATATAAGTACAGGAATTGAACTCTTGAAAGCACCATTTAGTATTTTATGCAATTCTATGAAAGCACACTAAGAATTCAAATGCAGAAAGACAAGAAAAGCACATATTAAATAAAATAATAGGAAATATATAGTGATATGTTGGTCTCCCTAAATGTTAAGTTCAAAGGTTTAACAAATGAAGTCTCTATAGGGTTGCATTAAGATTTAAAACTTACAAATCAATGAATAGTGTTTGTGATTCAATGGCAATGCTAAGTGATGAGGGAAGAGGTAACTGCTGGCAAATATCTTCAGAAAGCGATTTATCAGTTCCTTTTTCATTGGTAGAACAAAATATCTGACAAAAATCAGATAAGTGAGGAGGGGTTTATTTCAGCTACAATTCCAGGTTACAGTCTGTCATGATAAGGGAGGTGTGATGGCTATAGCTTGACACGTAGTTGATCATGTTCAGCACAATGAGAAAATAGAAACTGATTAATGTTATCAATCAGCTCTCCAAGTAGGTTCTCCTTTTAATATAATCTAGGACCACGGCCTATGGAACGGTGGTACCCACAATTAAAGTGGATCATCCCACCTCATTTGACCAAACCAAGAAAATCATTTACAGACATGCAGAGGTTAACATAGTCTAGATATTCCCTCACAGATGATTCTAGGTCCTATGAAGTTGACAATCAATATAAACCGTCCTGGAAAAAGAATAGCATTTAAAGGCAATTTTTGACTTTAGCATAGCCTTTGCTAGCAACACACCTTATGTTAGACAATATATAGTGTTCTAAAACTAAATAATAGTCATTTAGGGTACTGGAGAGATGGCTTATCCGTAAAGGCACTTGTCTGCAAAGCCAAAGGACCCAGGTTCAACTAACTCCCCAGGACCCACATAAGCCATATGCACAAAGGGGGCACATGCATCTGGACTTTGTTTGCAGTGGCTGGAGGCCCTGGCACTCTCTCTCTCTCTCTCTCTCCCCCTTCCTATTTCTGTATCTCTCTCTCTCTCAAATAAATAAATAAAAATATTAAAAAATGGTAATAGTCATTTCCTAAATTCAATGAATTTAAAACATGTTGAATATAACCAAATTCATTTGACCTGAGGGTTTTCACAAGCAATGCTCAACAAAAGCTTGTTGAAATATCAAATGAAAATATTAGAATATCTTTGTAATAGACAAATAATAGTTAGTAAATATGTATATTAGAAAAATTATTTTGGCTTTTTTGTTTATTTCCCATTTTCTCCCCTAATGAGTCAGACTAGAGCTGTCTAGGTAGTCTATATCATCTTGATTTAATATTGGTAAGTCATGTTTTAAAATTTTTATTTATTTTCTACTGTTTTGGAATGTAAGCTTTTAAAATATTTCTTGCAATTTTATTCAGCAGGAAATAAAAATAAAATTATGAAATTTCAACAAATATTAAGGTAGATGATCCAAATTTAGAAGACCCAAATCCACATGTTCTCTATTATATGTAGACATATATAGTTTTGCTACTATTGTTTACCAAGAATGAGAAGAACAAGGTTAACAATACATTTCTAATTATGTTTGGTGTTTTGTTTCTATCAATTGCCTGCAGTATAATTAAATTGTCTAGCTTCCTTCAACCATCTAACTTTTTCTAGGTGTGGACAGTTGCCTCAGAAACTTAAATTAGTACTTGTTTACATGAAAAAAAAGAATGTTTTAAAATCTTTTTATTGAACTTGTAAATACAACAGAGTGATTTTTATTTAACCTTTGTAATAATTCATAATCTAGGTTAAAATATTTTTATCTTTCAACTAATAATTTCACATATCCAGGGTAGTGAAATACTCTAAATCAACAATAAATTCATAATTTCATAAACACATGAGTGGTGTGCCCATGATAACTGTGAAGACATATTCCAAATGAGCCATTTATGCTGGATGGAAACATATATATTTTTTCATCCACTAGTTTTCCAGTATAAACATTACTTTGCTTTTCTTTGATTCTCATCTCGATAAGATGAGATGGGATATACTTTATTGGTTGTTTTCATGCTATTGAGCATTAATATCTATTGAGGAAATTGTTTAAATGTAGCACATCTTTGGATTTTTTTGAGATTTTCTTTTATATAGTGTGTCATAGTAGTGTTACTTTACAGGGAAATAATCAAAGAATGTCAATTTTTTTGGTTTAGTGTCCTTGATCTTCAAATCAATGGAGGATGGATGGATGAATTCTGAGTTATTTCCCTGATTAAATAATAAAAACAAAATAATGTCAAAGACTTTCTGTACCAATGTTTGCTGAACTATTTAATGAGTTTTAATCTTTTCATAAAATTATTTGATTTATTTGTGTGTGCATTTGTTTGTTCCCATGTGAATGGGGACACATGAGTTTGGGGATATATATGGACATAGATGTGTGTGGGAAGGAAGTGGTTGACATCAGATGTCTTCCTTGATCACTCTCCTCCACTTCACTGCAACAGAGTCTCAGTGGAACCCAGAGTTCTCCCATTTAGCTATCATTTGCTCTTGACAAGAAAATGCTTTACTGATTAAGCATTTAGTCCAGTTCTGGTTTGATATTTTTGTCTCTTAATTCACTTCTAGGAAATATCATAACAAATCCATAGCTTTGGAGAGAAAAGATAATTTAAAAGTATTTTCTACAATCTTTAGTATAAGATTTCCTTGTCATTACTTTAAAACTATCCAAGATTCAGCTGTTTAAAATGAATGGTGTTGGGTATATTGGGGAAGCCATGAATGGTGTTAGATGTAGTCAGAGAGGTGTCATAAGTGGTGTTAGATGTTGTTAGAGGGGACTCATGAGTGGTGGTAGGTGTAGTTAGAAGCAAGTCAAGAAAGGTGGCAGGTATAGTAGGGAAGTCATGAATAGCGTTATTTGTAGTAGGAAAGCCAATGTTCTATGTTTATTGTTTGATGAGGTCAGTTTTGATTTTCCATTTTGGGAGGGAATGAAGAACAGGAAATCTTGATGAGAACCTGCCTTTGGTATTCTCTTACCCACCCACCCCTAGGTTTTTCATTTTCTTTCTATTATTCAGAAGTGTTCCCTTTATTTTCTTTGTCACATCTCATTTCAGTCCAATTTTACCTTGCAAATAAGATGCGAGTGGAAGACAGGGCTGGTCAAGATTTTGACCCAGAATAGAGTTAAAAAATACTTTCCTTTACTCTGTACTTTCACTAAAACCAAGATTCTTCTGTAAAAGCCAAGGACAGAAGGTCTAGAGAAGAAATAAAATCACTTTAGTCTCCTTTAGCCAAATTAGCTTCTCCTGGTTTCAGTTATTCTGATAAAATGCAATTCAAAATACTATAGAAATTGCCACCTTATTCCATTCTACCCATAATGAATCCTGTCTACCCAAAGTAATCTCAGTACATATGCTATAGGTAAAGGGCACCACAGTGTACTTACTGAAACCAGTCACCAGAGTGCACCTCCTACAGGCAAAGTCAACACACTGCAGCTGCCCCTGGCAAAGACACCACAGTGCAACACTAAAGGCAAAGTCACCACAGTGCACCTGCTACATGGCCAGTAGATATCAGGGCCATCATAGTCAGGAGATCAATGGTTATGGTTTGAAATGCTTGAAACAGAGTAGCCATTATTTCATTCCACAGTGGCCTAAGGATACAAGAATAATTACTCTTGCATTTTTGATGAATGGAGTTATATTTGAGGATTGTGTGCATATGAGAAGTACACAGGTTATATAGGTCTCTGCATTTTTTGCAGCATCAGACATTCCCTAGGAATTTGGTATGTGACTCCCACAGACAAAAGTGTGGTCACCTGTTAGAGTTAAATTTCAATGACAATATGAGAAAGGCAGCTAATATTCAGGCAGTGACTATTTGAAACTGTCAAAAGAGAAAAACAAGCTTTTACAACAAAAATAAATGTAGAAAAGTTAGGCAAAAGGGGAAATCTTTTCTATTATATATGTCACAGCAGTATGGGAGAACAGTTTCTATATATGCATTTATTTTATCCTTTATACAGTTTGTTAGGGATATAGTCACAGTTATGGACCAATATCTTTTTTGTGTAATATGTGTGTGTGTGTGTGTGTGTGTGTGTGTGTGTGTGTGTGTGTGTAAATTTTGATTTTTGACTAAGGTCATGGATCACTGGGTCAAACACTTGCCATGCTCCATACCCAGTACTGGAAAGACACATACAGGCAGATCCCCAGGGCTTGTTGTCTAGCTGAACTCATGAGATGCAGGTTCAGTGAGGGACCCTGTTTTCAGACAGATGCTATATGATGACAGATGATAGATAGATAGGTAGACAGACAGACAGACAGGCAAACAGATGGACAGATAATACAATAACCTTAACAAGACAACCAACATGAACATTTGGCTTGTATGCTTGCATGCACACATGTCCTTGCACAATACAAAGACACATACGCATTCATGAATATATACACAAGATGAAATAATAGTAGCTTTGGGAAAGTATAGCATTAAAATATGAATGTATTATTCCAGTATTTGGTTTTCATAGAATGTTCTTTCTATATAGATTATTTAATACATGTCCTTGTATTCCTCTATAATTGAGATAATTGGGTTTGAGTACTGTGCTTCCCAAGCCTCTTCTCCCTTGTGACTCTCACATTATTTTGAACAACTGCTCATTCAGTACCCAGTGCTTTCCATTCAAGTTCCTTGAATCTTGCTAATAAGTCTAATCAAAATAGGCCGTTTATTTCCTTTGATACATGTCATGCTAGATTAAATTCAAGACTTTTCATGCTAAGAACCTGCTCTATCAAGTTGTGACATCCCAAGTCCCTATAGTCTCAGTTGGCTATCACATTTTCATGAGGACTTTACTGAACCCACTTCTTCCTACTCACCAATAATGCTTTACTGAGCTTGGCTACACCAAACCCTCCAACATGTAGCTGGAGGCTCTAGTGAGCCCATTCTCTCCCTCTTTCTCTAGCTCCTTCCCCCATAAATAAATTAAATGAAATTTAAATTTAAAAAAATATGAATGACAGCATTTCACAAGCTGCCTTCAGTCCTAGAATCCCTTTATAGATTCTAACCTCCAAAATTGGAAGTGGGTTACTCAGTAATACTTTAACTCTTTAGAACAGTAATACACTTGTTCCTTGCCACTCAGGCAGTTATCTCTGGCCAGATTTTATATGAGCATATGTCACCCATTTATATCAAGATTCAAGGTCTCTGCCTTTCTGTATCTTACATTGTGGGAGAGGCAGATGGGAAACATATAGAAACTTCATGGACATTTCAGGATGAGTGCTAAGGAAAAAAGTGAAAGTGGGCAAATTATAGTGAATATAATTTTTAGATGATTAAATACATGGGCCAACCTTTAAAAGTTTCTTCCATTTTTTTTTTTTTTTTTTTTTTTGTGTGTGTGTGTGTGTGTGTGTGTGTGTGTGTGTGTGAAGATATCCCCAACGATGAGCAGAGGTGGCTTTTCCCTTCAGAACTCACTTAGCCTTCTGTACTTGCTTCTCTATGGCACTATATTAAAGTTAGGCTTCAAGTTGTTCAAACATAGATAACATATACAATTACATGTTTCATACTCCTAACTCAAACACAGTATCTACATGGTGACCATTTAAATGAAGAATTAAGGACTGGAGGGATGGCTCTGTCAGAAAAATGCTGGCTACATAAAGATGAGGAACTTGTTTGGATCCCTAGCATATACATAAAAGCCACACATAGAGCTGTAGAGATGAGTCAGTAATTAAAGAATTTGTCTGTAAAGCCTAATGACTTGGGCTTAATTCTCCAGTACCAATGTAAAGCCAGTGCACAAAGTGGTGCATGCATCTACAGTTTGTTTGCAGTGGCTGGTGGCCCTGGTGTGTCCCGACCTGCGGGACCTCGTTATTCGTGGGGGCAAGGGGGACCCTAACCTGAAATAAGATGAGCGAGAGAGAGGAAGAGACTCAAGCAAATGTACACTTGTCAAGAGTCCAATTTTATTGAGCCACAGCGGCCTTTTTAAGGGTTAGGGTTAGGGTCTTGGGTGAGGGGGCGGGGCTGGAGGAGGCAGGTGGTGGAAAGTTACAGAATCTTCTTGGCCTTTGGCCTAGGACAGTTTGCAGTTATTCCAAGAATTCACGGTATAGTTCTCACGTCTGCAGTCACCAGGCAGGATGTTAATTAGTTAGGTGTGGCAGGGTGAGGGGATGGAATCAGTTAGGTATGGCAGGGTGGGGGGATGAGGAAAGGTCAGAAGTTGCTCAGGGCAGAAGTTATCTCAGGGCAGAGGTTATTTCAGGGCAAAGATCTGTTCAGGGCTCATCTCCTCGTCTACAACATCTCCCCCTCTTCTGTATACAAGGACCAGGATAGGGAGGTTACTGCGACCCCTTAATGATGTCCCAAAGAAGGGCTTGTTTTGGTGGCCGATTATTTTTGTTTAAGAGTAGAAATGGATCCAGAGGAGCAACCTGACAGCAACCTGACATCAGAGAGGCGAGTGAGCGTTCCCCAGAGTAGGTTGAGCGCTGTTACTCATAGGTCATTGATTTCAATAAAGTCATTTGGATTGACCTTAGAACAAGGGGCACAAATGGTCTGAGCCTGTTAGAAGGGCAGTGCTGGACCCTTACCCATCATTGGATCGGCCTCCTCTCAGTGAGGTCATCCTGTCTTAGGCGGGTCGAGACTTAGCCACCCATTCCGTCGCTGACTTACCAGACCTCTCACTTTGTGGAAATGTAACGCATTTTGCTCTCAACAAGACCGTCAATGCCACATGAGGATCCTGGAGGAAATATGTTTGGTAGCCAATTAGTATGAGGGGTCGCGGAGACCTGAGTTATTATTTGGAGGGGCAGGACCAAAATTTCCACCCCAGGGTGGGTTTTTGCAGGGAGGTAAAGTCTAAGGGTCGAGATGGGGGGTTGTCTTGTTCTTTTGGCAGGTCAGCGGCAGATGTTTCTTCTGTGGCGAGGCAAGGTAGTGGACTTCCACTGGCTTGATTGCAGAATCTACCTGACTCTTAATGAAACTGGTTAGTTGTCTGAAGGCCCAGGGGCCAAAGGAGATAAGCAAAAGGAATCCAACAAAAGGGCCTAAAAGACTGGGAAGCAAAGTAGTTAGCCAGGGAGATGTGGAAAACCAATTTTTATACCAAGATTCTTGTTGTTCTTGAGTCCTTTTTCTATCCTCTAGATTTTTTTTAACTTTATCAAGGCTATTTTGTATTAGCCCAGTCTTATCTAAGTAAAACAACATTCTTCTTTGAGGGCTACACAGAGTCCCCCTTCCTTTAAGAACACCAAATCTAGCCCTCACCGGTTTTGAAGTACAACCTCAGAGAGCGAGGCCAAAGAATCTTTGAGATCTTGTATCCCCTCATGTATGAGGTTAAGATCTCTGTCCCCTAAGGCACTGAGTTGTGAAAAATGCTGTTGGGAGGTTACCAGCGAGGCAATACCTGTCCCGGCCCCTGCAGCACTAAGTCCCAGGAGCACAGTCAGGGTGAGGGCAGTTAAAGGCTCTCTTTTTGGTCTAATGGCAATGCCTTGATCTACAGTAGTTGTAAAACTTTCAGAATCATGAATGAAAAATCGTGGCAAAACTATAACTACAACACAATAGTCCTTAGTCTGTAAAAAGTCCTTGTTGACAATAAAGGGAGTCAGCCCTGTGGAACAAGCAAGATAGGAGTTACTAGGGGCTTTAGTATATATAAAGGAGTCATTGATAATAGCAGTTTGGTTGCATACTGGTTCAAGAGTCAGAGGAGGGAGCATATCAGGGCCTAATAGACACAGTCCGAGGCCGGAAATGGATGCAAGAGTAATACCCCCCTCTGGGGCAGAGTGCCAGAATAATCCCTCTGCTCTGTTAGTAGACACAGGAGATGTAAGGATGGCAATTCCCTCATAAAAGGGAGGTCCTGGAACTTTTAATCTGTATGGCATTTCAATCAAGCTCTATAATTTTATTTGAGGAACTTTAAATAAACTTATTTTAAGTAAACTTTATCTATGACAACAGGAACGTATGGTATAGACAGTCTATTTCCCTTTTATTTCTCCCTCTCATGAGAAGACACTCTAACTGCTTTAGGGGGCTGGGTCGAAGACATCAGATCATTTACTACTTCCTGCTGAACGGAACACGAAGTGGAGACTTGTTGCAGTTAGAGAATCTCTCCTAGAGAGGGGAACTATTTTAATGTACCCCAGAATGTAGGAAGATAATCTTGAAAGATAACTTTGGAAAGAAAGAATAAAAGTAAGGAGTTACTGAGAAGTGAACACACAGCAAACTGGTCTTTTTGTAGGTCGAGGGAATCCAGGTAGACAGGCTTGAATCATCTCAGGACCATCTGAGGATGAGCTGGCTGAGATTTTCTTTCAAAACTGTTCATTAAATGGCACAGTAGTATTTAACATGGCTTGTAAAACAGATGAGATGCTAGCAGAGTTATCAGAAACATATACATAACATTTAATCTTAATAATAAAGAGCTATTTTTTATTTTTGGTTATACATTTTTCTCTGAGTGTTTAAGACCTTGCAGATAGCCAAAAGTTAATTAAGGATTAATTTTGGAGGTCATTAATGGCTCTCCAAAGAGACTTTAGGGACACAGGAGTAGCCCCATAGCTTACTGGTGTCTTTTGCCTGTTAGGATGAGTCAGGGCCATGCTGGCCAAGTAGTTTTCCCTTCTTTGGGAAGTCAGGAGGACTGATTGCTTCTCAATTGTGACTCTCCTGTTTTACATTGTACACCACTTTTGTTTGGGTCTCCATATCCTCCCTG
The DNA here is from genome assembly GCF_020740685.1 of Jaculus jaculus. NCBI lineage: Eukaryota > Metazoa > Chordata > Mammalia > Rodentia > Dipodidae > Jaculus > Jaculus jaculus. The sequence continues at coordinate 58,979,121 of NC_059110.1, read as the reverse complement.
CTCAGGAAGACTTACCAGGGGGCCAGTGTAGAAGTGTCCCATCATCTCCAGTGGCCTCATGACATGGGAGCACAGGTCAAAATATTGACACTTTTTACTCCGATGATTCCAATTGGCTTTGGCTTCTACATAGGTGACTAACACACTTAGAAAGGAAGTTACATCAGCTTGGATGTACATACATATGGAGCACATTTAATTACTGAAATAGACTTAACTAAAGAATGGCACAGGGCTTCTAAAATCATTTTGTCCTATCTTTAAAATTTTTGTTGTACTGTGGTAGCATAAGCCATATATCTGAGGTATAGAAAGTAGGCGTATCTCCCATTTTAATATCCAACATTTATAAGTATAGGCAGAACCTGTTATCAGTCTTGAAAACAGTACCAGTTGATTTACAAACTTAACTTATTTAACCTAGAAAACAAGTAAGACAGTATAAGGTCTTAGCACCTGTGTGAAAACATCTTTGATTAATTCAGATACCTGTGTGGGTACAAATTACCCAGAGAACATTGGAAACAGAACCATGGAGCTTGATTTTTTTTTTTTTTTTCTCTCAGATGAGGACCATTGTTTGAGCATGAGGCTGTGCCCTAAAGTAGGGAATATGTCTTAAGGGTTAATTTTGTTATAAGCATTGGACTTAAGATGCCAAAATTGAGACAGTTACTTTACATATAACAGAGTAGAATCTGGTCTTTTCTGAGCCCAAACAGCTAGCTAAATATTAATATAACCCTTGATAAATCTTTTTGAAAGAAAAAAACATTATTTGACAACCAATGATTTTGGCTTAAACTTGATAACTATTGATTTCATGCACCACAGAAATCTTTTATTAACATAAAACAATTTTATGTTTTACCCATGACTTAAATTTGATAAAGCTCAAGCAAACTATCCCAACATACTTAAGCCTGAAAATTTTTTTTTCTATCACTGCAGCCAATATCCTATTTAAGTTCCTTTCCTGTCTCCTTTTCCCGTTATTTTTTCTCTCTTCTGCTTCCTTTTTTTTTTCTTTCTTTTCTTTTTCTCTCTCTCTTATGATAAACTTTTTCAGCTTCCTTAATTATGTCTGTCAAAGCTAGATCTTGTAAACACTCCAGATGTTGTAATTTCTTTTTAATGTCTGGAGCGGACTGCCTTATCTATGTCATTGTTATCGCTGCCTGTTGACCCAGAGAAGTAGGGCCAAAAGGAGTATATCTCCGAGAAGCCTCCATCAAGCATTCTAAAAAATAGAGGGAGGTTACCTTAGCCAGATTCGCGGGGCGGCGAGCAGCCCCCCTGAGACCTGCCATCAGAGCCTGGTGGTAGACTGTCAGTTGCTCCCTACCTTGTGCTGAGTTGTAATTCCATTCAGGTTGGGTGAGAGGGAATCCCACATCAGTCTCATTTGGGAGCTAGGTAGGCTACTCATTTGGGCCTGAGACGTGCTAGGGTCAGGGGGAGGACCAAAGGCTTGTAAGGTGGAATCAGGTCCTTCAGTTTCTAGTCCCGGTAGCGGGCCCATCTCCTCCTCCCTCGGGCAAAGCTGGAGCAGGGAGAGCAGGGGGCTAAGGTGGGGGAGAGGGAATCAGGGCAGAGGGCCACTTGGGAGGGTCCTCTATTTCAGGATATATTTTGGGCTGAGCCGAGGGGTCTGGGGCCACTCGGCTTGGTTTTCTCGTGGCTTGTTGGGCCACTGCCAGGACTCGGGAGCCTGACCGTGGTGGGGGGTAGATCCAGGGTTTGACCCATGCCGGGGGATCCGTCACTAGGCTCTCCTAGACCAGGATGTATGGCTGTTGATCTGGGTGAGAATGGGTGCCTTCTGAAAAACAATATTCTTAACAGCAGAAATAATGGTTAGATCAAATGCTCCCTCTGGCAGCCACTCAAAGGAGCAGAAAATCTGTTATTTACCTTTTTTAATTTTTACAGATAAGTCATGAGCCTTACTTCTAACTTCAGAGAAATGAGATACCGTCAGAGTCAGGGGGGTCGTCACAGTCTGTACCATAATTGGAAACAAGAGTCCACAAACAAACACAAAATAGATACTGACAAAAAGAAACCAAAAACCGTGACACCTCCGATGCGTCCAGAACAGAAAACCAAATGCAGTTTCAGATGGAAGATGCCTCTGTGGTTTCTCCTGAAGGAGAAATACACAATCTTCCTTTACCAGATAGGAGACTGTCAGCCACCCTGACTCTCCTCAGATCCTGGGGCGTCCCCCAGGATTGCAGCCTGTGGTCCTGCCAACCACCGTTATCAGGTCCTCACGGTCCTGAACAACAGCTGCCCAAACTGAAATTAAAACAGATCAGAGCAACAGAAATCACAGAAATCACTCAGACAAACACTCAGACAAACACTCAGACAAGCAGCGCTTCAGACATTTACATTGTTTACCTCCAAGGGGGTCTCCGGAGTCCTAGGTAGACGTGCAAATCCCTGGACAAGCTCTCAATTGAAAGACCCCCAGAGGGAGACCTTCACTCAAGTCTCGAGATAGCACACACCCAAAGACACACAGGAGACCCAACTTGCTGCAAAAGCATGAGGCTTTATTTAGGAAACCAGAGCTCTGGGGTCGACACATATCTCACGCAGGAGACAGAGGTGTCGATTTTTTGCCATTTCTTTAGTAGTAAGTTTTTGATTTAATTCTTTATTGACTCTTTGTCATTTCTTGGGATGAATGTTAGGTCCATCAATCATAAACCATGGACATGTCTTATCAACAAAAATAAAAAACTGTATAAGATCCTTTTTCTATACCCGTATTCCTCGCTCTCTGAGAGAGGCTTTTAAATCCTTTATGAAAGAAGCCTCTTTAGACAATGAATGGCCCATCTCGATGGGATGGAATGAAGAGGGAAAACTTACCAGGTCTTGCCGTCTTCTTGGGCGGAGAAGCGGTGACCACTTAACAAATCCTCCGGAGGTCGCTGAATTGGGGGTCTCCGTCCGGTAGGATTCCGTGCCTCGAGCCCCCACAATGGGCGCCACTTATCCCGACCCGCGGGACCTCGTTATTCGTGGGGGCGAGGGGGACCCTAACCTGAAATAAGATGGGCGAGAGAGAGGAAGAGACTCAAGCAAATGTACACTTGTCAAGAGTCCAATTTTATTGAGCCACAGCGGCCTTTTTAAGGGTTAGGGTTAGGGTCTTGGGTGAGGGGGGGGTGGCTGGAGGAGGCAGGTGGTGGAAAGTTACAGAATCTTCTTGGCCTTTGGCCTAGGACAGTTTGCAGTTATTCCAAGAATTCACGGTATAGTTCTCACGTCTCTGCAGTCGCCAGGCAGGATGTTAATTAGTTAGGTGTGGCGGGGTGAGGGGATAGAATCAGTTAGGTATGGCAGGGTGGGGGGATGAGGAAAGGTCGGAAGTTGCTCAGGGCAGAAGTTATCTCAGGGCAGAGGTTATTTCAGGGCAAAGATCTGTTCAGGGCTCATCTCCTCGTCTCCAACACTGGTGTGCCCATTCTCTCTATCTGTCTCTCTTCACTCTATCTCTCTTGCTTGTAAATAAAAAATAAATAAAAATATTTTTAAAAAAACAAGTGTTATGGTGCTATCCTTTAATCCCTGTGGTAGCGAGGCACAGACAGGAAAGTCACCATGGTTTGCTGGCTAGCTGATCTAATTAGTGATGTCTATGTTCTATGGCAGACCTTGTCTCAAAAATGTTAGAGAGAAATTGAGGAAGACTACATTTACTTCTGACCCCTACACAAATGTTTATACACATGTATGCACACCATGCACACATGTACACTCAGACCTGTTTATAAACACATATACACACATGCATGCACATTACACATGCACAGGAAAAAAAATAATAAAAAGATCAAAAGAAGGAATAAAGTTAGGAACTCAATGTAGAAAGAATGATAGGTGCAGCTGTGAGACTGAATGAAATGACTGCAGAAATCACAGAAGATTAATTTTTCAGACCAGACTTATATTAATGAACATTGGTCCATCTTATTAGAGCATGATTATATGTACCTACAAGGCAAACCTTCCATGCTCAATGCACAACATTACATGTGTTTTATTGGCTTCTGGGGCTATGCCATTTCCTAAAAATAACCTGTTTCCATGAGTCTAAGACAACTTATTGTTGCCTTATGACACTTAGGACTTAAGTTCTATGATGTTTCTTAACAGCCATGAAAGTCAATAAAGTGAAGCAATGAACACACTTGGAACTTCCAGGGCAACACATCACAACTATAAATACAAAAGCATCATTTAGCTACTGTGAGCTCCAGCAAACAGGAACTCTTTGATTTATATTCATAGGTACACTATAAATTGATGACTGCTCTCAATTCATTTATTTTTATCAAACTCAATAAAAGAAAGCTATAAAATGGTGCCAAATTATTTCCACAGAGGTTAATAATGAAGGAGTTAGGGAAAGAAGGGGTGTTGATTAATATCTCTGACATGTTTCTGAAATGCTAATCCAGTTCTGGATGGAAGACTTTTCATTTCTCCTCAATAGTTCCACACTGTCCTTTTCTTCTGTGTACCTCATTATTGCCTTTATTTCCTTTCATAAGGACCTACTGTCATTAAAGATGGCAAGGGTTTCAGTTTACCCTGAGTTTTTAGTTCAAGTACTTCCAGCTACATCAGCACATGGCAGAAGGGAGCTCCTGAATGTGATGGTCCTAGCATGCATTCCCTTCTCTCTCCCTGGTAGCAAATGCAATTGTTTTGTTTTTCACAGTCACAAACTGAGTAAATATCAGCAGTTTACACCCTGTAGGTGGAATCATGATAATGCATAAAGTATTTAGAATTGCTATGTTGGCATGGGACAGTAATAACAGAGTGCATTTGGACACAATAATCCCCTTGGTAATGCCAACTGCACACTCTACAGTGGAGAACAAACTGTGTCATTAGGTAATTTCACGTCACATTTTATTTTCACTCCTGTTTCTTGACCTGATCAGTGCACTCCTCCTTAACTGCTGTGGACACCCTAATTCAGCAGCATCAGTGCACTCCTCCTTAACTGCTGTGGACACCCTAATTCAGCAGCTAGCTCTGCCCTTACACTCTTGGTCTGTGGCACAAAGATGTTTTTCAGTGCATATGCTGTTGCCATGAACAAATATCTGGCAAGAAAGAACATAAAGAAGGAGTGGTATATTACATCTTGTATTTCTGGAAGATGTAGTCAATCCTGGTTGGGAAGGCATGATGACAGAAGCAGGAAATAGATTCATACAGTACTGCCACACTCAGGATGCAGAAGTTGAACAGAATAGTTAGGCCAGTATAAAAGCTTGATGCTTGCCCTCAGTGATCCACTTCCTACAGCAAGGTTCCAACTCCACAAATTTCTAAAGCAGCACCACGAGCTAGGGACCAATGGTTCAAACACATGAGTCTATAAGGGAAATTTCCCATTTGAAACACAACAATGATCTTCTGAATCTATCTTCTCAAAAAAGTTTCTATGTTTATCTGGCTGCTTATAGTCCAAGGCATTGTGGTAACTTCCTAAATGCATGTAGTAAATAATTAACTCATATGCTATATAAGCATATTGGTGAATATGAAGAGAAATATAGAGAAATTTTGTCAATATATCTCATCACTTATAAACAGCTCTCCTTATAACTGCACATGCTATGGGTCATTTACAAGTATGTACATTGGTAAGTGTACATTGTCATATTTATCACAGAACTGCATTCACTGAAATCTCAAAGTCTGTTACTTCCAAAATTGTGCAAAGATTAGACTGAGTATGCCAGGCATTTATCCTCTTTGTAAGCTGTGGTGATTTGAATAATATGTGTTCCATAAACTCATGTTTGTTTGTTTGTTTTAATGTTTGGCTCCAAGCTATTGGCAATTTGGGAGGTGGAGTCATGCTGGAGAGGTGTGTTCCTGTAGGTGGGTTTTAGAGTGTTAGAGTCATCTCCCCCTTGATAAAGCTCACTCCTTTACTGATGTCCAACCTCTGCTCTAACATCTTTATTCTGCCATCATGAAGCTTTCCATTGGGAAGGTAAGCCCAAATCAATTACTTCAGCTTCTTTTGGACATTTTTTTTCTACCAACAAGATGATGCATACACCACAAGAATCTTCTGCTCTCAAATTCCATTGTGTGCAATGAGACATGTTTATTCACACTTATGGACTTTCATACTTCTATTTCATTGAGCATGTATGAAATGGCCAACTATATTTCCTCCAAAATCATCCATCAACTTTCTCTAACCATTTGACTACAATTTTTTGCATATGTTTGCAGAAATACATATGTGTATTTATCTGTCTCTCACTCCATATATATGAAGAGAGAGAGAGAAAGAGAAAGAGAGGACAGCAATCTTAACCCATCACAAAAGAGTTAGCAACAAAATAGACCAAAGATTATACATTTGGCTCATTAGTTTTGTTATTATGGAAGACATAAAATTCCACTGTCTAAATTACTTTTATACTTGTGTATATTTGACATTTACAGAAAGATTAGTATCTTTTTATGTATAGGGTTCAGAAGTAAACGTCTTCCCATATATGAATGCACTTTTAATTAAAGGAAACATTCAGTGTGGCAGTATAAGTATCATTCTACCCTTATAACCCAAGAAGCACATTTGTCACATTCATGTAAATCTCAACCACTGATAAAGAACTCAGACAGTTGAGCATATCAGACTTGCCTAGGGGTAATTTTCCTTAACTTCTTAAGTTATCTTTATACTATTATGGAGAAAGGCAATTATTTAGAAAGCATTTCTTCAATAAAAAATTCTCCTTTCCAACCCCTGGTTCTCTAGTTATTTGTAACATCTATAACTTTCTTTTCCCATTTCTTCATTAGTAAATGATTATATTTTAAGTACATTAATCTGTTCCCTAAACTTTAAAAAAAAAGAGACAAAGAGAAATAGGACCAGAGAGATGGTGTAGCAGTTAAGGCACTTGCTGGTAAAGCAAAAGAACCCAGTTTTGATGTACCAGCATAAAGCCAGTTGCACAAGGTGATGCATGAATCTGGAGTTCACTTGCAGTGGCTTGAGGCCCTCATGTATCCATTCTCTCTCTTTCTCTCCCCCTCTTTCTCTCTCTGAAGTAAATAAGTAGTATTAAAAATAATTATAAAGTTCTAACATTAAAATTAATATTACAACCTGCTAGGATTTTCCCATTCACATGTTGGAAGAGACATACAGGAAACAAGCACGGGGATTTGTCTTCTTCCCTTTGTTTCTCCAACCTTCTGTGTGGAGTTTGAAGATGTCCACTGACACTGCAAACAAAACTATTTTCCACTGCTTGGTCAGTATGTGTTCATTTCTGCTGGATGCTTGAGGAACTGGTTCATTTTACTGTCCCTTCAGTTCATATTCTTAGGGAAAATAAAGCTTAATCTGTATCATGCACAAACTTGGTTATGGAAAGGAGATTAAATAATTTTCCTAGATGAAAACTCAGATACAAAGGAGTGGGCAGAAATGACTGGCAGCCATTTTCCAAAATGATAATAGCTGGTCACTTCAGTCTCCAAAAAAATCATTTCTAGCTTTTCTTGGGAAAAAACAAAAAAAAACAAAAAACAAAAAACAAAAAAACACCTGCCCAGGGACATAGGGGTGAAATGCAAAGTGCATTTGACTATGATTTTATATAAGAAATTTATCCCATAAATAGATACAGCACTCTATCAGCCTCTGGACTAAGAAGACTGGGGAGATTGCTCAGTGGTTAAAGGTGTTTTCTTGCAAAGCCTAATGGCCTGAGTTCAGATTTAATCTCCCAGTACCTAAAGAAGGCCTGATGCCGAAAGTGGCAATGATACCTGGCCTTGGCAAGTGTCTTTTTCCCTCTCTCTCTCTCTATATATATATAGATAGATAGATAGATAGATAGATAGATAGATAGATAGATAGATAGATAGGCAGGCAGACAGACAAAGATATTTTTAAAAAGAAATACAGGATTATTTTGGAAGGACGCTTCTTCTCTTAAGTTTGATAATAGCAAATATCTAAAATACTTTTGTACATAAAAGTTTTTATTCTTCAGCTCACTGTTATCCTGGGAATGCCATAACATTTCCAATTCTCATCACTCTGTCTGAAGGTCTTCCTTAAACTAACAAGGTAGAGAAGTGAATGACCTTATTTTACACTGACTACTGTGTTCCCACACATTAATGAGTTCTTATGTGTCCTTTCTGCCTTGGTTTACTATTTTGGCTCTAGTTTCATGAATTCCTGAATGCATATTACTCCCTCAGTTGCTGTGAGGTTTATGTAGAAGATCATGTATTGATTTTCTCCTGGTCCTGTTACAGTTATAGAGATGCAAAAGGAATTGGATATATAATAGAGGAAAAAACTTGGACAATTTACATAACCTAGCAGTAGTAAAGGATGGGCCCTGTCAGCTGTTTATGAGCATTGTAAAATGTTTCTTGAGGCACTAGCTTGTATTGGTGCCAAATGTATCACGGGAGATCCACAGGCATGGTTTCTTTGGCTTCCAACAAGTTATTTCATTGACTTTTTTTCTTAAGTTTGAGAGTTATTTTTATTTTACTTTTTTGCATTTTTCTGTACATTCCAAAATTCTAACATGCATAAACTATCATTATCCAGCCACAAGAAATAATGCTGTTTAGAAAAAAAAATCTGTCATTCAAGGTCAAATGGATAGTAACTGACTAGTAAAAATTAATTGAATAAAGACAGACTAAAAAGAATATGGTAAATTGCCTATATTTCTCTTTTTGAATTAGGAACTTTACTGTATGAATATGTTGCATATTGGTCATATTCCCAGTGGGTTATACTACGATAACCCCATTCCACTGAGGACCCTCCTCAGTGGTGCTGTTGGTATTCACTGTGGTGTAATGAATATACTACTCAGTATCGATGTGGTGTATGTGGAGGGGGAGGGGATACCTCAGGATACTTCTTCCCACTCTGTGGCTCTTACATTCTTTTCTTCCCCTCTTTTGCAATTTTCTCTGAATCTTGGAAGGTGTGTTATAAGTCTTTAGTGTTAAACTCTGATTCCTCTGAATTTTCTGCTTTGATGAGTTTTTAGTCTCCTCTGTGTGTATTGCCATCTCTTTGGATGCAGATGTCAGGCAGTAAGAGCAGCACTCATTTTTAGTCCACTACCTCCTCTGTAGTATCTTGTGGGCCCTGGCAAATGTCATAGAAATGACTCATTTCATGTAAGAAATTGTCCTTTTTTATTGTATTGATGGATCTTGGTATTAATACGCTATATCTCATTAATAACATTCATACAGTTGTGGTCTACATGACTGATACTTGTTGAAAATATAAATTCCAAATAACTATCTTGCAGCTTATAACTAAATATTGTGTTTATTCCCCCTTGCTTCATTTGGAGGGATTTCTGTTTGGCTGTCGAGTCTATTTCAGATTGGGGCTCCTCTTTAGAATCCTAGTATCTTCAAAGATTTTGTATTTTGAGATATTTTCATACTGTAAGCCAACTCCTTCAAACTCCTTGTTGAAACTCCGTTTTCCTCCTAAGCTAAACTATATACACATTGGGCAGAGGCTGCAATTTTCTTTTTGTAAACATGTTTTATATTGTTGTAGATTAATGAATTAAATGCATATTGTTATTTTTGGGAATTTACAAGTTATATATTTTTTATAAAAAGTATGGCATTGATATGCCAGTATGTATTTGGAAGCTTTTCTTTCACTACAATGGAATTAATAAAATAATCAATTTTATAGAAAGAAAACTTCTGACCTGTGGCCAGGTACCATATCATAAAGGGCATGATGAGACAAAACTGCTTTCCTCGAGGTCATAAAGCCAGTGAGAGGAAAACAAAGAGATATGCATCCCACAGTACTCCTCCAAATAGCCCATAAGACTTAAGAACCTCACACTATTCCCCATTTCATAAAACTCTACCATTTCCTAGGATTACCCCCTGTGGAAAGAAGGATTTCACACAACCCTCCAGAAAGTGTTAAGCATCACTGTGTAAACTGTCCAGAACTCTGGATCACAATTAGCAGTAGTAGCCAGAAAGCCAGACTGTAACTTTTGCAGCAACTAGCTCCACTTAGATAGTACCTTATCACTGTCAAGCTCAGTAGTTGTGGTCCCCACTTCCAACTTAGAACTAATAAAGAAGCCAAACATGTAAAGTTTACCAATCACATTAAGCACTACACTTAAGAGTTGGTCTGTGTCTAGCTTCCCCTTTCCAATAGCCTCATTCCAGTAACCTCCATTCAGAATTAGAGGCTTCCATTTATGCTTATACAAAGCTTTTGAACTCACTGCTTTTTAGAGTATGCACAATTATAGTAATGGGGGACAGATAACCTCAACCCAGTAAGCTCTGCACGTACTGCTTTCACTTGTCATTTATGTTTGTAACTCAAATCCTATCATTGTCATGTATCAGTTTTATCAGTTTGGTCATGGTTCTTAGCCTATGTGTTTTATTTTGAAAATGGAGGTAGTAGTAGTAGTACCTACTACATAGTGTTGAATCAGTTGATAATGAACATGGAAAACCTCTATAAAATTTCTGAAACACTATAAACATTTAAGAGTTCTAACAATAATTATACTCACTTTTAGGTAGGAAACAAGTCAAACCTTAAAGGATTTGCTTGAAATACCCACACAACCTCTGTTTGAGCTGAGTACAGATTTCTTCTGCATACAAGACCAGGATTCTCCTTTTCCTAGAGAAGTCACTCAGCCAATGCTTTCTGGATGAATACATGAAAGAATAATTAAGTGAGTGAGCAGACCAAGTTATTACAGAAGTTGAAAATGCAGTGGTAGCTAAGGGCTGGAGATCAATCCATCTTTCAAAAATGTTTGTCTAGAGCTATGTCAAAACTTAAAAGGAAATAAAATGATTTCAAAGTGAGACCATTTTTACTGAAAAATTAGTCTTGTATTTTCAAATGTGTTTGAATTCCATAATAATAGAAATTCAGAAAGGAAAAGTTTCCATAGTAACATTCAGATAGAAGCAAACTTTAAACTATAATGAGAGGTCATTTTTGCTTATCAATGAAAGAGTAAGTCTTAATTCTTTCTTAGTCTGATTCTACATCTGTTACATAAGAATATATTACATCAATGTAATTGTTAGAACACAATGAGTCTCTACTCAAATGCTCTAGAAAACACATATCAATTTGGGTGCATTAATATTTAGTGGCCTCTGAGACAAGAACTTTTGTAGAAGTAGTTTATTTTAGAGACAATATTACAGAATACACAAGACAATGAAAGATGTTGTAAGAGATGTAGGAAAGCCAATAAAAATGTATACTGGTAAACAGACTACTGTATACTGGAACAAAACAGGAGGAGAGGAAAAGTCTGTATCACTTCCCAGGAGGCAAAGTTTGAAAGATGACAACCCCACACACTTCCTGTGTGCATCTTTTACACACACAGTCTATGGTAATAAAAATCTATCCCCAGCCAAAGAAGGTCAGGAAGTGACAAGAATTTCTGATAACTGTCAACTGCTGCTTTCAAGTGTCACATGCTGAAAACACAATGTGACAATACCAGCCAACTACATAGAGTGTAACCTAGGAGACTTAGTGGTTAGTATATTTCCTTTATGTTTCAGTCTTTATCAAAATTAGTGATTTTCTAAAATGAAAATAATAAATAAGAAAATACATGTATGAAAATTATTTTTATTTTTCATACATATATTATACAGAAGAGAGGAGGTTAAGAGAAAAATCAAATGAACCTGATTAAGAAGTAGGTAGAAATGATGATGGTTAATTTGCAAGAAAATAAAACATTAGAAATGCTGTGTTAATCCCTTCATGAATCTAAGAAAGTTCATTAGAAATGAGACCTGGAGTTTTTTATTTGTTAGACTAAGGCTGCAGTTAAAGTACTTAACCAAAATCAAACTATACAATGACCATGATTAACCTTGAAAACTATCTTTTGTTTGTTCTGCTGGCTTTTAAGGTTTTCATTGTTTGTGAATTAGTTGTTTTACATCTGAAAATATATAACAGGAAAAATATATCTGCTTATTTAGAGTATCTGAAATATTTTAATACAATAAATGGTTCAGATAGAAAACTTCATGTACACAGTTTTAAATATCATATATCCAAAATGCCAAAGTAAATGCTTAGAAAGGAGTTTTCAACCACATGGCATGTTAATCTCTTTTATTTAAAAGAAACAATTTCATCCACAACATACAAAGCCCATAGAATAAAAATGAACATTTATATCTTTAAGTACTTTCACACATGTTAATTTACTTGCTTTCTTAAGGGCCCTGTGATGTACTGCTATGCTTTCAACCTCTTTTTACAGATAGTAAGGTATTAAAGCCACCCAGACCTCAGGTAAGTACTTTTCTCAGGGTTGCATAGCTAGTAATAATGGGCTGGATTTACAACCAGGCAGAGTGCTGTGGGAAGCCTGCCAGGGCTTCAGTCACTCCTGAACTACTTGTTACTAGAGATTTCTAACAAGATGTACTGAAGTTGGTTGAAATATTGCCAGGCCCTGGCCAACTGAAAAGGAACTTCTTATTCTTTTCTTATACACCCGTAACGTTTCCTCTTCCTGATCCTTCTTCAAATTTCTTTGCCCTTATTACTCCAGACAGCAGACCCTTATATTTCAACAGACTATAGTGTAGTTCTATAGTGTATAGTGTATGTATGGACATAAACATTTTGAGATGTAGCACTCCAGGATTATTGCATGTTCAAACACATGAACATTTGGGGATCTCTGTAACTGAGAACTTCAGCACAGAGAAGTAAAGGTTATCATCAATAAAAATATACATAAAATGTGTCAATATCAATAATGCTGAAATGTATGTAATCTCTAGAATAATTAACACATTTGCTCCTCTACCTAATCATTATAATGAACTTATGACAAATCAGGGCATCCATTATCATCACTGGTTGCATATAGACAAGGATTGGAGAGCCTCACAGTATTACAACTATTTCAGGAGAACAATGATCAGGCTAACGTGAATATAGATCTCATACAGTTGCCTGATTGTTGATTTTAGGCGAAGGGTTTAGCATCTTTCTGTTCTCTTTTGTAAAATCAAAACATTCCTAGTACCCATGACATTATTTATTAGGAGCTGTAAATAAAATGGGTTAGAGCTAGAGTGGTGGCTCAGCATAAGCAGCAGTACAGTAACTACTAGGGAAGCAAATCCTTTCACTTAACCAATGAGTATTGGATTTATCTCATTGCCCAGTTCATAGAGAAAGTAAGAGGTCAAGTGGACCTAAAATATGGGATCTGCTTGTGCTAATCCGCTGGGTTTGCTAATACAAAATACCACAGATGGGGTGACTTAGAAGTAGTTGATTTTTTTTTTTAAGTGGCTCTGGAGATTAGAAGTCAGATCAGGACAACAGGAGGTGCTGATTGTGTGGAGGGCATCATGCTGATTTTCAAACTACAGGTTTCTCATTTGGCAGGAAGAGAAAGACCACAGTTGGAACATTTGGTAACTCATTTCTGAGATATTAGCTCTACAAAGTAATGTTTTAGAATAGTTGGCAAACAAGAACAACCAGTCAGATTACTATATTAGGTAAATGATTATGAAAACAGGGAGTGTTTTCTTGTTTTGTATGCATTGACTGTATCCCTTATCAGACCCTTTATATTTATTCCTAAGAAAAGCAAACAATCAGCTGTCTTTAAATGTTGCTATGAAATCAGCTACATTTGCATATGTTCCCTTTGGGCACTCATTTCCACATTCCTCTAAAAGCTATGTGTGCAGCTCCTGTGATGCCATCTAACCATTTCTTTTTACTTTATTCTGTGAGATGAAAAAAATAAAACTAATTATGGGCTAATGAAATTCTAATACTGCTCAAGAGAATCTGTTGCTGAATAACTGACAAAATAATACTGCAAATTCTATTCATATGTCCTGTTTCCCTTCATTGCCAGGCAATATTATGGGACAATCGTGATTACAATACCCTGGGGGCATTCTCTGAAAAGCAAGCCTGTTCTTATTTAAATATTGTTTATTCAGGTATTCATTATAATGAGATAATGATCTCACTGGGAATGAACTATTGAGTGAGATGATCTAGCTGTTTATGAAGTTGTTCTACAGCAAAAATAATCACAGATGTAGTAGTCACTGAAACAGATAGTGAATAAATACAAAGCTAATTTTCAAGTCATTTACACATTTAAAATTTAGGTTTTAACCTCATTATTTTATCACATCCAATATAAAATTAAACATAGGCTTTGTCCTGATAAGTGAAATAATTTGCACACAGCAATCATAGCAAGACTAACTTTAATGTTTCTGAGAAGTTAATACTGATGTACAATTTTAGTGTTAGCCTGAAAGGGTAATTCAGTTTTTCTGTTAAAATTAGTGATTAACTCGCTGCTTGAATAGTGTTGTGTGTCTAATAAAATACTATTTATTTTAGCAATAATATTTGCTTACCACTGTGTTGAACATTGGACTATTAGAGCATATAAAACTTCTAAAATGGGCTGGAAAGATGGCTTATTGGTTAAGCACTTGCCTGTGAAGTCTAAGGACCCCAGTTCGAGGCTCAATTCCCCAGGACCCATGTTAGCCAGATGCACAAGGGGGCGCATGCTTCTGGAGTTCGTTTGCAGTGGCTGGAAGTCCTGGTGCGCTCATTCTCTCTCTGTCTCTCTGTCTGCCTCATTCTCTCTCCCTCCCTCTCTCTCTCTCTCTCTCTCTCTCTCTCTCTCTCTGTCACTCTCAAATAAATAAATAAAAATGAACAAAAAAATAAAGAAAACTTCTAAAATGTGATAACATCAGAGGCTTCTTCCTCTCTGTGACAAGAGCAGATCAAGCCTGTGTGTACATGTCCCCTGCACCTGAAATAATGATATAATTATTTGACTTTGGGAATTTCTTGACTCTAAATGGCTTATTCAAAAAGTAAACATGGGCACTGGGGAAATACCTCAATGGATAAAATATTTGTAGTGCAAGTATGAGGAGCAGAATTCAGATTCCTGTGATAGGCTAGGCAGTCAGGGTAACAGAACCACAAAATTGAATGGTATTTTTATTCCTTGACTAAAGCAGGAAATGTCCTTAATCTTATAGAAATCTAAATGCTACACTCTCCAGGAAAGGTGTGTGCCAACCTGTTCTTCCTTAGGTATTACCTCCCAATTTAAAAAACCCAGATCTGGGCTGGAGAGATGGCTTAGTGGTTAAGGCATTTGCCTGCAAAGCCAAAGGATCCAGGTTTGATTCTCTAGGACCCATGTAAGCCAGATGCACAAGGGGGCACATGCATCTGAAGTTTGTTTGCAGTGGCTGGAGGCCCTGGAGTGCCCATTCTCTTGGTCTGTCTCTCTTTCTCTCTGCCTCTTTCTCTTCCTCAAATAACTAACTAGCTAACTAACTAACTAAATAAATAAATGAAATATATTTTAAAAAACCCAGATCTGAGTCTCAAGTCTTCTCATACCCCCTCTTGCCTCCCTGGGAAAAAGCTTCACCTTGCTTCCTTTTCTTATATTCCAGTCTAAATCCTTCTTCTTTTCATCCTTCTAAAGCTTTAAGATGTAATAAAATCTTTCTGAAACTTATCCTCTTTATTGTTGTATATAAGAACTACTGATTTTTATGTGATTATTTTGCATCTTACTGAAAGTAGTTATTAGCTCTAGGGGTTTTCATGTCTTTTAGGTATAGAATCATGTCATCCGCAAATAAGGAGAAGTTGACTTCTTTCTTTCCTAATTTTGTTCCTTTTATATCTACTTGTCTTATTGCTCTAGCTAGGACTTCAAGCACAATATTGATTAGAAAAAGTATGAGTGGGCATCTTTGAATGGACTCTGATTTTAGGACAAATGATAGTAGCTTTTCTCTTTTAAGATAGTGTTGACTGTAGGCTTATCATTTATGGCATTTATTATTTTGAACTATGTTCCATTTATTCCTACTTTTTCTAAGACTTTCATAGTGAAGACATCTGGAATTTGGTTGAATGCCTTTTATTTAAAAAATAAGCACACACACACACACACACACACACACACACACACACACACACACACACATATATATCCACACAGACATATCTATATATATTCATATATTTATATGCATATATATATATATACATATACATAATTTACTTATTCATTTATTTATTTATTTCCTTATGCGCAAGTAGAGAGGAGCAGAAGAGACACAGACCAAGACCCAGGACCTCCAGCCACTCAAATGGGCTCCAGGTGCATGTGCTACTTTGTGCACCTGACTTAATGTGGGTACTGGGGAATCAAACTTAGGTTGTTAGACTCTGCAGACAAGTACCTTAAAAAATGATCAATATCTCTAGCCCCGTGGGTACCTTTTCTCCATCAGTTGAATGTTAATGTAATTTATATTCTTAAATTTATTATATAGCATATTTCTTAATTTACTTTAAATTTGACAATCTGAGTGGCATAAAGTCATATTTCATTTATTTTAATTGCATTTTCTTAATAATATTAGAAAGTTTAACATCTTAGAATATTAGCAATATGAGTTTACTTCCTGATAAAATATATATTTATTCATGTTGTTCTTTTTTTTTGGTTTTTCGAGGTAGGTCCACTCTGATCTGGAATTAACTCTGTTGTCTCAGGGTGGCCTTGAACTCATGGCCATCCTCCTACCTCTGCCTCCTGAGTGCTGGGATTAAAGGCATGCACCACCATGCCGGGCTCATTTTCTTTAATGACTCTATTATTATTTTTCACAAAAGTTAAATATTTTTGCATTAATCACTTATAGTGAAAATATATTCTTCCAGTATGGTGTTAGTGAGATAATTTATTTATAGTCTAATGAATAATAATAATTGAACATAGAATACTGGGTAGATATTATTCAATTTATTTTTTCTTGTGTCTATAGTTACTTTGAGTAATTGGTATCCATTGACAAGTAACTTATTATTTCCCTAGGTGTTGTTTTAAAATTTATTTATGCCATTTATTTCATTCATATACTGGAATATTTATGATACATATATTTGGCACTACCAGGGTATGAACTGAAGTCTAAAGAATGAATATCATTCAAGTATCCTACCATTGAACTATTCTCCAGGTGTATTTGTACTTTTTCTTTTGTGACAGAATTCCCCTGAGCTATACACAGTGTCTATGAGCTCCATAGCCATGAATGGGCTTAAATCTTCAATCTGAGCTGGAGAAATTGTTTGTGGTTAAGGCCCTTGCCTGTGAAACCTGACAACCCAGTTTCCATTCCCCAGTACCCCCCAAAAGCCAGATGAACAAGGTGGTGCTTGTGTTTGGAGTTCATTTGTATTGACTGCAGGCCCTGGTTTGCTAATTCTCGATGCATCTCTCTCTCTCAAATTAAAAAAAAAAAAATAAAGTAAAGTAAAATTGAAGTTAAGAAAAAAACTTCAATCTGTCTGCCTCAGCTTCCATAATGCCTGGAACACCAGGTCCAGCTTTGATCATGTCTTCTGTGTAATTTATACTTCCCAATATTCTCTCTCTCTCTCTCTCTCTCTCTCTCTCTCTCTCTCTCTCTCTCTCTCTCTCTCTGTGTGTGTGTGTGTGTCCCTTAGTCTGTGGATTTATTAATTTATCAATTTAAGAAAAAGCAAAGCAATACATCTAGGAGCACATTTTATACATGTGAGTATTTTGTTTTCTTTTTTTGAGGTAGGGTTTCACGCTAGTCCAGGCTGACCTGGAATTCACTCAGTATTCTCAGGGTAGCCTTGAACTCACATTGATCTTCCTACCTCTGTCTCCCGAGTGCTGGGATTAAAGGCATTCTCCACTATGCCCAGATACATGTGAATTTTTCATAGCCAACTAATGAGCCAAGGTATCACATACACCTCATTATAATTTTTTGTATCTTCCCTTTTTCTTAAACTCCTTATTCACTCTCCTTGTGGTGCTAATAAGGGATTTTTCATTGCTGTTTGTACTTATTTTATTCTCCCCATGTTTATTCAAATATCTAAAAATCTTTCTTCAATTTCTAGATAATTTAATGCCTATAATACTTATAAATATACAATTTTTACTGATTTGATTTTGTTGTATTTTCTCATTTTTAAAATGCTTTGATTTTACTCTACCTGGGACACTGCTGAGTTTTTTTCTTTCTTTCTTTTTTTTCCCCCCAGGTAGGGTCTCACTCTAGCCTCCTATTATCAGGGTCTTCTGTAGGTAGGACTACTTTTATGAGATACATCAGAAAAGCACATGGCCAGCTTTCATGAGCAATGTTTAGATTGCATACATTCATTCATCTGCTTAGTAAATATTTATTGGATGTTTTATCCTAGTTCTAATATAGCAATGATACATTATGCTCTATTTCTATATTCATTAAGCAGTCCCATTCTTTAGAAAAATTAATTATTTTACATTTATGTAAAATACTATACAAATAAATTATAAAGCATTGTTGCTTACTACAAAATTGTCAGCCTAGTGATTTTCTACACTTTTACTCATATGAGTACTGAGCTATAAGCTCCATTCATGATACATGCTATTGAATGGTAACAATCTTAAATTGCTGAGTCCCTTCACAACAAGTGTATTAGCTATTAAGTGTGAAGTTATCAAATTATTAATTATAAATACTTTTGAAAAAGCTAAACATGTGTCATTACTCTTGTATGCTATGCTGAGACTAGGTGCCTATTGTTATTGTCAGTGCCTATGTTATATAGACTGAGTGCATAGGCAAGAGATGAAAACCTAAATATTCATTATGTGATCAAGCCCTTCTTTCTTCTTCTTCCTCTCTCTAGACAGTGAAAACATGTAGGTGATGTATAGGTCAATATCTCGTATTAGTATTGTTGTCCAAAACCAAAGCCACTACCCACATTGGCTATTAAATACTTACAGTGTGATTTCTTCAAATTGACCTGTTTAAAAATAAAAATATCAGATGGTGAAGATATAGGATGCAAACTTTCTGGTTAATTTCACATTGGTTACACATTCAAGATATAATATTCTGGATATTTAGCTTAAATAAAATATGAAATTGTTTTTGTCTTTGTAAAGATGACTAGTAAAGTATTTAAAATTATATATCTTGTCCATACCATATTTTTTTCTTATCATTTTTGGGTGTGTGCGGTGTGTGCACAGATGTGTAAACTTCATGCACAGGCATGCAGAGACCAGAGGAGAACATTGAGTGTCCTCTTCTGCCACTCTTAAGTTTTATTTCCTGGAGACAGAGTCTTTTACAGAGTCTGGAGCTGGCATGTTTTGTAATATTCCTAAAATGAAAGCCTCAGAGATTCTCTTGTACCTCCACCTCAGTTCTGGGGTTCTAGATGTGCCTAAGTATGTCTGGCTTTATATGTAGATTCTGAAGAATTGAAATCAGATCTTCATGCTTCTATAACAAGAGTTCTTACACCCTGAGACATCTAAAACAATCTCTCATATCATATTTCTAATTCAAAAGATGTAGTCAGACCTTAGTTTTAATGTAAAAGTATAACATTTAAATTTCTTAATTTTGTAATTTTACAAGATGATGCTCATTAATGGGGTATAATTTACTCAAGGCCATGGCCTAGAATAACCTTATGAATGAGACTGTGACCAGAGCTTTGCCATCTATGATCTTCTACTGAACTGATTTTATGAGCAGCCCTGAAATCCTTCAGAGGGAAACACATTAATATAAAAACTGTTGGAGATGTCTTAAAATAGAGAAGAAAAATGAACATAAAAGTTTACTGCTTGCTTCAAACCACTTTCTCTTAGCACTGGTTCAAGGAAACAGAAATATCCTATATAAGAAACATTTTGGCATCTTATGGAGAAACAAACCAGATATCTAAGAATAGTCAACTAAATCAAAATTTTATATAATTTCACATTTGGTTATAAATTAGGGTTGAGATATCATCCTTTGGAAGAATAGATGAGACAGTTTTCTTCTGTGATTTTTCATTGCATATTTATAAGTTAAATTAAATTCTATATTTTAGACCCATAGTCATTCACCACTAAGTTTGTGGGCTATTAATCATATTTATTGCTAAAATAAAATTAATTGAAATTTTTAAAACAGTATATAATTAATAAATGGGTGATGTTTTATTTATAATATGCTTGTTAAAGTTAAATTAGACAAAATGAGTCCATTTAAAACATTTTGAGAGATGGGAAGATGGCTCAGTTGTTAAAAACACTTGTTTGCAAAGCCTGACAAACCGGGTTCAATTCTGCAGTGCACACGTACTAGCAAGTGCACAAAATAATGCATGCAGCTAGAGTTTGTTTGCCATGGCAGAATGCCCCGGTGAGTCCATACTATTCTTTTGCTCTCTCCTTCCCCTCTTCTCTTTAAATACATAAATAAATATAAAAGTTTTGGAAGCCAGAGTGGGCTCAGCAATTAAGGCACTTGCCTGAAAAGCCTAACAACCCAGGTTTGATTTCCCAGTACATATATAAAGCCAGATACACAAATTGGTTTATGCATCTAAAGTTTGCAGTGGTTAGAGGTCCTGGTGCACCCGTTCTCTCTTCCCCCCTTGTAAATAAACAAAATACTTAAAAAAATTGAAACCAACAATGGTCTCAATGATATAAAGGAAAGGGTCATTCAGACACACCATGAAAAGTTACTTGGACCCATTAAGAAGAATCTGTGAAGAGTAGTTCTTACCTGGGATCTGCTTTCCCAAGATGACAGCTTGTATTTCAATGTTTTATCCTGTTAGGTAAATATCTTGTTTTATTCTGTTATTTAAATGACTTCTCTTGCAATTTAATTTACACTTCAATTGGCAGCTCTGTGAACCCAACTGAGACATAGAATTCTCCATCTCCCTGAGTCATTCCTGGAATTAGTCACTTTTTATTTTTTAAAAAAAAAATTTTTGGTTATTTATTTCTTCGAGAGCAACAGAGAAAGAGAGAGAGAAAGAGAGAGAGAGAGGGAGAGAATGGGCACACCGGGGCCTCCAGCTCCAGCCACTGTAAACGAACTCCAGATGCATGTGCTCACTTGTGCATCTGGCTAACGTGGGTACTGGGGAATCGAACCTTGAACCAGGGTCCTTAGGCTTCAAAGCCAAGCACTTAACCACTAAGCCATCTCTCCAGCCCATATTATTTTTAATATATTTTATATCTTTATTTATTTAAGAGAGAGATAGAGGGGAAAAAAGAGGTAGAGATAAAGATAGAGATAGAGTTAGAGAGAGAGAGAGAGAGAGAGAGAGAGAGAAAATGGTTGCATCTGGGCTTGCAGCAACTGCACAGGAACTCCAGAAGCATGTGCCATCTAGTGCATTTGGCTTATGTGGATATTGGGGAGTCAACCCTTGTTCTCAGGGTTAGCAAGGACGTTCACCAGTAAGCCATTTCTCCAGTACTTATGTTTTGTATTGTTAAGATAAAAGATTAATTAGACCCTAGATATTGATATTAATGACTCAGGAAGCAGAGTGATAAATTTAAAAAAAAAAATAAGTCATTTTGTCTTTAAAGAGATGTCCTTATAATTTATTAACTCCACTACCTCTCACTGATCAGAATTTGGTCATGTGTTCACTTCACTGGTAGAAAATCAGAAAGTATATTTTTCTTATTTTTTCATTAATTTATTTGTATCATTTTATTTTTTGTTCTGATCATCAAAATTATGCTAAAGATTGATGCTTTATATTAAAAAACATTAGAAAATAGATATGTACATAGCCATGATATGTAATTTTGCTTCTTAAGTATCTGTGTATACCTGTGTTTCCTGAAATTTTTATCTAGTCAATTTATACACTAAAAGTCAAAAACATCTGTATATTATCTGTCTTTTCCTGCAGTCTAGACTGATTTTGTTTGTGATTTGAAGGGTTAGACTAACAAGACAAGTTATTGGTTGCTAGGGCAGAAAAATCCAGGAAGTGGGAAAATTAAAATGTCATTTTCAGCAGAAATGAAAAGAACAAGAAATTCAGAGGTTAATTGTAGATTAATCTGCTGTGTAAGAACAGTGACAATGCTTAACCCTTGTTTTGTGCTTCATTGTTCTCAACTGCTTACATTTAAGGACCAAATTAAAAATATATATATATATATATCTTTTTTCGACATGCTATGTTTTCTGTCAACATTGAGACTCCAGGGTGGGTTTTTAGTCTTCATCAGTATAAGTTTTGTTATTATTTTGTTAACAATGCCTCTGAAATTTGTTTATTATGTGGTGTTTGTGTGTTTGTTTGTTTTGTTACCCTACCCAGCTACAAGTATTCATGCCTAAAACTCTGAGCCAAATTGCTCAGACTACTGAGTGTGGAAAACACATGAGACTCACCCAAATATGGTTGTCTACAGCCTGTAGAAGGAACTTTAAAAGGAGGATGGATAGCCATTTTACAAGGTTTATGATCTCACATAGCAAAGAGACAATTTTACCTCACATTGTTTGAGATTGCCAATATCACCTAATAGGAATAAACTGTAGGAAGGTATGTACTGATGATACTCGGGAGAAAGAAACAACAAAGCAAATACCTTTTCTACCAAGTATAGATGCCTCAAATCTAGAAATTTTCTAGTGATATTTCCTCAGTAGTTTCAGAGCAATTATGGCCAGAATTCCTACAGTATAGGATATTAATTCTGGTAATCTCCAAGACTCCATCTAACTTTGCTTTCTATGTTTCTGATTGTATGAAACCATAGACAGGACCTAAGAAGTATTGATTCAGAAGAACTCGGGAAGACATGAAGAATCAACTACTGTAACATATTGTGCTGCCTTGAAGCTGCCACGAAAAATTTGTTTGACTACCTTAAGAGCAGCCAAAAAGTTAGGATGCTTACATCACCACCTGCTATTTGGCCTTTTATCTGCAGGAATTCATGCACAGGTTTATAGAGTTGTCTTTACACAGAAGGTCTTCACAAGTTACATTATGTTCTTTAGAAAATGTATCTTATACATAGCCATATACATGTGTTTTTTGTAAATAAATTTTGTTAGTGACAAGATTTATATTGGTGGACATTACAGAGGAGTGAAAACGAGTTACATTTCAATTTATTATAATATATCCTAAAGCTTCCTATTCATCATGCATTAATTATTCATTTGAACAAAACATTAATTTCAAATGTGACTTTCTTCACATTTAGCTATTTGTGTTGAATTCCTTAGTATAGTTATTGGGCTATAACAAATTTGATGAGTTTTCAGCAACATATGTGGACTTTCAAAAATGTAAATGCATCTAAGGAGAGAGTAAAACATTTTTCATTCCTTAGAACTTTAGTAATTTTTCCATGCCTACCTTGTCATATTTTGAATTAGCATTAAAGATGACAGAATGAATACGTTATGCACAGGCAGTACTGAGGCACACTCATCCAGCAGGTGGCAAATAGGCAGCAGTATGTTGGAGTATGACTGACAAGGAAAGACACTGATAGTAGAGGACAGAAATACTACATTCTAAAGAAGCAGAGAAATGCACCAACATTTATTTTCTCCACCAGAAAGATATGAGTGAGACTCAAAGTACAGGAAGAAGACAGTTGAATAAATGACCTCTGCTTACTGTTTTCCTTGGGAGCTCTTCGTAACTGCTATCAGCACTCAATAAACCATGACCACAGTAGATGCAAGATTTTTTTCTGTTTGTTTGTTTTAAAGATCATGTTTCAACATCTTATTTAAGAGCAAAAGTGGAAAGTGTGGATACATTAACAATTCTCCAATGGGAAAGGTCTACACAACAGAATATAGCTGATCATTTCATAAATGAAATTCTATTATGTAACAACATGAACAAGGAGGACATTATGTTGTGAGATAAGCTAAACAAAGAAACACAGGTACTGTATAATGTCACAGATACATGTAATCTGAAAATGTTGAACTCATGTAAATAAAGAGCAGAATGGTAGTTACCAGGGCCTGAAGAGGAATGAGGGCAAATGAGGAAATAATGGTCAGAGTACAAAGCTTCAACTGAATAGGAAGAATAAGTTCAAGAACCCAATTATACATCATAGCTATATTTAGTCACAATGCTTAGAATTCTTAAAAGTCCCTAAAAGACTATATTTATTTTAAGTGTCTCAACATAAAAAGAAAAGGTAACTGTTAGGAAACACATGTAATTACGTAAGATAAGTCTGTATTTATTAGCTTTATTTAGTCTTTCCACAGAGAACATATTAAAATAACATGCCATATCAAATGAATGCATGACATTTTCATTTGACAGTTATGAAATGTCATAATTTGGTGCTTAAGTAATGACATAGTGGGTAAAAAGCTTGACAACCAAGTATAAGTAGCCAAGATTGGATTCCCAAGACCCACTTAAAATGCTAGTCTTAGCAGCTCCTGAATTTAAATTCCAACACTGGGAAGGTAAGTTTATAAGGAAGCTAAGTTTATACTTAGCTCATCTTGCCAAATAAGTATTACTGAAATTCCATGCAACAACCTATCTCAAAGAAGTCAGAGAAAGCCATTGAGGAAGATCCTTGACTTCAAACTCGGGTCAACACACACACACACACACACACACACACACACACACACACACATATATATATATACCACACACACACATACACCTGCAAGAAAAGAAGTTGTGGTGGTGGGAATGTAAATGGTCCTATATCCTCAGATAATTTTGATTTACCTTCCTATCTAATGTACAATAGGTGGAGTTCTGCTGGAGGATGTTTGTGACTAGAAGCAGATCTTGGCTCCAGCCCTAGGTTTGTGCTCACAGTTAAGGTCATACTTACAGGTGTAGACTGTTATCACTCAGACTATGGATGTAATATTAAATGAGCCAGTTTCTTCCACTACGATGAAGTTTCTCCTGGAATCTTTAAGCCTGAAATAAACCCTTTGCTTTTACAAGCTACTTTTGGTCAGATGTTTGTCCTGGCAATCAGAATATAACTCAACAGGAGTATACTTTCAAAATATAGGCACAGAACCAGGCACATAATCACATATTTATTTCAAATGAAAGAAGCAGCAGTCATAACAAAGTTTTGCAAGTTGCGAGATTCAGATTCTTTCTCATGTACTATTGTGGTCCATTTTCCAGAGGTTAAACACGGTGACTGCAACTTGACTCGCCTGCCACACCTTGAACACTGCAGTTCTAGGTTACATCTAAAGCTGGCCTGGTATATGCAAGTTTCATTAAATGTAAGCAAATCTATCTCAAAAGTGAACAAACTTAAAAGTAATAGACAGAAGGTCTGCTGTGTATATTTCAGATTTGGAAAATTTGAAGAAATCATATTGAAATGAAGTAGGTGAACCAGGCCCTGATTTTGACACAGTTGAGTTTTAATTCTGACTCTGCTACTGACTAGCTACACAGGCTCAGGTATATAGCAAACTCTACAACTCACATTTTTTACTATATAAAATGGTGAATTTAACATTATCTATGATTTAATTTTATGGTGAAAACTAAATATGAGCAAGCAAAGACTTTTAGAGA
The DNA here is from genome assembly GCF_020740685.1 of Jaculus jaculus. Classification (NCBI taxonomy): domain Eukaryota; kingdom Metazoa; phylum Chordata; class Mammalia; order Rodentia; family Dipodidae; genus Jaculus; species Jaculus jaculus. The sequence continues at coordinate 58,953,539 of NC_059110.1, read as the reverse complement.
AGTGATTTCAAAAATATATTCTATACATTTTCATCTCCCTCCTCATGATGCATTATCATAAATGCTTTTGGCACAATCCCAGTGAGAACAGAGATTTGCAAACCTAAATCTGCATTTAGGCTAGGATCTATAAGCTGTTATGGAGTAAGTCATATGAATCATCTAGGTAGGCCTTCAGCTTGCTGAGACTCTCATGCAGATGGTCACATCCCATCTCCCCATGCTTACCAGCAGTCCTACTACTTACCTGGAAGCCTTTTCCTATTGGCTGCCAGCATCCATGTTGAACAAGCCTGTGACACTCAGTTCTTGTCACACCAGCTATTGAATATTTTGAAAATCTTCAGAACTGAATAATAGCTCCTACTATTTGCTTTTACTTTTAGAAATGGGGAGACTAGAATTGAATATAATCACTTGTTCAAAGATTACAAAGGGAGGTGGGGGCATGGATATAATGAGCTGTTCACCTCTAGGCATAGGGCTCCTTCCATGACATACAAATTGGTGGTTCTTTTCACAGTTAATCTAATCTCAAGTCATCTTGAATGAGAGAATGAAAGTCATATTAATAAGGCTGGATTGATTTCATAGATATTCTCACAGGCAAAATATACACTATTCTTCCTTCCCTTCCAGCCAGAAATCACCAATGAGATTAGAGTGAATTCTAGAACAAGTCAGAAGTGAGAGTGGGAGTATGTGGCTATGGTATCTTGTACCCTCAGTGATAACAGAGACTTAAAGTAACTGGTACAGAAAAAAGGAATAATCCCAGCTGCTTATACTAAGGAAGCAATGATTTGTAAACATGGAATCTACAAGAAAACAATTTTATTCAAGCCTCCTCTCCTTTTTCCCTTTCACCTCCACCCCACATCCCGTCACTTCTCAGATGGAACTGAACTGAATCCACAGCATAGTAATAGGGGTAAATGGATATCCAGCATTAACTCTGTTTCGTGCAACTTTTTATCTTCCCTACACAATGTGGACTTTGATAAGAAACCATGCACAGTGAGAATTTCATGGGTGTCTATCGAACTCCTTCAATCATCCTCAGTTAAGGAAAAAGTTGAAGGGTGTGGCAGAAATGATTTGCATCCTTCAGAGTTGGCACAGCTGAAAACTCCTATTCCCTTTTTATACTGGACTTCAGAATAAGCTCACTTGCACAGAGCACAGACTATAAAGCACACAAACTGGGTATACAGCCAGAAGACCCAGCATGTCACTTTCTATCTCTGATTTTTGAGTAAATTGTTGCACTTCTCTGAAATTCAGAGGAGAAATGAAGCACTTTTTGTTTCCTGCCCCCCCCAAAAAAAACAAAAACAAAAAATCATGAAACAAAATTGTTATGTGCTCTTGTGTTTTATCTGCCCAGAAAAATCACCAGTTTTAGGTAGTCACAATGCTTTGAATTACGTGTCCCCTATAAACTCGTGTGTTTTGAATGCTTGTTTCCCAGCTGATGACAATTTAGGAGGTGGAGCCTTGCCAGCGTAGGTGTGTCACTGGGGGAAGAGGGGATCGTTACCTTGAGGTTTATTAATCTTCACAGTTTGCCAGGGTTAGTTAGCTCACTCTCTTAATGTTGTTTTCACATGCTGTGGCAAAGGTGATATCCAGCCTCTGCTTTCCCATTTTTTCTCTGCCATCATGACTGTAAGCCAAAATGAACAATATTCCTCCCATCAGCTGCTTTTGGTTGGGAGCTTTGCAGTATAAATGGAAGGTAACTGCAATAGTGCTATTATTATGTTATTGTCAATGTTATTCCTGATGCCAGCCATTATAACTGACTTAAGTAGAACGTAAATATTCATGTTAAAAACGAAAGTTCTCAAAACATCAGGTTATTGCTCACAAGAATTTCTTTTTCAAGAAATTTGATTTACCAAAGTACTTCCTCCAGTTTATTTAATTGCATGAGTATTATACAAGAGGGAATCTAGGCTCTCACACAATAAATTTCTTCCCTCAAGTGACATATGATTTTTCATACTGAAACTGACAAGTGGCACAGCCAATCAGAGTCTGAAATGTGAGGTCCCATTTGCTGAAGTTGCTTGCTGAGAGTCACCAATAAAACTGCAGATATACAACAGAAGCAGGCAGGTGATGGCTGAAGGTCTTTCTCTGCCTTAATGGAAGTGAGAACAGAACACATTCACAGAATTCTGGAAAGATAGTGCCAGAGAAAGGAAAAGTCCTGTAAAGAAGAGGAGAAAGGGACAAAAACAAGAACCCCAAGATTTCTACTTAAAACACCAGCTAATGGGTTCCTAAATCATGACCTACTGACATGAAATGTAAAGCCAGAAAAAGAAAACATTTTGAAAAGATCAAGCTGCAGCTGGGCATGGTGGTGCATGTCTTTAATCCAAGCACTCAGGAGGCAGAGGTAGGAGGATCACCATGAGTTTGAGGCCAAACTGAGACTGCATAGTTAATTCCAGGTCAGCCTGGACCAGAGTGAGACCCTACCTTGAAAAACAAACAAACAAACAAACAAAAAACCTGCAAGATATTTATTTCCCCTTTGATAACATTTTTAAATATATTGTTGCTTTAATAAAAGGGAAACCCCACTTAAGTTCTAAGCAGGCTACTTTCTAAACTAAAATTCCATTCAAGAATGATGAAGGGTGAATGGGTTTTATGAATTCTGTATGAAGGTGACCAAGAGAAAGAGAGAAGTTCATTAATCAGTTATTCCTTCATTTATCCATTCCTTTTTTTTTTTTTTTTTTTTATAGCACCGTAACAAATCACCTTAAGGAAAACCTTTCAAGAAGGTGGTTTTACTTTAGTTGAAGACAACCCAGAATGAAAAAGCTACTTGGAATTTATATTTGACTTTAAAAATACAACAACTATAAATGTCTCCATGTGATTCCTTGTGAGTTCCTAAAAGAAAGCCGTGTTTAGTCATTTTAGCGTAGACTTAATGAAATGTTTTACATTAGCACACACTTAAAACATATGGCTTTAGGGTAAAGCTTGTTCAACCCCTGCAGTGTGCTCTGCCCATATTATTATTATTTGTTGTTGTTGTTGTTGTTCATTATTTATTTATTTATTTGAGAGCGACAGACACAGAGAGAAAGACAGACAGAGGGAGAGAGAGAGAATGGGCACGCCAGGGCTTCCAGCCTCTGCAAACGAACTCCAGACGCGTGCGCCCCCTTGTGCATCTGGCTAACCTGGGAGCTGGGGAACCAAGCCTCCAACCGGGGTCCTTAGGTTTCACAGGTTAGCGCTTAATCGCTAAGCCATCTCTCCAACCCGAAAAATGTTTTGTTTTGTTTTGTTTTGTTTTTAAATGAAAGATTATAATAAAGGTAACAAGCATTTGGCTTCCTTGAAATTTTAATGAGCTTTAACTTAATTACAACACCTGCAGTTCCTGGGCCATAGCATATGCACTTATTTGCCATTTTTATTCCAAGGATCAATCAAGAAAGAATCAAAAATATTCAATACACATGCCATATCTGATATTTTTATCACCAGCAAAGAAGTCTTTACACTCTCCCCTACAAATGATTTTACTTATATCATCATTATTTGAATGTTTGTGTCTCTACAACTCATGCTAAGGTTTAGCTGTGGTTATAAAGATTTTGAGATTGCAGAGGATGGAAGTTTGCTCTCTCTCTTTCTTTGCTTTTCCATTTTACTGTTATACAAAGATGAATCTTAATCTGCTTAGGAGGATGCATCCTTTAGGGCACCATCTTGGAAGTAGAGACTGGACCCCAAGAAGACACTGACTTATGGGACTTAGACTCCAGGACCCTGAGAAATAAATTTCAGCTTTTATGAATCATCCAGACCCAGAGAGTCTGTTATAGCAGCACAACATCAACCCATATACATATCAATAGGTTTATCTCACCAGATGTTTTAAGTAATAATTCTATAAAAAGTTCTTTAATTTAGAATTTCTCAACTTCTCTCATATTGACATTTTTGGTCAGATAATTCTTTTTTTTTTTAAATTTAATTTATTAGTTTTCTTTTCAGCAAATACAGGCAGTTTGGTACCATTGTTTAGGCTCATCCATGATCTACCCCCTCCCATTGGACCCTCCTTGTTGATGTAAATGGGTCGTACATTATGGAGTTAGCCCACAGTTATTGGTACGATAAATGTCTCTGCATATCATGACACAACATGTGACTCTGACATTCTTTCCGCCGGCTCTTCTGCAAAATTTCCCTGAGCCATGTTGAGTTCATTTTTGGTCTGCTTCAGTGTTGAGCCTCTGGCTCTCTGATTTGGTAGGAGTTATTTTTTCTCTGTGTTGGTCTCCTTCCCCTTTGTGCTGGTATCCGGTTCATCAGGAAAACAGCACCCTTGCTTGTTTTGCCAATTGTCCTTAGTTTCAGTTGGGCCCCTTTTGAGGTATGTTCAGGTAGCTCTCTCCTTAGGATCTGCATCTATCTGAAAAAGAGAAGCAGATTCTCCAACGGAGAGTAAGTTAGCACCTGGAAAATTGAGATAACAATTACTTTTTTGATAGAGAGTTTGATAGGTGTAGGCCCTCTTGTACCCCATGATTGATGGTAGCTTGGTATTGGAGAGTGGGCTTATGTTTGGGTACTCTCTGGAAGCATCAGTAATGTTCATCATGAATATTTCTGATTTCACATCATGTAAATATACCTATGAATGCAGTTAGCATGATTATGTGTGTTTTTCTATTTGTATACATTCTATACAATTTTATTTCTGTGTTCATTATTTTAATCCTGAAATTTTATATTGTGATTCATAAAGCCTTAATTCTTTTGCTATTCAGATTTTAACCAGTACTATTTCATCAATTAACTTTGACAGATTATTTATTTCTTCTTTCTTATTTATCATTACCCATAATTGTTAAAAAAAAAAAAAATTCTTAAATGAACATCTTGTAAATAAATGTCTCCATGTGATTCCTTGGGAGTTCCTAAAAGAAAGCTGTGTTTAGTCATTTTAGAGTAGACTTAACGAAATGTTTTATATTAATACACACTTGGAAAATGATTATCTCTTCTATATTCACAACAGGAAAATAAATATCTTTACTTTTTCTAAATTTACACATGTAACAAACACAAATGCCTACTTATCATACAAATGTATGATAAATATCCATAAATTACCGGGCGTGGATGTGCACGACTTTAATCCTAGCATGCGGGAGACAGAGGTAGGAGGATTGCCAATGAATTCGAGGCCACTCTGAGATTACATAGTGAATTCCAGGTCAGCCTGAGCTAGAGTGAGATCCTACCTCAAAAGAATCCATAAATTTTCCTCTGAAGCTTTCTATTATATTCTGGGATTCTATCCTTCATAGGTTAAAATTGGGGGCAAAAATACATCAAAGTTTCAATCACTTTATGTGTTGTGAGTGATCAAAAACTCATATAGAGCTGGAAAGATGGCTCAGTAGTTAAAGTGCTTGTTTGCAAAATCTTAGGGCCCAAATTCCTCAGTACCTACATAAAGCCAGATGCACAAAGTTGTGCATCCATCTCTCAGGAGAAGAGGACCCAGCACACCCATTCTCTCTTTCTCTTTTGATCCCCTCTCTCTACTCGCAAATAAATAAAAATTAAAATTAACCTCATGTGAGAAGTTATACTTCAAGTGATAGAACTCTTATAACAAGTGGTCATCCTCCATTTTCTGTATCCAAATTTCTCTCTTTAAGGAAATTAAATTACAAATGTACCAGTTATACAAATGAACTCTTCTTTCCTTATATACTCTCTTCTTCTCAATTCTTTACTCCTTGTTATTTTTCTCAAACTGTGGCTATGGTAGTAGAGAGATGAGGGCAAATATTGAGACTTTCTGAGACAGACCGTGTGTGTGTATGTGTGTGTGTGTGTGTGTACATAAATTTGTGGTATATGACAGAAAAGATAATGTAGAATTACATAATCACAATACTTGCATCTTGATTGTCATTTCTCTTTCTGTAGTCCCAAACATATTATTTGGAAAATACCAGTCATAAACAAAATATATGTTTCAAATTGCACACCATTATGTTTCTTGTATTAAATCCCACACCATCCCATTCCATTCTTCTTCAGACATAGTAATCCCTTTTTCACACAGTATGTACTACTCACCAAGGGACAATTGCCTTCTTGGTCATTGGGCCCACTCTCCTTGTATTATAATACTCTTATACAAGTAACTCTGAGTGCAAAAGAGACTCTTTCTACTTAGCTTTTTTTTTTTTTTTTTTTTTTTACAGTGTATTGTATGGTTGTTTCATTTTATGGTTAGACATTGCTATTGATCTCTTCACTTACTTTATAGATTAAATAAGTGTAGGTGGCTTGGAACTAGCCATGATGTGAGGCATTCCCTGGTTTCTTGGAAGGTTTCCCACACAATTAAGGGTGGCCTAAGTTTTACCCACAGGCAAGGCTGGACTAGGTTTCCCAAATAGGTAAGGGTGAAAGACTGGATGATGAGGCAGGGATCCATTCTCTGCCAATCCCAGTTCCAGAGCTAATACTCTAAAGACACCTTGACCAGGCATGATGGTGCACGCCTCTAATCCCAGCACTTGGAAGGCAGAGGTAGATGGATCGCCATGAGTTCGAGGCCACCCTGAGATTACATACTGAATTCCAGGTCAGCCTGGGCTAGAGTGAGACTCTACCTCAAAAAAAAAAAAAAAAAAAAGAGAGAATACTAAAGGCACCTTAGAGCTATCTTCTAAAGTGATAGCTTCTCTACTTTACTGGACATACTAAAGTCATTTTTTTTTTAATTCTAGTATAAATATAAGGGGTTGTCATTTTTCTTTAATGTGTTTTATCATTTTTTTAATTTTAAATTTTACATCTGTATTGTGAGACATTTCCTCAAATTTACTTTTATTTCATTTTTCCAGCCCTATTGCTGTATATTTCATGAACTGTCTATTTCAGTAGACTACAGGATGCTTAGGTCCATCTATGTATTGTGAAATGGTCATCACAATTATACTAATCAGCATATTATCTCCTCATCTAGACCATATCCACTCTTATCAAGCATCACAGGCTGGAGAGATTGCTCAGTGGTTAAGGCACTTGCCTGCAAAGTCTAAGGCCCCAGATTTGATTCACCAGGTCCCAAATAAGCAGATGCACAAAGTGGTGAATACACCTTGAGTTCATTTGCAGTGACTAGAGGCCCTGGAATGCCAATTCTCTCTCTCTCTCTCTGTCTCTTTCATAAATAAATAAAGAAAATATTTTTTAAAAACACTGCTCATACTCTTGTTAATGTGGTCACACAATACCATCAAGCCCACAAACAGAAATAACTTAATCAATTTCTACTAAAATGCATCAAAACTAGTAACATAAAATTTTAAAATAGTAAGCAAGTAAATAACAGCTTAGATAGATGTCAATTAGCAGTCTGTAATCAGATTAACATAATTATTGACATAAAATGGATAATATTTTTTCCTAGATTCTTTTACTTTTTAAATTTTATTTTTATTAGATATGGACATATTTAGTATGTAAACATCCTTTCCCTCCTCCCTGCCCCTTTTCTGAATAGGCCTTCCCCATTGGGGATGCAGGTCAACCCCATGGGGTCTAGGGGCATGCATTATGGGGGCAGCAGTCAGTTATGGGGAAAGGCAATGTCTCTGTGAAAATGTCCCGGCTTGTGGCTTTCTGCCCCCACTTTCACAAAATTCCCTGAGGCATGTTTGGTACATTTTAAGTCTACTTCAGTGATGGGTATGTAGGACCCTCTGAATGTCTGGTTTGGTTGGTATTGAGTGTCCTCAGTGTCCATCTCCTTCACCCTTGTACTGATATCTGATTCACCAAGAAAGCAGCACTCTTGCTCATTTCCCCAATTAATCTGTGGTTTCAGCTGGGACTGGGATAGAGTGCACTGGGTCATTTATTTCCTCAGGTCCAGCTCCCATCTGAAAAAGAGAAGCAGATTACCCAATGGAAAGTGAAGTCATCACCAGTTAAGTGGGATAACCATTATTAATTTAGAGAGAATTTAAAAGGTGTAGACCCTCTTATAGCCCAAGGTTAGTGGGAGCTTGGCAATGGAAAGCAGAATCATTCTCTGGATATGATTCTGAGTTGTTTCCCATTTCCAGATATGGTTTCATTTCCACTAAGCAGATCTGTCAGCCAATCCAAGAGCAGTTGTTTACCCACCATGGCTGTGTGCCAATATTGCACTTGTGTGAGCATCATGTCAGGCTGTTTGCATTTGAGTCACTTAGACTTTGAGTTCCTTGGACAGATGTTGGCCATTTTCCCCTGGTAGCTGATGTAGTGCCTTCCAACACTAGATGGGCTCATTATCTGAGGATTGGCTATCTTCCAGATTCCAACCAAGTCTCTTCATGGTCCGTGCCAATAGGATATGGTGTCTTCAGCAGTCTTACCATTATTTGATTATTGAGGAAATAATCAGACTAGAAATGGCATAAATGCTTCCCACACACCTTTATTTATAATATTATTCATTATAGTCTTTTTTAAGTAGAATTTATGTATGAAGACATAGTTTGTTTTAAACATAATTTCCCTTCTCCCTGTCTCCATTCCACAGAGGGTCCTTCTCAATAGTGCTGTGAGTTATGAGTTGTGAGAGCAACAGTCTTTGTGCATGGGGTAGAGGGACAGACAATGCCTCTGGATATTCCCTCCCACCAACTCTTACAATCGTTTTCCCCCCATCTTCCACAAAATTCCCTGAGCTTTGTTGGGTGTTGTGGTAGTTCAAATGGATATCCCTAAATCAATTCAGGAGTTCTATTAAATCTTGTAACCTGGTGTCTCGGTGGGTGGATCCTAGAATCTAGCCCTGAGGTGTGCTTGGGGATATGCAAAGGGCTGGAGTTCTGCCACCATTGGTTCCTGAGGTGAGTGTCCTTGCTTTTTGTGGTGTATTTTCTATTTTTCACCGTTATGGAACTTCCCCTAGATTTGTAAGCTTCAAATAAATTGCCTTCTTCTATAACTGTATCTGGTCTGGAGGTTAATCCCAGTCACCTATAGCTGTCTGCTTCAAAATTGTAACAGGAGTGGAGTTGCTGAGATGAATCTAACCATGTATATCTTGCTTTTTTGAAACTTGTGTGCTGGAGGAATGGGAAACTTGCAACAGAAAATGTTTCCTGTAGTTTTAAGCCAAGTATTATGGACTATTCTGGTGAGAGTTTGAAAATACTAAATGCAGAGATAATTGTTTTTGGAGGGTTTGCTTATGAACATTCTAAGGGGAAGAAAAGAGTGCAGAGGACTTTGTTGGAACTGGGCTCTGGCATAAAGACTGACTAGGTTCTGCTGCATATGCCCAGTCAGTTTGATCAAGGTTAAACTTGTAATGGACTGATGTACTTGGCTAAATATGTGGGAATGAGAGTTTTAAGAGTTTAAGTTTGAAAAATTCAAACAAGTTTAAATTTTACTGGCACAGAAACTGGTTTTAGCTTACTGAAGATGCTATTTTCAAATGCATTAGCAATTTTGAGGAAGATGGCCCAACTGCTTTACATTAAAACAATGGAGAGGATTCATGAGGAAAGACTACGATAAAAATACAAACTCTTTTGGGAAAGAGTTAAGTAGAGAAGGAACCTGCTTTTCAAGGTTATGATCTATTTTTTTCCTAGATTAAAAATATGTCTATATCCTACATACCTGATATTGGTTTCAGAAACATAAAACAAGTAAATGTGTAGAATAGTCATGAAGTACACACAGTTCCAGGAGCCACTACTGAGATACAAAATAAGACAGTGTGTGATAACACTACTAAATGATGAAGGGGTCAATGAAGAAATCAAGAAGGAAATCAAAACAAATTTATAGAATCAAATGATAATGAGAACACAACATATCAAAATCTCTGGGACACAATGAAGGCAGTCATAAGAGGTAAATTTATAGGTATAAGTGCCTATATTAAGAAATTAGAATGTTCTCAAGTAAACAACCTAATGCTTCACCTTAAATATTGGAAAAAAAAAAAGAAAAAGACAAACCAAAAATCAGTAGACAGGAAGAAATAATAAAGATTATGACAGAAATTAATGAAATAGAAACAAAAAAAAAAACTAAGGAATCAATGAAACAAAGAGTTGGTTCTTTGAAAGGATAAACAAGATGAAATAGAAACAAACAAACAAACAAAAGAGCAATCCAAAGAACCAATGAAACAAAGAGTGGGTTCGTTTGTTGAAAAGATAAACAGGATTGGTAAACCCTTAATAAATCTTACCAAAGGAGAGAGAGAAGAGATACAAATTAATAAAATTAAAGATGAAAAAGATAACATCAAAACATATACCAGAGAAATTCAAAAAATCATAGGGACATACTATAAAAGCATATACTCCACGAAGTATGAAAATCTGAAAGAAATGAATGATTTCCTTGATTTACATGACCTACCTAAATTAAATAAAGATGAGATTAATAACTTAAATAGACCTATAACAAGCATGGAGATCCAAGCAGATATCAAAAATCTCACAACTAAAAAAAGCCCAGGCCTAGATGGATCCACTGCCGAATTTTACCAGACCTTCAGGGAAGAACTAATACCATAGCTTCTTAAGCTTTTCCATAAAATAGAAAAAGAAGGAATCCTACCGAACTCCTTCTATGAAGCCAGCATCACCCTGATACCAAAACTAAGCAAAGATAGAACAAAAAAAGAAAATTACAGACCAATCTCCCTCATTCACATAGATGCAAAAATTCTCAACAAAATATTGGCAAACAGAATACAAGAGTATATCAGAAAGAACATTCACCCTGACCAAGTAGGCTTTATCCCAGAGATGCAGGGATGGTTCAACATATGCAAATCAATAAATATAATACATTATATAAATGGACTAAAGGACAAAAGTCACATGATTAACTCATTACATGCAGAGAAAGCATTTGACAAAATCAAACATGCCTTCATGATAAAAGTCCTACAGAGGCTGGGAATCGAAGGAAAATATCTCAACATAATAAAGGCTATTTATGACAAGCCTACCGCCAACATATTACTAAATGGGGAAAAACTGGAAGCTTTTCCACTAAAATCAGGAACAATACAAGGGTGTCCACTGTCCCCACTTTTATTTAATATAGTACTGGAAGTCTTAGTCATAGCAATAAGGACAGAGATGCACATAAACAGGACAAATTGGAAAGGAAGAGATCAAGTTATCATTATTTGCAGATGACCTGATTCTCCATATAAAGGACCCTGAAGACTCTACCGGCAAACTGTTAGAGCTGATAAAAACCTACAGCCATGTGGCAGGATGCAAAATAAATACACAGAAATCAGTAGGCTTCCTATACGCTAACAATAAACACACAGAGCATGAAATCAGAGAATCACTCCCAGTCACAATTGCATCAAAGAAAATAAAGTACCTTGGAATAAACCTAACCAAGGAAATCAAGGATCTCTACAATGACAACTATAAGACACTCAAGCAAGAAACTGTAGAAGACACTAGGAAATGGAAAAACATCCATTGTTCCTCAATCGGAAGAATCAATATTGTGAAAATGGCAATCTTACCAAAAGCAATCTACACATTTAATGCAATCCCCATCAAAATTCCAATGACATTTTTCATAGAAATAGAAAAAATCCATAAATTCATTTGGAATCACAAAAAGCCTCAAATATCTAAAATAATACTGAGCAACAAATATAAGGCTGGTGGTATCACCATACCTGATTGTAACCTATGCTACAGAGCCATAGTAACAAAAACAGCATGGTACTGGCACAAAAGCAGACATGTAGATCAGTGGAACAGAATAGAGGACCCAGATGTAAGCCCAAGTAGCCATAGCCACCTGATATTCGATAAAAATGCCAAAAATACTCATTGGAGAAAAGACAGCCTCTTTATCCTATTGTGCTGGGAAAACTGGATCTGTATCTGTAGAAGGATGAAAATAGATTCATCTCTCTCTCCATGCACAAGAATTAAGTCCAAATGGATTAAAGACCTTAACATCAGACCTGAAACTCTGAAACTGCTAATGGAAAAAGGGAAAACCCTTCAACATATTGGTCTTGGCAAAGACTTTCTGAATATAACCCCAATTGCTGAGGCAATAAAACCACAGATTAATTGCTGGGATCTCATGAAACTACAAAGATTTTGTACTGCAAAAGGACACTGGGAATAAAGCAAAGAGGCACCTACAGAATGGGAAGAAAATCTTTGCTAGCAATATATCTGATAGAGGATTAATATCTAGGCTATACAAAGAACTCAAAAAATTAAATAACAAGAAATTAAACAAGCCAATTAAAAATGGGCTATGGAGCTAAATAGAGAGTTCTCAAAACAAGAAATAAGGATGGCATATAAGCAGTTAAAAAATGTTCTAAATCCCTAGTCATCAGGGAAATGCAGATTAAAACTACATTGAGATTCCATCTCCTGTCAGATTGGCTACCATCATGAAAACAAATGATCATTTGTTGGCGTGCATGTGGAAAAGAAGAACTCTTCCATATGGTTGGTGAGAATGCAATCTGGTCCAGCCATTGTGGAAATCAGTGTGGAGGTTCCTAAGACAGCTAAAAATTTAGCTACCATATGACCCAGCTAGAACACTGCTAGGTGTATATCCTAAGGACTCATTTCATGTCCTTAGAAGTATATGCTCAACCATGTTTATTGCCACTCAATTCACAATAGCTGGGGAATGGAACCAGCCTGGATTTCCCTCAACTGATGAGTGGATAATGAAGATATAGCACATTTATACAATGGAGTTCTACTCAGCGGTAAGGAAAAATGAAGTTATGAAATTTGCAAGAAAATGGATGGATCTGGAAAGGATTATACTAAGTGAGGTAAACCAGGCTCAGAAAGCCAAACATCACATGCCTTCTCTCATATGTGGATCCTAGCTATATATGATTGGTCTTCTGTGTGAGAAGAAAAAATCTCAGTAGCACAGGCCAGTAAGCTACAAAAGAGATATAAAGGGAAGAGAAAGGAAGGGAGGAGGGTACTTAATAGGATGGTATTGTGTGTGTGTGTGTGTGTGTGTGTGTGTGTGTGTGTGTGTATATATATATATATATATATATATATATATATATATATATATATATATTACTAGAAGAATAGATTAGTGGGGGTGAAAAGGCCCAAAGTGAGGTCAGAGGAAGGGATTGAGTAAAGGAAAGGTGTAGGGAAGGCTAATCAAAATCTAAGAGGATATAAATCAATCATATGGAATCCTCTGCTCTTTAACAATGGAACACTCAGAGCTGTATATTGTTCCTAGAAAATTTTCAGTGCCAGGTATGGGATACATTCCAGTGAGTTGTTGGTCAGGGAGGTCCCTGGTGCCCCTAAAACATTATAGGCCATTGCCGAGGCCCTTGGTTTCCCACCAGGAATAGATGGTAAGACCCTATTGTTGAATACTCCACATACTTGGGCTCTAAGGCCACTGAGAAATCCTGTTGGAACTGAGCTGATAACCTCCTCTATGTAGACCAGCTGACAGAAAGCTGGAAGAAGCCTTTCTACATGCAGGTCAATGGGAGAAAGAGATACCACTAGTGAAGATACTCAACAGTGGACACTGAAACCTTATATTTGGCCAGCCAGGCCAAATGAGCCAACTGGTGCAATAGTGGCATGTCTATCATGGTGGAAAGCAACTGCCCTGTAATTGGAGGCCCACTCCATGGGAGGAAATGCATCCCTTATACTGAAAACTTAAAAGAGAGATAGTCATGATTCCTAGGGGTGTAACATCTGCTGCTGTCTGGCTAGATGAATATACTATGCTTATAAAACTGCCCAGTAAGCACTTCTCTTACTATTCATACCCTTATATAAATGCTACTGTCACTTTTGGTATAGAATCTTCTCTTTTCAGATTGCAGTGACCTTGGGATGATTCAGAAGGTATCATGGTGCTGGGAAGAAGTGGCTGGAGTACTGAGTAATATCTCGATCACACCTTCCAAGGCTCAGGGTCTAATGTGGAAGAGGTGGTGGAAAGAATATAGGAGCCAAAGGAAGGGTAGGACTCCTTACAACGTGCTCCCTCCAGACATATAATGGCCTGGATATCCATGACCTTCCAGTGCTTGACACTACCTACACAAGACCATCATAAGAGTAGGGAAAGATCATTCCATCAAAATAAAAGAGAGCCTGATTGAGATGGGAATGGTATATGATGTAGAATGGAATTTCAAAGGGGAAAGTGGGGGAAGGGATGGTATTACTATGGGACATTTTTTATCATCATGGAAGATGTTAATAAAAATTAAGAAAAAAAAATATAGGGGTGTAATCATTTTTGTCAGGCAAGTAATGGGCTCCTCATGTGCTTTGCCAGAAGTCTGCCTTGTTTTGGAGACCTTGTAGGTCTCTATGATCAACAGCTCAATGTGGATTGTAGCCAATTTCTAGCAGTTGGAGTTAAAAGCCAGAGCCATATGTTTTAGGGTTATGCTCATCCCACCCTCTCAAGGGCATTTCTTACCAGATAACCCCACTCACTCCCATATTTCTATTATGTTTTAGTCTGCCATGTGGAGGAAGGTCTCTGTGGAATCAATTCATTTTGGGTTTAGTTTTGGGTGTATCTCCCTCACCACCACATTCCCCTGTCAACATACTCTTGTACACTTTTATCTGTCCATCAAATTACCTCTCAGATATGCCAACAACTCAAGCTGTTCCATGGTAGGCACAACATATGAGGCAGAACATATGACATTTCTTTCTGTGCTTATGTGAGTTTGTTTAGAATGATCTATTCTAAGTGTATCCATTTTCCTAAAAAAATTCATTGTATCATTTTTCCTTACTGCTGTGTACAATTCCATCCATTCTGTCTCTATAACACATCTTGATTATCCATTCATCAAACAGTGTACATCTGGGTTTATTCCAATTCTTATCTATTGTGAACTGTGCAGCTATTAACATGGTGGATCAAATTTTTCTGCAGTGAGGACAAGAGATTTTAGGATTGATATCCAGTAAATGAATAGCTATGTCATCTGGTAGCTCCATTTTAATCTATTTTAATTTGTAAGAGCCTACATATTGATTTTCATAATGGTTTTACAAGTTTGCATTCCTACCAGCAGTGAATGTTCTGCTGTTCCCATATACTCACAGACTTTTTTTTTTTTTTTTTTTTTTTGCAGCTTGGTTTTTTTTAATGACTGCCATCTTGACTGGAGTAAGGTGGAATCTCATAGTTGTTCTGATTTGCATTTTCCTCATGGTTAAGAATGTTGAACATTTTCTAAGTGAAAATTAGCCACTTATATTTCTTCCACTGAGAATTCCCTATTCAGTTCTCTGCCCCATTTTTGAGTGAACTGCTTGATTTTCATTATTTATCTATTTATTTATTTTTTTTTTAACTATTGCTTAATTTTTTTGAGTTCTCTGTAGATCCTAGGCATTAGGCCCCTGTCAGTAATGTAGCTGGTGAAGATTTTCTCTCATTTGGTGGGTAGTCTGTTGGCTCTGTTTATGATATGTTTGTCTATACAAAACATTTTAGATTCATGAGATCCCACAGGTTGATCCTGGGCTACATGGGTATTTTTCAGGAAGTTCCCCAATTTAAAATCATGGAGAGTTCCTCCTTCCCTTCCCTTCAGGCTTGAAAGGGTTGTAGGTATTATATTGTGGTCTTTAATCCATTTGGAGTTGATTTTTGTGTACTATGAGAGGAGTGGATCTAGTTATATTTTTATTTTAAATTTATTATAATTTTATTTTATTTGTTTTATTTTTTTGAGGTAGGGTTTCACACTGGTCAAGGCTCACCTGGAATTCATTATGTAGTCTCAAGGTGGCTTCCAACCCATGGCAATCCGCCATTGCTTTCCACTTCATAAGCTACACCTTGACCTAACGTTTTTATGGGTGATTATTAAGCTTACTTTTTCTCCTTATAAGGGTTCGCTGAAGATGGCGGTATACAGGCTGAATTAGCAAGAAGTGGTGAGGTAGAACGGGGTGTATCGGTTATAGAACAGGCTCCTCTAGGTGGATATAAAGTACTGCCAAGTCCTTTGAGTTTTAAGCAGTCGCTAATAGTTCTCTGGCGGGTAGCCTTATTAGTTGGCTATCTCTGTTTAGGGAGAGGCATAATGGGGTATCTAATCCCAGTTTGTCCCCTAGCTATCGTGTCTTCAAGAATTTTAAGACCACTTTTGTAGTTTATTTTACTTCAGACTATGAATTTCTACATATTAGAGTTTAGTCTTATTTGAGAGTAGTCCTCTAAACAGGCTTTACACCGTGAATTCATTAATATGGGTTAATCGTATGACCGCGGTGGCTGGCACGAAATTGACCAAACCTAAATAGTATAACTAGGTCAAACTTTCGTTCATTGCCTAATTTTTATCACTGCTGTTTCCCGTGGGGGCATGGCTTAGCAAGGTGTCTTGAGCAACACTAGTGTGCTTGATACCTACTCCTTACAATCATTTCAGATAACTTAAGGGTATTCTCACTGGTGCGGGGAGGCTTACATGTGTAAATTTACTACAAACTAATGAAAAGGCCAGGACCAAACCTTTTGTGTGTTAGTGGGACTTAGAGTCCATCTTAGCATTTTCAGCGCTTTGCTTTTGTTTAAGCTACATTAACTTGGTTAATTGTAACGATGAAGAAGTTCGCAGTAGTGCATTCCATAAAAGAAAGAAATTAGCGGATGGTTGAAGTCCGGTAGTTCTTTTATGTTTGCAGGTCTTGAGGAAGTTAACAGGTATAGTGTTATGTCAAATTAGGCCTCTACATTTATAGTTTATTCTGATGCTTGTTTTGGGGGTTTGGCAAGTTAATCTAATAAACAGGTAAATAAGTGTAGATGGGGGGTAGGGGGGCTTGTTGAGATAATTATATTAGTACTTGAGGTGTGTGTGTGCATGTGTGCATGTGTGCACATGTGCGTGTGTGTGCATGTGCGTGTGTGCGCGTATGCGTGTGTGCAAGAATTTTTACTTATGTCCATCGAGCATGAATAATTAATCCGCCTTGATTGGTATGTGGAGTCCTTGCACAGAGATAAAGTCCAGCTACAGATCTTGCTCCGGTTCAGAGCCGATTTTAGGCTTAGCTGAGTCGATGCAGTCTCCCCCCCCAAAAAAAAAAATTAAAAATACCATCTTCCAGACAGCTCATTCAGTTGTTGGTGTGAGGGTGATAGACACAGAACCATCGAGATGTCTTATTTAAAGGCATGGAGTGGGCGTCTTAGGCTAAATGGCCCTGAAGTAAGAACGAGATGAATTGTAAAGATAATAGGTAGCTACCCCCACATTAATATGGGCGCTGAGTGAGAAGAGGGACACGACTCTGGTGGGTTGCTGGTTTCACGGAGGATGGTAGAATAAGAGACCAAAGATCGGATAGGGATAGACATTCTGACTGGAATTGAGGTTTAGGCAGCCTGACAGAATGGTGCATGCAATCTCCTTTTGAATCGAATTTCCTAGATTCATTCATGATTAGTATTGAATAATAGACATGGGGGGAGGGTTATAATGTGGATAAAGCATATAATGTATTATGTCAAGTATATAGAAGTATGTATTATATACATGTATTATTATACATGGGGTAGATAATATTATACACAATATACATAGCAAGAAATAGTTTATTTAGAATTTCAGCTTTGGGTGCTGATGGTGGGGTTGAAGACCTCTTTCTTGATTTTTTGCCTTTAGAGAATGTGTTCCTCATTGCTGGTTTACAAGACCAGGGTAATTAGTTATACTATAAAGGCTAGTCTCTTCATTTTAGGATTTGTTCTCTAGTATGCTTGATAGGGGTATGAGGATGAGGATAATTGTGAAGTATAGTATAGATGTGATTTGGCCAATGATGATGAATGGGTGTTCGACTGGTTGGCCTCCAATTCAGGTAAGTGTGAGGAGGTCTGCCACAAGAAGTCAGTACATGCATTGACTGATTGGTCAGAAGATTATGCTGCATTGTTTTGAGTTGTGGAGGAAAGGGACGATAGCTAGAATTAAAATAGATAGGACTAGGGCCACTACGCCGCTGAGTTTGTTAGGAATTGATCGGAGAATAGCATAGGCAAATAGGAAGTACCATTCAGGTTTAATATGGGGTGGTGTATTAAGGGGGTTTGCAGGTATGTAGTTGTCAGGGTCTCCTAATATATCTGGGCAGAAAAGGACTAAAGAGAGAAGGACTAGGAATATTAGGAAAAAGCCTAGGGCATCTTTGATTATGTAGTAGGGGTGAAAGGGGATTTTATCTGCTTCAGAGTTTAATCCAATTGGGTTATTAGAACCAGTTTCATGGAGGAATAAGAGATGGACTACTGCTAGAGCTGCGACGATAAATGGAAGGATGAAATGGAAGGTGAAGAATCGGGTTAATGTAGCTTGATCTACTGAGAACCCGCCTCAAATTCATTCTACTAAGGTGGTACCGATGTAGGGGATAGCTGATAGAAGATTCGTAATGACTGTAGCGCCTCAGAAGGATATTTGTCCTCATGGTAGGACACAGCCTATAAAGGCTGTGGCCATGACTGCGAATAGGAGGAGGATTCCAATGTTTCATGTTTCAATGAATGTATAGGATCCGTAGTAAAGACCTCGCCCTACGTGTAAGAATAGGCAGATAAAGAATATTGAGGCTCCGTTGGCATGAAGATAGCGTATTAGTCAACCGTAGTTAACATCTCGACATATGTGAGCAAAGGATGAGAAGGCAGATGTGGTATCAGACGTGTAGTGTATGGCTAGGAATAATCCTGTGGCAATTTGGATGATTAGGCATATACCTAGTAGTGAGCCAAAGTTTCTTCATGCAGAAATATTAGATGGGGTGGGTAGATCAATGAATGATTCGTTGACAATTTTTATAAGTGGATGAGATTTACAGATGTTGGTCATATGGTTTTTGTAGTTGAATAAACAACTATGATTTTTCATGTCATAAGTCATGGGGAGTCCATGCAAAAATAATGACTTTATCAATTTTCTTATTGAGTTCACTATTTGTGTTGTGTTTTATTGCTTTTGCAACTAAACCGTCTCCTATTTATGGAGGATTGGGGTTAATTGTGGGAGGGGGGTTAGGTTGTGGGTTAATTTTAGAGTATGGGGGGTCTTTTCTAGGTTTAATAGTCTTTTTAATTTATTTGGGTGGTATAATGGTTGTATTTGGATACACAACTGCTATGGCGGCTGAGGATTATCCTGAAACTTGGGCTTCTAATTGGGTGGTTAGTGTGATGTTTATCTTGGGTTTTATAGCTGAGATAGTGGTTTTTGCTTGATTGGCAAGTTCTTATGATGCTAAAGTGATTGTTGGGTTTGATGATATAGGGGATTGAGTGGTATTAGATAATGAACATGGGGGTTATATAGGGGAGAATATGGCTGGGGTTTCTGCGATTTATGATTATGGGTGGTGGCTAATGGTAGTGGCTGGGTGGACTTTATTTGTTAGTATTTTTATTGTCATTGATATTGTCCGTGGAGGTTAGAGTAGGGTTATAGAGAGTGGAAGGGGTAGGGTGAGGAGGAAAGATAGGAAGTAGAGTTTTACTATGCCTTTTTGGTCTGAGGTAGTGGATGAAGCTAGGGAGTTAAAATATGAGAGGAGTTTAGGGAGTGAATACTCAAGTCAGATTAAGTCAAGAGATTTGAATGCCATTTTTTGGCTAGTTGAGAGGTTTTAAAAGGGGAGTAGACGGTGAATGGTGGCTGGGTAGAAGCCAAGTTGAGTAGAAAAGCTGTGGAAAGTGCTTGAGTATTTTATGGTGAAATTCAGTGTGAGGTTATTTAATTCTAAGGCCAGAGCAAGGCCTGAAATTGTTACTACAAGAGCAGCTATTTTGAGGCTTGCTGGCATAGTTATTTGTTGGGTTGTTAAAGGTGGGATGAGGTTTGTTATTAGATAGCCAGCAAGGATGCTTCCTGCTGCTAGGCATTTAATAGGATTAATTATAGTGGGGGTGGATTCGTTAATTAATACTACGGGTAGGAATTGTGGGTTGCCTATGAAAGCGAAAAAGATAATCCGCAGGCTGTACATTGCCGTTATGGAGGTAGCGATGGGTGTAATAATTAGGGCTCAGGCGTTTGTATAAGACATGTTTATGCTTTCAATGATTAAGTCTTTTAAGTAGAAGCTGGTGAGGAATGGAGTTCCTACTAGGGCTAAGCTTCCAATTGTCAGGGCTGTTGATGTGAAGGGTATGGCTTTGGCTAGACCCCCTATTTTCCAAATGTCTTGCTCATCATTCAGGCTGTGAATGATATATCCAGAGCACAAGAAAAGTATAGCTTTGAAGAAGGCGTGGGTGCAGATTTGTAGGAAAGCTAGGTAGGGGTGGCCAATTCCTAGGGTTACGACTATAAGGCCTAGTTGGCTGGATGTTGAGAATGCGATGATATTTTTGATGTCGTTTTGTGTTAGGGCGCAGATAGCAGTGAAGAGGGTGAGAGAACCAAGGCATAATATTAGAGTTTTTCTTGTTTGAGTATCGAGGATTGGGTAAAATCGTACCAATAGGAAAACACCTGCTACAACTATAGTGCTAGAATGCAGTAGGGCGGATACTGGGGTTGGTCCTTCTATCGCTGAGGGTAGCCAAGGATGGAGGCTGAATTGAGCCGACTTTCCTGTTGCAGCTAAGATCAAGCCCACGAGGGAAAGAATGGGAATGGGGATGCTGGTGTCTTAGATGTATTTTAAGTCTCATGAGTTTAACTTTCATATAAATCAGGATATTGTGAGGACCAGACCGATGTCGCCGATGCAATTGTATAGGACGGCTTGCAGGGCTGCGGTGTTAGCGTCTGAGCGTCCGAACCACCACCTGATTAGAAGGAAGGATATGTTCCCTACCCCTTCTCAGCCGATGAAGAGTTGTATTAAATTGTTAGCTGAGACTAGGATTATTATAGTAATAAGGAAAATTAGGAGATATTTAATAAAACGGTTTAGGTTAGGATCTGCATGTATGTATCAGGTGGAGAATTCTACAATGGACCAGGTAACATAGAGGGCTACTGGTATAAAAAGAACTGAGTAAAAGTCTAGTTTAAAGCTTATTATGAGGTTAGTGGGTTGAATTGTGATTCAGTGTCAGTTGGTGACAGTAGATTCATAACCTGAATAGAAGTAAATTAATAGGGGAATTAGACTGAGGAAAAATGTGTACTTGATTGTGTGGTTAACATAAGGGGCTAGATTACTGATGCTCGGGTTAGTGAGAGATCAAAGGGTCGGGATTGTAAGAATTAGTAAGTAAAGAATAGAGATTGAGGTGATTATGTTAATTACTTTTATTTGGAGTTGCACCAATTTTTTGGCTCCTAAGACCAACGGAATACTTCTATCCTATAAAATTGAGGGAGCCGTAAGTTTAATTACGGAGGCAGGAGTTAGCAGTTCTTGCATACTTCCTCGGTAGACAAAGAGATTAGATCTCCTATTTCAAGATTCACAGTCTGGTGTTTTCAATAAACTATGTCTACAGTATAGGTGACCTATAATGAATTTTGGGTTTATAGTTAGTAGGATAAGTGGGATGAGGTGTAGAGTTATAAGGGTGGATTCTTGTGTAAATGTGGGGAGAAGGGTTCTTATGTGATGGGACACTGAGCCGCATTGTGTTATGATTAGTATATAGAGGGTGTAGAGGGCTGTTACTAGTATGTTAATTCCTGTGAGGATAATAGAGAAGTTAGATCAAGAGAACGAAGAAATAATGATGTAAAGTTCTCTAATGAAGTTAATGGATGGGGGTAGTGCCAGGTTTGTTAGGCTCGCTAGAAGCCATCATGTTGCTATTAGGGGGAGGATGGATTGTAGGCCTCATGCTAGTAGTATAGTTCGGCTGTGAATACACTCGTAATTAGTGTTTGCAAGGCAAAATAGTAGAGAAGAAGTTAGGCCGTGGGCTATTATTAGGGCTGAGGATCCTATGAAGCTTCATGGGGTTTGGATTATGATTGCGGTGATAACTAGTGCTATATGGCTGACTGACAAGTATGCAA
Source organism: Jaculus jaculus (assembly GCF_020740685.1). NCBI lineage: Eukaryota > Metazoa > Chordata > Mammalia > Rodentia > Dipodidae > Jaculus > Jaculus jaculus. The sequence goes on along the minus strand of NC_059110.1, from coordinate 58,931,455 downwards.
TGAGAGATTTCAAGTCATTATGTAGTCTCAAGGTGGCTTCCAACCCATGGCAATCCACCTACCTCTGCCTCTGGAGTGCTGGGATTAAAGTCATGTACCACCAAGCCTGGCTAGTTTTATTTTTTTACTTGTGGTTGTACAATTTTTCCAGTACCATTTGTTGAAGATGCTATCTTTTCTCCAGTGTACAGTGTTGGCTACTTTGTTATAGATCAAGTAGCTGTGGTTACTTGAACTAAGGGCTAGATTTTAAGTTGTTTTCTATTGGTCTGTTTTTTAAAAATTTTTTGTTGTTATTTTATTTTTATTTATTTGAGAGTGACAGAGAAAGAGACAGAGAGAGAAAGAGAGAGAGAGAGAGAGAGAGAGAGAGAGAGAGAGGATGGGCTCGTCAGGGTCTCCAGCCACTGCAAACGAACTCCAGATGTGTGGGCCTCCTAGTGTATCTGGCTAACATGGGTCCTAGGAAATTGGGCCTCAAACCAGGGCCTTTAGGCTTCACAGGCAAGCGCTTAACCACTAAGCCATCTTTCCAGCCTTGTATGTCTGTTTTTATGAGAGTGCCATGCTTTTTTGTTATGATGGCTTTGCAGTATAGCATTGTAACATGCATAGTGATACCTCCAGAGGTGTTCCTTTTCTTGAGGATATTTTTGAATATTCAAGACTTTCTGCCATATATATATATATATATATATATATATATATATATATATATGGAAAATGATGCAGTGATTTTTATTGGTGTTGTGTTGAATCTGCATATTGCTTTTGGTAGAATTGCCATTTTCAAATTCTACCCATCCAGGAATGTGGAAGGTCTTTCCATCTTCTCATGTCCTCCTCAATTTCTATTTTGAGAGTTTTTATGTTTTAGCTATATAGTCATTCATTTTCTTGGTTAGTATTATTCCAAGATATTTGATTTTTTATGGCTACTAAAAATGGGGTAACCTCTTACATTTCTTTCTTTGTGTATTTGTCTTTTGTGTATAGGAAGTCTACTGATTTTTGTGTGTTTATTTTACATCTCCTCTATATCTTTCTCCTGTCTTTTTGCTTAGGCTAATATCTCTAGTACTATGGTGAAGAACAGTGGTGACAGGGGCACCCTTGTCTTGTTCTCAATATTAATGCTAAGACTTTGGGTCTTTCCCCATTAAGTATGATTTGAGTGTTAGGTGTTTGTATATAGCTTTTAATAGGTTAAGATATAAACCCTTCATACCTAGTCTTTCCAGCATTTTGATCATGAGGAGGCATTGTATTTTGTCAAAAGCCTTCTCTGCATCAGTAGAATTGATCATGTGGTTCTTGTATGTAAGATTTTAGATGTGATGTATTATGTTAACATATGTTTCCATATGTTGAACCATCCCTGCATCCCTGAGATAAAGTTTGCTTGATTGAGGCACTAATGCTTTGATGTCTTGCTAAATTTGGATTGGGAGAATTTTATTCATCAGGAATATAGTTCTATAGTTTTCTTGTTTCTTTTATCTGGTTTTGGTATTATGGTGATTCTAGATTCATAGAAGTTGGGGAGAATTTCCTGTTCTCTGATCATGTGGAAAAACTTGAGAAAATGTGGTCTTGGTTGTGTGATAAAGGTTTTGGTAGAATTTGGCTGGTAATCCATTAGGTCTTGGACATTTTCTTTTAGGGAGGTTTTTGGTTACATTTTCAATCTCAGTGGAGGTAATAGGTTTGTTTACAAGATTTATCTGTTCTGGATTTTGTTTTGGTAGGTGGTATATGTGTAGGAATTCATCCGTTGCTTTCATGTTGTCTAATTGTGTGGATTAGAGGTTTTGGAAATATGTCCTGATGATTATTTCAATTTCATTGTCTTTTGTTGTGACTGCTCCCTTTTCATTTCTAATGTTGTTAATTTAAGAGTACTTTTTAAAAAAAAATCTGATCCAGTTTGCTAGGGGATTATCAATCTAAATTATTCTTTTTTTAAATAACAAGCTCTTTATTTTGTTAATTTTCTTAATTGTTTTCTTAGTTTTCAATTCATTAATTTCTGGTTCAATCTTAATTATTTATTTTTAGGGTTTGCTTGTTCATGATTTTTCCACCACCTTTAGGTGGATTGTTAGATTTTAAATTTGAGGTCTGTTTGTCTTTATTATGAAGGCCTTTATTGCAATAAAATTTCCCCTTAGGACTGCCTGCATTGTGTCCCGTAAGCTTGGTATGTTGTATCATGGTTATTATTCAGTTCTAAAAATCTTAAAGTTTCCTTTTTCATTTCTTCCATAAAGCATTCATTGTTTAATAGTGTGTTATTTAGTATTCAGTTGCTGGTGCAATTCCTGTTGTTTCCCTTATTGTTAATTTCAAGCATTAAAGCATTGTGGTCTGGTATGATGCAGGAAATTATGTCAACTTCTCTTAACTTATACAGGAATGGCTTGTCCTCCAATATATATTCTAATTTGGATAAGGTTCTGTGGGCTTCTAAGAAGAATGTGTATTCTATATAATTGTGAAGGAGTGTTCTATAGATGCCTGTGAGGTATAACTGATATATGTGTTGTTAAAGTTTATTATTTTCCTATTTATTTTTTGCTTGGATAATCTGTCAACTGATAATAGTGGGGTATTGAAATTATATGATAGTATTGGGATTTATTTCTAGTTTGTTGTCAAGTAGGTTTTGCTTTTATAAAATGTGATGCTCACTGAGGATGTGTCCTTCCTTATTGGTGAGGTGGCTTTCTTGAAAATAGCAGATGGAAGAGTCCACTTTTCTAAACAACCCTGTTAACATGTGTCTCTTGATGGATGATTTCAGTTGAATCCCTGCCATGTTAAAGGCTTTATGGGGTATTTTTCTTTCTTGGGCTTTGAACATTTTCATGCCTGCTCTAATTTCAGTAATTTTGTTCTTCCTTTTGTAGGCTCTTGAGATTGGTTGTTTGACTCTTCTGTGTGGAGTATTCCCTGAAATATTCTTTGTAGGTTTGGCTTTCTGTTCATATAAACATAGAGCTGGCTTTTACCATGACAGGTTTTCCTTATGCCATATATTATGAGGGATACTTTCACAGGGCACAGTAGCATTGAATAGTAGAGTTTTATTAAATGCCATAGCCTTTTATGATTTAAAAGTGGTCCATTACAAGCCCTTCTGGCTTTCAGTACTTTATTAAAACTCAAGCAAGAATTATCCTTGGTCTGGATCCTCTTACCCTTTAGAAGTATAACAGGGAAATTGGGGTTCTGGTGTGATTCCAAGAAACTCAAGGCCTGAGTTCTTATCTGCAAACTAACCAAATAATTGGCTATTCCAGATTCAAGAGAATGATTTTCAAAATACTATATTTTAGTCAGATTTTACATAGTAGTGGGGAAAAGGGAATGCTGGGATGTAAGGGGAGATAAACAGGGAGAAGCGGAGTACACCAAGTCCTCCCAAAAAGCCCATGTGGGCCATGTGTAGATCAGGAGTCCATTTGACCAGATATAGATCTGAGGGGAAAAAATGGAAAGAAAAGAGGAAAGAAAGTTCAAGGAGCTCCTGCCATGTGGGGAGGTCAAGGGTCAAAGTGCCCATATGGAAAGTAAGGGCTAGGGCACCCTCCCACTTGGGCCTGGGATAGGGCATAGGCCTAGCCCCACCCTGGTGGTCCTGGGCCTGAGCTGGGACCAAGCCAGCCCAGGCCCAGTAGAGGGAAAACTCACCCACAGCTAGAAGTTCATAAGTGTTTAGAAAGAGCCTGCCCTCCCCTTGCAAAGGTATTTAAAATCTTAGGGTTGTGGGCTGTCTTTTGGCCCAGGTGAACCAGAAGGTCAGTGGTTGGTTAGGTCTAGGGGCTGTCTCAGGAATAGATTAGCTCTGGCACCAAGTTCTAGGGGCTAAACTTGACCAACCTCAATGTTTAAATCCTGAAAGACCTCCTTACCAGGAGGGTTCTTGTTTGTGGAAAAACAGTTTTAGGCAAGAGATAAGACATGAGATCATCTTTTATGTCCAGCAAATGAAAACTTTCCTGCTCCTTTTAACTGCAGGAGTCCAGTCTCCCTAACTTTACACCCTCATCAGAAGAAATCAGACTGAATTTCTCCAATAAATTAAGAAATGGACTTACTGTGAGCTGGGGAGATATTTCAGTCTGTAAAGTGCTCCTGTTCAAGCATGAAGGATGGAGCTTAGATGTCCAGCACAGAATTAAATGTTGGGTGACCTTGGCAGTTTCCTATGATTCCAAGCATAGGAGGTGAAGACAGGAAGTCCCTGGGGCAACCTTGTTCATTAGCCTAGATCAATTAGAAAGTTCTTGGCTCAAGTCAGAGAACTTGCCTTGGTAAAATAAAGGAGAGAGTGATCAAACAAGACACTTGACAACAGTTTCTACATCCACACACTTCTATATCCACACATACATAGCACATATACATACACAAAAACATATGAACTTTATAAAGCACAGGGAAGGGATCCACCAACATATACTCCCCAGTCACCTTCCAGACCATTTCTTGTTTGAAAGACAGATTCTGGAATCTTTGCTAATACTCAGGACCCACATGGGCTTGCCAGTTTTTCCCTAATCACATGATGTCCTTATATGGAACTGAAATAACAGCAGTGTGAAGAATTGAAAGGATAGCTTCAGGCACAGATCTGTCTTCCCCTTCCTGTATCCCTTCATTTCATTAAAGAACTTCAAGGCATCCAAGAACTCTAATTTTGAGCCTAAGTTTTCAAGTCATTTCTGAGATGAAAAGGGTATTTTAAAAAACATTTATATATATTAAACACATAAACCTTTTAATGTAGGCCCATTTGTGGGGGTATACAGATACTAAGAGAGCATGCCTTTGCAGCACACACACTACCATCTTTGGACTTACAATGTGGATGTCTGTTCATCCATTTTGTCATTCAGGCTTAAACAGAGTCTCTACAATATGGACTCTACTCCTCATTGCATTCTGAGGGTGTTCTGGTTCTCTTACACTTGGTGTTTGGAATTGGAGTTTTGTGTAAAAAATGAATAGCACAGTTCACACAGAGATTTTTAAGAACTAATACCAAGGGGTTGTTAATTTTCCTGCTTGTTTCTTAACAGATTGCATTGTTTTTCTCCATGGAATTAAATGTAAAATGCTTTCCAGTAAAGTAAAAAGTAACAACTATCATTACATGTTTCATATGTCAGTACTGCATTTCAGTTACCTCATTTAATATTACCCACCCAGTTATAAAGTAAAGGAAGAAACAAGCTCAAAGAACACTAACTGGAATTAAGAATGCCGTTAAATGTCTGAATAGGAGCTAAGCATGACTTTGTAATGTATGAAAATGATCAAAATGTTTAATTTTATCCCCAAGCACTAATAGCTGAAAAAAGTAGTTATATTTGTATGATTATACCCAACCTCCTATTTAGATGAAGATTTCTGATGACACAAATGCAGCAAAAAACCTCTTCATTCATTTATATGTAGTAAAACACTATTAGAAAATTATATATCCCCTTTCCTCATGGTTAGCAATTGGAATGTCATTAATTTTCTATTAAATTTATTGTTTATTGAAATATCATTTTCAAAGTTTTTATCTTTAACATTGATATTTTTTTCTAAACTAAACATTCACACTCAAATTGTGAATATATACTTTTGTGTAAATTGTCACAATAAATAGGCGTGAAACAAATAGCAGATTGAGAAGAGGTTAAGCAAAATACTGACAAGATGATACCATTGATTGACAGTAGGCTAGGGTTCTGTACATCTTAGCAATCATGAGGCAATCACTGTATGCTCACTTTTCCCAACTCTTGATAGGATATCTATTAAGGAAATTGGTAGCTCTGCCTGGCAAAATGTAGCACTGGAGACAGAGTGTAGGCACAAGACAAATCTACAATCCAAGGGGAAGAAAGATCTAGTCATAAATATAGGTTTTAAACACTAGCCTATAGCTTTTCACATAGAATTTGAACTTATATTTCAAACTTAATAGTAGACAAGAGTAAGACATTATAAATTCCCTATAAAGGTCTGAATCTTATTTTCCTACTGTTGAACTTCAAAAACCTCACTTTTGCTATTGTTTGCAGTACACAGATAAAGAAATGTATTTTTCCTGATAGAGTTGACTAAAAGATAACTTCATTTATTGAATTTAGTTTTACACCACTTATGCAAAAGCCATGGTGATTTAGTTTATATAGATAAAAGTATGTAGACTGGCATGGTGGTGCAAGCCTTTAATTCCAGCACTCCAGAGGCAGAGGTAAGAGGACTGTTGTGAGTACAAGGCCACCCTGAGATTACCTAGTGAATTCCAGGTCAGCCTAAGCTAGAGTGAGACCCTACCTCGAGAAACCAAAAAATAAAAAATTATGTATACTATTTCCATTGGAAAATTATAGCTTTATCATTGAATATTTACTCTTTGTTATTTGCTTTAATCCAAATACATAATTGGCTGCAAGGCTAACTAAGACAAAATATCTTTCTATTTTGTTTATTTATTATTAATATTAATTATTATTATTAAACATGTTTTGTATGAATACATCATGTGTTGGTATCCTCTTTTCCCTCATCACTACCCCCCATTCTGTTGGGTACGCTCCTCAGTGGTGTTGCAGGTATTCCCCATGGGGATGTAGTTTATGCATTGTGGGAGCAATAGTCAGTTATTTTGAGAGGGAGGGAATGCCTCTGGACACGATGTCTCAACCTGTGGCTCTTACAGGCTTTCTTCCCCCTCTTGCTCAAAAATCACTGAGCCATGATGGATGAGTCTTAAGTCTACTTCAGTGATGTACCCTTAGGAGCCACTGGATCTCGCTTTGCTTTAGCAAGTGTTGAGAATCCTCAGGGTTTGTTTAGTGCACCCTGGCACTGATTATCAGGTTCAGCATGGAAGCAACATTCATGCTCATCTCACCAGTTCCTCTGTGGTTTCAGCTGTTGCTTGACTAAAGTGCGAGGGGAACTTATCTCCTCTGGTCTTGCTACCTACTGAAAAAGAAGAACAGATTCTCCAATGGAGAGTGAAGTCAACATAGTTTAAATGGAATAAGCATTATTAATTTGGGGAGAATTTGATGTATGTAACCCCTCTTTTAGCCAAAGACTAGTGAGAGCTTGACACTGAAGAGCACAATCTTTGTCTCCATAGAATTCTGACTTCACACATATTTCTTTGAAGAGTATAATCTCACATGTAAGCATTTGAGAATTTACAATAAAGGTGTTACTTTGGTCAGGCATTTGACTCAATACTTCTTAGTTAAAAAGATATTTGGTACGAGTGAAAAACAGCATGAAGAGTAATACAGGGTCTAGGCCTTGCCACTTGGAAGTAAATTATTAACCAGAGTATCTTGGTCATATTTTGTAACTCAGCAAACAACAGCTTATTCCTGCTTAAATGTGATGCAGTTAAGGTAGATCCTTTTAAATCGTGTGGATAATTCTGTGGTACAACACAGGAAAATCAATTCTGCATATCGTTTTACTGGCCACTGATGGAACACCAGTTAAGGCTATAACATAAAAGCAAAAGTAGAAATGTTTAAAATGCATAAGTAGCAGATTTTGATTAACTCAGAAGTCCTTTCCTTCTAACCGTTTTTTTTTTTTTTTTCATCATTCACTTTCAAATACAGCCTACTATTCAGCATGACTCAATTTATCAACCTTTCCACAGAATTCTATTTTCATGGGAGAAGCCAGACAAATTAGATGCCCTTGTGATAAATTAACTGTTTTAACAAAGGGATCAAAAGCAGCTTATCTAAGTATCTGTGACCCTGGAGAAAACTAACCCTTTTTTGATGCAAACCTGCAACATAATTGGACATCTACATAATGGCTGAAATTAGCATAGGTTTACATAGTACACAATTCCTTTAAAATTTTGATTCTCTGGAAAGTAACAGGTTGCAAGCTTCCTAAGGAATGTCTCTAGAGGGTGAAAAGACCTGAAACAAAGTCAGCCCAATGTGAAAGGCATGCTGTGCATGGCTGAAAGAACATGAACCTGGAGTTCATAAAGCAGTATCCCTTGTTGCTTCTGTGATAGAAGCACTGTCACTCTAAGGGATACTGAGAGTGGGGAGCTGCTTTTATTCTTCTCATAGCAACATGTCTATCTATTCAGTTCTGATTATGATTATATGTTTTTAATTTTTTTATTTGTACATATGATAAACATACATGCCCTGGCCAGCGGGGAGTCTAACAAAGAAGCGAGGTGAAAATCAACCTGAATGAAAGTAGGCAAACAGACACAAGAAGGAGACCATGCTAGACATTTGTCATGGCCTCAAGAGTTTATTCTTACACATAGGTTTATATAGGGTTGTAGGGGGAAGGAGACGTGGTCGGTCGGGGCAAGGAGTTGTAGGGGGAAGGGGATGTGGCCAGGGCAAGGAGTTGTCAGGAAACCTAGAGGGGATGTAATTAGGTGTTCATCTAATCTTGCCTCACTGGTTTAACATCTTGACTGCACCAGGCTTCACATCCTGACCATAAACTGGCCTTTTGCAAAAGATAAGATTCTGTAAGCAGTCTGCTGACCAGTTCCAGAAGTACCTAACAGAAAGCTGGATGGGCCACCTTTCTGAGTAATGAGTCAGGCAAAATGGAGAGGCTTTTGCTCTGTGGCTCTCGACACTTACATAGGTGAATGTGCATATGTGCTTGTGTGTGTGTCAACATGCTAGGAACTCTTGCCACTGAAAATTGGATTTCAGATGTTTGTGCAACTTTTGGTGTCTGAATTTACATACATGACTGGGAAATTGAACCCAGGTTGACAAACTTTGCAAGCAAGTAGCTTTAGCCCTGAACCATCTCCCCAAACCTGACCATAGTTGCTTTATAAAAATATTTATGTGAATGGAGAGAAGATAATTCAAGAAAGTGATTTAAAAATGGAATAAAAAGGAAAATGGAGAGGAGAAAACAGACTGACGTGGAATAGAAAAAAAAAGTAGACAAGAAAAAATGAGGGATTTTTTCATGATACTTATGATTTCATAGTCAAGGATAAGTCCTCAGGTTTATGGGCAAGGAGATATAACCCACTGAAAGCTAACTCTACCAATGTGTATTTATAAGGAATGACTATGGAAATGAATCTGCAAATGAAGGAAAACAGTTTTTCAATAATTAATTTATTTGTAAGGATAGAGATGGAGAATGAGAGAGAATGGACACACCAAGGCATAGTGCCACTTAAAACAGACTTCAGATGCGTGTGCCACTTTGTGTGTCAGGTTTTATGTGGGTACTGGGTTGTTAGGCTGCAGGGTAGCCTTAACCATTAAGCAATCTCTCCAGCCCAGAAAATATTTTATTTTTCTTGGTTGGCTACTTCCTAGAATAAAAAACAGGATAATATTTTTTTTTCTATTTTTTCATAATGACCCCTGAAGGCTGAGCATAGTGCCACATCATGGCTGACAGTATTTTAAGAAGAACTAGTTACTATAAAAAAATAAGTTTAAAAGTAATTTGGTTTAAACAACTTTGAAATGACTTTGTTGATCTTCATTATAAAAGCCCTGTGAATCCATTATAGAGATTGAGAATTCTGAAGACCAAAACAACATGGTGGTGAACAACAAATTCAACAAACTGAATTTAAAGTCCCAATTTGCTTTTGTAGTTGCAGGTTTTAAATAAGAGAATCAAGAAATCAAGGTCATCCCAGTTGTAGAAATCGAAAGGTGCAGCTTGGGTATGGAAGAATAAAGTTATTTTGTTATTTATTTATTTTTGTAACCGAGCTTTGAGTAAGAAGTAGGAAAGAGATTATTGGCTAACATGAGGCTACTTCAGGTCACTTCCTTATAAAGGCTGAGACAAAGACTCTCAATTCATACACTGCTAGTTGACTGGGCCTTTGAAGACTGCTAGGTAAAAAGTAGCCTATTTAAAAAAAAAAAATCCTGTGTTTTTTTTTCTAGGATGTTTTACAAGAACAAAGTCTAAATCACCTCTCTCTCTCACAACTTTTATTTAACAGTAGTAAGGAAATAGGGCTATCACTGTCATATGTGATATGATATAATTTATAATTAATTTTTATTTGAAATACACCATTGTCCTATGCAAATGTAACTAGGTTTATTGTCTCTTAGACTAAATTCACTATGCATAATGTTTTAATTTCTTTAAGAAAAAAAATTATGATCTTCTTCTCTACTTGAATAAAGAAATATGGGAGCTGGAGAGATCGTTTAGCAGGTAATGCACTTGTCTACAAAGCCAAAAGAACCAGGTTCTATTCCCTAGTACTTCCTTAAAGCCAGATGTACTAGTTGTCATATGACTCTGGAGTATGTTTGTATGGCTCTAGATGTGGGCTGTCTCATTCTCTCTCTCCCTCTCTCTCTCTCTCTCTCTCTCTCTCTCTCTGTAACTCAAATAAATTAAAAAATAAAATAAAATATGTTGAAAAACAAATATGGCCATAGATTTTGTCTAATTGACCTCAACATTTGATCTCTCTTGAAACAAGTAGAAACATCTGTTAGAAAACACAAGGCTAGGATGCACTTGGAAAAAATATATCACTATTGAAAAAAATAATAAAGAAAACGCAGAGCCCAGCACCAGGCCAAAGGTAACTTCTGTTTTTTTCTTTCTTTTTTTTTTTTTTTTTTTTTTTTTTTTGAGGTAGGGTCTCACTCTGGTCCAGGCTGACCTGGAATTAACTCTGTCATCTCAGGGTGGCCTTGAACTCACTGCGATCCTCCTACCTCTGCCTTCCGAATGCTGGGATTAAAGGCGTGCGCCACCATGCCCGGCCAAAGGTAACTTCTTGATGTCAAATTATGTTCAAAAGATACCTTTATTTGTAGTGACAAATTCCATTTGGAGCTAGAATATTTAGTCTATGATTAGTACCCTATTGTGTTTTAATCACTCATTGACCTGGATTTGTAACTACAGGTTCAAATCCACCATGACAAATGTTACAGGTATTTAAAAAATAAATAAAACAAAAACTCTTCTTATGACATTCTGTTATACAAATAGCAATGATCAAATTCTTTCTAATATGAGTTCTGTGTATTAGAATAAACTAGCAATGATTGAGCATTAGATAGTCATAATTATTCCTTTTATTTTATTTTATATAGGAGGCATTGGAAGGACTAATCTATATACTTTACCAATATGGAGACATCCTGAAACCTCTTAGAACCTCCCTCCATGAATTAACTGGATTCAAGCTTGACAAATAGAGAAACTGCTCCATGGACATTTTCTACAGGTGAGCAGCATAATATAGAATCTTTCAATGATTCTTTGACTTTATTGATGACAGTTACATTTGGCTTAAAAGTCTGGCTGTTTTGTGTTTGCCAGTTACAAACCATGATGCAAGATGGAAAAGTACCTGCCTCATAAAACTTTTACTACTGGTGATTGGTGATTTATGCAGAAGGGTGGGGAATCACACTGCTCCTCAAACAGACATTTGTACACACTGTCCTGGGAGCAACAGTATTTGGAATGAAACAATCACAAATGTTTATGCTTCACATGTTTTTTTATAGAAACTGTGTCAGGGTTTGAGTCATCAATATTAAACTGTTTACAGAAAGTAGCTGGCTTCTTAATCATCCTTTTAAGTCCTTCTAAGAATTCAAAGTTTCATGGAGAGACAGTGTGAATATACTCTGTTTGGTAATGCAGAAAGCTGCAGATGCCTGGATGGACCTATGAGGAAGAACGAAATGTCAAGTGACCCAAAACAAACAGCTACTGTGAGCTGGGGCACGTGGTTAGGGCCTCCTCCACAGTAACTCAAGCCTTCACCTTTGTGAAATGTAGTCTGTTCTTTTATCAGTAGTTTTTTCATCTTTCTAAGAAAAGGTTTGTTTTGACATTAAGCACTATTCATGGCAAGGGAGAAATTTGTTCATGTTATTTTACTGACAAATACTTGTTTGACTCCTTCATATCTTTTTAAACAGATAAGAAAAATGTTATCAGTAAACCTAAAACCAAGCAGGGAGTTTCTCACACATGTTCCATTAATATTTAGTTTTTCTATGTCTGCCTTTCCTGCAAAGATGAATTTCATCAACTATATCATCCTTTGCAGATTAAGATAAATAGAAAATATGTTAACTTTTCTTGAGAATTCACATATGAGCATAAACAGAGAAGTTGGAGGAGCATGCAGAGCTATTGCGAGGAGAAGCAATGGAAAGTAATATACCAGGAACTCAAGGAAAGAGAACATGAAGAAAGAAGACCGAAGGTGCTGGAAACTATTTTTTAAACCTTTTTTTCCCTTTAAACCATGTGGTTGTTCACTATATCTCTCTTTAAGATTAGTTCTTCAATTTTTGCTGAAGGAAAAATGATGCTTCAGTTAGGTTTGTAGAAAAATGACCCCTTAAGCAGCCCAAGTAAAAGGGGAATTATCCTAGCAAAAAAAAATGAGTTAGAAGTGTAACAATTTAAAGCAAGAATGTATGTGGACGTGGGAAGAGATAGTTCTAGAAATATTGTATGTGTGTCTGTGTGTTCTCATGAGCATCAAAAATTTGTGTTTCGCCGGGCGTGGTGGCGCACACCTTTAATCCCAGCACTCGGGAGGCAGAGGTAGGAGGATCGCCATGAGTTCAAGGCCACCCTGAGACTACAGAGTTAATTCCAGGTCAGCCTGGACCAGAGTGAGATCCTACCTCGAAAAACCAAAAAAAAAAAAAAAAAAAAAAAAAAAAAAAAAAATTTGTGTTTCCTTTTAAGAGTTATTCTTCTACTTCCTGGACATCTGTTTCATTGTATTTGCATGCTTGGTTCCTTCTGATTATTTTCCTAGTCTTTATATTTTCTTCTTCAGTGAGTTTGTTTTTTGTCCTCTCTTGTCAGTTTCCTCTCAGTGACTTTCTTCCCTTTTATAGCTATATGGGTCTTTGGGATTTATATCTACTACATGTAGAAACACACCTCAGGAAATATTTTAATAGAGTTACCTAAGAACTGTCAACCAGATATTAGAACATTGAAAATAACGTCTGCCCCTTTCAAATCATAATACGTGTAGAGGCAGTGCAATGCATGTTGGAAAGGGCAGCCCTGGTTACAGGGATGACAGAAAGGACAGAATCACTGGAGCTGATGCTAACTAGGGAGAAGGTGTGCATAGTTGGAATGCAGAAGTCCTGGATAAGACTGTGTCCTGAAGGTACTGTAACTTCAGAAGCTCAAAGGGAGATTTCATAGATCTGGAAATCTTTTTAAAGACAGGATGTGAGCCTGCAGAGGACCTCAGATTGGATTGAGCTGAGTGTATAAAGTTTGTGAGAAATGCTACACACAGTCTGGAGGATGGCTCATATGGAACTGAGATTTTCTTTATGAAGAAAGTTTACTTTAAAAGTGCTAGTGTATCTGTAGGAAAAATGGACAATCAGACTGAGTATGGGAATGTAGAATACAAAACAAAACAGAAGTGATGGCTATACACAGTGATACTGTCAGAAACAGGAAGCCAGAATTTTCTTCTTCCTCACCCTGCAAATCTCCATTTTGTTTTCTGTGTTGACAAAAACAGGGAGCCAGGTGCCAAAGAAGAGTTACTCTGACATCTCAAAACAAAACACCAGAGATTAATGTGAAGGGAAAGTAATGTGACAGCAAGCATAAAGTTTCTCTATGTGTGCTTATGTGTATGTGTGTATGTTCAAGATTTTCCAACAACAAAAAACTGATGGTTCCATTCATAGTGATCAGTTATGACACTAGTAATTCCAGGAGCTTCTAGGCATATTTAAAAGATGCTTTAAAGCAAAATCAACCTATGTACATGAAGCCTTAGATCTACTAGCTGTAATTGTCTTGTTACTGGCAGTCCATCAATTTTCTCTCAGCATTTTCTTTTTCAGAGACAAATACATTGTGTATCATAGGAATTCTTCGTGTTTGATTTCTCACATTTTACATATTTAAAATCCACATTCATGGTACAAATACAATGAAATACATCTGCAATAAAGGAAAATGTTTCACAGTACACATTTACTGTTCAAGAAAGCAAGCCATAAAGCAGAAATTTTAAGGCAGTAAAACAATTTGAGACAAGCATTCTGTTTAACCATATGGTATGCATCTATTATAGAAAGGAACTCCTAAATTGAGTATCTCAAACTATGAAGGCACAGCAATAACAAATTATGGTGTTATGGGGTCCGGTGTTGCACATAAGACCATCTACTCACAGAAAGCGAGGCAAACTTTTATTGGGTGAAAAGAAAGAAAAGAAAAAAAAAAAAAGATAGTCTGGTGTACCAGGCAGGTCTGCACCCCAGAGGGCATTTCAGGGGTACAGCAGCCATGAACTATTCAGAGTGTCAGCTTTTATTGGAAATAACCTGTTAGGAAAAAAAAAAAAAAACAGGATGGAAATTAAACCCTAAATCACAATTTACATGTGACAGTTACAGCCATAAAAGTAAAAAATATAGGAACTTGTAAACAGATCTGTTGGTTAGATACAGGAAGCGCAACCTGGGGGGTGCAAGGTAGGCTTGTAATCAGGAGTCTTGCTTACCCTAAGGAGTTTGCCCAATAATGCAAGCCTCAGGAAATGCTATTCATCCCAGCAGAGCCTCTTATTTACTGGCCATTAGCAGAGCCTCCTGTTTGTCTACCATCAACCATGTCTCCTGACTTCTATATTTCTCTAGGCTAGGTATAAAGAAGTGTAGATAAATATAACATTTTTCTATCTTTACAATGGGGTGCATGGGTGTTTATTTCATGCACTTGGAAAAAACATGGTATAACCCATGATGTCATGGAAAACCAGCTACCTGAGGGATGGTGGATAAAAGACAGCGCTAGTCTATTTTGGTGATGTAAATTCTGTTACTGTGATCATTTCCACAACCACTGATATCACTGAACACAGAGTTGGAAAAGAGGGATTTTATATTTTCTTCCTGAATATTCTTAAATTATTTTTCACTATCTTCTTGATAAAATCTTTGGATTGCTTTCATAAAATTGTACAAGAATAACGGGCTGGAGAGATGGCTTAGCGGTTAAGCGCTTGCCTGTGAAGCCTAAGGACCCCGGTTCGAGGCTCAGTTCCCCAGGTCCCGCGTTAGCCAGATGCACAAGGGGGCGCATGCGTCTGGAGTTCGTTTGCTGAGGCTGGAAGCCCTGGCGCGCCCATTCTCTCTCTCTCCCTCTATCTGTCTTTCTCTCTGTGTCTGTCGCTCTCAAATAAATAAAAAAAAAAAAAGAAAATTAAAAAAAAATTGTACAAGAATAAGCCACAATTTCACGTTGACTGAAAAGCTGGATTAATTTGAAAAGAAACTCTAGCTAGGTGCCCCATCAATATTAATAAAAAGTTTTATTTTTTCATGAGGTCCATGTTTTTATAGGAAATAAAACCCCCAAAAGGCATGAGGCTGACCAAAATGAAAAAGAAAAACAAAACAATTCTCTTTAACAGAGGACACCCAATTCCAAGGCTGGGAAATGATAAGCTTGTCTGGAGTAATCAATTTTCTTAGCTACTGCAAGCCTAGAAATTGAACAGAGAGACCATTAGGCAAAGCACTTTTTTGAAAACACAATATATTAATTCTTAGAATTATAAAATCCAATTCCTCATGGTGTTTTATTTGTTTTGAAAAAACTATTAAGTACATAGACCATATCCCAAGATAGACTTTTTCACACATATCATTTTATATATTATGTTCCATTCATGTGTCTGCATTCCTTGTGGCAGAGGTAGTAATTTATCTATTTTTTTAAACTTTTTTTGTTCATTTTTATTTATTTAGTTTAAAGTGACAAAGAGAGAGAGATAATGGGTGCGCCAGGGTCTTCAGCCACTGCAAATGAACTCCAGATGTGTGTGCCCCTTTTTGCATCTGGCTAACATGGGTCCTGGAACTGGGGTCCTTAGGCTTCACAGGCAAGTGTTTAACCACCAAGCCATCTCTCTAGCCCCTAATTTATCTATTTAATGAAGATTTTTTTTTTTTTTTTTGAGATAGGGTCTCATTCTAACCCAGGCTGACCTGGAATTCACTATGTAATCTCAGGGTAGCCTCAAACTCATGGCGATCCTCCTACCTCTGCCTCCCAAGTTCTAGGATTCAAGGCATGCATGCCACCATGCCTGGCTTAATGAAGATTTTTTAAAGCATGATGAGACAACATCTTGATAACAATCAGGAACACCATTTTGCTTATACTTTCCATCTCTAGCCACTCTGTAATCACTATCCTAATTAATGTCCTTAAACCCATTCCCATTCAAAAGTAAATGAGACTTTCACATAAGATGAAGAGTTAATGATATATAGAGAAGATGAACTGAACCACACTTCACAACCTTTGTTTTACAAATTCATTGCTTACTAAGGCATAAGCTCATGAACCAGTCATTTTTGTTGAGCACATACTCTAATTAGTAAATTATTTTTATCTTTGGGAGACATAAATAGAAATCTAGCACACAGGCTCAGGTCTTAGCAAATCAATACAATAAATACATACATAAAATACTATTATGTAAATATGTTATTGGGAACTGTTGTATATTCTACAGGAAAATAAAAGGCAGGGAGGACACAGCAAGGGCAGAAGTGGGAATGTATATGCTATCTCTAAGGGTGGTATAAAGGCTGCTCCATGCAAACATCTGGAGGAAAATGTTTTTTTGGTCAAGTAAACAAATGGAAAAATCCTGAGGTAGAAACTGATTTATGTGGAACATAAAAGTGTGTGGAGTAGCTGGTTCCAAGGTGGGAAATATGGATAGCATGCTTGGACCCTATGTGTTGACTGTACAGTTTAGGTAGTAAAGATGAAAGAAGAAGGCTGGAGAGATGGCTTAGTAGCTAAGGTGCTTACCAGAGAAGCCTAATGGCCTAGGTTCAATTGTCCAGTGACCATGTAAGCCAGATACACAAGGAGGCAAATGCATTTGTACTTCGTTTGCAGTGGCTAGAGGCCCTGGTGCAGCCATTCTCTTTCTCTATCTATCTGCCTCTTTCTCCCTCTCTTAAATAAATAAATAAATAAAATATTTTTTAAAGGATCAAAGAAGAAAGAATGATGAACAAGTTTTTACAGTAACTCATGTGAAAGATGGCTATGTTACAAACTACGGTGGTAGAGTTGCAACTGGTTAGATTTTTGGATATATTTTGAGTAAATAAAATTGAAGAGAGAGCTAAGGTGAAAGTAAGATTTGGTCAAGGTAAATGTAATATTTGATTTACTGAGATAAAGAACACTAATGAAGGAAAAGTGATTGGAAGTTAAGAGCTTGGAATTATGTCATATTTAAGGTGGAACTGATTTGAGAAAAAGACTGTGTAGTCCAAAGTATAGTTCTAACTTAGAAAAAGATCATCTATATGAAAGCTCTTCTTTCTGTTTTCAGCAGGGAAACCCAGTAGTGTCCTGAATAAGTGACTATCATAGAACAAATAATTTCTATGCTTTTGAGCAACTTGGTTTATAACCTGAAGAGGGTAGTTTTTAAATTTGTTTTGTGAAATCAGAAGAAGCTGGTGTACACTTGTAGACCCAGACTTTCTTAAACTAGAATGAAGTTTGAAAAAGAGAGTATGGAGGTGGTTATGATATAGGATTTGAGCTCTTAGTAGGATTAGAACACAAACCCACGTTCTTAACCACATTTAGAAAAAAAAGTTGAAAAAGACAGACATGAAAGTCAAAATTATTAAAGATTTATTTTAAGAAAGCATATAGGTAAGAGAAGTGACGTTCCCAAGCTGAATAGCTGGGTGGGGTTCTGAGCAGCTTGAACCGGCAGTCTGATTTGGGATTCTTTATAACCTTGGTAATACAAATTAAGAGGAATTTGGTTGGGAAGTGTCAGGTGCATAGCAGAGATCTTGATTGGTGGTGGGCACAGAGCAAAGGTGCTCAGGCTCAGAAACTCATCAGGAACTCATCAACCTGGGATGAAATGGAAATGCAGGTTTGGGGAAAGCCCATGAAAGCCTTTCAAGGTCAAGGACAGGAAAGTGGTGCTGAGTGGCCATTTTCTACTCTGACTGTAGAGGTTGGTGTCCATGCTCTCCTTGCACCTCTGTCACTAGCTGAAGACTTGACAGTACTGCTGAAAAATCACTTCTTCAAGCATCTTTGGAGTTGTTCCAAATAGCACTTACAAATCTGAGTGGCTGGAGAAGTAATTAACACTGCACATGAAGCACACTGTCCCCAAGGGAAAACAAGAGGTTTTGGTACATGGTTGCATCTCACTAGAGATTCAAGTGTGATTTGTATCTGAAAAGGCACTCTTTGCCATGAAGCCTGTAGGACAGCCCACTAACATGAAAATGGAACAAACGAATGAGGCATATCTGAGGTTCCCAAAATGAGTATTGCCATTTTCATGAAGAAAATCACAAATTATGACTGTTAGAAGTGAGTACTAGACAACATACTTTAATAAGTAAGTCACCTAGACATTAATGGGGCCTTTCCTAAGTATATTTTTGTTACCTACATCCAGCACCATTTTTTTAATTGATGCAATCAGGACTTTATGGGTATATTGAAAATTAAAAAAAAAGTTCATCTTTCCTAGTGTGAGCTTGAACATTATATCTTTCTTGTGCTTTGGGAATTTTTAGGTTTCCTTTTGATTTTTCTTTTTTTCTTTCTGAGATGCCATTCTTACTGTCTTTATACTCCTGAGTGATTTGTGGTATGCTACAGCTAACTCATCTCAATTGAATTTTTCTCCTAATAAATAGTAAATCAATGACTGCTCCTATCCGGGTCCCTCTCAGTGTGGGCTGAGTATCTTGCACTCCTGCACTGAGGTTATTTTAGTTGTTTCATGTACCTTTTTATTCAATAAGGAAAGCTGGCTTGGCAGCTATTCACAGGAGTTTTCTGTTCTAGGTGAAAGCAGATACTCAGCTGCTCTCCCAAACTCACTGAGCTTTACCTGGTGACTGACCCAATATGACAGATTGTATTTAGATTTCTTAAGGTGTTAAAGCTTTGTGTTTTGCTGTTCGCGTAAGTGAAGACACAGCAAACATAAGGCGACACCTTCCTTCTCCCAAATATGTTTCATTTACTTGTTCATTGCTTTCTCCTACCTCTGCATATAAAATCCAGCCTCTTCTTCAAGACATGGAGTGAACCTATATTTATGTACATTCTTCTAATTTTCCCTTACTGAATATGAGTATCTTGAGTTGATGTTGCCTTTTGTGACCATGTCATATTTCTTAGCTATCTAACCTTATGCGTGCATATGTAAATGTTCTTCCTGTCCTTGGTAACACTGAGCTCCTTCAGTAAAGCTTGAAGGATGAATATCACTCACATCTTCAAGCTAGAGAGTCCCTAGAGAAGCTGGGATATTTACTGAGGTCTATAGATTTGGAAATTGGGGTATATTAGGAAAGGCTTAAGAAAAAATCTCTTTGTGGACAGCTAGCTTTAATTGTAAGTGATATTTAATTACATTTCTGTAGCATACACCCACGTGGGGCACAAGCGTTATGAAATATTTCCTAAAGGACCAGAGTGAAACAGAAAAGAGTGGGGCGGGGAGGGGAAGTAACTGGTGAATATTACCTACGTGTTCAATTATTTGCTGCTGGATTTATTTCATTATTATTATTTTTTTTGATGGGAAAGGACATTCAAAATCTCTTTTCAATGCTGCCTTGGGATAGGGAGAAAAGAATGTAAAACAACTAACAAAGCCTTCCAATTCACTGCCATTTGAGACCATGTCTTGTAATGAGCCCTAGATTTCTCTTTATTTATTTTTTTTAATAGATAGAATGAGGTTAGATGAATGTAAATAAACGGAATCCAGGTTTGACTATAAAGCAATAGAAACAGAATTTGGCTTGTCCAGTCTTGGATAATGGAGAGAGCTGCCCCAACATACCTCAAAAGGGGCCCAACTGAAACTAAGGACAATTGGTGAAACAAGCAAGGGTGATGCTTTCCTGTGAACCGGATACCAGCACAAAGAGGAAGGAGATCAACGCAGAGAAAAATCAACTCCTACCAAATCAGAAAGCCAGAGCTTCAGATGCCCCCAATACCGCATCACTGAAGCAGACCAAAAATGAACCCAACATGGCTCAGGGAAATTTTGCAGAAGAGGGGGCGGAAAGAATGTCAGAGTCACATGTTGGGTCATGATTTGCAGAGACACTTAGCATACCAATAACTGGGGACTAACTCCACAATGCACGACCCATTTACATCAACAAGGAGGGTCTAATGGGAGGGGTAGATCATAGATGAGCCTAAACAATGGTACCAAACTGCCTGTATTTGATGAAAAGAAAACTAATAAATCAAATTAAAAATAAATAAATAAAAATAAAACTTATTAAAAAAATCTCCAAGTATTAGTTTCCATAATTCTAGATATATGCCCCCTAGTTGAACCATATAAGACTTTTGTAAATTTGTTTTCAACAGGAAAGATCAAACCCAGGGCCTTGTGTATGCACAGCAAATGTTCTTCCAGGAAGCAACTAACTCCAGCACTGCATTTGTAATATTTAAGATGTTCTTCAATAACGTATGCTAACCTAAATATCACACAAAATTTACTTTGTAATATGGGTCAGGCTTTTTAAAACCAGTATCTCAATTTGCATTCATCTTTGCATACCTAGGTGTATTTGTGGGTGTGTTGGGAAGGTTGTGTTGTGCCAAACCATTTGCTTACCTGTGGAGGGCAACACTCATCTACAGGGCATCATGTGTTCTGCTTTGTCACTCTTCCACCTGGTCTTGTTTGGGAGGTGAATTCTCTACTGATTCCAGAGCTTATGAGGCTGCAAAGAATGTCAGATATTTGTTTCTAAGTGAAACTGGGGTTACCAGGGCATTCCCAGCTTTTTACATGAATCTGGAGATTTGTCATGTGGACCTCTAAGCGCCCCTAAGCGCCCCTTAGGCCCTCATGCTTGCACCGGAAGTGAACTTAACCACTAAGCCATCTCTCCAGGCTTCTATTTTTGTTCAATGCAAATCCATTATTTACTTATTTATTTAAAGATGACCTTGAACTTCTGATCCTATTTCCTGCTATGCCTATAGATGTCTAGATTATAGGCTAGTGCTACCATCTCTGGTTGAAGAGGTACTGGGGATTATACCCATGGTTTTGGGTATGCTAGGCAAACATTCTACTAACTGAATTATATCCCCAGCCAATAAATATTTAACAAAAACTTATTGAGTACCCTAACTTGATACAGACTGGAAAGTATTTAAACTCCATAGTATGGGGTTCAGATTAAGACCAGCCACTCAGTTAGCAAGTCACAATGTCTGTGTCACATAATCTCTCTAAACCTTTTTCATAAAAGATATTAGTAATATTTGGCTCAAATGGATGCCATTAACATTTGATGAATTAATATTTTATAATTTACTATATTGATAGTTTTATCCTAAATACATGTTCTAATATTTAATATGCCATATCTGCTAATAAGAAAATTAAAAAGCTTTAATGCTCAAAAAAGCAATACTGGAGACAAATATACTTTGTGACTTTATTTGTAAGCAATAAGAGCTAGATGTGGCCAAGTGGCACCATACCTACTAAGTTTATTCAGGTCTTTGGAAACATCTTCAGATTGTTATGCCAAAAGACTTTGCTAGCCCTATCCTGGTTCTGTTATTATAGTCTAACAATGATACTCATTACATATGGTGTGTTTGGGCACAGGATGAGAAATAAACTGATTAGAAAAAGCAACATAATATGGAAAATTCAGTCAGGGATTTTTCTTAAAGATACCACAAACTCTATAAGCATTGGATGGAAATGCTTACAAAGTAGTACAGTAATGTCAAACAATTTGTGTGAAAATGAGAATAATAAGAAAAGTAAATTTATATTTAACAGAATCCATGTTATCAATATCAATATCAATTTGGATGACAAATTATTATATACAAACTCAAAAACTGACCTTATAGTCTCATTAAAATCACCTCGTGTTCTTTCTTTGCAAGTTAGAAACCAGAAAACATATATGTTTTATTCCTTGATAAGGGACATATTATGAGTTGGTCAAATAGCTAATATGATAATTCAGATAGGTTTCTTATTGTCACTCATATTTGTACCTCAGTAAGGCAATGTTTATTTCAGTGAAAAGTAAACTCTAAGCTCTAAATGGAATTTCACACTCACAATTGATAGGACGAATGTTTTCATACTTATAAATACAATCATCTAAGACAATTGTCCAACATAACAACTAAAGAATTATTTATTTTTTTAACTTTAAACTTAATAGAAATATGTCAAATTGCTCCAAGGATCTTCTACCTTTTTTTTTGAAAAATATCTTATGTATTTACTTGAGAGAGATAAGTAGAGAGAGAGAGAGAGAGAGAGACAGAGAGAGAGAGAAAGAGGCACAGAGAAAGACAAAAGAGGACAGGATGGTACTAGGGCCTCTTTCTTTTGCAAACACCAGATGCATGTACCACATTGTGCATCTGACTTTACATGACCCCTGGAGAATTAAACACAGGCTGACAGGCTTTGAAAATAAGTTCCTTTAACCACCTAGCCAAACCCACAGCCCTCTACCTTCTAGTGATGGTAGGGTTTTTGTTGTTGTTGTTGTTATGAACAATATGGATAATAAATGTGGAAACATATTGGCTTTCTAGAGCTACTGAAATTGTCAAGTATATGTCCTTCTAGCTTGTTCTCACTTTTATTGTCAGTGTTGCTGTTGTTAGATTGGTGATGTATGCCTGAAAATATGTGACCTAAACACTTGACAATCCAGATAGCATATTTACAAACGCACACTAACAATGTTACTGGGATATGTTGAACCATTACCCTTAGTGTATGAGAAAAAAAAGTTGTTTAAGTAATTTCTCTTCTTTTTTCTTTCTTTCTTTATTATTTTTGATTTTTTTTTAATTGTTCTTAGAGGTAGAGTCTCTCTCTAGTCCTGCAATTTACTATGTACTCTCAGGCTGGTTTTGAACTCACAGCAATCCTCCTACTTCTTCATCCTAAATGCTGGAACTCAAGATGTTTGACACTGATTTCTTTACAGGTCTCACAATAAAATAAGTTAGGTTAGATCTTAATCGTTTCACATAGTTGTAATGAACCAAGCCTTCATAGGAAAACAGGAATTCAAATAAAACACCTTCCAGAGAGCTTCCTACCTTTCCAGTGTCATGATGTTCCTGAGAAGAGCTGATACTCAGATCATCTTAGATAAGATTACAACCTGTTTTATATATATAACAATTAAAATTCAGTATATGGACAAATAGTTCCTAACCACATATATATGATGCCATTGCAAAAGTATTTACCTCATTGTCCAGTGCTAATTCTATTGTGGGAACTAGGACTGGAGACTGCCTATGAGAAGAGAAACAGGTTATGGAGAAAAAGTCTTAGCAGTTTGCATTTAGAGGGACAATTTTCCTATCTGTGGCTCAGAAGTTGTTTGAAAATGTATAGCCCCATAGACTTAGCTGTTCTATTAAAATAAATTTGTAACTTGGATCTCCCGCTGTCTGACTGAAGGAGGAGTCACTGGGGGTGGATCCGAGTCCAGCTGTAAGGTGTCTTTGGTAGAGGATCTAATTCCACCACAAAGGTGTACAAAACAGTCTGAGATCTGTGGGGGGAGGAGGAGGCTGTTTGCTGCTTTTTGGTGTCGGCTGCTGCTGGTGGTTTCTGCTTCCATCTGTAAAAGAGGGTCAGCTTCTTTCACCACTGATGGAACTTTCCTTTGATCTGTATTCCTGAAATAAATCCCCTTCCTCCCATAAATTGTATCTTTTTGGATATTCCTCCAAGCAACAATGAACTGTCTACTACAGAATTTGGTACCAAGAATGGTGTCTTGCTACAGTGAATCTGACCACAGGGATTTTGGTCCTTTAGAACTTGAGTGCTGACAGGATGGGGCAGGACTTGGTACTTGTGACTACAGAACTCTTATAGCATAGTAAGCCAAATTTTAAGCACTACTCTTATGAAAGTTTGAAAATACTGAATGCAGACAGAATTATGTCGGTTTATGTACTGTCAAAAGGGAAGGAAAGACAGCAGAGAACCTTGTTGTAACTGGGCTACTGGCATAAAGCCTGTGTGTTCTTTTCTGCCCATACCCAGAGAATTCTTGACAGACGGTATTGAACTGCTAGATGTACAATTTAAGGATGGAAAATTTCAAGGAAATTTAAAGTTACCTTCACAGAGACTGATTTTAGGTTACTAAAGCTGCTAAAGAGATTACCACCATTAAGGATGGGTCAAATGCATACAATGAAATAAGTGAAAAGATGCCTGTGGTGATTCCACCCAAGAAAAACTGAATGGTAGAAGTGTACACTCTTTTGAAAGAAGATAACGGAAAAGAAAAAAAAAAAAAAAAAAAAAACTTCTCTTCAAGATCATGATTTGTTTTCCTGAATTAACAAAATGTCTATGGTACTGCCCACAAGGTGTTGGTTTAAGAAACATGAAAATTACATGAAAGCAGATCATGAAAGATACATGGTTCCAAGAGCCATTGCTGAAATGTGGATGATGTTCCTGTATGGAAGATCAGTGAAGCCACTGTAAGATGGACCATGGTTTGCATTGGAGACCAAAGATGTTTTGAATATACCAGGTCTGTTTAATGGGTACCAAGGAGCACTGTTAGCTCAGGATCAAAATTTTTCTCTTGCTACTCAGTCAGCTGAAGAGATACAAATAACATATCCAGATACTGTTGTCACTAGTTATGGATGTCAGACTTGAAACACAGGTGTTTGATATTTGCCATATGGTTATTGATTTTGCATTGGTCCAACCTCTCTTTATTATGCCTTTAGCAATGGAAATGTTTACTCTGTGCTATTATACGTTGGAAGTACATAACCTATTTTGATTTTATAGGACTCACAATTAAGAAACAGTCTTAAATTTGGTAAAGCTTATGGGGACTTGGAATTTGGACTAAATACAATTTTCAGTATGAGATGGATGAATCTATGGATGGCAGGGGTGAAATGTGGTAGTATGAAAATATTTGGCCCATCAATACAGGTGTTTTATTAAAATTAAACTTGTGACTTGGATCTCCATCTTTCTGGCTTGAGGAGGCATCCCTGAGGCAGATTCTAGAGTGGAGCCCTAAGACGTCACAGGGAGCAGATCTGAATTCTAGCCCAAATGTGGAGATAAACAGTTTGAGCTCTAGTTTGGTTGTTGAAGCTTGTGCTGGTGTTTTGTTTTCTGTCATTTTTCTCTTTGCTAGCTTCTTCTACCATTGATGAAGTAAACCCCTTCCTCCCATAAATTGTGCCTGGTTTAGATATTAATCCCAGTATTGTGGAGCTGTCTAAAACAGGCTCTTAGAAAATAAGAGCTGAAATGACAGATCAGAGCAGAAGAAACTATCACTGTGATTATCTCTTATCCCAAGAAAACAACCATAGTCTTATTATCATCTATCACATACACCAAATAACCATATTATTTTTCCTCTTCCATCAACAATGAGACCTTCCTCTCAGAGGACAAAGGCTTCCTCTCAATGCAGATGCAAATGATTTTTTTTTTAAATTTAATTTATTAGTTTTCTTTTCAGTAAATACAGGCAGTTTGGTACCATTATTTAGGCTCATCTGTGATCTACACCCTCCCATTAGACCCTCCTTGTTATTGAAAATGGGTCGTGCATTGTGGAGTTAGCCCCAGTTATTAGTATGATAAATGTCTCTGAAAATCATGACCCAACATGTAACTCTGACATTCTTTCCGCCCCCTCTTCCGCAAGATTTCCCTGAGCCATGTTGGGTTCATTTTTGGTCTGCTTCAGTGCTGAGGTGTTGGGGGCCTCTGAGGCTCTGGCTCTCTGATTTGATAGGAGTTGATTTTTCTCTGCATTGATCTCCTTCCCCTTTGTGCTGGTATCCAGTTCACAGGAAAACATCACCCTTGCTTATTTCTCCAGTTGTCCTTAGTTTCAGTTGGGCCCCTTCTGAGGTATGTTGGGGCAGCTCTCTTCTTAGGATCTGCATCTATCTGGAAAAGAGAAGCAGATTCTCCAACGGAGAGTAAGTTAGCACCCAGAAAATTGAGATAACACTTACTTTTTTGATAGACAGTTTGATAGGTGTAGGCCCTCTTATACCCCGTGATTGATGGTAGCTTGATATTGTAGAGTGGGCTTGTGTTTGGGTATGGTTCTGACTTGTTTCCCAGCTCCAGCTATGGGTCTAGTACCACTGAGTGGATCAGTTAGCCAAATCAAGAGCAATTGATTCCTCACCATGGCTGTGTACCACTATTGCACTTGTGTGGGTATCACATCCAGTTAATTGTTGCTACTTAGGTTAAACAATGTGTTGCTTGGACAGATCTTGGTCACTTCCCCCAGTCGCCTATGTAGCGCCTTCTGGCACTAGACACGCTGACTGTCTGGGGACTGACTCTCTCCTGGCTTCCAGCCATGTCATTCCATTTTACGTGTCAGCCGCAGATGGAGTCTTCAGCAATAGGGTCTTACCACTGGCCTTTGGTGGGTCATCAATTACTCTGACAGAAGTCTGTCATTGTTTTGGGAAACCTTGTAGGTTTCTCTGATCAAAAGGTCATTGTGGATTGTAGGCCCAAGCTGGAAGTGGGGGTTACAGGTCAGTGTCCACTAAGAGGAAAAAGATAACTAATATACAAGAGTTAGAGAGGAGAGAGATAGAGGGGAGAGGGGGAGAGGGAGGGAAGGAAGATGTAGGAGATGTAGGTCAGTCTTGATCCTACCCTCTCCAGTGTCTTGTGGTTCAGGTGTTTCCTGTAAGGGACTAGTGAGGGTTCAGCCATTTGGTCTGTCTTTTAGGAAGTCGAATTTTATGGTACCATTGCCGTTTGGGTCCGGATTATTGTTTTCCACCCTTTGATTCCCTCCCCGCCCTCCCATCCATCTTATTGTCTAGTTTGAGGTACTTGCTGGGTATGTAAGGCATCTTGGGCAAATTCAGGTTAGGTGTTGCAGATGAGTGAGACTATGTGTCGATTTTTTTTTCTGTGATTGGGTAAGTTCGCTGAGAATGATCTGTTCCAGGTTCAACCATTTTTCTTCAAATTTATTTATGTCGTTTTTTCTTACTGCTGTATAGAATTCCATTGTGTAGATATACCACATCTTTGTTATCCATTCTTCTAATGATGGACATCTGGGTTGATTCCAGCTTTTAGCTATTACGAATTGAGCTGCTACAAACATGGTTGAGCAAATCTCTCTGGCTTTTGGTTTGAAGGTTTTAGGGTACATGCCCAGTAATGGTATAACTGGGTCTGTTGGTATTTCTATAGTCAGCTTTTTCAGGAGTCTCCATATTGCTTTCCAAAGTGGTTGTACCATCCTGCATTCCCACCAACAGTGAATGAGTGTCCCTGCTTCTCCACATCCTCGCCAGCATTTATTTTCATTTGACCTTTTGATGTTGGCTATCCTTATTGGGGTAAGGTGGAATCTCATAGTTGTTTTAATTTGCATTTCTCTGATCATTAGGGATGATGAACATTTTCTTAGGTGTGTGTTTGCCATTTGTATCTCTTCCTCTGTGAATTGCCTGTTTAACTCTGTGCCCCATTTTGTGAGTGGGGTATTTGTCTTCTTATTGTTTAGACTTTTGAGTTCTTTGTAAATTCTAGAGATAAGGCCTCTATCAGTTGGATAACCTGCAAATATTTTCTCCCACTCTGTGGGTATTCTATTGGCTTTGTTTATTATATGCTTGTCTGTAAATAAACTCTTCAGCTTCATATGATCCCAATGGTTGAGTGACTGTTTAAGAACTTGAGCCACTGGGGTTTTATTCAGGAAGTCTTTTTCCATTCCTATATCATGGAAAGTACTTCCTAAATTTTCTTCCAGTACTATTAGAGTTTCTGGTCTTATGTTGAGGTCTTTGATCCATTTGGATTTGAGTGTTGTGCATGGTGAAATGTGTGGATCAAGTTTTAGTTTCCTGCATGTGGTTATCCAGTTTGTCCAGCACCATTTGTTGAAGATGCTATCTTTTTTCCAGTCTATATTGTTTGGGCCTTTGTCGAATATCAAGTAGCTATAGTTGCTTGGCCCAAAATCCGGGTCCTCAAGTCTATTCCGTTGGTCTATACTCCTGTTTTTATGCCAGTGCCATGCTGTTTTTATTACTATGGCTTTGTAGTATAACTTTATATCGGGTATGGTGATGCCACCAGAGGTATTTCTTTTGCTGAGGATATGTTTGGATATGCGAGGCCTTCTGCCTTTCCATATGAAATTTGAGATCATTTTTTCTATGTCTGTGAAGAACATTGTAGGGATTTTAATTGGAATTGCGTTAAATCTATATATTACCTTTGGTAGGATTGTCATCTTCACAATGTTAATTCTGCCTATCCAGGAGCATGGGAGGTCTTTCCATCATTTCAAGTCCTCCTCAATTTCTTTTTTGAGAGTTTTTATATTTTCGTTGTATAGATCTTTTACTTCCTTGGTTAACGTTATTCCAAGGTATTTTATTTTATTTTTTGCTATTGAAAATGGGACTATGTCCTTTATTTCTTTTTCTGTGTCTTTGTCATTTGCATACAGAAATGCTTCCGATTTTTGTGCATTGATTTTGTATCCTGCTACTTTGCTATAGGAGTTAATCACCTTCAGGAGTTTTGGGATGGAGTCTCTCGGGTCTCTTACATATACAATCATGTCATCAGCGAATAGAGCTAACTTAACTTCTTCCTTTCCAAATTGTATCCCTTTTATTTCCTTCTCCTGCCTTATTGCTTGGGCTAGGACTTCCAGAACTATATTGAAAAGCAGAGGTGAGAGAGGACATCCCTGTCTTGTGCCTGATCTCAATGGGAATTCCTCCAGTCTCTCTCCATTAAGTATTATTTGGGCCTTTGGAGCTTTGTATATTGCCTTTATTATATTAAGATGTGAACCGGCCATGCCGATTCTCTCCAATGTTTTGATCATGAAGTGATGTTGTATCTTGTCAAAGGCCTTTTCTGCATGCATCGAAATGATCCTGTGATTTTTATGTTTAAGCTTGTTTATGTGGTGTATTATATTGACAGATTTTCGTATGTTGAACCACCCTTGTGTTCCTGGGATAAATCCCACTTGGTCAAGGTGGATAATGCTTTTGATGTGTTGTTGGATTCGGTTTGCGAGAATTTTGTTGAGGATCTTTGCGTCTATGTTCATTAGGGAAATAGGCCGATAGTTTTCTTTTCTTGTGGGGTCTCTGCCTGGTTTTGGGGTTAGGGTGATACTAGCTTCATAGAAGGAGTTGGGTAGTTTTCCCTGTTCTTCAATTGTGTGGCACAGTTTTAGGAAGATTGGTTTGAGTTCTTCCATGAAGGTTTGATAAAATTCGGCTGGGAATCCATCTGGTCCTGGACTCTTCTTTTTTGGGAGGTTTTTTATTACTTTTTCAATCTCCATGAGCGTGATGGGTTCATTGAGGTGGTTGATCTGCTCTGTGTTTAGCTTTGGTAGATGATATGCATCCAGGAATTTATCCATCTCCTCCACATTTTCCAGTTTTGTGGAGTAGAGGTTTGTGAAATAAGTCCTGATGATTCTGCCGATTTCACTGATGTCTGTTGTAATCTCTCCTTTTTCATTTTGAATTTTGTTAATTTGGAGTCTCTCCTTTTTTTGCTTGATCAAATTGGCCAGAGGTTTGTCAATCTTGTTTATTTTTTCAAAGAACCAGCTCTTTGTTTTGTCAATTGCCTTAATTGTTTCCTTGGTTTCCAATTCATTAATTTCTGCTCTGATTTTAATTATTTCCTTCCTTCTGGAGCTCTTTGGGTTGGATTTTTCTTGTTTTTCCAATGCCTTTAGGTGGATGGTTAAGCTATTGATTTGGGATTTTTCTGTCTTTTTTATGAAGGCATTGAGTGCCATGAATTTTCCCCTGAGGACTGCCTTCATTGTGTCCCACAAGTTTTGGCATGATGTGTTCTCATTGTCATTCAATTCCAGGAATTTTGCAATTTCATTTTTTATTTCATCCACTATCCATTTATTGTTTAAGAGTGTGCTATTCAGTTTCCAGTTGCCGTTGGGGCACTTGTTGGTTTTTTTGTTGTTGATTTCTAGGAATATAGCATTATGATCTGATATCATGCAGGGAATTATGTCGATTTTCCTAAATATGTGGAGGCTATCTTTGTGACCCAGTATATGGTCTATTTTAGAGAATGTTCCATGGGCTGCTGAGAAGAATGTGTAGTCTGTGGATTTGGGATGGAAAGTTCTGTAGATGTCTGTTAGGTCTAAGTGCTCTATGGTTTTGTTGAGCTCTCTTACTTCCCTGTTGTGCTTCTGTTTGGATGATTTGTCTATTACTGATAATGGTGTGTTAAAGTCCCCAGCTATGATGGTGTTGGTGGTTATTTCTGTTTTATTGTCAAGTAGGTTTTGTTTTATGAACTGCGGTGCCCCTGTGTTTGGTGCATACAGATTTATGAGTGTAATATCCTCTTGATGGATTGTTCCCTTTACAAGTAGGAAGTAGCCTTCTTTGTCTTTTTTGATTGTTTTTGGTTTGAAGTCAACTTTATCTGATATTAATATAGCTACACCTGCTTGTTTCTTATTCTCATTTGCTTTGAATATTGTTTTCCACCCTTTCACCCTGAGGAGGTTTCTGTCTTTAGTGGTAAGGTGGGTTTCTTGAAGGCAGCAGATTGAGGGGTCTAATTTTTTGATCCACCCTGTTATCCTGTGTCTCTTGATGGGTGAATTAAGGCCATTAATGTTTAGGGTGATGACTGTGAGATTTGATTTGATCCCTGTCATTTTGTGGTGGTAGAGGTGTGTTGGCATTTCCATGGAATTTTTTTTTTTTTTTTTTTTTGTATCTACTCTGGGTTTGATTGCTGTGATCTTCTTCTTGTAGGCATTTGTGTTTGGTTATTTTGTTTCTTCTCTGTGGAGAATTTCCTGGAGTACTTTTCTGTAGGTTTGGTTTTGTGTTCATATAATTGTAAAGCTGAGTTTTATCATGGAAAGTTTTCCTTTCACCATCTATTATAAGGGAGACTTTTGCTGGGTAGAGTAGTTTAGGTTGAAAGCCATAGTTTCTTAGAGTTTGAAGAGTATCATTCCAGGCCCTTCTAGCTTTCAGGGTTTCCATTGAGAAGTCTGAAGTAATTCTGATGGGGTTTCCTTTGAAAGTGGTGTGCTGTTTTTCCCTAGCTGCTTTTAGGATTTTGCCTTGGTGTCAATGTTTAGAGTCTTAATGATAATATGCCTTGGGGAGTTTCTCCTTTGGTCTAGTCGGTTAGGAGTTCTGTTTGCTTCTTGAATCTTGATGGGCCTTTCTTTTAAGAGACGGGGGAAGTTTTCTTCAATTATTGTGTTAAATAAGTTCTCCATGCTTTTGGTCAGAAATTCTTCTCCTTCTGGTATTCCAATGATTCTGATATTAGGAAGTTTAAGTGTATCCCACAATTCTCTCATGTTCTGTTCACAGGAATTTTTGAACTTACTGAAATTTTTGGACTCTCGAACTGTTTCTTCCATCCTGTTTTCCGGATCAGAATTTCTATCTTCCACTTCGCTGACTCTATTCTTGAGAGCCTCTAGTGAGTTTTGGACTTGTTCAATTAAGTTTGCATTTTCTACTACTTTCCTATGTATCACTTCCATCGCTTTGTCCAGCTCCCTTTTTGTCTCATTTTCTGATTTTCTTGATGATTCTTGGAAATCATCCTTGCATTTCTTTATGTTTTCATTTAGTGTGGCCAGTTGATTTTTAAGGTCCTCTTTTTTTTCATTCTCCCTCAACTCTCTTAGCTCTCTTTGAATTCCTTCCACTGTCTTATCATATTGCTCTAGCTTAGTGATGGTAGCATCCGTACGATTATCTATCCTTTGTAGCTTTCCTGTCAGATCTAGCAGTAGTTTGGTCAGGGTTGCATTGTTCATTGCTTCCACTTGATGTTCTGATCCTAAACACTCTTCTATGTTTTGGTTTGTTGTGATCCTTGTTGGACTGGGTGATCTGTCTGGATTTTCTTCCATTTTATTTTTCGTGTTATTTCTTTTGCGCTGTGGTCTACCCATGTCAGTGTATGGGCAGGTAGGTGGGTGGAGCAGCCTGGGATCTAGCTTTATGCAAATCCAAGGCAGCCTGGGGCTGTTGTAAGCAGCCTGGGTTTTTGCTCACTCTTGCCAAAGCCGCCTACCTATAGCCTGACAGGGGCACCCAAGTTGCCTGAATTCTCACCCAGTAATGCACCTAAGCTGCCTGCCTTTGAGCTTGAAAAGGGCCTGAGGTAGCAAGCCTTGAAGGTGCCTAGATTCTGGCTGGGTACACTGGGGTCTGTAAACAGTCTGTGCTCTTCCGCCTCAGGGGAGTGGGGGATGGGTGGTGATGTACAGGTAGGGGATGGCACCTGCGCTGGCACTAGTGACTCAGTGTGAACTTATGTGGCTCTTGCTGTGGGACTGGGCCCACTGCACGTGCAATTGTAGTACAGAGGCAGATGATGTGGGTACGGAATCAGGACACAGCAGAAACTGACCGGCGGCAAGTGATGTGAGAACAGCAGGGCGTGAGGGGAGGGGGGGCAGCTAGGAGCGTGGGGCTCTGTGGGATACCGTGGGGTGCTCTGGACTCGCAGGGGGGGGAGGGGGCGGATCGCGCGGGGGAGGGGGGTGAGGGGGTCCAGGGGGTCGCGGGTAGCGCAGGGGGTGTGGAGCACGCTGAGGTAAGATGGAGTGCTGGATGCTGCGGGACGCTGCGGGGCAGTCTGGACGCTCGGCGGGTTGGGGTGCACGGGGGGGGGCTCGAGGAGCGCGGGGGTGGGGCGCGGGGAGTCTCGGGGCACACGGGGGGCGCGGGGCACACCTGGGCACCCGGGCGCTGGACGCTGCAGGGCGCTTTGAGCGCCCCTGTCGCGTGTGGGTAGGAAGCGTTGGTCGCGCTGGGTGGGGAGGCGGGGGCGGGGCGCACAAGGGGGGCTCGAGGCGCGTGGGTGTGGGGCGTGTGGGTCTCAGGGCGCGTGGGGGGAGCAGGGGTGCGGGGCACGCCTGGGTGCCCGGGGCGCGGGGCGCTTGGGGCGTGCCTGCTGTGTGTGGATAGAGAGCACGGAACGCGCGGGGGGTGGGGCGCGCGGGAGGGTGGGGTGGGCGTGGGGTGGACTCGAGGCACGCGGGGGTGGGGCACAGGGGTCTTGGGCGCGCGGGGGCAGGGGGCAGGCCTGGGTGCCCGGGTCGCGGGAAGCCTTGGTTCGCTTGGGCCGCGTCTGCCGTGTGTGGATAGGGAGCGTGGGGTGGCCTGGGGGGGAGGGGCGCGCTGGGGGGGTGCGGGAGGTGCGGCGGGTGTGGGCACGGGGGTTGTGGGGTGCGCTGGGCCGGGGTGCGTGGGGCTTGGTGTGCACGGGGCGCCGGGCCGCTGGGCGCGGGGCCGCGCCCGATGCAGTTATTTGCGGCGGGCGTGGTGGCGGGGCGTGGGTCGCGGGGGTGTGTGCTTCCCTCTTTTATCCCAATCTGTGCCCTCCCTCTTCATAAAGTTCCTAATTTCCCTTGAATACTTGCCTTTTTTTCCCTCTTGTTTGTAGTGCAGCTAGGCGGTCGCCATCTTGACCGGAACTCCTGATTTTGTTTTTATATCCTTGAGTAGCATGGTGAAAAATACATATTCCTACGTACAAAGTTCTTTACAAATTATGCTTATACATGAATGGCATGTATTTAAGACTCATTTTATTCCAAATCCAGCCTGTCTTTTTCACAGTGTTTGATAAATACAAACTAACGTCATTCAACTAAGGACTCCGATAAATTTAAAATCTGAAATTTATAATCTGTATTTTAATATCAGACAGTTACTCTGACTTATTTAATTGATGATGACTGACTTATTTCCTTTACTTAATCTCTCTCAAAGTACAGGTGGATTCTGTTGTGAAATATTTCATGATTATCATTTTATTATTGTAAGAATTTTCATGATGATAAAACATACTTCTCCAGGGAAATGCCTACATTTAGTCACTACTTTGCATATACAATTCTAGCACATTAAAAAAAATACAACTGTAGAATTAATGAACAATCCTCCCACAGAAAACAAAGATACAAAAAAGGAAAAATGAAGCATTGAATTGTTTTTACATGAATAGAAAGAATGATATTTGTAATGTCTTCAAAATTGAGGGAAAGTGTCACTCAGTCTAAGATGGCACTTACATATTAAAGATGAAGTATTGCTCCTATAAATCTTAGATGGAAATTTATCTTAAACTGCACATGCCATGATGCATATATATATATATATATATATATATATATATATATATATATATGTATGTATGTATGTATGTATGTATGTATGTATATGTATATGTATATGTATATGTATATGTATGTGTATATACACACACACCATGTATGTGTATATGTGTGTGTGTGTGTGTGTGTGTGTGTGTGTGTGTGCCTGCACATGCCATGATGCTTGGGTGGAGGTCAGAGGACAACCTCATGATATGCATTCTCCTTCTGCCTTCTTTTTAAGACAGGGTTTCCCTTTTTGTTTTACTGCTGTGTGCACCATTGGAGCTGGCTCAGAAGCTTCTTTTTTCTCTTGTGTCCACTACACATTGCTCTAGGCCCTCTGGGATTACAGACAAATATATCATATTTGCAACTGGCTTTACCTGGGTGATAAGCAATCACATTCCAGTTGACAAGCAAATATAACTGCTGAGATCCATGCCCATTCCATGATATATTGATTCTGAAAAGATGCTTAATGTTTAGTGGGTATACAGGCTAGTTGGCCTGCTAACCAATAAAGACTTCACAAATAGAACTAAAGAGATGCTCAAGGATAGTGTTTTCCATGCAAGTACCAGTGTTTAGATCATAACACATGTATAGCCAGACACACTAGATCAACCAGGGGGAGAAGAGAAGTTGAACCAGAATTTCCTTGAAGCATAAAGGCCAAATAGCTTGGTGAGCACATCAATGAACCATGAGTGATACTGCCTCAAATGAGGTGGAAATGAGCACTGAAATTTGAAGTTGTATTTTGACCTTCACACATTGTCATGGCACATATACTCCTGTATTCACATACATGGATATATATGTACACATTCACAGACATTCTATATACCCACAAAAAGTTTTTTACAAATGAGCTAATGTGTATATGAACTCATGTGTTCTCTTTTTACAAGCACTTTAAAAAGTTTTATTTACCCCCTGTACTATGCATTAATTTATTGTTTTTAGAAATGATGCTACAAGATTTGTTCAGATACATTTACTCAAGTCTCATTGACATCCACAAATAATTCTCATATCAGTCACTCATTTCTACATATTTTTTTTGTCTGTTGCTACTTTAGTTATTTATAAAACTCATTCTATTTATGAAGTGGGGAGATGCCTCAGCAGTTATAGGTGCTTTTTTGCAAGTCTGTCAATACAGTAACAATTAAAAATATCAATGGTTTATGTTTCTATGATTCTTTGCCACATTTTAGGAAATTTAGGGAAAATGAGGAAATTGATAAAAGGCAATGAGATGTTATACAGTGGCTCAAATGCTGTAGAATACCTTAAAGCATGACACAGCAAAAGTTTGCATTTTAATTTTAATTATTATATATATATATAGCTATTTTAATTAGAATTGGATAAATTATAACATAGTTATTAAGAAATTCAGCCATTTTGGTATATGCTTGTAATATAAAATCTTAGTTGTTATATTTATGATTTAATAATTTAAATGATTATCTTATCTGCAAGTGAGGGCAGGAATATTAATATCATAATAACATTATGATTGTAGTGTTTGGACCATGTTTGATGCTACCTTGTAGATATTCATACTATTCTTCCTTATTGTGTGTGTGAATGTGTCCATGTGTACCTGCTCTGTGGTGTATGCATGTGTATGAGCCCTTGCAGCTCATGCATAGGAAGTACACTTGACCACTGAATGATCTCTCCAACACTCAGACAACTTGTATTTTCATAGTTATTATGCGTTTTTGAGTTTATTATGGCCTCAGTACGTGGGTTTTGTTAGTTACAGATGACTAACTTCAAAAGGCTTATTTTAAAATAGGAACACACTAGAGTTAAAATTAAAGAACCTTCATTCAAATGTGGTGGCCATTTATTGGGCAATGTGAGTTGCAGATATCAGGGCTGTTTCAAATGTCTTGATTTGAATTACATGTTTTTTCATTATGATATCAATTTCCCAAAAGAAGCATTGCATTAGACTTACAGGAGTTCACAATCACCCAGTTATGGGTAGGAGAAATGTCTCTGCGTATCATGACCCAATATGTGGCTCTGACATTCTTTCAGACCCCTCTACTGCAAAATTTCCCTGAGCTGTG
Organism: Jaculus jaculus; assembly: GCF_020740685.1. NCBI lineage: Eukaryota > Metazoa > Chordata > Mammalia > Rodentia > Dipodidae > Jaculus > Jaculus jaculus. The sequence goes on along the minus strand of NC_059110.1, from coordinate 58,895,025 downwards.
TTGGGTTCATTTTCAGTCTGCTTCAGTGATGAGTTGTTGGGGGCCTCTGGGTCTCTGGATATCTTATATGGTAGGAGTTGATTGTTCTCTGTGCCGATCTCCTTCTCTCTTGTGCTGGTACCTGGTTCACCAAGAGAACAGCACCCTGGCTTGTTTTGCCAATTGTTATAAGTTTCATCTGGAGCCATTTTGAATCTGTATATTACTTTTGATAGAATTGCCATTTTCTTGATATTAATTCTACCTACCCAGGTGATAGAGGTTTTTCCATCTTCTCAAGTGGTCCTCAGTTTCTTTCTTGAATTACATATGTCTTTCACTTCCTTGGTTAGTGATATTCCAAAGTAATATTTTTGTGGCTATTGAAAATAGTACAGCTTCACTGTTTGTTTGTTTTTTTTTTCTCCATATAGTTGTCTCTGATGTATTGGACAGCTACTGATTTTTGTGTGTTGATTTTGTAACCTGCCACATTGCTGAAGGAATTTATCACCTTTGGAAGTTTTTCATAGTGTGTATTTCTTGTTTTTTTTTTTTTAATGCATGTGTGTACTTGTTTGTGTGTCCATGTTCATGTGTGTGTGTGTGTGTGTGTGTGTGTGTGTGTGTGTGTGTGTGTGTATGCATATGTGTACATGCATGCACACATATGCATATGGATTTTGTGGTGACACCCTTCCATTCAGTGTGCCTGATTAGAATTTCCTGTTATAACTAAGCTGAGTCATAAACTTTCTTACTAATTTGTCCAGTGATAGAGCATGCATTGTGCATTTGTGCATGTTGATATATGCATACATTTGTACATGTTCATGTGTGTGCACAAATGTGTGTGTGTGTGCAAGTGCAGATGCACATACATTTATATAGGAATGAATGTGGTGGCCCAAGACAGCCTTGAGTATCATTCTTCAGGAAACTACCCAGTTTTTGTGAGACAGAGAGACAGGCTATCTCATTGGTCTGGAGATCACCAGTAAGACTAGACTAGCTGAGCAGTTAACTTCAGTGGCCTGTCTCCCTCCACCAGTACTAGGATCACAAACTTATATCACCATACTCAGCATTTTAATGTGGCTTGTTTGGACTGTGTTTATGCCCTAATGCTTATAAGTCAAGCACTTTACTGATTACACTGTCTCCCTGATTTTAGTTCAAAAGAATGCAAAAGCCAAGCCGGGCGTGGTGGCGCACGCCTTTAATCCCAGCACTCGGGAGGCAGAGGTAGGAGGATTGCCATGAGTTCAAGGCCACCCTGAGATGACAGAGTTAATTCCAGGTCAGCCGGGACCAGAATGAGACCCTAACTCTAAAAACCAAAAAAAAAAAAAAAAAAAAAAAAAAGAATGCAAAAGCCAGGCATGGTGGTATATACACCTTTAATCCTAGCACTCAGGAGCACATGTAGGTGGATCATTGTGAATTTGAGGTCAACCTGAAACTACAGAGTGAATTCTAGGTCAGCCTAAGATAGAGAGGGAAACCCTACCTTGAAAAGAAATTAAAAAAAAAAAAAAGCAGAAACTGTTTCTCTCACATTGTGGAGCTAGAAGCTAAAATGTTGACCTAGATCCTGATTTCTTCCAGTGTTGGCAGTTTTCAAAATGTTGGATAGAAGCTGTGTCATTCCAATTTCTGTCCTCCTCAGATGGCCTTCTTCCTTGGGCATTCCTTTGTATTACACCCTCCTCTTACAGAGACATCAGTCTTATCTGATTCTGTATGACTTTATTTAAAGTTAGCTAATTACCTATAAAAAGATTATGTATGAAAACACAATTACAATCTGAACTTCCAAATTAGCATGTATTTTGTGGAGACATTCTTCCATCCAGTATGCCTGATTAGAATTTCATGCTATAACCAAACAAAGTAATAAACTTTCTTACTAATTTGTCCAGTGATAGGGAAAGAAAGATAGAGATGGGTAAAACCAACCCATCAAATGTGAAGCCAAAATTTTCATTGAAATAGCCCCTTGGTTCCTGAATAAGTTATACTCGTAACTAGATTTCTCAGAATGAATTTTGGCATTAGCAGTTCTCTTTCTAGTTTGAATCCTTATGACTATGAAAAAGCTATACTATGACATTCATAGATGTTGTTTTATCTAAATAGCCATTAAACTCATAGGTAATGACACTGTAGTCAGAAGCAATATCCAGTTGGTAATTTACCTCACAGTGACACTGGATTTCATGTCAGCAAATTTCAGAACTTAATGAAGATGTGTGCCAATGTGGACTGCAGCATTAGTGGATGTTGAGAAACCTTATATAACAAGTGTATGCAAAACCACATCTCAGTGAATTGTATGATTAATGTCATCTAGCTTATAATAAGCTATTGCTAGTGACAAACATGTCTGACCACTTAATGCATCTTTAAAGGTCAACCTATGTGGCAGTTTTGCATTTATGCCAAAGCCACCCTATACATCTCATAGTGTCCCATGCCATAGAAATTTTGGCCTTTATGTGAGTTGCCTGCTGGCACTTAAGTGGGAAAGTGAGAAAGAGGTAAAAAATGAAATCATGAAATAAAGAAAAGCAGAAAGAAATGAAGGAAGAGATGGAGAGGGAACAGAATGTAGTTAAAAAAAAAACATTATATGTAAAGAAGATTGACTAGATTTAGATATTTGTTGCACGTATATATGTGCATATTCAGAATCAGCATCTTCTGTTGACATTGCTTTAGCCTCCCAAGACCTAGAGCTACAGGCTTAGATCAACAAGCCCAGCTTTCAGCTTTCTCTCTTTTATTTTCTTGTTGTCACGTTTGCATAGACACTTGGTTATCAGATAGAACACTTATGCATGCAACATTGAGATTTGTAATAAATATTAAATCCATAAATATCTACACTGTCCCTGAGAGAAATTATAAGATATTGCTTTATTATTATTAATTTATAGAAAACTTAGTTGATCCTGTATAGCTACTATGATTGTAATTATGAATCTAGTTTGTGAACACTGCCAATACTAACAAGTTCTGTCAGTCATAGACACGAAGATGGCCTCCCCTTTCTAACTCAGAGGCTTTATTACAAGTGAAAACACTGGGCTGGAAAGATGACTTAGTAGTTAAGGTGCTTGCCTGCCAAGTTTAAGAACACAGGTTCAATTTTCCAGGAACCACATAAGCCAGATACACATGGTAGCTTATGCATCTGGAGTTCATTTGCAGTGGCTAGAGGACTTGGCATGCCCATTCTCACTCTCTCTCTCTCTCTTTCTAACTCTAACAAATAAAAAAATTAAATCTTAAATAATATATATTTTTAAAAAGTGAAAACACTGCTCTGCAGGGAAGGAAGGCAAATCTCAGCAATGGATTGTGTATTTTAATCAAATGAAGATTAGAGTCATGCTGCCAATATGAATGTGGGTGATGAAAAATAGAGGCATATTTCTATTTATGCAGCTGCATATTAGAAGCAGTGCATACAAGTTTATGTTATAAAGAAACAGGGGATGTTGTTAAAGTGGAATACTATAACCAGGGATCCATCTACTAATTCAAAATAAACACACATTATCGGTTGAAAAGAAAATTGATGTCATGCAAATATATAATGTATAATGAAATGTATAATGAAAACATTCTCTGAGCTCATGAGAACCACAAATTACCATGTCATTTTAAGTTTCATAACAAAATAATACAAAGGCTAAGTTTTACATGAATGTGTGTATTCATAGAGATAAAATAATTTATGTGCATCAAGACTACCAACTCATCCTTTACATTCCTATATTCACAGAAATTTTTGCTATTTATATACTAACTTTTATCTTCAAGCACATATTTTTGTTAATTTTCCAGTTTAAGTTGTGGTAATAGAGCATATATGTTCTTAGGTGTTTAATTGTATCGTACTATTAAGTACTGCTTATTGTACTGTTAGTTTCGTGGACATTGTTGTACAGTAGTCTGCATTACTGAAAGACTATTAGCATTGAATAACAACACTCTATGCTATTCATTTTACATGTACACTGTGATTTCTTTATCCTGTCTTAATTTTTTTGCCACTTATTTATTTGCAATAGTGAGAAAGAAGCAGAGAGAGAAAGAGAGATAATAGGTGTGCTAAGGCCTCTTGCTACTGTAAACCAACTCCAGCTACATGTGCTACTTTGTGTATCTGGCTTTATAGGTGTATTGGGAATTGAGCCCTTGGCTGTCAGGCTTTGCAAGACCCTTATTTATCCATTCTCCCTTTTTTTTAATTAAGTAGAAATTTTGTATGGACACATCATATGTTGGTACCATCACTTCCCTTCTCCCTCTCCCTATTCCACTGAGGGCCCTCCTCAGTGGAATTGCAGGTTGTGGGGTTGTGGGTTATGAGTTGAGAGAGCAGCAGCCAGTCATTGTGTGAGGGGACCAATGCTTCTGGGTATTCCTTCACAACCTGTGGCTTTTAAAATCTTCCTCCTGCCTCTTTCACAGAATTCTCTGAGCTATAGTGGGTGTGTTCTCACTCTACTTATTGTTAAGCTCTCAGGAAGTTCTGGAATTCTGCTTTTAGAACATGTAAAGTATCCTCTGTGTCTGTCTCCTTCACCTTGGTGCAGGTTGTAAGGCAATAAAAGCAGCACTCTTGCTCATCTTGTCAATTCCACTGTAGTTTCATTTGGGTCCTGGTTGATGTTCAAGGGGTGATTCTCCTCTTGTCAAGGAGTCAGCTGTCTTTTCTTGTCTTGATAGACTTCCTCTGTTCTCACTGTCCTCTGAAAAAAGAAAAACAGATTCTCCAAAAGAGAGTGAGATCAGCATAGGTTAAAGGTGATAAACTAATTTAGAGAAAGTTTAGTGGATTTATCCCCTCTTTGGACCAAAAGCTAGTGGAAGCTTGTCATTAGAGAACACAATTCTGGTTTCATATTGTTCTGATTTGGTTTCCAGTTCCAGCCATGAGTTCCTTTCCACTGAACCAATCAGAAATCCATTGGTTATCCACCAAGGCTGGTTGCTACTAATGCACAAGTGTGTTTATTTTGTCAGGCTGGATGCATTTGTATAGAAGTGTCCCCTGCTTGCTGACAATATTGTTGGCCACTTTCCCCCAGCAGCACATGTAGCACTTTCCAGCACCATATGGGCTAACCATCTGAGAACTTGCTCCTTCTGAAGTCCGGTGTTGTGTGTCAGCAGCATGTGGTGTATTCAGCAACAGGGCCTTACCTTTTAACTTCAGGCAAGTAATCAAGTGCTTTGACAGAAACCTGTCTTGTTTTAGCAACCTCATACATCTCTCTGATCAATAGTTCAATGTGAGTAATAACCAATTTCTGGTACTAGGGATTAAACACCAGAGCCAAATGTTTTAAGGTTCATAACATCTGGTAAGAAGGTCCCTTCTTACCAGATGATCCCCTCATACTCATGTTGAAGGTTTTATCTTTTAGTCTACTATCCTGGAGGAAGTTTTACATAGGAGCAATTCATTTTGCATTTAGTTATGTGTATATCATTCCCCACCCTCCCATTACCCTGTTCCCCAAATCCTTTCATCCCCATTGTCTGTCCCTCCAGTTGCCTATCAGGTATGCCACCAATTCAAGCTATTCCAGTTTTGGAAACACAGATGAGGGAGAACATGTGTAGTTTGGCTTTCCATGCTCATGTGAGTTTGCTGAGTGTTATATGTTCCAAGGCTGTACATTTTCTGCAAATTTCATTATATCAATTTTCCTTACTGCTGAGTAGAATTCCATTTTGTAAATGTACCAGATCTTCATTATCTGTTTGTCCAATGATGGGCACCTGGGTTGACTCCATTTCTTAACTATTGTTAATTGAGCAGATATCAACATGGTTGAGCACATATTTCTGCAGTGAATCATGGAGCTTGTAAAGTAAATGTCCAGTAGAGGAGTAAGTAGGTCTGTTAGTAGCTCTGTTTCCATCATTTTCATGAGAGTCCATATTGATTTCCATAGTGGTTGTACAAGTTTGCACTCCCACCCACGGTAAATGAGGGTTCCTCTTTCCCCATATCCACACCAACATTTATTGTGATATTTATTTATTTATAATAGTGAAAGAGGGAGGGAGAGAGAGAGAGAATGAGAGAAATGGAAAGAGAGTGGGCATGCCAGGGCCTCTAACCACTGAAAACGAACTCCAAATGCATGAGCCCCCTTGTGTATCTGGCTTACATGGATCCTAGAGAATCAAACTCAGATCCTTTGGCTTTGTAGACAAACACCTTCACCACTAAGCCATCCCTCCAGTCCTGTGATTATATTTTTTAAGCATTTCGATCCTGAATAGAGTAAGGTGAATTCACATAGTTGTTTTGATTTCCCTTTCCCTGATGGTTAGGGATGTTGATCCTTTTCTTAAGTGAGTATTAGCCATTGGTATCTTCCTTTGAAAGCTTCCTATTCAGTTCTGTCTCATTTTTTGAGTGGATTGTTTGATCTTTTTATTTCTTAGTTTTTTGGGGTTCTTTGTAGATGATAGATATTAGGCCTATGTCAGTGGTGTAATTGGTGAAGATTTCCTCCCACTCTGTGAGTAGTCTAGTAGTTATTGTTGTAGGATGTTTTGTGCAATTTTTTTTTAATTTAATTTATTAGTTTTCTTTTCAGTAAATGCAGGCAGTTTGGTACCATTATTTAGGCTCATCTGTGATCTACCCCCTCCCATTAGACCCTCCTTGTTAATGAAAATGGGTCGTGCATTGTGGAGTTAGCCCCCAGTTATTGGTATGATAAATGCCTCTGCAAATCATGACCCAACATGTGACTCTGACATTCTTTCTGCCCGCTCTTCCACAAAATTTCCCTGACCCATGTTGGGTTCATTTTTGGTCTGCTTCAGTGCTGAGGTGTTGGGGGCCTCTGAGGCTCTGGCTCTCTGATTTGGTAGGAGTTGATTTTTCTCTGCGTTGGTCTCCTTCCCCTTTGTGCTGGTATCCAGTTCACAGGAAAACATCACCCTTGCTTATTTCTCCAGTTGTCCTTAGTTTCAGTTGGGCCCCTTTTGAGGTATGTTGGGGCAGCTCTCTTCTCAGGATCTGAATATATCTGGAAAAGAGAAGCAGATTCTCCAACAGAGAGTAAGTTAGCACCTGGAAAATTGAGATAACACTTTTTTGATAGTATGATAGGTGTAGGACCTCTTATACCCTGTGATTGATGGTAGCTTGATATTGTATAGTGGGCTTGTGTTTGGGTATGGTTCTGACTTGTTTCCCAGCTCCAGCTATGGGTCTAGTACCACTGAGGGGTCAGTTAGCCAAATCAAGAGCAATTGGTTCGTCACCATGGCTGTGTACCACTATTGCACTTGTGTGGGCATCACATCCAGTTACTTGTTGCTAGTTAGGTTAAACAATGTGTTGCTTGGACAGATCTTGGTCATTTCCCCCAGTCGCCTATGTAGCACCTTCTGGCACTAGACACACTGACTCTCTGGGGACTGACTCTCTCCTGGCTTCCAGCCATGTCATTCCATTTTATGCGTCAGCTGCGTATGGAGTCTTTAGCAATAGGGTCTTACCACTGGCCTTTGGTGGGTCATCAAGTACTCTGACAGAAGTCTGTCATTGTTTTGGGAAACCTTGTAGGTTTCTCTGATCAAAAGCTCATTGTGGATGGTAGGTCCAAGCTGGAAGTGGGAGTTACAGGTCAGTGTCCACTAAGAAACTGAGGACAAACATAACTAATATACAAGAGTTAGAGACGGGAGAGGGGGAGAGGGAGGGAGGGAAGATGTAGGAGATTAAGTCAGTCTTGATCCTACCCTCTCCAGTGTCTTGTGGTTCAGGTGTTTCCTGTAAGGGTCTAGTGAACGTTCAGCCATTTGGTCTGTCTTTAGGAAGTAGAATTTTATGTTACCATTGCCGTTTGGGTCCAGATTACTGTTTTCCACCCTTCGATTCCCTCCCCGCCCTCCCATCCATCTTATTGTCTAGTCCATGAGGTGCTTGCTGGGTATGTAAGGCATCTTGGGCAGATTCAGGTTAGGTGTTGCAGATGAGTGCGACTATGTGTCGATTTTTTTCTGTGATTGGGTAAGTTCACTGAGAATGATCTGTTCCAGGTTCAACCATTTTTCCTCAAATTTCTTTATGTCGTTTTTTCTTACTGCTGTATAGAATTCCATTGTGTAGATATACCACATCTTTGTTATCCATTCTTCTAATGATGGACATCTGGGTTGGTTCCAGCTTTTAGCTATTAATTGAGGAGGACTTGAAAAGATGGGAAGACCTCCCATGCTCCTGGATAGGCAGAATTACCATTGTGAAGATGACAATCCTACCAAAGGCAATATATAGATTTAACGCAATTCCAATTAAAATCCCTACAGTGTTCTTCACAGAGATAGAAAAAATGATCTCAAATTTCATATGGAAAGGCAGAAGGCCTCGCATAGCCAAACATATCCTCATCAAAAGAAACAACTCTGGTGGCATCACCATACCTGATATAAATCTATATTACAAAGCCATAGTAATAAAAACAGCATGGTACTGGCATAAAAACAGGAGTATAGACCAATGGAATATACTTGAGGACCCGGATATTGGGTCAAGCAACTATAGCTACTTGATATTTGACAAAGGCCCAAACAATATAGACTGGAAAAAAGATAGCATCTTCAACAAATGGTGCTGAACAAACTGGATAACCACATGCAGGAAACTAAAACTTGATCCACACATTTCACCATGCACTACACTCAAATCCAAATGGATCAAAGACCTCAACATAAGACCAGAAACTCGAAAACTACTGGAAGAAAATTTAGGAAGTACTTTCCATGATATAGGAATGGAAAAAGTCTTCCTGAACAAAACCCCAGTGGCTCAAGTTCTTAAACAGTCACTCAACCATTGGGATCATATGAAGCTGAAGAGTTTCTTTACAGACAAGCATATAATAAGCAAAGCCAATAGAATACCCACAGAATGGGAGAAAATATTTGCAGGTTATCCAACTGATAGGGGCCTTATCTCTAGAATTTACAAAGTACTCAAAAGTCTAAACAATAAGAAGACAAATCCCCCACTCACAAAATGGGGCACAGAGTTAAACAGGCATTTCACAGAGGGAGAGATACAAATGGCAAACACACACTTAAGAAAATGTTCATCATCCCTAATCATCAGAGAAATGCAAATTAAAACAACTATGAGATTGCACCTTACCCCAATAAGGATAGCCAACATTGAAAGGTCAAATGAAAATAAATGCTGGCGAGGATGTGGAGAAGCAGGGACATTCATTCACTGTTGGTGGGAATGCAGGATGGTACAACCACTTTGGACAGCAATATGGAGACTCCTGGAAAAGCTGACTATAGAAATACCAACAGACCCAGTTATACCATTACTGGGCATGTACCCTAAAACCTTCAAACCAAAAGCCAGAGAGATTTGCTCAACCATGTTTGTGCAAAATATTTTTTAGCTTCATGAGATGCCACTGGTTGAATGATCATTTAATTTCTTGGGCTACTGGGATATTATTCTTGAAATCTTTCTTTTCCCTCCTCCTATACTGTTGAGAGTTCCCCCTATTTTGCCTTCTAGTTGTTTAAGAGTTTCAGGTCTTATATTAAGGGCTTTAATCCATTTGGATTTTATTTTTGTGCATGATGAGAGGAATGGGTCTAGTTTCACTTTTTTTTTTTTAACTTGTAGTTATTCAATTTTTCCAGCACCATTTGTTAAAGATGTCTTCTTTACTCCAGTTTACATTGTTGGCTCTTTTGTCAAAGATCAAGTAGCTGTAGTTACATGAACTAAGAACTGTGTATTCAATTCTTTTCCATTTGTATTATGTCTGTTTTTATTGTGAATACCATGCTGTTTATGTTACTATGATTATATAGTATAGCTTTAGATGGGGTATGGTGATACCTCCAGAGGTGTATCTTTTATGGAGGATATTTCTGGATATCCAATAAGTTCTTCCATTCCATATAAATTTTGAGATTATATTTTCTATCTCTGTGAAACATGATGCCTGTATTTTTTTTACATTTTTAAAAATTAATTTATTTTTTATTAATTAGTTTTGTACTCAGTGAATAGAGTCAAGTTGGTACCATTGTAAGGCTCATCTATGTCCTACCCCCTCCCCCTGGTCTCTCCTTGTTGAGGTTTATGGCTCATGCATTGTGGAGTTAGCCCACAGTTATTGGTAGGAGAAATGTATCTGTGTATCAAGACCCAACTTGTGGCTCTGACATTCTTTCAGGCCCCTCTTCCACAAAATTTCCCTGATGTTGGGTACATTTTGGGTCTGCTTCAGTGATGAGGTGTTAGGAGCCTCTGTGTCTCTGGATATCTGATTTGGTAGGAATTGATTGTTCTCTGTGTTGATCTCCTTCACCCTTTTTCTGGTACCAGGTTCACCAAGAAAATAGCACCCTTGCTAGTTTCACCAGTTATTCTTCGTTTCAGCTGGGGCCTTTTTGAGGTAGGATGGGATGGTTCTTTCCTAAGGATCTGTGTCTACCTGAAAAAGAGAAGCAGATTTTCCAAAGGAGAGTAAAGTTAGCACCAGACAAATGAGATAACCCTTATTTTTTTATAGAGATTTTAATAGGTATAGGCCCTCTTGTAGCCCACAATTGTTGGTAGCTTGATAAGGGAGAGTGGGTTCATGTTTGTATATGGTTCTGACTTGTTTACCAGCTCCAGATATGGGTCCCATTCCACTGAATGGATGAGTTAGCCAAATCAAGAATAGTTGGTTTGCCACCATGGCTGTGCACCACTATTGCATTTGTGTGAGCATCATGATAGATTATTTGCTGCTAAGTAGGTTATACCATGAGTTGCTTGGACATATATTGGTCATTTTACCCCAGCCACCCATGTAGCACCTTCTGGCACTAGATGTGCTGACTGTCTGGGGACTGACTCTCTTCCAGCTTCCAGCCATGTCACTCCATTTTATATGTCAACCACATATGGTGTCTTCAGCAGTAGCCCATTTGGTGCTCATCAAGTACTCTGACAGAAATCTGTCTTTCTTTTAGGAAGCCTTGTAGGTGTCTCTGATCAAAAGCTCATTGTGTATAATAGCCACATGCTGGCATTGGGAGTTACAGGTCAGTGCCCACTAAGAGAAGGAAGAAAAAGATAACTAACATAAAAGACTTAGAGAGAAGAGAGAGAGAGAGAGGAGAGAGAGAGAGGAGCTGTAGAAGATTAAGGTCAGTCTTCATTGTACCCTCGCCAGTGCCTTGTGACTCTGGTGTTCCCTCTAAGGGCCTGGTGAAGGTTCAACCATTTGTTCTGTCTTTTAGGATGTAGAATTTTATGGTCCCATTGCCATTTGGGTCTAGATTTGTGTCCCCCACCAACTCCCAATCTATATATTGCTTTTGGTAGAATTTCAATTTTCACAATATTAATTCTATCCTCACAATATTAATTTCATCTTCACATGGCCTTCTCAATTTCTGTTTTGAGAGTTTTTATGTTTCCACTGTAGGCCTTTCAGATCCTCGGTTAGTGTTATTCCAAGGTATTTGATGTTTTGATTTTGTGGCTATTGGAAACAGAACAGCCTCTCTGATTTCTTTCTCTGTATATTTGTCCTTTGCATATAGGAAGACTATTGACTTTTTGTGTGTGTGTTGGTTTGTAACTTTCCAATTTGCTGAAGGAATTTGTCACCTTAGAAGATTTATGGTAGTCTTTGGGGTCACTTATGTATAGGATCATGTCACCTGCAAATAGGGCTAGTTTGATTTCTTCCTTTCCAATTTCTATCCCTTTTATATTTTTCTCCTGCCTGATTGCAAGTGCTAAGACTTCTATCAGTATATTGAAGAGTCTTGGTGATTGTGGATACCCATGTCTTGTTCCAGATCTTCATGAGAGCTCCTTGAGTCCCCACTAAGTATGATTTGGGCTTTAGGTATTTTGTATATGACCTTTATTATGTTGAGATATTAAAACTGCATGCCTAGTCTCTCCAATATTTTGATCATAAAGTGATGTAGTATAGCATTTTATCAAAAGCCTTCTCTGCATCTATTGAAATAATCATGTGAATCTTGTGGTTAAGTCTATTTATGTGGTATATTACCACCCAAGGGTGTGTGGGGTGATACTGACTGTTGTAGACTTGCAGTAGTGTCAGGGAAAGATATGTGCAGTATGGGCAACTCAAGGTTACCCAGGAGCTGTAGGATGTGGGGGACCAGCACACATGGGTGGTTGAGTCTCAAGGGTGCAGTGATGATATGTTTTACCCAGATGCATGTGCTAGTGCTATGGTATGTGGGTACTGCAGGTACCAGGTGTGGCAGATTTGCAGGGATGTGCTGTGTGCCAGCCCTGCAGGGTGTAGGCCATCCAAGGGAGCCCACGGACAGCAGGACATAGGGAGCCTGGCCCACTAGGCAGGGCCCTGGCTCTGGGGTTGTCAGTGGGATGGCATGGGGTGAAGAAGTACACACAGTGCAGCACCAGTAGCAGGATGGGGCCGAAGCATGTGCTCTGGCTCACACACTGTGCACATGCTTAGTCAGTCAGCTGGTCCCTGGAATGTAGGGTGTTTGGGGAAAGGTGGATCATGGGATTGCCCTGCCTGCCTGACCTCAGACACTCCAGTTATATAGACCATAGGCTGCCCTTGCTCTCCCCCACACTTCACCCCATGAGGGGGTAGTAAGCTACATGAGAGTTCAGGAATGAACAGATTTCTGACTGTGTGCCCCTGCATCTGAAAAGAACTACTGGCACTGGAGTTTCCTGATATTACCCCAAGTGCTCTACTATGGTTATGAGTTCAGTATCTTGACCAGAATTATATTTCTTTAAAATTATTTATTCATTCTTAAATTAGATTTTTCCACATCTTGGAAAATGTGAAAGAAGTTGCAATAGCTATGAGATCACAAATATCTCTTTAGTTCATATAATACAATATTTTGAAAAATACCCAGATGTTGCATTACTGAGTCATGCTATATATAGTTTTTAAAGAATCTCCTCTAAAATTTTACAAACTAGCTGTCCTATTTTACATTTGTACCAAACTACAAACTGGTTCATTTCCCTATATTCTCACTGACTCTTCATTTTTCCTTTGGGATTTTTTTTGTAGTCATTTAAAAACAATAGCTATTCTAATATACATAAAGTGATATTTCCTTATGGATTCACATTTCCTCAATTAATAATGATGCTTACCATTTGTTCGTACACCTGTTAGCCATTTACATATCTTCCCTGTACAAAAATCCATTCACATATTTTGCCCAGTTTTTCCCCTGTGCTGTGAGCTTTCTTGGTTTTCAGTTGAATGGATCTCTTCCGTGTGTTGGAGCGTAAACGTTTATGATCTATGTTGTGGCACTCGCCTGTCTTGAAGCTACCTCCTTATTCCCACTGTTTCCTTTGCAGCATAAAGTACTTTAATCAGACATGGCTCCACTTTCCCACTTCAGTTTTTCATGCCTGTGTTTCAGGTATTCAAAATATTGTTGCTAAGACCAATGTTATGAAACTTTGCCTTCTGTTTTCTTCTAAAAGTTTTATATTTCTGGGTTCTACAATTAAATCTTTAATAAGTGTTTAGTTGCACTTGTTTACTATATAAATACATCATGAGACTATTGTCTGCGTGCATTTCTATACTTTATAACACCATTTGTTGAAGAGATAACATGTCTTTATTAACATATTGAGGATCACTTTAACTCTGTCTTTATGTTAGTTCCATATTCTTTTGATCATGTCAATTAGTAACTTGTTTTAAAGTCATTAGTGTGAGGTGTGCATTCTTTTGCCTTAAGATTTGTCATTGAGGAACTTCTGTGGTTAGAGATAAATTTCAGCACAATTTTATTACTTTTTATTTTTAAAAAGCCATTGGGATTTGTATATGGAATGTGCTGGTTGTATATTTCTTTGAATAGTGTGACTGGAATAGTGATTCCTCCCATCTCTATAAGCAAACACAGTCACCTTTTCCATATCTTTATTTCAGCACTGCAGTTTTCAGAGTTCAACTCTTACCTCATAAGATAAGTTTATTCTGATGCATTTTAGTGTATTGGTATTTTCACCACTGGGGTTATTTTCTTTATCTTTTTAATATTATCAATCAGCCATATATAATCACCTGATTTTAGTATGTTGATTTTGCATATGGCAATATTGAATTGATTTTTTTTATTTTACTGCTTGTTTGGTGTAATCTTCAATGTTTTCTATATAGAATTGCCCCCGACCTGTAGGGCCAATGTTATGCGAGGTGGTCAAGGAGGGCTGCAACCTGAAAGAACGGGTGGGAAAGAAGGAGACCAAGCACAGGTTTTGTCAAGGTCTCGTTTAATGTTGGATTTTTTAGCTATTTTATAATCAACCAGCAGGTAGGTCAATAAGGGGGGAAAAAGGGGGAGGGGGTACAAGGAAGGAGGGAGTAGGGCCACCTGGCCACAATCTTCTGGAGCATCTTCTCGGAATCTCTCTTGTGACATCTCCCAGAGCAGCTGTTTGTTCTCGGGGGAGGGGCTGCATGAGGACTGCTAGTTCTCTTTTGTCCTCAGGGCAGTGAGGGGCCATATGAAGGCTGTTAGTTCTTCTTTTGTCCTATGTGGTCAAGTCATGGTCTCTGACATTTCCTCCCTCTTAATATAATTGAAATGGGCAAGGTACCCTGTCTTAGGCTATATGGTATGCTTCCAGTCCCAGCACCAGTTACTGAAGATGGCCCGCCTGTCTTAAGCTATGAGGGCTGCCTCCACTCCTGGATCCACAATAATCCCGTCATTGGCCACGATCACAGCTCATGGAAGGTGATCTGCCTGTCTTAGGCTATGTGGATGGCCTCCAGGGAATGGGCCCTACAATATTCTCATCTCTGGCTGTGGCCATAGCTTAGCGGTGTGCCTCTGGGCTTGGTACCATAATAATCCCGTCATTGGGAGCCTCGCAGCCATTTAGGGAATTGAAACCATGACCTGTTGTCAGCCAAGGGAGAAAAATCTAGTCAGGCTGAAGGAGAGCTGAGGGGTGTATCATCTGTTTGGCCCTCTTCTTCTTGTAGCTGTAATCTGTGGTAATGGACAGACACCGAATTTCTGGTGGCAGAATCAACCTGTTCTTTGACAAAAGAAGTTAGTCGTTTAAATGTCCAAGGTCCAAAAGAAAGAAGAAGGAGTCCTACGAAGGGACCAAGAATAGAGGGGAGTAATATGGAAAACAGAGGAGAAGTGGAGAACCAGTTTTGGTACCATGACTCCTGCTTTTCCCAGTTACGCTTTCATTCCTCCAAGCTGGAATGGACCTTGTCAATACTATTTTGAACAAGGCCAGTTTTGTCTGCATAAAAACAACATTCGTCCTTAAGTGCAGCACAGAGTCCCCCCTCTTGTAGAAAGACTAGGTCTAGCCTGCATCTGTTTTGGAGGACCACCTCAGACAAGGATACTATAGAGTCCTTTAAGTCTTGAAGACCCTTTTGTAATTCCTGCAAGTCCTTATCTACTGCCAAAGACAGTTGATTATATTGTTGTTGGGAGGTGACTAATGAAGCGATGCCTGTGCCTGCTCTGGCGGCACCCAACCCCAGGATAACAGCAAGAGTGATGGCAGTGATAGTCTCCCGTTTGGCACGTGACGGAGATGTTCCTCCCTCCCAAAAATGGAGAAACTCATCTTTGGAATGCATTGTTAGCTTGGGGAAGAGTTGTAAAAGGACACAATAATCTTTGTGAGCTAAGAAGGTGGAAGCTACAACGTAAGGAGTGAGACCAGTAGAGCATGCGAAGTAAGTGCCAGCAGGGGCAACAATATAGAGAAAGCTAGAGTTAACAACATGAGTGAGATTGCAGGTTGTTTGAAGCTCTATAGGGGGAAACATGGACGGACCCAGGAGGCACACCCCACACCCAGATACCTGGGTGACCGTGAGGCCAACCCCATCTTGCCGTTGCCACCGTAAAGCTATGGTGTCATTGGTCACCATTAATTCTGCATATAAGGCTATCCCTTCATAAAAAGGGGATCGAGGTGAATAACATACCCAGCATTCCTGAAATTCAGATATATTGGTCTGATGTATGGCCTCTATAGAGGCATTAACCATGGTCAGAATAAGGTCTGCTGATGAAGGCAATCCTAATGGTAGGGTAGGTCGAAATAGAATGACATCAGTAACAGCTTGTGGTGTTGGGGGGGGGGGGTGTATGTTTTTAGCCTGGCTGGGAGGGGGTTGATGAAGAATGGGATTTGGTAATATAGCAACTTTAGGGAATTGAGGGGTTTTTTTAAGAAGTTTAATTTTAAAAGTGAGGCTGGGGTCTGTCCCAGAGACATATAACCTAAGACCCCACTCAAATCCTCTATGGTTTTCCCATTGTGCTTCCTTTCCCTTTTCCGTGAAGGATATCAGTATGGGGCTGCACCAATTGTTACATTTTTTCAGGGGAAGTATCCTAATTCCTCCTTGCCTCCCAAGGAAGGTCTTGGGTAAGTCTTTTTCCTTTGTTGGGTATTTTCTTTTTACTGTAATATAGTCCCATGGAGAGGAGGGATGCCAGTACCCATCTCCAGTAGTCTCACATCCCCAGGAAGCACAAAAATAATCTTTATTATAGCCGCAATAATTTGATGTTCTTGTCCTATGGGAAGGTCCGGGGCAGACATAAATTGGGGCCCTGGTGAGAAGGGTTCTATCAACCGCGCTGCCGCACCCATACTGGGGAAGATATTGACTTTCAGTATTTATGGGTTTGCTTTGTGGCCAGAAATGTTTTGGGGTGCCCCACAGTGGGTTGGCTCCTAAGGCAAGGGCACATAGGTCCACTTCTAGAGTGGGCCAGGGGGTTTGATGACTTACCTGAGAGGTGGCGTTAACAACGTCATTGGCCTCATTTATTATTTGCCACCTGTAGTTAAATACCTGATATATTGTCCTTGTGGCATTAGTCAGTGAATGTAAGGTTGTCAATAGTAGGACCAGTATCTTGGTGGTCTCCATTGTTCTGACTTTCCTGTAACAGAGCACAATTAAAGAATTTCTCAGGGTTTTCCCTGGGTGGGTTATATAACTTTATTCATCTCTCAGGTAGCCACCTGGCATTTCTGCTTTGTGTATCATAGACACATGTGTGTCCCTTGTCCCAAATAAGCACAGGGTCGGGTCCCTGCCATTTGAGTGTCAAGGGGTCCTTCCAAAGGGCTTGTGCATAGTTATCAATAGTGGAGGGGTGCCATAGATGGTCTGCAGCAGATCTCCCTTCTTGATCTAATGTAAGGAAGTTTATTACAAATAATGCATGATTAAGCAGATTTTTATAGTTTCCTGTAAGTGGGTATAGTATTCCCCCACTCAACGGTAGTTTGGTAATGGTATTTTTGAGAGTTTGGTAAGCTCTTTCAACAATTCCTTGTCCCTGTGGATTATAGGGGATGCCTGTGATGTGTCTGATGCCAAGCTGTGAGCAAAATTGTTTAAATGTGTTACTTATGTACCCGGGCCCATTATCTGTCTTTATTGTTTTAGGTTGAGGGAGGACTGTTAGACAAGTGAAAACATGATTAATTACATTTTTTGTGGCTTCCCCAGATTGGAGGGAGGCAAAGATAAATCCACTATATGTATCAAAGGTGACATGGATAAACTTTAGTTTGCCAAAAGTTGGCATGTGGGTAACATCCATTTGCCATAGTTCCCCAGGAATAAGCCCACGGGGGTTTACGCCTAAATGTGCCTCAGGTAAGAAGGTTAAACATCCTTTGCATTGACGGACTATTTGTCTGGCTTGTTCCCTAGTGATGTGGAATTTTTGCCTAAGTGTCTGAGAATTGAGATGGTGTAAATTATGGGCGGCCTGTGTTTGTTGTAGGGGGTCCGGTGACTTAAGGTCAGGATTCTGCATGAGACCTATAAGTTGTGTAGCTTGGTCCACCTGTCTATTGCCTTGAGTCAGGGGTCCTGGCAACCCAGTGTGTGCCCTTATGTGTCCTATAAAAAAGGGGTGGATACGGTTATGAATGAGAGACTGAAGAGTGGAAAACAGGGGGGGCGGCATTGGTTGTGGGCTTAATATAGGGGGCTGTTTCTAAGAGGGGAACAGAGTAGGCTAGATATGAGCTGTCAGTGTACAGATTAAAAGGCGAATGTGGTAAGACCCTAAAGACTTCAGTAATGGCTTGTAACTAGACTAAGTGAGCTGAGGAATATGGTGTAATCAGTGGAGTTACTTTACCATTAATAGAATAAGTGGCCCTGCCATTGGAAGAGCCATCAGTAAAGACCAGATCAACACCCAGGATTGGAAGATGTTTGGTAATATTTGGAAAAATAATAGGTGTTTTATGTAGCAATTGGATTAATTTATCTGGTGGGTAATGATTATCCATCCTTCCCTGGAAGGACACACAACTTATTGCCCATTGATCATCATTCTGAAGTAACCAGGATACTTGGGATGTATTGTATGGGGTTATTATAACTTCTGGATCCTTCCCAAATAGTTTTCGAGATTGTTCCCTCCCCAAGCAAATCAGTTGTGCTACTAAGGACGTATAGATGGGGACGACCTTGGGAGGGGTGGCGGGTAAATGAACCCATAAAAGGGGGTTGCCTTGCCAGAAGAATGCAGAAGGAGAAAAGGGGGGTAGGGAAGATTATGAAATGTAAAGCCTTGTCAGGGGAAAAATAGGTAATGAACTGGGCAGAGATAGCTTGCTCCACCAAACCTAAGGTATTAATGGCTTCTGGGGTAAAATGTTGAGGGGAAGAAGGATCAGTTTCTCCTTTAAGGAGCTCAAACAGAGACCTTAATTCGCCGGTGGTTAGATGTAAATAGGGGCATAGCCAGTTGATTTCCCCTAGGAGTCTCTGGAAGTCATTTAAGGTATGAAAGGAGTCTCTTCTTAGTTGTATCTTTTGAGAGACAATCTTATGTGGAAATAATTCAAAGCCTAAAAGCAAATGGGGGGAATTTATCTGAACCTTATCAGGAGAAATTTGGAGGCCTCTCTGTTGTAAAGCTTTTATAAGATGTTGTGAAACAGCATGAAGTTGGGAGGCATCAGGTCCTGCTAGTAAAATATCATCCATATAATGAATAATATAGAGAGAAGGCCAACAGAGGCGAAATGGATCAATGGTTTGGGCAACATATTTTTGACAGAGTGTAGGGCTATTAGCCATACCTTGAGGTAGGACCCTCCATTGAAATCTAGGCATAGGTCCAGCAAAGTTAATAACAGGAAGGCTGAAGGCAAAGCATTTACAGTCTTCTGGGTGTAGGGGAATGGAGAAAAAGCAATCCTTGAGATCAATGACTATTTTTTGGTACCCTTTAGGAACAGTCACAGGGGAGGGCAAGCCTGGCTGTAGAGCCCCCATGGGGACCATAGTTTTATTAATTTCCCTGAGATCTTGGAGTAGTCTCCATTTTCCTGTCATTTTTTGTATAACAAAAATGGGAGTATTCCATGGGGAAGTAGATGGCTCGATATGACCAGTGGCTAACTGTTCCTGCACTAACTGTGTAGCCGCAGCCAACTTGACTGAGGAGAGGGGCCATTGATCTACCCAAACAGGAGAGTCATTCTTCCAAGTGATTTTATCTGCCTGCTGTGCAGGAGGTGCAATGGCCCTTAAGAAAAATGGTGATACCCCAAGCCTGAGCGAGTAGGTCTTTGTTGCTGAATAATAGGCTGCGTAATGCCTTGATTATTTTTTCCTAGTCCTGTCCCTGGTATAAAGCCCTGAGATAGCATTTGATGAGTGATTGTCTTATTTGGGCTGTAAATAATGACCTTAATTTGGTCTAGTATATCACGCCCCCACAAATTTATAGGCAAGCCATCAACCACAGTTTGACTGTCCCTGAGTTTCCTTCTTGATCCTCCCATGTTAGAAATTTAGAGCTCTGTAAAGTGTTCTGAGATTGACCAATTCCTTGTAAGTGGGTAACAGAGGACTGAAGAGGCCAAGCCAAGGGCCAATGATCTTTTGAAATTACAGTGGCATCGGCTCCTGTATTAATGATGCCTAGAAACCATTTTTTTATCTAGTTGGAGGCGAAGGGTGGGCCGGTCGCGGGTGATAGCCTGGACCCAGTAGATATCAGAGGAGCCCGGTTTGTTGTTTCCACGAGGACCATGAAGGGCAGGGCCATTGGTCTGTGAGGGTAGGGGGAGGGCTTGTGCCACTCTTTGGCCCCTGGATATAACTAAGGGTCCCAGGGTGGCACTGGCCAGGATTTATTTTTCCCCTGTATAATCATTGTCCACTATGGAAGGATGAATGGTGAGCCCCTTAAGGGTTGAGGACACTCTTCCCAAGATTAAAAAGCACATATCAGGAGTGGGGGGTCCAAAGGTTCCTGTGGGGAGGACCTGGACTCCATCCCCTGGTGTTAATATTGTATTGGTGGAGGAACACAAGTCCAATCCTACACTTCCTGCTGTGGCTCGATAGAGGTGGGGGGTGGGTTGAGTTGAGGGGGTTGGGAGGATTGGGGAGTTGGGTACAGAGGGGTGAACTGCTGGCTGTACCCTGAGGCCAGCAGGAAACGGATGGACTGAGGGGCCCAGGGCTGGCCCCTTAGCCCGTTTCCCTGGAGAGGAGGTAGGGGATTTCCTGAGATATCTGTTTTAGAATGGCAGGTATTGGCCCAGTGTTTGCCCTTTTTACAACGAGGGCGAAGAGTAGCAGGTTGGAGGGGGCGTGTTTGTGGCCCTGTGGACTGCAAGGGGGTCATGGCTGTCATGTTAGAATTATTGGGGCATTGTCTGGAAAAATGTCCAATTTGGCCACATTTAAAGCAAGCTTTGTTGGAGAATGGTTGCTGAATAGTGGCCCCAATTGCAAGATTGACAGCTTGGGAAATTTTGTGGGTGAAGGTATCAACATCTTTGTAAAGTTGAATCATGTCCTCAAGAGAGGCTGTTCTAACTTTGCCACGCAGGACTGACCTACAAGCTGAGTTTGCATTTTCATAAGCTAATTGTTTTAGGAATTTAGATTCAGCGCCTCCTGGGCCGAGAATACGTTCTTCTGCTTCAGTGAGTCTGCCCACAAAATCAGTATAATCCTCGGGCACCTTGAGTAATCTTTGACAAGGGGGAGGTAACCGAGCCCCGTGTAAGGATCATACGCCAGGCAGCAAGAGCCGCATTAGCGGTTTGCGCCAGGAGGCCAAGGGGAAAGCCCCGTTGGCGAGCCTCATTGGCATACCTGCCTTGACCTGTTAGTTTATCAAGGGTCCAAGTTGCTGTGGGTGAGTTGGGGTCCCTTAGATTAACTGAAGCAATTGATTGGCATCTATACATAAAGTCTGCCTTCCATGACAAAAATTATCCTCGGGTTAGAACTGACTGAACAACTCAGGTCCACTCTCCCAGGGTTAAATGACCACCCCCAGAGAGATCCTCGAGAAGGGAGAGAGTAAAGGGGGCTGTTGGGCCATAAGCCTGTACCACAGAGTGGAATTCTTTAACCTTTTTAAAGCGCAGGGGGCGATAGTGAGTCTCCGGGGGTTGGGCACCCGGAGCAGTGGCGGGAATTCTAACAGGGGGCACTAAGAGTTCCTCAGGCCCTTCCTCTGCCTCTGAGGTTTCATCCTCATTATCCGAGACTGGAGGAGAATCTTCTAATGGGGAATCCGAGGAGGAAATCTGGGGTGTGGCGGTGGAGCGCATTATCACTGGGAAAGCCAAGGGACGGCGTGGGGCAGGAGATTTTTGTAACGTTTTTGGTTGGAGACTGTTTAGGGGGCTTTAATATAGCCTCATTAATTGAATTTTGCAGTAAGTTTAAATCTGAAGAGAGTTGGGCAAAATCCTTTTGTAGTTTAAGAACATCCTGTAATTCAGTTATTTGTTTAGTGAGATGTTCCTTAGTGCCAGCGAGGGCAGAGGGAAAAAACCCCTGAGGATAACAAGATGGGAGCCCAAATTGGAGTGGGATAAGGAGGGGGTCTAAAAGGGGGTGCTGATGCAGTTGGAGGCCAGTCGGGATTGTGGTATTTAGCAGCCTCATCTTCAAGAGAAGCAGCATTACCCGGATCGAGTGGCTCGGGATCACAGTTTTTTGAAAAAACTGGGTTAATGAGGGGCGTACATTGAGAAGCAGTTTCGGGGGGAATAGGCTCGGGTAAGGGCAGATAACTTTTCTATTGTTCGTGGGGCACCAGAGTTATTGGAGCTACAACCCATATCAATAATGACTGATGGGCAAGGGGATTTTTCAGGAGGAGAGGAAAGTGAAACTAAAGAAATGCCATGTGAGAGAGGGTGGAGGCAGTATTCAGTGACAGAAAGGAGTTGTTGCTTATCTAGATCTGAATGTGCTTCCTCCACTATGTCTCGTATGAGGCCCCAGTAGGAGAAAATCGTGGAGGGAACAGAATCAGGTCCCTCCTCTAGAATACTGCGATTTAGGTCTTTTACCGACCTTTTGCCATTTTTCAGGATGAATATCAGGACCAGAAATAATGAACCAGGGACACACTCTGTCAATGAAAACAAAAAAATTAATGAGGTCCTTTTTCTTAACTCTTAATTCCTCTTTCCCTGAATGAGCGCTTTAAATCCTTAAGAAAAAGAGCCTCTTTACTAAGCTTTTGGCCCATTCTGAAAATCAGACAAGAATGAAAAATAAGGGGCCTGACTTCCGTGTCCCGTAGCCGAAATCGCGAGCGACGAAATGGCGGTGCACTCTTCAAAATGCCTCTCGGCATCCCGAGGAGATCTCCAGCGCGGTTAGTCGTCCATTCGAGACCAGTGCCTCGAGCCCCACGTTGGGCGCCACTTGCCCCTGACCTGCGGGGCCAATGTTACGTGGGGTGGTCAAGGAGGGCTGCAACCTGAAAGAAAGGGTGGGAAAGAAGAAGGAGACCAAGCGGAGGTTTTGTCAAGTTCTTGTTTAATGTTGGATTTTTTAGCTCTTTTATAATCAACCAGCAGGTAGGACAATAAGGGGGGGAAGGGGGAGGGGGTACAAGGAAGGAGGAAGTAGGGCCACCTGGCCGTAATCTTCTGGAGCATCTTCTCAGAATCTCTCTTGTGACGTCTCCCAGAGCAGCTGTTTTTTCTCGGGGAAGGGGCTGCATGAGGTCTGCTAGTTCTCTTTTGTCCTCAGGGCAGTGAGGGACCATATGAAGGCTGTTAGTTCTTCTTTTGTCCTAGGGCGGTCAGGTCATGGTCTCTGACATAGAATGCCTATTTCTGCTTACAGAAATAAATTCATAATTCATTGTTTATTAGATTGGATTTGTACTTTTATTCTTGTCTAGTTATTCTAACTAAGATTTCCAGGACAGTGTCTCATATAAATGGTAAGCAGAAAACCTTGCCATACTTAGATTATTTCTGATTAAAGAAATAAAGCTTTCAGACTTTGACTACAAATTGTTGAGCATGGGGCCAGGTGTAGACTTTTTGTACACACTCATGCACTTTGTAATGATGAAAAATGTTAAATAAAGGACTATTTCTATAATGGTTATTCCATAAGACACTGCCTGTTGACAACATGGCATTCTTACTTTGGGCAAAGATGCCCTACTCTTCACATAAGAACAAAATATCCTAATGACATATGGCTCAGAAAATACCCTACTTACTTGTGACACATGACCATACAGACTTTTTTGTTGATATTGGTTTCAAAACAGGGTGTAACTCTAGACCAGGTTGACCTGGAAATCACTCTTTAGGCCAAGGATAACATTCAACTCAAGACATTCCATCTACCCATCTTCTAACTGCTGGGATTAAAGACATGCAGAACCATGTCTGGTTCATACCAGTATTTTTATATTAAGGTAATATTAATCTACCTTACTTGTTGATTTTTTCCTATCATCAAAAGCTGTTAAATTTTATCAACTCCACTGAGATTACCATGCTATCTTTCATTTTCTTAATTTGACATATCACATGGCTTAATTTTCACATAGTTATGCACAAGGGATAACTTCTACTTCCTTTCACACTTTATATATACATTTATCTTCTCTGATGTTTTGTGTTGAAATTTGTAGAAGATTTTTCTGGCGTCTTTCTTCAGGAACTATTTTATTCTTGCTCCTATCAATATTTGGAATAACCACAAGCCATCTGACGTGTTTTACTCTTACTGAATAGTGGTGTGTCAGTTAATTTTCTCATTGCTTTGATCAATTACTCAACAAGAAGCAATGTAAAAAAGGAAGGGTTTATTTCAATTTGTAGTTACAGTCTATCTTGGTAGGTAAGGCATGTGAGCAATAGCTGGCAGAATCCTGGTCATATTCATCCAGAGAAAAGGAATAGATCCAGCCTATAAAACCTCAAGGACAGTGCACACTGTTCACTTCCTCCAGCAAGGTTCTACATCCTAACTGGTCTACTATATTCCCCGAACAAGCCAGATGGGGAGAGAGTGCTCAAAAACAAAAGCCAAAAGCCTATGGAGGATAGTTTACACTCAGATGAGATCTGATACATTCAGAAAGCTATGACAATAGAGGACATTTCACATTGAAACCATAATCCACCCATGGCTCCCATAGACTCCTGGCCATTTTATAATGTAAAACATATCCAGTCAAACTTCTAATGTCCCTACATTCTTTAACTGGACTAGAACTGTTCAAAAATCAAATATATTTCGAGACTCAATGCAAAATCGTAACAAAGGCCTTCTGTAAAATCAAAAATTAAATTACAAACTCTCAATATCAAATAGCACAAAATATGCATTCTAAATATAAAAAGGAGGAATGAGGGCAGTCCAAGGAAGGATCAAAAAAAAATCAAGATCAATCCCCCTCCCCCAAAAAGGGCAATAAACAAATCCCTCAGCTTCATCTCCAGTAACTTGAATTCATAATGGGATTTCCTGGGCTACAGAGAACATGAGAAGCCCTGCCTCACCAGCTATGCTCCCTGCAGCACAAATTTCATACTTGCTCCTTTCCATACCAAATTGCAATTTTCTATATTTTTTCTGCTTACTGCTCTCTTTTACTATAAACTTGGATCTGAAGAGTTAATAGTCATGACACAGACTAAATGCTATCCTTCCTTGAAATTTCTTCTGCCAAACACAAGTCTATTATTTTGAAATATTTTTATTTATTTGCAAGCACAGATAGATAGAGAAAGAGGACACAGAGAGAATAGGCATGCCAGAGCCTCTAGGTGTTGCAAAAAGTCTCCAAATCAATGTGCTACTTTATGCATCTTGCTTTACATGGGTACTAGGGAATTGAACTTGGGTCATTAGGTTTTTCAGGTAAGTGCCTCAGAAACTGAGCTATCTCTCCAGCCTGTACAAGTCCATTAAGTCTAAGTTCAGCCATATTCAAGTTTTCAGGAAGTGGGAAGATTGCATCCAGGTTCTGTCCCAGACTATAATACAAACTGCCTCTATCCAAGTTCCTAGTAGAGTACTTATTTCCCTCTGAAACTTCATGGCCCAGGCCTCCAGTGTGCATATAGAAAGGTTCCTTCAACACTACTTACAATATTATAATATTTTGTTAGCCCCCAGACTCTTCTCCCTCTTTTCTGCAAACCAGTTTCAAATGCCTACAATATATATGTTCAGGTTGATAGTAATAGTAGTGCCAGATTTCTTTATAGGACTTTTTGCTAGGTGCTGTTACCAAATAACTAGAAAGAAGCAGCTTAAGGAACAAAGGACTTATTTTGGCTGATAGTCCAGCCATTGTAGTCTGTAATGTATGGCAGTAGGGTCAGGCAATTTGCTGGTCATATTGCATCCACAGTCAAGAGGAGAGATGCCAAGGTCCAGCCTCAGTGGGGTTGTAGAACTCGAAGGGGATGTGTAGAGTCAATGTTGTGAGGAAATGATTTGGACCAATAGTTCAGGTGAAGCATACTGAATACAGAGCAAAACCCTGCTTCTTTATTTATACTTTACAATGCATCATTCTTTTTTTGCAAGCAAGACATGGCTTCTATTCTCTAAAAAATCTTGCACAATATTCCTCTTTTCTCTTGGTTTCCTCTGCTCACAAACCTCTTGCCCCACAGAAATTCTGATAACATCTTAAACAAGGAAGTCAAAGATCATAAGCTTGGTAATATTTTACCCAGGCCCATGGAAACTAGACAAGAGCCCTGGCAGGTAGCTCTTGCAGCCATAAGATAACAGACATTTTTTTTTTTTTTTCCTCAGAAAGGACAGTGTTGGCCACTTTCTACATAATATTATCTTGCAGCCTAAATAAAAGTATGCTTCTATATTTCTAATCCAGTACTGATTTAATTGTCTTTCTGTGACCTTTCTTTGTTGTTTGGTTCTGCAGTTTGGTTGTGACTTTGCAAGGCTCTCCATTAAAGGAAGATTTTGATATTTATCTCTTTTCCATCTTTCCAGACCATCCTTACTCCATTAATGTATGCCCCTGTACATAGTAAAGATTGATATATCCAACCAGTGTTTTGTCTTGATATCTTTCCTTTAGGAGCCCACCAAACTCTATTGTTAATTCTGAAAGTTACATATTTTGTTTCACTTCCTTGCATGAGCCCAACCTGAGCATTTGAAAATGTTTTGCTTTTGCTCCATAGCATTTCAGGCTCCTTTTCTAGTAAATCATCTGTAGGTTTAGGAAATGTGCCCATTAACTCCTGTAATCATAAGTAATGTTTCTTGGGAATAAATGGTAAGGCATGAGACATAGTATTGTGGGGAACATGTCTCATTCAGTGAAATCTATGTTTGTGGTGATAAGAAACTTTGTACATTCAAACTAGCCATAGTTTCAGGATTCATAATCTGTTTACCTGTTTAAACCTTAAAACCTCATAAATTTCTGTAGAAACATTATTTTCCTCTTTAATCATTGGTGACTATATAAACATACCTGAATTGGATTCCCCTCTTACTACTAAGAAGGGGGAAATGAAAGCAAAAACAAGCAGTAATAAACTTATAATAATTCCAAAAATTCCAAGAAAAAGATAGCAAAAGCACAAAATGTCACACAACAGATGCTCCAGGAGGTCACTGAAAGACTTCTTGACCCTGCCAAAGAATGTCTGATGACTGGTGTCCTATCAGCATCACACTCCAGAGCTGACCTTTGCTGCTGTTTGGCCACTGACACACACACACACACACACACACACACACACACACACACACACACACACACACACACAGAGAGAGAGAGAGAGAGAGAGAGAGAGAGAGAGAGAGAGAAATAGAGAAAGAGGGAGAGAGAACAGGAAGTGGGACCAGGCTACACAATCTCAAAGTCCTCCCACACAAATGCATTTATTCCAACAAAGTCTACCTTGTAAAAATTCCAGACCTTTTCAAATAGTACTTCCTGCCCATGGGGGACATTTCAATTCAAACCACAACCAAGCTTCTAGAATCTCCTAAGCTTTGTCAGTCCTCCTTGGCCCAAAAATAAAAAAAAAAAAACACAAGTGATTTGTACTTCCCAATCTCACACCCCTTAATATAGGATATTGAATATATGCCTCACTATTATTTCTCCCTCATGAAGGAAAGCATGCCCAATCAAGTTTGTGTATATGTGGTCCCCTGGGGCCATAGAAAGTCAGGAAAATCATTCTATTATCAGCAACCACCATATATTTAGAGTAAGTTGGATCATTCAGTTATGTTAAAACAGAAGATGTAGTAGCTGTTTTTTCATTCAGCCTCTCAGGAAGACAGATTATAGGACAGGCCAACACATTCCATTTTATGGCAGGTGGTAGGGTAGATAATTCCTGGATGGTGAGTAGGTAAGTACTGGATCATACTGTTGACTATGTTCCCAGGGAAACTTAATATGTGCTCCTTCCTAACAGTTTAATTTTAGGTGACAGAATTCAGCCTGCTGGACAGCAACCTAAATATTAGAACATATTCTGGGATTTATTTCAGTCTTATCTTTCCCTCTGCAGCAAGAAGATGGAAGTTAGGACATTGTACTGGGTTTCATTGTATTGGAAAAGGGCAGCTACCATGTTAAGTGAATGCCACAGATTTTTCCTACCAAGTTTGCTGGCTGGTTGTATGCTCATTTGGACTGACTGAAGCTTAACTGGTTTCTGGATGTCTTATAGAAGGGATGGGTCTATATTCATATCTATCATCATGGGAAGTTGGGATACCTAAGACTTGATTTTCTGTCATGTTATGATATCACATTCTATAATCTTACACTTTCATAATCTTATATTGAATTTTGCTCTAAATGATGATATCCTTCAGCAAAGAGTAAGACACTTATATTTATCCATGTTTCACAAAGTGCATGAACAGAGATTTAATTTTCATTCTATTTCTTTTTAAAATCACTTTATCTTCTCCACACCACTTCTAATGTTGTTCTTATAAGAGCTTTTGTGTTTCTTTATGTCTCAATTTGTGCAAAAGTATTCACCACCCTCAACAGTTGCATGTTTTCTGTTATGTCTTTATCTTCACTGTTTTCATTTTTATTGAAATTTATTTGTAGAAGCTGACATTCAAAGAGTACAAAGGATCATAGTCCATGAGCACATATTCTCCTGCTGGGGAGTATGGGCAGTGGCATGTGGGGTTGATGTAGGAACAGACATTGAACATATTCAAGTGAGGCACTTTTAGTTACTTCTCTGTATTCCTTGATGCTTGACTTCATTTTCTATATTTACTACATCCTTCAGCCTATCTATCTTCCTCTCTTCTGTCCTGTTTTTTTCTCCTTCATTCTATCCATCTTCATTTTCTCTCCTTTTCCTATATCATATTCTGCAAACTCAGATGCTTCATGAAGTTAAAGAGTAAATAGTTGAAAAGGATTATGCCTTTGTATTATTTATTTTCTACATAGTACATATTTCCTTTTATATCACATTATAGGGAATTATAACTTAACATTAAATGAATAAATGATTTGTTAAGATTTAAAACTAAGGAGGGCAAAATAACTCAAGCCATATTTGTTATAAAATACCTGTTTGCTTAATTCTAGTATGAGTTACCAGATGACAAGAAAAAAAATTCTTCATCTGTGAAATGTGAGTTTTAGTGATATCTGCTTTTTGGCATCTAGCAATACATGGAAAGAAATATGTGAAATGTGATTTTATACCAATATACTATAAAGCAAAACTAATATCTCTTAAGCTACAATAATAATTTTAAAGTAATATAAGGAGTAGAGAGGGATGAACCCTGGAGAACACATGATAGTGGAGACTTATGACACCTTTTAAGGAAAACAACATATTGAAACTTTCTTAGAAAACAAAGTCTTGGATAACTTTTCCAATTTCTTTTGAAAAAAAATTATGTTCACTTTCAATACCATAATTTTAACTTTAGGTCTGGTAGTTATGGTTGTATAGATGTAACTTTGTTTCACCTTATATTCTCATTTGTTTGTGTGCATGCGATTGAGATTCAATGTACAAACACATAGAAAAATTTTCTTTTGACCTCAGTGGTAATACCACAGATGACTCACAGATATGCCAGCCCAGGGTGTTGCACATATTTTCACACTTTTAGTAAATATAAGTGGGCTTCTTGCATTTTGAAGATTCTGCCAATTGTAGTATTTATGTGACTTTATTGTTTTCTACAGTGATCGTATCTTCTCATTAATAGTACTACCTTAATCCATAGTTCACCCAGAGCTGGGATGGTTTGGAATCCAATAATCATTTGAATGAAATGTGTGAAAATTAAAGATAAATTAGCTTTTGTTGAGGTTATCTTTTGTGTTTTACAGTGAATCATCTCAATAAATGTACTTTTTCTTTATTCTACTTTTCACAGGTTGTAGAGAATTGGGGGTTTTTCCCAATCTCTATGCAAAATCCATATCCACTCACAAGTCTGCTGACTTTTAGGCATGTCTACTCTCTACTTGAGCTTTGCATTGCTCTTTATTCTGCAGTGGATTATCTATATTACATTGCAAGTTAGTGTCAGCACACCTTACAAGTAGTGTTGCTGGAAATTAAATCATTTGCATATGAGGATAGGAGCCAAATAAGTCATAGGTATGAGTGAAGCAATAAGTAAGTCTTGGCAGAGAGTTGTTCTTCTCTTGATTGCTCTCGAAGGTGCTCAGCAACTCACTGCAGCTCACATATCCATCTGTAAATGATAATTTCTTAGTAATTATCAAACGTTATTGCCAGTGTGATGTTTTAGAAGGCTTTTGCAAATGGTTTGTACTGGCATATGGCATTGGTGGTAATTGTCCTCAGGTTCATTTTTTCCTCTTAGTTCCTTGCCTTGTACCATGTATGGTATTGCTTATTCAGAGTTAGTTTAGTGTCTCAGGTACAAGATCATCCAATAAGGAGATATTTTAATTGCTTTCATCTTGCTCCTTCTTAAACTTATCTTTACCATTGACCTTCTTAAGAGGTCAATTTTTTAATGGTGGCTAGAGAAAGGCAGTTTCCAAAAATTTAGGCTCATGTAAAATTGACATCAAGATTTACAATTAAGATGTGAAGAGCATCCTACTATCCTATGACTACTAGGATAAGGGAAAGGAATAGCCAACATTGTCCCTTGTGTAGATCCTACACTTAATGAAGTTTCCCCTAATGTAGGTTCCTGGTCTTCTAGTTATCACATGCATGGATGCTCTTGTCTACCTGTCTTCCCTTTGCTTTTAAGAAGTTAGTGAGTTGCAAACAAAGAAACTATGATTTCACATCAACAAAAGAGAAATTTAAAACAGAAAGGGTATGAGTCCCCATTCTGATAGTGAGTTAATGAGCATGAGTTACCCTCAGGGAGTCCCTAACTTTGACTGTGGCTGACCACTGTCACTAAGACTCTGTGACCCCTCTCCTTTTCAGATGTAAAACAGTCTTGCTTTTGCTATGTTATGCTGCATAGGTGGGTCCATCCGTGCAGTTAGCAGGATGCTTGCAAGATCCAGAACCATTCTTATTCAATGCTATACTCGATTCTAGGATCTAAATGTTTTTGTATGAAAATGCTAACTTCCAACATGAAAGTCTCAGCAGTTCAGGTCTTTGCTGTCATGACTGGGATTTGTATACTATTTAAACCAGCAAAC
This sequence comes from Jaculus jaculus, assembly GCF_020740685.1. Taxonomy (NCBI): domain Eukaryota; kingdom Metazoa; phylum Chordata; class Mammalia; order Rodentia; family Dipodidae; genus Jaculus; species Jaculus jaculus. Next base: position 58,863,996 of record NC_059110.1, on the reverse strand, counting down.
ACATGAGACCACACACACACAAAACAAACAAACAAAAAACAACAAAACAACAAAAAAGGGTGTTGACTATGAAGCAGCAGGTGGAGCTTGACCAGGTACTGAATCGGTCTACTGATATGAGACTTCCAAGCCTCCAGAAAATGTGAGAAACAAGCCACTTTGGTTTACAAGGGGGGAAAAATATCTTGGTCAGGAGATAGATGGTGACACTAATAAAATTAAGCTTCAAATTCTTTACCTAAATGTACCTTCCCAAATCCAATGCTATGCCTGTTATTTTGTATGAAGTCCATCCCCAGTTGGAATAAACTGTAAATGTTATAAGATCAAGTTCTAATGTGTACAGGTATTGTCTGTGACTTCATTTCTTTGTTCTCTTTTCTATGTCTTTTCACTTCCCTATTCTTTTCCTTTCTCATTTTTTCTTTCTTAATTATCTTGCTTCTTTCACATTGTTTACTGTTTTATGAAAATTTTAAACTTTAAAAAGCCCCCATAGTTGCTATCAGTGCAATTATGATTTGGTTTAAACTATCTAGTTTTTAGGAGAGTGACACTCATTTTCACTTTGGCTCTATTTTAATGAACACAATCTGCACAAGTGGATTTTCACCTGGATCAAAGCTGCAGAGAAAACATGTCTCCAACTGAGGTTTAAATGAGTTTAACAAGAAGGAACACACAATAGTTGTAGCTGATAAAAAATTCTGTGAGGCTTCAGGATACAAGAATAAAGCTCTCTTTTAAAGTTGCAAAATTTAGTTGATTTAGAAACTCGCTTACAGTTCATGAAGTAAGGGGCAGTCACAAGTATATACAATTTGTGGAACATTCCAGATATACCCACAGTAAAATAAACTAGAGGTTGTATTTATTAAGACCTCCGTATATATTTAACATATGTTTTTTTTTTACCATAAAATCAATGTGAATTATCTATAAGATACATTTATTTTTTATTTTATTTTATTTTTTAAAATTTAGTAGTTTTCTTTTCAGCAAAAACAGGTAGTTTGGTACCATTATTTAGGCAAATCGATGACCTACCCCTCCCAATGGCCCCTCCTTGTTGATGTAAGTGGGTCGTGCATTGTGGAGTTAGCCCACAGTTATGGGTAAGATAAATGTCTCTGCATATCATGACCCAACAAGTGACTCTAACATTCTTTCTGCCCCCTCTTCCACAAAATTTCCCTGAGCCATGTTGGGTTCATTTTTGGTCTGCTTCAGTGCTGAGATGTTGGGGGGCTCTGAGGCTCTGGATCTATGGTTTGGTAGGAGTTGATTTTTCTCTGTGTTGGTCTCCTTCCCCTTTGTTCTGGTATCCAGTTCATCAGGAAAATAGCACCCTTGCTTGTTTCACCAATTTTCCTTAGTTTCAGTCAGGCCCCTTTTGAGGTATGATGGGGCAGCTCTCTCCTTAGAATCTGCATCTATCTGAAAAGGAGAAGCAGATTCTCCAACGAAGAGTAAGTTAGCACCTGGAAAATTGAAATAACACTTTTTTAATAGGGAGTTTAATAGGTGTAGGCCCTCTTGTACCCCATGATTGATGGTAGCTTGATATTGGAGAGTGGGCTTATATTTGGATATGGTTCTGACTTGTTTCCCAGTTCCAGCTATGGGTCTAGTACCACTGAGGGGATCAGTTAGCCAAATCAAGAGCAGTTGGTTTCCCACCATAGCTGTGTGCCACTATTGCACTTGTATGGGCATCACAACAGGTTATTTGTTGCTAAGTAGGTTAGACCATGAGTTGCTTGGACAGATATTGGTCATTTCCCCCAGTCGCCCATGTAGCACCTTCTGGCACTAGACACACTGACTGTCTGGGGACCGACTCTCTCCTGGATTCCAGCCATGCTGTTCCATTATTCGTGTCAGCTGCATAAGGAGTCTTCAGCAGTAGGGTCTTACCACTGACCTTTGGTGGGTCATCAAGTACTCTGACAGAAGTCTGTCATTCTTTTAGGAAACCTTGTAGGTTTCTTTGATCAAAAGCTCATTGTGAATGATAGCCCCATGCTGGTAGAGGGGGTAACAGATCAGTGCCCACTAAGAAAATAAAGAAAAAAATAACTAATATATAAGAGTTAGAGGGCTGGAGAGATGGCTTAGCAGTTAAGTGCTTGCCTGTGAAGCCTAAGGACCCCGGTTCGAGGCTCGGTTCTTCAGGTCCCACATTAGCCAGATGCTCAAGGGGGTGCATGCATCTGGAGTTCATTTGCAGTGGCTGCAAGCCTTGGCACGCCCATCCTCTCTCTCTCCCTCTATCTGTCTTTCTCCCTGTGCCTGTCACTCTAAAATAAATAAATAAAAAATGAACAAAAAAATATTTTAAAAAAAGAGTTAGAGAGACAGAGGTGGGGTAAGGGGGAAAGGGAGGGAGGGAAGATGTAGAAGATTAAGGTTAGCCTTGATCCTACCTTCTCCAGTGTCTTTTGGTTCAGGTGTTTCCTGTAAGGGTCTAGTGAAGGTTCAGCCATTTGGTCTGCCTTTTAGGAAGTAGAATTTTATGGTACCATTGCCGTTTAGGTCCATATTAGTGTTTCCCACCCCTTCGATGCCCACCCATCCCTCCCCATCCATCCTAGTGTCTAGTCCATGAGATGCTTGCTGGGTATGTAAGGTATCTTAGGTAGATTCAGGTTAGGTGTTGTAGATGAGTGCGACTATGTGGCAATTTTTTTTTTTTTTCTTTTTGTGATTGGGTAAGTTCACTGAGAATGATCTATTCCAGGTTCAACCATTTTTCCTCAAATTTATTTGTTTCATTTTTTCTTACTGCTGTATAGAATTCCATTGTGAACATATACCACATCTTAATTATCCATTCTTCTAGTGATGGAATCTGGGTTGATTCTAGCTCTTAGCTATTACTAATTAAGCCGCTACAAACATCATTGAGCAAATGTCTCTGGCCTGTGGTCTGTAGGTTTTAGGGTAGATGCCCAGTAAGGGTATAACTGGGTCTGTTGGTATCTCTATAGTCAGCTTTTTCAGGAGTCTCCATATTGCTTTCCAAAGTGGTTGTACCATCCTATGTTCCCACCAACAGTGAATGAGTGTTCCTGCTTCTCCACATCCTCGCCAGCATTTATTTTCATTTGATTTTTTGATGTTTGCTATCCTTATTTGGGTAAGGTGGAATTTCATAGTTGTTTCAATTTGCATTTCTCTGATGATTAGGGATGATGAACATTTTCTTAAGTGTGTGCTTGCCATTTGTATTTCTTCCTCTGTGAACTGCCTGTTCATTTGTTTGCCCCATTTTATGAGTGGGATGTTTGTCTTCTTATTGTTTAGATTTTTGAGTTCTTTGTAGATTCTAGAGATTAGGCCTCTATCTGTTGCATAACCCACAAATATTTTCTCCCATTCTGTGGGTAATCTATTGGCTTTCCTTATTATATGCTTATCTGGAAAGAAACTCTTCAGTTTCATATGATCGCATTAGTTGAGTTACTGTTTAAGATAGTGAGCCACTGAAGTTTTGTTCAGGAAGTCTTTTTCCATTCCTATCATCACAGAAAATACTTCCTAAATTTTCTTCCAGTAGTATTTGTGTTTCTGGTCTTATGTTGAGGTCTTTGATCCATTTGGATTTGCGTGTTTTGCATGGTGAAATGTGTGCATCAAGTTTCAGTTTAACTGCATGTGGTTATCCAGTTTGTTCAGCACCATTTGTTGAAGCTGCTGTCTTTTTTCTAGCCTATATTGTTTGGGCTTTTGTTGAATATCAAGTAGCTCTAGTTGCTTGAACCAAAATAGGTGTCCTGAAGTCTATTCTATTGGTATATACTCCTGTTTTTTTTTTTTTTTTTTTTTTGTTTGTTTTTAAATTTTTTTAATTTGTTTATTTGAGAGCAGCAGACACAGAGAGAAAGACAGATAGAGGGAGGGAGAGAGAGAATGGGCGCACCAGGGCTTCCAGCCTCTGCAAACGAACTCCAGAAGCGTGCGCCCCCTTGTGCATCTGGCTAACGTGGGACCTGGGGAACTGAGCCTCGAACCAGGGTCCTTAGGCTACTCAATCAAGTGCTTAACCACTAAGCCATCTCTCCAGCCCAAGTTTAGGTTTCCTGCATATGGTTATCCAGTTTGTCCAGCACCATTTGTTGAAGATGCTGTCTTTTGTCCAGCCTATATTTTTAGAGGCTTTGTCAAATATCAAATAGCTATAGTTGCTTGACCCAAATCCAGGTCTTCAAGTCTATTCCATTGGTTTATACTCCTGTTTTTATGCCAGTACAATGCTGTTTTTATTACTATGGATTTGTAGTATAGCTTTAGATCAGGTATGGTGATGCCACCAGAGTTGTTTCTTTTGCTGATATGTTTGGATATGCAAGGCCTTCTGCTTTTCCATATGAAATTTGAGATCATTTTCTCTATCTCTGTGGAGAATACTGTAGGGATTTTAATTGGAATTGCGTTAAATTGATATATTGCCTTTGGTAGGATTGTCATCTTCACAATGTAAATTCTGCCTATCCAGGAGCATGGGAGGTCTTTCCATCTTCTCAAGTCCTCCTCAATTTCTTTTTTGAGTGTTTTTATATTTTCGTTGTATAGATCTTTCACTTCCTTGGTTAACGTTATTCCAAGGAAATTTATTTTTTTTGTTGGTATTGAAAATGGGACTATGTCCCTTATTTCTTTTTCTGTATTTTTGTCATTTGCATATAGAAATGGTACCAATTTTTTTTGCATTTATTTTGTATCCTGCTACTTTGCTATAGGAGTTAATCACCTTCAGGAGTTTTGGTATGGAGTCTCTCGGGTTTCTTACATATACAATCATGTCATCAGTTTATAGAGCTAACTTAACTTCTTCCTTTCCAAATTGTATCCCTTTTATTTCCTTCTCCTGTCTTATTGCTTGAGCTAGGACTTCCAGAACTATATTGAAAAGCAGAGGTAAGAGAGGACATCCCTGTCTTGTTCCTGATCTTAATGGAAATTTTTCCAGTCTCTCTCCATTAAGTATTATTTGGACCTTTGGAGCTTTGTATATTGCCTTTATTATGGTATGATGTGAACCAGCATGCCAATTCTCTCCAATGTTTTGATCATGAAGTGATCTTGTATCTTGTGAAAGGCCTTTTCTGCATCTATTGAAATGATCATGTGGTTTTTATGTTTAAGCTCGTTTATGTGGTGTATTACATTGACAGATTTTCGTATGTTGAACCACCCTTGTGTTCCTGGGATAAATCCCACTTGGTCAAGGTGGAAAATGCTTTGGATGTGTTGTTAGATTCTGTTTGCGAGGATTTTGTTCAGGATCTTTGCATCTATCTATGTATCATTAGGAAGATAGGCTGGTAGTTTTCTTTTTTTGTGGCATCTCTGCCTGGTTTTAGGATTAGGGTGATACTAGCTTCATAGAAGAAGTTGGGTAGCTTTCCCTGTTCTTTAATTGTGTGGCATAGTTTTACAAAGATTGGATTGAGTTCTTCCATGAAAGTTTGAAAAATTCAGCTGAGAATCCATCTGGTCCTGGACACTTCTTTTTGGGGAGGTTTTTTATTTTTTCTCCATGAGTGTGATGGGTTCATTGAGGTGATTAACCTATTCTGAGTTTAGCTTTGGTAGATGACATGTGTCCAGGAATTTATCCACCTCCTCCACATTTTCCAGTTTTGTGGAGTAGAGGTTTTGAAATAAGTCCTGATGATTCTGCTGATTTCACTTATGTCTGTTGTGATCTCTCCTCTGTTTTAATGTCAAGTAGATTTTGTTTTATGAACTGTGGTGCTCCTGTGTTTGGTGCATATTTACAGATTTATGATTGTAATATCCTCTTTGTGGATTATTCCCTTGATAAGTAGGAAGTAGCTTTCTTTGTCTTTTTTGACTATTTTTGGTTTGAAGTCTATTTTATCTGATATTAATATAGCTACACCTGCTTGTTTCTTATTCCCATTTGCTTTGAATATTGTTTTCCACCCTTTCACATTGAGGAGGTTTCTGTCTTTAGTGGTAAGGTGGGTTTCTTGAAGGCAGTAAATTGAGGGGTCTAATTTTTTGAAATACCCTGTTAGCTTGTGTCACTTGGTGGGTGAATTAAGGCCATTAATATTTAGGGTAATGACTATGAGATTTGATTTGATCCCTGCCATGTTGTGGTGGTAGATGTGTATTGGTGTTTTCATGGAATTTGAAATTTTTTGTGTCTACTCTGGGTTTGGTTGTTGTGATCTGCTTCTTGTAGGCATTTGTGTTTGGTTATTTGTTTCGTCTCTGTGGAGAATTTCCTGGAATACTTTGTAGGTTTGGTTTTGTATTCATATAATTGTAAAGCTGAGTTTTGTCATGGAAAGTTTTTCTTTCACCATCTATTATGAGGGACACTTTTGCCAGGTAGAGTAGTTTGGGTTGGAAGCCATAAGTTCTTAGAGTTTGGTGAGGTTCAGTCCATGCCCTTCTAGCTTTCAGGGTTTTAATTGAGAAGTCTGAAATAATTCTTATGGGGTTTCCTTTGAATGTGGTGCGCTGTTTTTCCCTAGCTGCTTTTAAGATTTTTTCTTTGGTGTCAATGTTTAGAGGCTTAATGATAATATGTCTTGGGGTGTTTCTCCTTTGGTCCAGTCTGTTTGAAGTTCTGTTTGCTTCTTGTATCTTGTTGGACCTTTCTTTTAAGAGACTGGAGGAGTTTTCTTCAATTATTGTGTTAAATAAGTTCTCCATGCCTTTCATCTGCAATTCTTCTCCTTCTGGTATTCCAATGATTCTGATATTAGGACGTTTAAATGTATCCCACAATTCCCTCATGTTCTGTTCACAGGAACTTTTGAACTTACTGAAATTTTTGAACTTAACTGTTTCTTCCATCCTGTTTTCCAGATCAGAGTTTCTATCCTCCACTTCTCTGACTCTATTCTTGAGAGCCTGTAGAGAGTTTTGGACTTGTTCAATTAAGTTTGCATTTTCTACTACTTTTCTATGCATCACTTCCATCGCTCTGTCCAGCTCCCTTTTCTGATTTTCTTGATGATGCTTGGAATTCATCCTTGCAGTTCTGTATGTTTTCATTTGTGTCGCCAGCTGATTTTTAAGGTCCTCTTTTTTTTCCCACTCTCTCTCAACTCTTTTTTAATTCCTTCCAATGTCTTATCATATTGTTTTAGCTTAGTGATGGTAGCATCCACATGATTATTGGTCCTTTGTAGCTTTCCTGCAAGTTCTAGCAGTAGGTTGGTCAGGGTTGCATTGTTCATAGCTTCCACTTGATGTTCTGATCCTAACAACTCTTCTATGTTTTGGTTAGATATAATCCTTGTTGGACTGGGTGATGTATCTGGATTTTCTTGCATTTTATTTTTCATGTTATTTCTTTTGCATTGTGGTCTACCCATGACAGTGTATGGGCAGGTACGTGGGTGGACCAGCCTGGGCTCTAGCTCAATGGGAATCCAAGGCAGTCTGGGGCAGTTGCCAAGCAGCCTGGGCTTTGGCTCTCACTTGCCAAAGCTGCCTATCTACAGCCTGACATGGGTGCCAAAGTTGCCTGAATTTTCACTCAGTAATGTACCAAAGCTGCCTGCCTTGGATCTTGGAGGCGAACTGAGGTAGCAAGCCCTGAAGCTGCCTAAACTCTGGCTGGGAACACTGGGACCTGCAAACAGTCTGCACTACCCTGCCACAGGGGAGTGGGGGATGGGCAGCGACAGCCAGGTAGGGGATGGCACCTGAGCTGGTGCTAGTGACTCAGTCTGGGATAGTGTGGCCCTTGCTGTGGGACTTGGCCAGCTGCACCTGCAATTGTAGTGCAGAGGCAGCTGTGGCAGGCACGGGTTCGGAGCACAGTGGAGGCTGGCCTACGGGCACATGATCGGAGCACAGCAGCAGTGGGTCTGGCGTCCGCCAGATCGGAGCACAGTAGCAGCAGTCCCCTTGAGTGTGCGATCAGAGCACAGCAGTGGAGATCCCTGTGGGTGTGTGATTGGAGCACAGAACAGTGGGCTGATGGGTGCACCATTGGAGCACAGTCACTTGGGTCATGGGGCGCTGTGGCTGTGGTTACATGATTCCCTGATTTTCCCCCCTCTGTGCCCTCCCACTGACAAGAAGACCCTGATAACCCTTAATTTCTTGCCTTTCTTTCTCCATTATTTGCAGTGCAGCTAGGCGGTTGCCATCTGGGCCAGAAGTCTGTGATGAGATATTGAGCACCATAAGGCTGGCTGTGCCTTTACTTTGTAGACCAGGAAGACCTTGATGTTCCCACCATCCTATAAAACACCCTAAGTAGCTACAACTATAGAACTCAGGCATCTGACCTGACTTCAAATAAAATTTATCAAGTGAGTCACAACAAATTACTGAGAGAAAAAATATTTAAATGCCTACTCTCTATTGATTAATTAGACATGCATCTGCCATTCAAATAAAATTTGGCGACATAGTAAAATAATGGTGATGATAATTATAAGATGAAAATGAAGCTATTAAATAAAAATATTTATAAGTGCCAATTGAGTGATTTAGAATAAACATGGATAAATATCCATCATAACTTGGCCTCTGATTTTTCTTTTATTTGTTTTTATTTGCTTCTTTTAGAGAGAATGAGAGACAGACAGACAGGGGGGAATTGGTGTGCCAGAGTCTCAGCCACTGATATTGAACTCCAGACACTTGCATCACCTAGTGGTCACGTGTGACCTTGAACTTGCCTCATCTTTGTGCATATGGCTCACATGGAATCTGGAGGGTAGAGCATAAGTTCTTAGGCTTCACAGGCAAGTGCCTTAACCATTAAACTGTCTTTCCAGCCCAATTTATTGAGCTTACACAGGACATCTGTATAATAACCTTAGGAGATGAAAGTACAATAATTCTACTTTTGTAAGTATCCATGACTAAGAATTATGTTTGGAGAGTGGAAAGATAGCTCAGAGGTTAATGGTAATTGCTTGTAAAGTCTGTCTTCTGAGATTCAGTTCATCTGTTATATATGTAAGATGTACACACAGAGTTGAAGTTGAAGTGTCTGAAGTTCATTCACAGCAGCAAGAGGCTCTAGCACCCCACCCATCCCCCACGTACACACAGCCAAACATATAACACACTTCCATACACAAAACACATACACATACACACACAAAGAAGTGCCAAGTAAATAAATTATAATTCAAAATATAAGCCTTATAATAAACCACATAGGAGAATTACTGATTGGGTAATATGAGTTCCTGTCATTTACAAGAAAGAGAAATGGATTTAACTTTACATAGTCATAGAGGAGAAAATATGTGTTCACTGAAGAAACAGTCTCATATGGCTAAGCAGAAGACACCTCTCACCAGAGGAATTTTAAAAAAAATAGTATGTGTATGCAAAGTGAAACATATTAACAATTAGTCTAGGATCAATCTAGATTAACAGTGACTATTGACACTTGGTAAAAAATAAAAGATAAAGCCAGTACATTGGATGAAATCTGGATTTTAGATAGGCTTGAGTCCAGGAAAGGGTAAAAAAATAGGAGGGTTTATCTAGGTAGACACTATTGAATGTCTTAGATGAAACATCATTCTGAAATGATTTCAGAGTGGTCACACTCTAAATGCTGAGAGTCTGTAATGCACAGGAATGGATGTTAGAATCAGAGTCCAGGGAATTGTCCACTTAAGGTCACAGTAGTACAAAAATCTGACTTGGATTTCTATATCCAGGCTTCCCAATTAATTGGCATAGACCAATCTAGGCAAAAGATGCCCTTTATTTTTATTTGCCTCCTAAATTTCCAATGCTCTTCTATCCTAAAACACTCACTTTTTAAATTTTATCTTTTGATTAGTTATGTACACAGTGTATACAGTCCACAGTGTATACAGTCATCTTTATTGTGGATTATCCCTAGTGTGGTCTCACCATTTGTTAGGTGAGTGTACCATCTGTGTTCAATATCATGTCAATCCCTTCCCAGCATGACATTCCCATAAGTTCAGGGCAGAAACAAAGGAACTAGGCTGCCACCATTTTAATGTACAGCTACCTTCATTTTGCATTCACTGTACCAGCAACTTTCTTTCAGATACACATAAAAGTCCCAGAAAAAATATGTTTCAAGTAGAGGTAGCAGTATATATAATTTTAAAAATAACTAAAGAAACTGCATAGAGTAATGAAATGGTATACAGATCTATAAAAATGATTAAATTCTATAACACACTTTACAAAAAGCATTGTCTTTGGAATGTGCATTCACCAGGATAATTTAATAAGATACATGTTGACAGAGACAGATAATCAGATTCACTATAGAGACAGTATACAACTTGCACATGGGCCCCCACAGCCATGGGGCAGCTTACTATGACCTTTCTTATCTCAGTTTGTCTGTAATATATGATGTGTCTCACCTTCGTGCCTTGTTATGGAGTGCATATCATCCTGGTTTAAGACAATTCCACCCCAAGTAAGATGATTTATTTGTTATAATTAGTCATATGGTAACAAGAGTTGATACAATACTGCATTACCACTGACTTGATTGCTGGGTGAATGTGTTAGTTTAGTTGGCCAGCACAGAAAGCACAGTGAATTACTTTATCAGACCAACTCTCCTAATGACCTAATCACCTGTTTAACTTTACCCTTCTTCCTTGTATGATCTCTCCTTATTCTGTCATGTTCCTTCAGTTAAGATGCCTGAATGACTGAGATCCACAATTGGCTGTACTTCTTCCTTTGATTGGACTTTATCATATCACCCCATGTGTCTATTCTATGCAATTTAATATATGTAGCTTGAAAACAATGGGCAAAGAATACTTTTGGTATGTATTTATGGTAGGATAATAGAGATTGTTGAACTATAAAGACATTCTTGAGATAAATTCCCAAGACATAGACCTTATGTATTATATTTGAAGCCAGGTAGAAAACTCATACAAGGGTTTTAGTTAAAGACATATCTTGGTGGGAATACAGACAGAATCACTGAACCATGACTAAGCCATTATCTCAAACTACTGAATTGATGTGTCTTTTGTTCAAAAGTGGATTAGTTGACTAATATAGTGTACATCCCTAGAGGTAGTCAATGATGGTAAGTGTAAACAATGTCAAGCAGAATAAAGGGCTGCTATAAAGTAGTGATAACTCTTAATACTTTTGTCCCTACCTCAGAACTAGTCTAAAATAATCACAATAATGTCAAGCATAATTTCTGAGCTTGCAATTTTTTTTTGTTCATTTTTATTTATTTGAGAGTGACAGAGAGAAAGAGGCAGATAGGGAGACAGAGAGAGAGAGAGGGAGTGGGGGAGAAAATTGGCATGCCAGGGGCTCCAGCCACTGCAAACGAACTCCAGATACATGGACCAACTTTTGCACCTGGCTTACATGGGCCCTGGGGAATCAAGCCTCAAATAAATGTCCTTAAGTTTCACAGGCAAGCACTTAAGCACTAAGCCATCTCTCCAGCCCTGAGCTTGTGATTTTTAATATGAATTATTTAGCACCATTAATCTTAGTTCCCAAGTTCAATATGCATTATCATAGTTGCATTTTTTTTGTAAATTTCTCATTGCTTTTTTAATGCTAAATTTATATTTGTTAAAAATAAGATCGGAAGAGGAAGTATCAGATTTCTACAATTTTTAACATAGTAAAGAACTATGTTTTAATTTCCATCTTGCTGGAGCAATAAAAAATGTTGCACTTTTCTGTCCATAGGGCAATCTCTTGGGTTTGAGATATGGGTTCTGAGGTTGTATGTTAAATAAAGATTTATTTTATTTTTTTAAATTTTTAGAGAGAGAAGAGATAGAAAATTGGCATGCCAGGACCTCAGCCACTGGAATTGAACTCCAGACACTTGTTGTACTAGGTGGGCATGTACAGCCTTGCTCTTGCCTCACCTTTGTGCATCTGGCTAATGTGGTATCTAGAGAGTAGAACATGGCTTAGGCTTTTCAGACAAGTGCTATAACCCTTCACCCACTCACCATTGTATACCCACCAGAGATGACTACTTTTCCTCTACACTAACCATCTATGCATGCCTTCTAGCAGCTTCTGTGCTCTGGGAACATTGGACATTGGCTAAGTGTGATCATCTAATGCATAAGTTGGATGCACTCCACCATCTTCCCAAGAACCCTGTTTCCTAGCTGTTCAGCTTCAACCCCAGAGCTAGTTTTCCTTTCTTGTCTTCTGCCCAGCTACTTTGCTTCTTAAAAAAAGAGGGGTGGAGGGATGGCTTAGTGGTTAAGGAACTTGACTGTGGAGCCTAAGGACCCAGGTGTTTGACTTTCCAGATCCCACATAAGCCAGACACACAAGTGTGAGGCAAGCACGAGGTCACACATGCCCAGCAGGTAGCACAAGTGTCTGAAGTTCTATGGTAGTGGCTGAGGCCCTGGCAAGCTGAAAATTCTCTCTCTCCCCCTTTCTTTCTCTCTTTCTATCACTCTAAAATTAAAATAATTTAAAAAGACAGCAGTCAAAACCAATGAACCAAAATATTCTTTCCTTTCCTTCAGCCCATCTCTTCATATCAGTTGCAATTGCCTTCATATTGGTGGATAAATATCCCAGCAGAAGCCGCTTATGGGAGAGATGAGTTTATGTCAGGTTTAGAGAATTGAGAGGCAGCAACATCAATGGCAGATGTTGGCTCACTTCCATGAATTTGTAGCCAAAGGTCATCACCAAATGGTGAGCAAACAGGAATAACCAGAGCTCCAATTGCTCTGAAAACAGCTTAGGGCTGAGCTACAAAATCTTCTCCAATGACAAACCTCTTCTTCAGGAGGATTGCACTCACCAGAGACTCAAGTTGCAAATCAAGCTAAGTCTTAATAAAAATGCTGAGTCTATGGGACCATAAATTAAAACCACCACAATATCTTTCTAAGATCTTTGGATTTTATAAAATAAAATAAAATAAAATACATAGATATAGTTTATTTCTTCTGGCTGTTTCTTTCTGTTTCCTTGTCAGCAAATACAAGGGTAGCTGTCTTAATGTGGAGAATAAATAGATAAAATATGTGAAAGAGAGAAAAAATAACCTGATATCTAAATATTTTAACTTATTCTGTCATATTTGATTAGTGCAGTATTACATAAAGAATTTCACTAAGAATGTTTATGTGACTAATGGAGTTGTAAAAAGAAAGGAAGTGTAGGAGAAAGTGGTGGCAATGATGCAGCAGAGTTTGAAGAGATGAGGACTTGGAAGAAGAGCAGGAGGATGAGGGTGTACACTCTGGAGAATGTCCATGAGGGTTTATATGAAGAACTCCAGTGTACTTTACACCTGTAGCTGAAGGATGAGGGTGCACACTTTGTTGAACATCTCTCTGGGATTACGGGAAGGACACTACCATCATTAACAGTTGATAGTTGGCTTCCAGTTTTCATTATAGTATAATTCTTGTGGCAAATTCTCCCGAGTATTACAATGCTGGTGAACCAGCTAGTACTGACGTAATATTGCCTTCTGATATCAAGGCCATCTGTCTAGTTCTGCATAAGTCCTTTCTATCCTAATGCTTACTTGTCAGAACTTCAATGGTGGCATTCTAAGGTAATGCCTAATATTATTGATTCTGTAATTCTGTATCATTGGTTCAGCTTAATAAGCATATACTTTTCTCCTCCCCATACTCTACAAACAAAATTCTTCATATCTCAGAGTTCAATTCACCACTGATATTCTGGAAAAGTGAAAACAAATGATGCATGGCAACTTAAATGAAAATTAACAAATTCTGACAACTCACATGACCAAAAATGTTATGTACTTAATAGGCTACTAGGTAAAAATATTAGTTAAATAAAGTATCTCATTTTGTTTATTATTGTTATTATTTTATAATACGAGCAGATATTGCTTGACTTATAAGTGTTTATTAAGAGTGTTTCTTACATGTTTCATTTACATTGAATTTTTTCTTTTGTTTACTTATTTTATATGGCTATAGAGACATGACTATTTAAAATCAGAAGAAAAGATTGGGGAGATTGCTCTGTGGATATAGCCTTAGTTCCTACTGTGAGAATCTGAAGATTGGAGTTTCAACCCTAGCACCCATGTGCCAAATGTGTGTATAGCCTCCCACCTGTAATCCTCAACAGATACTGGGGACAGCTTGAGAAAACTGGTTAGTTAGAGTAGAAGAATCAATGAGCTCTGAGTTCACATGATAGAACTTGTCATATATACATACATATATATATATATATATATATACACACACACACATGCTCATATGCTATGTATAACACATACACACAGAGATACAAAAATAGAAAATGAGAACAAAATTACATGTTGTTTTGAAAATTGTCCAGAAAACATTTTTTATGTTTGTAAATAACATGAGCTGCCCTGAGTCAAAGGTGCTGGTCACAGTTTACACAACCTGCGTTTGCATTGTAGTCATATAAAAAACTGGGAATGGGATCTCAGTTTCTTAATCTTCCTTTAAGTATGAAGATTCTACTACCTACCTCACATTTGGAGAATTAAATACAGTGAAATGTACGTCTGTGTAGATCAGCCACTTCCCAAGGCATTGAGAAAAGTTTTGCTTCTTTATCTGCTTTTGCATGTGAGGGAGGCAGCATGGAGTGGTTAAAATGACACAGGACATCAAATGCCTAATCAAGCCAAAGCTTTGCAAATAATAATTGTGCAAGACTCTTATCATCTCTGAGTTCTTATCTCCTCTTATATAAAATGAGAATTATTGCTTTACCTCCTTCTCAGGGAAAAAAAAATGAGAATTACATAGTATGTACAAAATGAGACTGGAATAATATAAAAGTCACTGGGAACATATCAAGGTGTTGATAAATATTAGTATCTTCTGTCTGCCTTAGACATTAAAGCAGTAACATTTAAATGGAAATTTTTATAGCTAACCACATGCAAAGTAAGTTTAAAAGGGCTAGTGTGGTAAGGAAGGGTTAGGGAGAGTAGACCAAGTATTGTAAATTGAAAGTGACCTACAGAGTATTAGAGGTTCCAATGCTTTACCCAACACTTGTTCCAATTTGTTTGGGATATTATATAACTTGACTAATGCCTGAACTATATATTAAAAATTGGATTTTCTTCTAAAATTATTTTTTATTCATTTTAGTATCACCTAATTTATTTATTTTAATACATTGCATATTGCTCATATCCCACTAGGTTTTACTTTTATATTCCCTCTCTCTCATGTCCATTCACATGAGGGCCATCCCCAGTGGGGCTATTGTTTTTCATTGTGAGGTCATGATTATACAAGTAAATCTCTGTGTGGTGGGCAATACCTCAGGATTATCCTTCCTACTTTGCGTCTCTTACAATCTTTCTGCTCTCCTCTTCCTTAGTTTTCCCTAAGTCTTAGAAAATATGTCATAAGTCTCCTTTAGTGTTGAGCTCTCTGCCACTTTTGATTTTCTGTTTTGATGATTTTTAAGTCTCCTCAGTTTCTTCCACCATTTCCCTGGAGGAGATTCTCAGACTAGCAGTGAGAGAAGCACTTGTGTTTAAGTTGCAACTTCCTTGGCAATGTTTCCTGGTCCCTAGAAGATGGGAAAAAGATGATTAATCTCACGTTAGCGGTAGGATTTCTCTTCTTGTCCTACTGAAGGGTCTCCCCAGTATTCATGGCCATGTGTAAAAAACAGATTCTGTAACCAAAAATGAGAGCAGCATGGATAAAAGGGGATAAGCATAGACATTTCAAAGCCTTTTGGTGTGAATACTCTTTTCTTTTAGTGAGAAAACACTGAGAACTTACCACTAGGCTCTATGACTTCCCAAGACCTTGGCTTTGGACACAGGTATAAATTACCTACCAATTAGGTCTTATGTTCAATCAGAAAACAATTGATTACCATCATAATCTATGGGTCAGTATTGCACAGGTGGCTACCTCTTACCTGGCTGGTTTATTTTGTAGCTTTCATGATTTCCTACTTGTTCACACCTGCATTATTTTTAGATGTTATATAAACGTGAAAGAAATTATTAGATTTTGGCTTTAACTGAAAAGTGGTATGAGTTTTAAAACAATATAAAGAAGTGGGCTTTCAATCTTATGCTGTTCACAAGAGAAACTATATCACCATATAAATTTTCAGTTTTATATTTATAGAAAATATCTGTTTAGAAAAGGTTCTTAATATCATATGAAACTACTTAATTTTTCAGATAGGGAAACTTTGAGAATAGGTATTTGTTTTAACCAGACAAGCAATAATAATAGAATGGAAGAATTGAAGACTAAACTCTTAGAATAGCACAATTTTAACTATATTACTGCATATTGCTGGTGACTTTTTCTTAATTTTTTCTATTACTTGTGCACATTGGCACATGTGTGTCTTCATATAACATGTGTGTGTCCATAAAACAAATAACAGTGTCTTTCTATAGATATGAATTCTGTGTTATGGGATTATGTGGGACATAGAGAAAAATGGATTTCTGACTGTGAAATATATAATGTTTGACTGTTTGACATAAAGGTAATTCTTAAGAATGCTTACTTCCTTCCTCATTATTTATATAAATATTTTTATGTCAATTTCTGCCTAAATCATTGTCTTCCTTTGCTTCATGCATTTGCATGGGATGTCTATTCGTGGTGTTTCTCTGTTATTTATCCCCATTGAGTTCACCTTCTGAGCAATACTCTTTCAGAAACTGTGTCTGGCTGTATGAATTTACCTTTGAAGAATTGTCATTTGTATTGATTAGTAAATCTCCCTCTCAAAGGCACATCAGGATTCTCCACTGGAGTCAAAATTTCTGCTGCATTTGTTCAAAACTTATGAGAGGAGGATTGTGTTTTCAGTAAGAATATGTCCTCTATTTCAAAAACTATCTAAAAGCATTGCTTAAAATAGTCAGCATTCTTTCAACCAATAACTAGATGCACCAGGCAAATCTGGCTGTTTGCTTAGAAAACAGGCCTGCTAAGTGTTCTGTCACAACCATGGAGCAAATCTGGGTATCCCAGAGTGAGGGACAGTAGGTCATTCTGACCTATGGAAGAAAAGACATTGCCTCTTTTCACGTTGTAAGACCAATGTTGGCTCCTGAAATACAACCTCGGAGAAATAACCAAAGCAGCACACTGAAATTCCACTTGGTGAGATTAAAATCTATAAAAAGGTACAGCATTTCTAGTGTGGAATGGGAAAAACATAGAATCCACAATCCCTCTTCCAAAGGCCTTTGCCCAAGAGTTTTTTCTTTCTTGGAATATTTAGTCATTTTCAAAGTGTGGTTCTGAGACAAACAATACCAAAAATTGGTACAAAAATCTCCAAATTTTGATCATGGAAATTCTTAGTCCCTTGTTGACCTATAGCAGAAAGCAGATCAGTGTGCCAGGTGACTGACACATACAGTACTGGGAAATGACTGCCTCATGGCAGTGGGAAACTCCCTTCACCTCTTAGGGAAATGATTTGCCAAGTATGAGAGTCTTTAGCCCCAGTACTTTACAACATGTGTTACTGAGACCATTTGCTGTTTGTTATATTCTGAGTCAGTTGCTTCAAACATGCAAAAAGGTTTTCTGACTGACTTGTTTTCCATTCTCATACTACAAAGCATCTGCCACATAATACTAGGAAAGGGGTAAACTGAAGCATGCATGAGCATACACAGGTGCATGGACTGGAAAACCAGAGTGATAAGAGCTCTATCAAGGAGTCACATTAAGAAAGCTTACAGACACACATGAATCTATAAAGGTACTTGATTGGTTACAGTTATTTAGTGTTTTCTGTTGTAAAATTCATAAGTCTGTGTTTGTTTGTTGTTTCTGATTGGTTGAGCTTAAATTTTGTTTTTCTTGAATATAGGTATTTAGAAGAATGTATTTAAATAAAATTTTGCTTGTGTTGGTAATTCAAGCAAAGTTAAGGTCACTTCATGAATTCATTTTTTTTTAAAAATTTAATTTATTAGTTTTCTTTTCAGCAAATACAGGCAGTTTGGTACCATTGTTTAGGTTCATCCATGATCTACCACCTCCCAATGGACCCTCCTTGTTGATGTAAATGGGTCGTGCATTGTGAATTCAAAAGGTTCTATATATCCTTTGATTTCTGGTTCCTTGTCTCCATTTAATTTACTTTGACAGTAGGAACACATTAATCATTTCCTATTTAGATGAAAGTTGGTGACCTTGAATATTTCATTAAGCTGGCATGGACTCAGTAATCTTCCCTTTAAAGTAGACACAATAAGATATACCCTGGATTCCATACATATGTGGGGAATAAGATTTTTATCATAGCTACTGTCATTTAAAAAATTTTTTTGTTTATTTTTATTTGTTTATTTGAGAGTGACAGAGAGAGAGAGAGAGAGAGAGAGAGAGAGAGAGAGAGAGAGAGAATGGGCCTGCCAGGGCCTCCAGCCACTGTAAACAAACTCCAGATGCATGCACCCCCTTATGAATCTGGCTAATATGGGTCCTGGGGAATGGAGCCTTGAACTGGGGTCCTTAGGTTTCACAGGCAAGCACTTAATGGCTAAGCCATATCTCCAGCCCTATACTATCATTATTCAAATCTATATATGTATTTTAAGTGATGTTATTTTCTCACTGAATGCAGCTGGATAATAAACTTCATGGCTTCTATTTTTATGATTCCTCTGCAAAACCAACATTGTGTGAATTCTCAGTGTGATACAGATAGGTGTGGAGAGCATGTACACTTCAGATTTCAGGATATAGAAGGATCTGGACTACCTATATGCTACTTTACACGTGTTTATCTATGTGTTCATATGTGTGAGTATGTTCATGCCTGTGTGAGGTATGCATGCCAGCATGTATATGTGGAGGTTAGAGGATACGTTTTTGATTAAGCCAAAACTTTATACCTCATCTTAGGCAGGCTTGTCTCTGGATATCACTCTGTTCTTGTTCTTTATTGTGCTCCCTGTAAACTTACAGTAAATTCTGCTGTCTCTGCTTCTCATCAAGCTGTTAGCATGTTGGAGTTACAGCTTACCACAACTTATCACTTTTCATGTGGAATCTGGGGAAGATTGAATCAGGTGCCCAGGAATGCACAGTGGGCACTATTCATTGAGCCATCTCCAGAGCCCATACTGAAAACTCACAATCTGTGCCCTCAAAATTTGCTTCACTGTGATTCCTGCATGAGTGATTTTTCTCTTAAATACCTTTATGTAAGATTTATGGTGCTATCTGCATAGCCCTAACAAATTCATGCTGTCAGTGAGTCATGCTCAACAGGGTACTTCCAATACTCAACATTTTCTTTGCACTAAAATCAAGAGATCTGTCTGACCTCACACCATGTCTCCTACACCATCTGCCTGAAGAAAGTTCTTTTTTCATTATGTGCTTTTCTTTCTTTCTATATATTTCTTCTGCCTACTGTCGTAGCTAGACCTGTAGATTCTCTTTTGTTTGGTTTCATTTATCTTCTCTCTAATAACAATTTATCCATTTTTAATATTTGGGGAAAAAGCTAAGGAAGCTAACAGGCATGTCCAATTTTTTCACCTTGACTCATCTCCCTTCTGAGAGAGCAGGATCAATTATTACTAATATTGAGAAAATACTGTCATTAAGATCATAACATTCTACATCAACAATTCCTAATTTGGAGAAATTTTATTCTCCAGATACATTTGTCAGTTCCAGCAGACATCTGCATTTGTCAGAACAGAAGGGGATACTATTGAGAACCTAGAGCACAAAGGTCATGGACGCCATAAACATGCACAATATGCAAAACTTCCCCTCCCCCTACACACATGTACAGTTTTGTGTCAAGATTGACAAAACATGCCTCATAGAATGCATGCAGAAAACAAATGTTGATGGACTATTTTGGACTTTGAGTCCTGCTTTCTTTTATTCTGAACCTGACATTCTTATGTGCCCAGAAAGAGATTCACATGCCTCATACATAAGTAGTTTTTGTCATATAAGCCATACAAGTTAGTAGTATCATATTAGTTATTAGGTACCATTAATTACCTATTTCCTGGGAAAAAAATGGGACTCAAATGTGATGTTGACTTTTTTGTTTCACTATTAACCAGGCATTGTGACACATGAATTTATCCCAGCACTCGGGAGGCAGAGGTAGAAAGATCATTGTGAGTTCAAGGTCACCCTGAGACTACATAATAAATTCAAAGTCAGGATGGGCTAGAGTGAAACCCTCCCTTGAAAAAACAAAAAAAAAAAGTGATTTTTGACTTTTTAGTTACAGTTAAATGAGAAGAATAAAAGTATATTATGAAAAAGGGTAGTGAGAGTGGTGATAAACCTCGGAACAATGCTGTTACTGAGCACTGTGAACACACGTGGAAACAATACACAAGCAGAACACATCATGGGAGAGGGAAAGGGATGTCACTCGATTCTGTTTTGGTATTTAGTATTCATTGTTATTTTTAAGATCATATAAGATTTCAGTGACTGTATTAGATAAACTGTGTGCATTTTGAGTTTGCATGCTTTACTGCCTTGGCTATATATGAAGTTTTAGAAAAATCCAGTTCTTCAGCCATATAGTTCTATGTTTTTTTTTATTTATACACCTTTATAAATGATTTTGTTCAATGATGACAAGGTCAAGAACCATTCACAAAATAAAAGCAATTCAGAACTAGCAAAGATGAATATTGACACACAAGTGTGGGTTACAGTCCCAACAAAAATGTTAGCAAGGTTTCAAACAGAAATAGCTCTCCTGGTCACTAGCCTTTCAAAAAAGTGCATTAATAACAATAACAGATATTAATAGAAACATTCCTGATGAAATAGTATGGCCTAAAGTCTTGATTGTGTCTTGCTCATCAATGTTACAAAATAGAACTTCAGTTCTACAGAAAATAAATTGCCATGGAATTGTGATGAATTAGGTTACACTGGGCTTCTATACTTGGGTACATTGGCATTTGGTGGGCCAATATTCTTCTATTAATTAGCCAGTTTAGACTTAGTAAAAGAAATCTTTCACACCCCACAGGTAGTTGGCTAGGAGAGGGGGATGGAGGGAATTTGCAAAGGAATTGAAATAAATAACCTAGGCTTCATGCACCAAAGAGGTAAATTATTTTGAACAATATCAGTATTGCTTTACTTGCAGGATTATGCATAGGGACAGCATATGTGCAGACAAGATTATATTTAAGCGGCAGCAACACATATGAAATAGTTCATTTAGAATAAAGAGACAGTATTGAGGAGTTATTGTAGCTATCAAAACTTATTTAACTACTTTATAGCAAAATATTAAGAGGTAAGGTTTTAAGGTGAATGCCCATTTATCCAAGTCCTCATTAAATGAAAGTCCTGCATGTCCAAGTTAAGACTTTTGAATTAGATTCTCACCAATGACATAAAGTTCATCAGCTCTTACTCTTTTAGAAATACTGAGCTGTTCAAGATTTGAAAATTGAGAATTTGCCTTTAATTTAATGGGGATGCTGCATCTGCATCATTGAAAGATGAAACATATCATGGGAATCCCTAAAAAGAGATGACACCTTTATTTGCTTACTCTCAGTATGGATGACTATCAACAGAAAAGAGAAAAAATAATGCTGACTTATTTTGGCAGTGGGAAACATCAGACATAAATCCATGGAAAGAATGCTTATAAGTTATTATATGATAGCTGGTGAAATTCAGAGTTGTAAGGTATTGGGCTTTTTGGTTCTTTTCCTGTTCTTCACACAAAAAAAGAAAGAAAATAGAAATAACAGCTTAAAACAGCAGTGTAAAAATGAAGGCACTAAATTTTGGTAACATAATCTCTTGTCTAATGAAAAAAAATACTAGAATCCTATTGGAATTTTATCCATGAATATATCATTACACATTTTGGTAAATTGCTAATTTTCTGGTTTAGGTTTTTAATCTGCTATTCTTGTACTTGATTATGATCCAACACACTGTAGACAATTAGATAATTGTTTAATTTTCTCCAGAAAGGGATAAAAGGATGATTTCAATAAGAATATTAAATTGGACACAGAGGTTCTCTTCACCTATCTGTTGAAACTTTCACAGCCTGAAATGAAGCACCCTTTTCTCCTTTGGACTTAGCCTTGATCTGGTCTGTCTTTTCCTTGCTGACTGTGGGGAATAATATCCCTGCTTGAAACTAGTAGGCTTACAAAGAAGGAAAAAGTGTCCAATGACACTGATGACTAAGGAGATGTTGTAAGCAGCCATGTGTTGTACAACATGAACAAACGTTATGCTAATCTTTTGCTTTGATTCTTTCATCATAATAGAGCACAATGCCATTAATATTGTGGTTAAGTTACACTAAAATTTTAAAACTGAAAACTTTGCTTTGATTGAAATATGAAATATTGGCTTTCTGTTATTGCAATTATTGACTATACATTGTCCTTTAAGTTTATAGTTTATGAGATTCTCTTCTGTTTCTGCCCTAAGCATTCTATTTCATAGAGAGATGAGACTGAATCACTGTTAACCCTGGATCCTGATCCAGCTCCAAGAAAAGGAATCTCACTACATAATCTTCTACCCTTTCCTGAGGGCTTCTTAACCCTGATCAACCACCACAGACACATTAGCTCTCAGTAATAATCATTTATCCAGCTCATGATTCTATTTCTGAGTAAATTGGGCTGAGTTTAGCTTAACTTCTCTCAGATTTGTGCTCTCATGCTTGCCCAATTGTGAATGAGGTTGAATAAACAATAGTAAATGGAATTAAACATGGGAAGTGTTTCTTACTCAAGCTTTGATAACATCAGGAAGAATCTCTTTAAGGGATTATTATTTAGAGTGGATTTTAAAGAGTCAAAGAAGAAGAAAAAAGAAGTTTGACAGTAAAAATTAATAAAAACAGGATGCAAGAAGTATCTTAAGTAGAGAAAGAACAATTGGAGAGGAATGAAGAATAATGACAATACAGTTTAAAGACTGAAATTATTTTATTTTATTTCACTAGAGATTATAAGACTCATTTTAAGTAATATTTGAAGGTCCTAAATTATCAGATTATAAAATGTGGAGCAAAGTTTTAATCAGCATTCTGACCTAGGAGGACCATTAAAGCTAAGCTCATTGAAGGAACTAGATCTTCACACTTGGGGCAGTGACTTGCTCTGAGACTGACATGCTCAACTGCAGTTTTCAGAATGTTGCCATAATCTTCCCTGTGTATCAAGCTGACTGGCCAGAAGAAAACCTGAAATGCAAGTAACTGGATTTAGAAGTGTGTGATGGTAATAAACACAATTTGAGACATATGTTCAGTTAGTTAAGTTAGAACAAGTAAAACTGTAGAACTAGTGATGGAACAAAATATGTTAAGAATGGAAGATTAAAAGATATGAAAATTGTTACCTGTAGAGGTAAGACGTCTTTGCTAGCAATTTCTCAATCACAGCATCAAGTCACTTTTCATGGACTCTCTATTTTAGGATTATATCACTCATACAAAGTCAGTATCTTTCCTTTTTCATTTCCTTTCATTTTAAACATGCATACACACACACACACACACACACACACACACACACACACACAAAACCAGGAAAGCATCTATGAGCAATACAGTTATCTTCTCTTTCTTTGCCTCTGACTTCACTTGAGTATTGCACCCTCTACTCAACTTTGTTCCAACAGTGACAGATGAGTTACTAGGATTGCAAAATATTACTTCATTTTTTTTTTTTATTTAAAGGGACATTCATTTAAAAGGTGTCTGCTTCTGGGTAGTGGTGCACACCTTTAGTCCTAGAACTCAGAAGGCAGAGGTAGGAGGATCTCTGTGAGTTAATAGCCACACTGAGAATACATAGTGAATTCCAGGTCAAGCCTGTGCTAGAGTGAGGCCCTTCCTAGAAAAAAAAATGAAAGAAAAATATAATAAAATAAAATAAAAAATAAAAAGTGATTGCACATTGATTTGTATAATAAGTTTGCTATATGTATAAGTACTATACCCTGGGATTAACAAGTATAATTAAGCATAACTACGCTAAAAATTAGAACCATACAGAATTCTTAAGTTGATAATGTCATTTTCATTGAGAAGGGAAAAAATACTTGTACATACATTTAATGAAAGAAAAAGAAGTTTTAAAATATTTTTGAAATCTACAATGCTGCTAATTCTTTAGGTGGATTTCCCAAACAAGCACACCTTTCCACTGGCATGGAAAGTATGACATGGTTATTAGGTGTTAGTTATTTTCCAGACAATGTAGATTTGAAAGAATTTCTTACATAGGAAAAGCATGAGTTGAGAGAGAAAAATAATAATTAGGAATTAAGAAATAAAAGAGCTTGCACTTAAAATACTTTGGAGGGTTTTTGAAATAGAGAATATAGCTTTCAACTGAGATGAGTTTAGTTCATTGATCTGTGGGCTGAGCTATAATCTGAAGGATTTTGAAGAACATTCCAAAACTGCTGCCTTGATGCCACAAAGCACTTATCTTCATTTTTTGGCAACTAAAAATGTGTCCAGATACAGCTAGATAACTTCTGAGAGGCAAAGGTTCCTTTCTTTTCTCAGTATATTTATCCTGTTGAGAACCACTGGTATATATGATGAATTTTAAATTGATTGTAGAGAGCATGCATTCAGGTCCTCCTAGGAAAGTCCTGGTTTATTACTTCTATTTGTGTATGTCATTATTAAAGATTATTTTTTCATATCATCCCTTATAGCGATATAGTCACTGTGCTCATTCTCAAAACAAATCACTTCCCTCCCACCTGCACAGAATTTTATGGAACATCACTCAGGGTATATGGTTTAATGACTACAGACATTCCCTGCACCATGGACTTTTTTTTTCCATACTAGAACAAACAGAAATTAGCTTTGTTAACTTTGTGTATGGAATTAGTTTTGGATTGCCCTTATTCTTAAAGGCTTCACACCCCTCTTTCTGTATGTCACAAAAATCTGCTTTGGATCACACTATGATAAAACCATTTCATTCCATCTCTCTCTATGACATTCTATTTGCCATTTTTAAAACATAAGACAAATTCATGTTTACATTACAAAACTCAATCAATAGTGAAGTTCTACATTGAAATTCCTAGACCAATTATATGCAGCTTACTTAATATGATGACAGACTTAATGACTCATGTATGGTCGTTAATTCCTGGATTTCCAACCATATCATAAACACATTTGTCTTAAACATTGGACCCACGACAATGGAAAAATACTGCTTCTACTATCTAACAAGATAGATTACTGGGGAAAGAAGTAGAGGTAGCACAATATGACTACATGCCAAGTGCAACATGATGATAATGAGGAAAATAAGAAATTACTAACACCAGGGAAAAGATAGCAGTAGTGGGGTGATTATAAAAAGACACACATATTCCTACATTTCTTTTTTTTTTATTAATTAGTTGTGTATTCAGAAAATATAGTCAATTTGTTACCATTATTAGGCTCATCCATGACCTACCCTCTCCCCATAGGCCCCTCCTTGTTGAGGTATTTGGGTCATGCATTGTGGAGTTAGCCCACAGTTAGGGGTAAGTTAAATGTCTCTGCATATCACCCAACCTGTAGCTCTGACATTCTTCCCGCCCCCTCTTCCACAAAATTTTCCTGAGCCTTGTTGGGTTCATTTTTTTTTAATTTTTAATTTTTATTTATTTATTTATTCTTTATGATTTTTTTTAAAATTTGATTTATTAGTTTTCTTTTCATCAAATACAGGCAGTTTGGTAGCATTGTTTAGGCTCATCTATGATCTACCCCCTCCCATTAGACCCTCCTTGTTGATGTAAATGGGTCGTGCATTGTGGAGTTAGTCCCCAGTTATTGGTATGCTAAGTGTCTCTGCAAATCATGACCCAACATGTGACTCTGACATTCTTTCCGCCCCCTCTTCCACAAAATTTCCCTGAGCCATGTTGGGTTCATTTTTGGTCTGCTTCAGTGATGCGGTGTTGGGGTCCTCTAAGGCTCTGCTTCTCTGATTTGGTAGGAGTTGATTTTTCTCTGTGTTGGTCTCCTTCCCCCTTGTGCTGGTATCCGGTTCATCAGGAAAACACCACCCTTGCTTGTTTCACCATTTTTTCTTAGTTTCAGCTGGGGCTCTTTTGAGATATGATGGGGTGGCTCTCTCCTTAGGATCTACATCTATCTGAAAAAGAGAAGCAGATTCTCCAACAGAAAGTAAGTTAGCACCAGGACAAATCAAATGCCCCTTACTTTCTTTATAGAGAATTTAATAGGTGTAGGCCTACTTGTAGCCCACGATTGATGGCACCTTGATAATGGAGAGTGGGCTTATGTTTGAAAATGGTCTCACATTTTTCCCAGCTCCATTTATGGGTCCCATACCACTGAGCAGATCAGTTAGCCAAATCAAGAGAAGTTGGTTCCCCACCATGGCTGTGTGCCACTATTGCACTTGTGTGGGCATCACAACAGGTTATTTGCTGCTAAGTAGGTTAGACCATGAGTTGCTTGGAAAAATATTGGTCATTTTCCCCCATTTGCCCATGTAGCACCTTCTGGCACTAGACACGCTGACTGTCTGAGGACTGATTCTCTTCCAACTTCCAGCCATGCCACTACATTTTACATGTCAACCACATAAGGTGTCTTCAGCAGTAGGGTCTTACCACTAACCTTTGGTGGGTCATCATGTAATTTAACAGAAATCTGTCTGTCTTTTAAGAAACCTTGCAGGTCTCTCTGATCAAAAACTTATTGTGGATGATAGCCCCATGCTGGTACTTGGAGTTACATGTCAGTGCCCACTAAGAGAAGGGGGAAAAACATAACTAATGTATAACAGTTACAGAGAAGAGTGGGGGAGGGAGAGGGATGTAGGGATGATGTAGAAGATTAAGGCTGGTATTCATCATACCCTCTCCAGTGTCTTGTGGTTCAGGTGTTCCCTATAAGGGCCTGGTGAAGGTTCAGCCATTTGGTCTGCCTTTTTGGTAGTAGAATTTTATGGTGCCATTGCCATTTGGGTCTAGATTTGTGTTCCCACCCCTTCAGTGGCCTCCCCTCCCACCCCATCCATCCTAGTGTCTAGTCCATGAGATGCTTGCTGTGTATGTAAGGTATCTTGGGTAAAATCAGGTTAAGTGCTGTAAATGGGTGAGACTATGATTTCTTTTGAAGTTTGAAGTATCAAAAAGTCACTCCTTGTGAGCCTCAGAAAATGTGATTGAGATGAATAATGTCATAGTCAAAAATCAATTGGTTAATGCTCTAAACACTATTCAATATTGTCTTGTAATTAATATGAAAGTGCAAAGCTATAAACTGAAATTCCTGGCCCAAAATCATAAACTGTAGATTTTTTGTTGATGTTGTTTGTTTTGTTTTGTTTTGTTTTTTTGAGGTAGGGTCTCACTCTAGTCCAGGCTGACCTGGAATTCACTTTGTATTCTCAGGGTGGCCTCAAACTCACTGTGATCCTCCTACCTCTGCCTTGAAAGTGCTGGAATTAAAGGCATGTGCCACCACTCCAGCTAGAAATTGTAGATCTTTAAGCACACATTTCAGTCATAAGATTAAGAAAATGGCTGAAGGTCCTGATTCCACACAGCAACTGCTAGGCTTGTAAATCACCTTGGTTCAATGACTCAAAAAAATAAAAAGTAGTTTTGGCAGCTGGTCATATAGCCCAGTTCGTAAGATTACTTGCACACAAGCATGAGGGCCATAGAGGACATGATTTCCCTTGAGTTCAATTTCTAATCATCCACTGGAACACCTGTACCTGGTCACACATGCCTGAGGTTAGCCAGTCTGACTGAAATGGCAACTCTGGGTTCAGTGAGTCTCCATATGAATGGAATAATCAGAAAATAAGAGCTGAAGACATTCAACACCCTCCCTGGCATCCATTTTTGCATGAGGTGCACACACACACATGCCACATACATACATCATCATACCACACAATACACACACATGCCAAAGCTAAAGCATTTAAGTCTATTTTTCCTAACTCATGTGCTTAGAAGCCCAGTCTAAGAGAGCAATCCCTAATCCATATAGGTATCTTATCCTGTTGTTTAGTCTCTATATTACAGATCCTTGTTCTGCTTTATTTTATGTTTTAACAAAGTTCAGTAACAGCCAGGTATAAGTGTCATACAATCATTGCCTACTGCTTTGCTGCAAAGAGTAGTAAAATAAAATTGGAATAAAATAACAATGTGAACTGTGATGTTGTGATCTCCCTTCAGTGCTGATTATCTCTCATGTGATTCATGGAGATATGATTTTATAAGCAGAAAATATGCCCATTAATTTACATTTGGGGATGATGCAGTTGTAGTTTATAATCTGTCCATCTATGTTATCAAAACTGCTACTTTGTGGAGAATTTTTCTATGCATTATTTGTGAAGGTGGAATATATTTTTAAGTACTTGCTTATACCTAGAAAATATGCAACTATTATGATTATTCTTTTTTCATTAATAAAAAAATGTAACTTCTAGGGCTAGAGAGATGGCTTAGTGGCAAAAGCCACTTAATAGCAAAGCCATATGACATAGGTTTCATTCTCCAGGACTGACATAAACCAGGTATACATGGTGGCACATGCTTCTGGGGTTCATTTGCATGCTCATTCTCTCTCTGTCTCTCTTTCTCTCTAATAAATAAATAAAAATAAAATATATATTTAAATCATAAATTTTAAATAAGGAATGCCATACTTTTTGTGAAATAGTAAATATTTTCTATGACCATACCACCAAGAATGTGGCCAATCTTGTCTGAAATAGTAAATATTAAGTCATTCAGGAAACTGAGTTTTTATTTTCCAGATGAAACTCAACCAGAGATCCTTAAATTCACATAGCTAAATAGTATTTAACTGAAAACCATAAATCATGTATTCCTATTTCCCTATTGCTTAAAATTTTGTTTGTTTCTTTGTTTGTAGTGTAGTATTTATTTCCTTCCTTGAAACTGTAGAAGTTGGGTGACTAACAAGTCCTACTGTACCTGAATTCCCTTGGTTTTCTCAATAAAAGTACCCTGTGCTAGAAAATCTTCAATTAGCCTAGAATCACCCTACCCTGGGTATACTCTACCTTGTTGGTCTTGGAAGCTGAGTAGGGTTTGGCCTGGATGGACTGATTGGGAGAAGCTCCCAATGTGGTAGGTTTTGGTCCCTTTGTTATTTTATAAAATGAAAATATCAGAAAAATAGCCAGAATTTTATTTGCCTTGCCATCTGTTTTATTGCTTTAAAGCAGCAGATGAAGATAAATTAGTGGAAATTTGTGTATCTAAACAGGTTCAAAGTGGGTAACGCCCACCCTTTCACACATCCTTCATTTATTTCCTTTTGCTTTGTTGTGATCCCCTTTTCACACACCTCATGGACTGAGAAATGAGGTTTTCTTAAAATGCATTGTGTTTGCATGCATGCTTGCTTTCTCTCTCCCTCGTTCTCTCTCTCTCTCACTCTCTCTTCTTTCCTTCCTTCCTTCCTTTCTTTCTTCCTTTCTTTGGTCTTGTGCAAAGGACTTCAGATTATATTTCCCTGAAGTTTGGACTGGAAGGCCTCTTTCCCTATACTCATCCTTTGAAGGGGCCTCCTCTCTCCCATAACACCCTCCAAAATATAAGAGATTTCACAGTCAATATACTATGCTTTCAAAAATCATATGCCCTTCTGAACAATGCTGCAGCTATGTGAGACTCTGGAATAATGTACATTCACCTGGGACCTAAACTCGCCTCTTTGCCACATTTAAGGTATCCAAAAGCAGCTGTTTACAGGTGTGTGGGAGGATGATGTATAAAAACTTTGAATAGGTGACCTAAAATACCTGCATGGCTGGTGCACACATTCCCTCATTTTGTGAGTGGGTGTTTGACTTCTTACTGTTTAGATTTTTAAGTTCTTTGTAGATTCTAGAGATTAGGCCTCTATCAGCTGGATAACCTGCAAATATTTTCTCCCATTCTGTGGGTAATCTATTGGCTTTGCTTATTGTATGCTTGTCTGTAAAGAAACTCTTCAGCTTCATGTTATCCAATTGGTTGAGTGACTGTTTAAGTTCGTGAGCCACTGGGGTTTTTGTTGAGGAAGTCTTTTTCCATTCCTATATCATGGAAAGTACTTTGTAAATTTTCTTGCAGTAGTTATTTCTGATTCTGGTCTTATGTTGAGGTCTTTGATCCATTTGGATTTGAGTGTTGTGCATGGTGAAATGTGTGGATCAAGTTTCAATTTTTCTGCATATGTTTATCCAGCTTGTCCAGCACCATTTGTTGAAGATGCTGTTTCTTTTCCAGCCTATATTGTTTGAGCCTTTGTAAAATATCAATTAGCTATATTGCTTGTCCCAAAGTCCGACTCCTGCAGTCTATTCCATTGGTCTATATTCCTATTTTTATGCCAGTACCATGCTGTTTTTATTACTATGGCTTTGTAATATAGTTTTAGATTACATATGGTGATGCCTCCAGAGGTATTTCTTTTTTTTTTTTTTTTTTTTTTTTTGGTTTTTCGAGGTAGGGTCTCACTCTGGTCCAGGCTGACCTGGAATTAACTCTGTAGTCTCAGGGTAGCTTTGAACTCATGGCAATCCTCCTACCTCTGCCTCCCAAGTGCTGGGATTAAAGGCATGCGCCACCACACCCGGCTCAGAGGTATTTCTTATGCAGAGGATATGTTTGGATATGTGAGGCCTTCTGCCTTTGTACATGAAATTTGAGATCATTTTTTCAATCTGTGTGCAGAACACTGTAAGGATTTTAATTGGAATTGCATTAAATCTGTATATTGCCTTTGGTAGGATTGTCATCTTCACAATGTTAATTCTGCCTATTCAGGAGCATGGGAGGTCTTTTTATTTTCTCAAGTCCTCCTAAATTTCTTTTTTGAGTGCTTTTATGTTTTCATTATATAGATCTTTCACTTCCTTGGTTAATGTTATTCCAAGGTATTTTGTTGTTGTTGTTGTTCTTGCTATTGAAAATTGGACTATGTCCCTTATTTCTTTCTCTGTATCTTTGTCATTTGCATGTAGAAATGCTACTGATTTTTGTGCATTGATTTTGTATGCTGCTACTTTACTATAGCAGTTAATCACCTTCAGGACTTTTGGAATGGATTCTCTCGGGTTTCTTATATATACAATCATGTCATCAGTGAATAGAGCTTATTTAACTTCCTCTTTACCAATTGCATACCTTTTATTTCCTTCTCCTGTCTTATTGCTTGGGCCAGGACTTCCAGTGCTATATTGAAAAGTAGAGGTGAGTGTGGATAACCCTGTCTTGTTCCTGATCTTCATGGGAATTCCTCCAGTCTCTCTCCATTAAGAATTCTTTGGGTATTTGGACCTTTGTATATTGCCTTTATTATGTTAAAATATGCACCAACTATGCCAATTCTCTGCAATGTTTTGATCATGAAATGATGTTGTATCTTGTCAAAGGCCTTCTGTGCATCTGTCGAAATGATCATGTGTTTTTTGAGTTTAACCTTGTTTATGTGGTCAATTACATTGACAGATTTCCATATGTTGAGCCACCCCTGTGTTCTTGGGATGAATCCCACTTGGTCAAGGTGGATAATGCTTTTGTTGTGTTGTTGTAGTAGGTTTGTGAGGATTTTGTTCAGGATCTTTTCATCTAAGTTCATCAGGGAAATAGGCCAGTAGTTTTCTTTTCTTGTGGCATCTCTGTCTGGTTTTGGAATTAGGGTGATACTAGTTTCATAAAAGGAGTTGGGTAACTTTCCCTGTTCTCCAATTGTGTGGCAGTTTGAGGAAGATTGCTTTGATTTCTTCCTTTAAGGTTTGATGCAATTCAACTGAGAAGCCATCTGGTCCTGGACTCTTATTTTTCAAAAGGTTTTTTATTACTTTTTCAATTTCCATGTGTGTGATGGATTCTTTGAGGTGATTAATCTGCTCTGAGTTTAGATTTGATAGATGGTATGCATCCAGGAATTTATCCATCTCCTCCACATTATCCACTTTTGTGGAGAAGAGGTTCCTGAAATAAGTCCTGATGATTCTCCCAATTTCACTTATGTTTTTTGTGATCTCTCCTTTTTCATTTTGAAATCTGTTAATTTGAAGCTTGTCCTTTTTTTGCTTGATCAAAATGGCCAGTTTTGTAAATCATGTTTATTTTTTCAAAGAACCAGCTCTTTGTTTTCTCGATTGTCTTGTTTCCTTGGTTTCCAATTCATTAATTTCTGCTCTGATTTTAATTACATCTTTCCTTCTGGAGCTCTTTGGGCTGGATTTTTCTTGTTTATCCAGTGCCCTTACATAGATGGGTAGGTTATTGAACTGGTATTTTTCTGTGTTTTTTATGAAGGCATTTAGTGCTATGAATTTTCCCCTGAGAACCGCCTTCATTGTGTCCCATAAGTTTTGGTATGTTGTGTTCTCATTTTTATTCATTTCCAGGAATTTTGCAATTTCATTTGCTATTTCATCCATTATCCATTTAATGTTTAAAAGTTTACTGTTATGTTTCCAGGTGTCATTTGGATTCTTGGTGGGTCTTTTGTTGTTGATTTCTAGCAATATAGCATTGTGATCTGGTATTGTACCGTGAATTATGGCAATGTTCCTAAATATGTGGAGGCAGTCTTTTGTGACACAGTATATGGTCAATTTTAGATAATGTTCCATGGGGTGCTGAGAAGAATGTGTAGTCTGTGGATTTGGGATGGAAAGTTCTGTAGATGTCTGTTAGGTCTAAGTGATCTATGGTTTTGTTGAGCTCTCTTACTTCCCTGTTGAGTGTCTGTTTGGATGATCTGTCTATTACTGATAATGGTGTATTGAAGTCCCCAGCTATCATGGTGACCTTGATTATTTCTGTCTTTTTGTCAAGTAGGTTTTGTTTTATGAACTGTGGTGCCCCTGTTTTTGGTGCATAGAGATTATGATTTTTATATCCTCTTGATGGATTGTTCCCTTGATAAGTAGGATGAGGCCTTCTTTGTCTTTTTTTATTATTTCTGGTTTGAAGCCCATTTTATCCTATATTAATGTAGCTATGCCTGCTTATTTCTTATTCCCATTTGTTTGGAATATTGTTTTCCACCCTTTCACCCTGAGGAGGTGTCTGTCTTTAGTGGTGAGGTGGGTTTCTGAAGGCAACAGATTGACGGGTCTAATTTTCTGATCCATTCTGTTAGCTGTGTCTCTTGATGGATGAATTAAGGTCACTAATATTTAGGGTAATGACTGTGAGATTTGATTTGATCCCTGCCATATTGTGAGGGTAGATGTGTATTGGTATTTTCATGGACTTTGAAACTTTTTGTGCCTACTCAAGTTTGGTTATTGTGGTCTGCTTCCTGTCTGCATTTAAGTCTGATTATTTGTTTCTTCTCTGTGGAGAATTTCCTGAAATTCTTTCTGTTGGTTTGGTTTTGTGTTCATATAATTGTAAAGCTGAGTTTTGTCATGGAAAGTTTTTCTTTCACCATCTATTATGAGTGATACTTTTGCTGGGTGGAGTAGTTTGGGTTGGAAGGCATAGGTTCTTTGACTTTGTAGTGTTTCTTTCCAGGCCCTTCTAGCTTTCAGGGTTTCCACTGAGAAGTCTGAAGTACTTCTGAAGATGTTACCTTTGAAAGTGGTGTACTGCTTTTCTCTAGCTGCTTTTAGGACTTTTTGTTTGGTGCCAATGTTTAGAGTCTTAATGACAATATGTCTTGGAGAGTTTCTCCTCTGGTCCAGTCTTTTTGGAGTTCTGTTGGCTTCCTGTATGTTGATGGGCCTTTCTTTTAAGAGACTGGGGAAGTTTTCTTCAATTATTTTGTTAAATAAGTTCTCCATGTCTTTGGTCTGAATTTCTTCTCCTTCTGGTATTCCAATGATCCTGATTTTAGGATATTTAAGTGTATCCCACAATTCCCTCATGTTCTGTTTTCAGAAACTTTTGAACTTACTGAAAATTTTGAACTCTCAAACTGTTTCTTCTATTTTCTCTTCCACATCAGAGTTTCTATCCTCCACTTGGCTGACTATTCTTGAGAGCCTGCAGAGAGTTTTGGACTGGTTCAATTAAGTTTTCATTTTCTACTACTTTTTATGTATAATTTCCATGCCTCTGTCAAGCTCCCTTTTCACATCGTTTTCTGATTTTCTTGATGCTTCTTGGAATTCAGGCTTGTATTTCTTTATGTCTTCCTCTAGCATGGCCAGCTGATTTTAAAGCTCTTCTTTTTTTTTTTTTTCACTTTCCCTCAAACTCTTAACTTTCTTTGAACTCCTTCCAATTTCTTATCTATTATTTCTAGCTTACTGATGGAAGCATTCACATGATTATTGGTCCTTTGTTGCTTTCCTGCAAGTTCTACCAGTATGTTGGTCAGGATTGCATGGCTCATAGCTTCAATTTGATGTTCTGATCCTAATGACTCTTCTATGTTTTGGTTAGATGTATTCATTGTAGGACTGGGTGATCTAACTGGATTCTTGCATTTGATAGTTCAAGTTATTTCTTTTGTGCTGTGGTCTGCCCATGAAAGTGTATGGACATATAGGTGGGTGGATCCATCTGGGCTCAAGCACAATGGAAATCTGAGGTAGCCTGGGACAGTTGCCAAGCAGTCTAGGCTTTGGCTCTCACTTGCCAATTCCTCCTATTTAAGGCTGGCAAGGCTGCCAAATTTGCCTGAATTCTCAAGTGGTAATGTGCCAAAGCTGCCTACATTTGAGTTAGGATCGACACTGAGGCACCAAGCACTAAAGAAGCCCAAACTCTGGCTGGGAACACTGGGACCCAGAAGCAGTCTGTGCTCCCCCACCACAGGACAATGGTAGATGGCTGGCATGGCAGACAGGTAGGGGATGGCACCCAAGCTGGTGCAAGCAAGAGACACAGTCTGAGCTTGTGTAGCAGTTGCTGTGGGACTGGGCTTGCTGAGCAAGCAGCGGCTGGAGCAGTATGTGAGCAAGTGTGTGGAGCAGTCTAAACTTCCACATGTAGGGATCGATCTGTGCGCAGCTTCTCTGTGGATACAGGGAGGGATGGCCTACCTGTTCCTGAGGGAATCAGGGATTCCCTGTTATTGCTAGGAGATGCTGAACACGTGGTGGCCAGAGCACTATATGGGTGAGTATGTGGAGCCATCTAAGCTTCTTCACACAGGGATCAATTGGTGCGCAGCAGCAGCAGACACAGTGACTATTTGGGGGAGGGGTGGGCTACCTATCCATGAGGGGATATGTGATTCCCTGTTTCCCCCCTTCTGTGCCCTCTCACTGACAATCTATTGGAGATTTCTCTCCCCTAAAAGCCCCAGTGTATTATTGTCTTAGCCTTATTGTCTTGCCTTTCTTTCACTGGGATTTGCAGCACAGCTAGGTGGTCGCCATCTTGGCTGGAAGTCTTCTGCATCACTTCTAACACTCCTATAAAGAACAATGCTAACTCTAAATGGAAGGCATTGGGTACAGACATTCTGGATTGGCTTCCAAATTCAAATACTTAGTCTTCATCTCATCCTGTATACTATGCTCTAATTTTCTTTTCTTATTAATGAGCCTTTGGGTTATTAAAGAATTATCGTACTATTTTTTTTTTTCTGAAGAGATGTATTTGTCTGAACACTACAACCTATAATTGAAGTCCATAAACTTTCCATAGGTAGCTTTTGGTATAGGGATTTTCTTATATTTCTGAATGCATAAGTTCTTGGATGAGCCCTTTCCACTTACTGACTATCCATTCTCTGCACTGCCTGATGGTAGACTGAGGAGTCAACTGGTGGGGCTCTTCTTCTTGGAGATGGTTCAGCTGGACTTATGAGTCCTGCTTCTGTCACCTGTATTTGGAACTGTACCTACACTCCAGGCTTTTGGTAAAGTCCTAATATTTCCAAGCATATTATTTCCAATTACAACCAGCAATAACAGCATATTTTATTTTCAAGCACTTGCAAATGTTTGTATTCTCCAGAGAGATATAATTGTGATGCCACAAACCTGTCATATAGTAAAGCATTAGTACAGATAACACACAATAGTGCAGAAATGATAAGCGTTTATTAAAGAAGAAAATATGGAATGGTGGAATCTAATGAAAGAACATGAAAGTCATGTGACAAGATGTGTTTAGGAGAGAATTTGCTTACAATGAGTAGAGACTAAGTGTGTCTGTTTTCTGTGGGAATAGTCAGTTGTATCAAAGAATCATTCACCTATCAAAAAAAAAAAAAAAAAACCACAAGTATTCCATTGCTTAAGAGAAATTTTCTGCTTTCTAAGTGACATGAAAATATTGCATTTCCAAATCATGAAAGAATATATATACTGCTAGTCTCCCCTATTTTCTTGTCAAAAAAAAATGCACTCTGATTCTGTCCAGATTTCATTCTTCATAAGAAAAGGAAGCTTAATACCTCACTTGGAGAAGACACTGGCAGCCACAGAAAGTATTTAAAGATCTACAATTGTCAGGAAGAACAGACAGAAACACAATATAATGGAAAGGTTACAATCAGATATTGTTTTAATTAGAACAAGCCTCTGAACCATTCTAATTATAAATAAGATAGAATGGTATATGGAGATATCATGAGGCAGGGAGTCAGGAGTCTTCTACTACAGTTACATCTCTCTTTGGTTCTAGAAGGACATTTGATTTGTACAGCCTTGGCTTATCAAGCTATAGATTGAAAAGGATTAAAATTGTCAGGTTTTTTTTTTTAAATTTTTTTGTTTATTTTTATTTATTTGAGAATGACAGAGAGAGAGAGAGGCAGAAAGCAAGAGAGAGAATGGGCGCGCCAGGGCTTCCAGCCACTGCAAACGAACTCCAGATGCGTGCGCCCCCTTGTGCATCTGGCTAACGTGGGTCCTGGGGAATCGAGCCTCAAACCGGGGTCCTTAGGCTTCACGGGCAAGCGCTTAACCGCTAAGCCAACTCTCCAGCCCAAAATTGTCAGTTTTTAATTCCTAATTTTCTGTGATTTCTGTAAGAATGCCTAAACGTTCTCCATAAAGAGTAGTCAATAATCAAACTTTGAATGTGCACAAAGTACATCTAAAACTTACAAAAGTAAAAGCATCCTAAAATTTATGGATAATTAACATCTGTATTCATTTTAGATTTAAATTATGCAGTGCAAAGAAGTTTCAATATTACAGTATCCTACATAGATACCTTGTTTGCACTCCCATCCCACCCTATTTTTTTTTTATTTTCACTGCTGTTGTGCAGAGAAATATTTTTAAACCCTTAATTAGACCAAAATGATCTTCTTGCATAACAACCCCTACAATGTATCCTGGTTGCTATTAAAACAACTACAGCCAAGCAACTTATTATGTCACATCCTTTAAGTCCACATGAACAAGGGCCCTGCAATTCTGTAAATTCTGCAATTCTTACAGCTTGTAGGGGATACATTCCATCCTGACATCCATCAAGAGCATGAAGCAGAGCTGGCACATTGCTGTCATCATCATAAAACAGAGAGTGAGCAGCAAGTGAGGCTGTGCTCTTAAACCTCAAGGCCCACTCTAGTGAGCCTCTTCCTCCAACAAGTCTTCACCTCTTAAAGTTACAAAACTTTTCCAAATGATGCTACCAGCTGAGGGCAAGGTATTCAAACACATGAGCCAATGGGAGCCATTTCTCATTAAAACCACATCTTCCCACATCAATTTCTTATTTTCTTTATATGTGACATCTATCTCTAGTTCATATGATATCACTTAATGGCTTCTTCAAGAAGAAAGTGATCCATGTGCTGTTGACAACTCAACTTTCTTCAGTGAGTAAACTCCAGTCACTTGACTAGAGTCTGGTACAGTGACATTACCTGAACAGTCTTTAAATGATTGGATATATCCATGGAGGGAAATTCAGTATGTACAAACCAGAAATGGTCCTATCAGACAAGCTAGAGTTTAATAAAAGTAGATAGGAGGGAATTGACATGGGACTTTTTTATAATCATGGAAAATGCTAATAAAAATTTTTAAAAAAGTAAATAGACTATGTTATAACCATTGATGTAATTTACTCCTAATCTGGTTATGTATTCATGAGACTCTTAAGATACAAAAGTGAAGTCATTAGAGAAACTGCTTATGGTACATGAGAATTTACTACAATCACTCTAAGATATATAATTTGCATCATTGAAAGAAGACATTAAATACAGTTTGATGGAAATGGTCTTCTAGTATATTCAAAGGTATTTTAGGACTTTTGAAGTAGAATGCCTTACAAGCTAAGTTATTTCTTTACTTATTTTGAGAAATCAGAAATATCATTATATACTACTAATTTCTGGTACATTTGCTTTTCAGAAATGCTAATAGTACATAGAAGAGTCAAATTTAAATAATGGGGTTTTAGAAGATAACACAGAGGAAATATCTTTAGAGATAATATCATAAAGAAGATGAATAAAACTCTTGAACAGGAAGTGGAGAAGAGAAATAAGCACATGATGTAAGGCCACTATCATGGGACTAAAGGCACCAGTGTGTCTTCGACACATATAAATGATCTCCCATGACAAAAGCACTTGTTATTTTCCTCATTCCTTAGGTGGTAATGGGACTACAGACCATAGAGATACACGTCTTTCAAGGTAGAGGCAACCAACAATCCAACTGCTTTACATCATCTAACCAGCTGTCCAGTCCTCCATATGCATTATGGTAGCATCCTTCTGCCTGGCAGGTCTTGCCCCACCAGCATGACCAAAATTTTGGGTGCCAAATAGGCTTTCTATGGGCCATGATTAAATCCTTTAAACAGAAAATGATCATTGGCATCACACAGGGGGTTGTCTCATCTAATTCTTACTTGAAAAGATTAATTTTTTGCCCAACATAAAAGTTATAAAATATTTAATACTGAAATTAGGAGTTATAAAAATTCCTGGAAAATATAAATCATATGTAATTATATCACTCAGCATTGTACTGTTTTGGTGTATGTGTATTCCTTTCCAAGTACTTATATATAAATATTATTACATGTGAATAGATATATTCATAGCATAAATATATACCCAGAGACAGGTATGATCCAGAATACATACATTAATATATATGTGCATATTATATGTGTATATATTTGTAACGTGAAAAATATATATCAATTATATATACATAGTTTATACAATATTATATTACATAAACTGCTGAAGCTATTCCATTTTATTTTCAGTCAGCAAATATTTTCTGTCTATATTCCAAAGTAAATTATCTTAATGATGTTACTATTTTATCTTGTAGACATATTATAATTTCTTTAACTTCTCCAGTTTTTACTGACTTTCAAAATGTTTTGAATGCTGATTGCTAAAGATTTTCATTAACAAATGCACAATAATAGACAAAACTCAGTGTTTATAAAACCCTCAGTGGAGAAGAGAATGAGAACACAAATATTACTGTATACCAATGATTAAATTGGAAGATATATGTACATTGTAACATCAGTCTTCAAACATGAGGTGGATAGACAGTGCTATTCCAGTGAATGATATTTTTCTATTAGGAATAAAAAAGGGCATACACACATCTCTCACATACTGATACACACATGTACAGAATGATAAGCTTTTAAGTCATTCACACACATATATGTAATACACTGAATAAGAAGATTTTCCTTTGGTCATTTTGCCTTTAAATGAAGACACAGTTTCCTAAGTTGTAGAAGATATGGTACCAAAAATGTCTCAGAACTATTCAATTAGTCTAAATCCAGGGTGCATCTGCCAGAACATCCCACATCTAAATAGTCAGTCAGTCAGTAGTGTATATTTTCCACTCTAGGGTTTGCTAAGACCTCCCAGGTATGGCTACCAAATTTTAAATTGCTTATCTGATGAAAAGAGGTTAAACTTATAATTTCTAGACTTCCAGTCAAGATGTCTTCTGTCTAACCATGCCTCACCTCACCTCACGGGGAAGGAAAGGCAAGACCTTTAGCGTTCATATTTTTTTTTTAAGGGTTTGCCGATTCTGGTAGACCTCCAGTAGGAGGGTGTAGAGGAGCAAAGTAGGGAATCTGCTGATTTCCATGCTCTCCAGTAGTCCACCAGGCCCATAATCCCCTCAAGCAGCCATCCTAGTCTCAGATCCAGTCCCAGGTTCCTCCTGCGGGAACCACAGGCTAAGTGGATCCATATCTGCAGGCTAGCATTATTACACACATGAAGGCTGTCCCACTTGCCACCACCCCCTACCCCCTGTTTCCAGACCCAGACCAGCAGGCTAGCATCCCCCCTCACCCCCCCATCCTAGGAATTTGTGCCACAGCAGAGCTCCACACAGGAATACTGCTGCCCCCTTCCCCAACACACACACCTGTGCACCGACCCAGGCCAGCAGGCTATCATTTTAACAGTGGACCTCCACAGACTAACACCATCCTAGGCACTCCCAATCCCCCACCCATGTGTGCAGACCCAGACCACCAGGCGAGCATTCCCCCAGGGGACCTCCATGTGCATGATATCCCCACACTACCTTTTCACAGAATACTGAAGTACCATCCACTCCATGGTACACAGTCCCAAGGGGCCCATTATCTCATCCCCTTACCCCTCAGCATCTTGGAATCACCATGCATTCCCATCTCCCCCCACCCCACTCCACAGCCCAGCCCCAACATCATTCTGCTTTGTCCCATCCTCCATACCCCCATACTCTCAGGCCACCTGACCATGCATTCCCATACCCTGAATCACAAACAACAAGCCCCTTTATCAGGTCGCCAGGCCCCCACCAGAGCTTCACAGCTCCTTACCTCTGAGCAGGCAGTATCCATTGCCATAAGAAGCTTAGTGGAAGCAAACATAAAAGGGAATAACCACTGAAGACACTTCAAGGGTAGAATACAACTTCCTCCTAAATTAAATAAGACTCCTACACTGTGATGGGCAGACCACAGCACAAAAGGAATAACATGAAAAATCAAATGTAAGTGAATCCAAAAGAGATTGCCCAGTCCCATAGTGGATGTCTCTAATCAAAACATAAGGCAGAAGTGGTGGCACACACCTTTAATCCCAGCACTCTGGAGGCAGAAGTAGGAGGACCTCTATGAGCTCAAGGCCACACTGAGAATACAGAGTGAATTCCAGGTCTGGGCTAGAATGAGATCCTACCTTGAAAAAAAAGACATAAAAGAGACAATAGGTTCAGAGCCTCAAAATGAAGATACAAGCTATGAAACCCAGACCAAGCAAATAGAAGAAATTACAGAAAAGCAGCAAAGAGCCAATAATTATATGAATGCTATCCTCACTAGATTAGACCTAATAAGGGTTCCAAAGACAGTTAAATGATCTGAAGGACAGCGAAAGAAAAAGGGGGACCTCAATAACCAGCTGGCTAAAGTCAATGAAGACATAGAGAAATACAAGGATGAATTCCAAGAAGCAGTAAGAAAATCAGAAAATAATGTGAAAAAGGGAATTTGACAGAGGAATGAAAACTATATGTTAAAAAAAAAAAAAGAAAGAAAATACAAACCAAATTGAACAAGCCAAAACTCTACTGAACTTCTCAAGAATAGAGTCAGTCATGTGGGGGATAGAAACTCAGAAATGAAAGACAAAACAGAAGAAACAGTTCATGAGTCTAAACGTTTCAATAAGTTCAAAACTTTTTGTGAACAGAACATGAGGGAACTGAGGGATACCCTTAAATATCCCAACTTTCGGATCATGGGAATACCAGAAGGGGAAGAAATTCAGACCAAAGGCATGGGGAATTTATTCAACAAAATTATTGAAGAAACTTTCCCCCTATCTTAAAACCAAGTTGTATCAAGTTACAAGAAGCTCACAGGGAGGGTTGGGCAGGAGGGGATGTTAAGGGGGGGGGCACAAAACTGGACCCAATTGGCAATGGTTCCATAAAATTCTCTATCCTACAATACAGACTAAATAATTTGAACCTTCATCATGCCCTTAGAGTAGATACCTGAACCACAGGGCCCTCCAGAGGGTATGATTAAGACTAACCTTAATCTTCTCCTGTTTCCCTCTCTTCTCTCTTTCTCCTTTATATTACGTTTCTTTTCTTCTTTCTTTTCCTTGGCTCTAGCCTATAACTCCCAGTAACAGCATGCAGTTAACATCCACAATGAGCTATTGATCAGAGAGACCTAAAATGTTTCCCAAAGGATGACAGATTTCTGTCAGAGTACTTGATGGCACACCAAAGGTTAATGGTAAGACCCTACTGCTGAAGACACAATATCCTATTGGTATGGAATATGGAGTGACTTGGTTGGAATCTGAAAGAGAGTCAGTACCCAGACACTTAGCTTGTCTAGTGCCAGAGGTGCTACATGAGTGACTGGGGGAAAATGACCAATATCTGTCGAAGCAACTTGTGGTCTAAGCTACTCAGTGGCAAACAACCTGACATGATACTCACACAAGGGCACAGCCATGGTGGTAACCAACTGCTCTTGACTTGGCTAATGGATCTGCCCATAGCTGGTCCCATATGGAGGGGGGAGGACAGGGAGGAGGCTAATGGTGAATGTAGGATTGTAACATTGATCAACTTTATGATTTGTCTGACATAGAGAGATGGTTTTTAGTCATTGGATATTTATTAATGCAGTCTATGTAGCCAGATCATTAGTTACTTCCTTCAAATTTTTCAATCATCATGTGATAATGAATCATAATAGGTTTGCCTCATAGAATGCTATATCTTTTTAATTAATTCTAGTTATATGATGCCAGGGTGATGTGAGTATCTATTTTTCCCCTAGTTGTGTGCTCAATACTGGATACTGAGCCAGAGATTCTGCAGATAATGATCAAATCCCCCAAACCTTATGCATAATCTTAATAACATTAAAAAGTAGAGGAGAAGGTAGAGCAAAGGCTGAGAGAAGAAAGGCAACTGCCATTTAAACACATTTTATACATACATAAAAATGTCAAAAACAAGAGGAAGGTCTACCATGAAATTATAACCTTAATGGAGGGGGCACATGATTGGGGGGGAAATGGAGAATGGTAGGAGGGGAGTATGATCCTAATATCTCTCAAAGTTGTCAATAAAATGTTAGTAATTTTGGTTATTGTGACATAAATATTATATTAGTTATTTATTTCTAGGCTGTGGAGATAGCCCAGTGGGTAAAGTACTTGCCTCACAAGCATTAGACCTGGAGTATAAATGACCCCTACTACCCAGATGAATAGGTCAGGGGTCATAACTCAAGGCTGCAATTCCAATGATGGGGTGTCAGAGACAGGCAGACCCCTAGTGGCCAACTAGTCCAGTATGGTTGGTAACCTGCACAGCAAAGAGAGACTGTCTCATTAGAGATGAATAATATTCTTGAGAATGATGCTGGAGGTT
The DNA here is from genome assembly GCF_020740685.1 of Jaculus jaculus. Classification (NCBI taxonomy): domain Eukaryota; kingdom Metazoa; phylum Chordata; class Mammalia; order Rodentia; family Dipodidae; genus Jaculus; species Jaculus jaculus. The sequence goes on along the minus strand of NC_059110.1, from coordinate 58,820,660 downwards.
GTCCTCTGCATTTACACACATACGCACACATGCATGCATATACAAGCACACACACACACCCATTCATATATATGTAGATATGTTGATGAGATACATTGCTACTGTAAAGATAAGAGAAAATGTACATATATATATATAGGATAGATAGATAGATAGATAGATAGATAGATAGATAGACAGACAGACAGATATAAAATCAGCATTTTTAACTCATAGTGAATCAGGAATGTAGGCAAGGTTTATTGGATTCTCTGGCTCAGGGCCAGTCATACAGTTGTCATCATGGTATATGCTGGGACTGTTGGCTCACATTGGGAGGTTTCTCTTTGTAATTCACATGCATGTTTGCTCCTATATAATTGTCATTAGCCAATGATTGGAAACAGAGCTTCCTTGGCATGTTGTCCTTTCCATGAAATACTCAGAACATTGTCTATGAATGAAGACTGTAGAACTTGCTGGACTGGGACTGACAAGGAGCCATATCATTTCTCAAAAGTGATATTCCAGTTCTTCTATCTTCTATTCAGCAGACACAGTCCCTAGTACCAGGCTATATTTCAGCTGAAGGGAATAGCCAAGGCAGCAAGAAATTGAGATGACTGGAAGCAATCTTCTAGGTATGTGGCACACTATTGTAGTTTTGGACCTCAGGAGAGAAGCTATAAAAGGAAGAATGTGGGCTGGAGAGATGGCTTAGCAGTTAAGCGCTTGCTTGTGAAGCCTAAGGACCCCGGTTCGAGGCTCAGTTCCCCAGGTCCCACGTTAGCCAGATGCACAAGGGGCGCATGCGTCTGGAGTTCGTTTGCAGAGGCTGGAAGCCCTGGCGCGCCCACTCTCTCTCTCTCCCTCAATCTGTCTTTCTCTCTGTGTCTGTTGCTCTCAAATAAATAAATAAATAAAAATACTTTAAAAAAATAAATAAAAGGAAGAATGTATTTTTTTAGGACATGTTGAGACTCCCAGTGAGACCTATTCTCAAAAGAGCAAACAATGAAAACTAAAAGTGACAATAAAAGAAGTGTCTTTCCACAAAAATACATATAGACAAAAGGAATGGAGCCTGGAGAGATGGCTTCATGGTTAAAGAGCTTTCTTTCAAAGCTTAATGACCAGAGTTTGATTCCCCAGTAGCCACTTAAAGCCAGATGCACAAAGTTTCACCTGCATCTTGAGTTCATTTGAGGGGGCTAGAGGCCAAGTATGCTCATTTTCTGTATCTCTCTCTACTTGCAGATAAATAAATAAAAACAGTTTCAAAAAGAAAAGACATGATTGATTATATGGACCAAGGGCTTTTGAATGCCTTCAATGAAGACACACTATCATACCTTGAAATGGAAAGAAACCTTTAAGAATATGACTTGGTTGCGAAGGAGGATTTCACAATAAAACAATTACAAAGAAAAAGTATTGTCATGAATGAAGACACAAAATGCTTAAAGACCTGTGACTCATCTATTTTGCTGAAAATACAGGGGACCCTATGCCAGAGTCGTGTTCTGGTCAGACTATAATGTATTGCAAATCCTATGTCTTATCTGACTCTCAGCAGAGAGACCACTAACCCAATGATCTTATTGCTTCTAAATGATGTTACATGATCTTTCCAGACCAGTAACTGCATGTCAAATACCATTGTTGAGTCAGGGGACTAGAGAGCATTAGAATGAGTCATATAGCTTATGTGACTTCATGGAAATAGAATAGGCTCACTATCTGATGAAACACTTGAATCCCATTTGGGCCACTTATCAGTCCTTTGCCTAAGTCATTTAACTTTGTTAAATTCAAGTGTCCATAGCTATAAAACTGAGCACTTGTAATTACATCACACTGCTGTTGGAAGGATTAAAGGAGGTAGCATTTGTGAAAACATGCCACTGAATGCCTGGTACAGAATAGGCTTTGATGTGCCTTGACTTGCATCCATTCTCCAATAGTTTCACTCATCTTTTATCCCTTCTTTATTTAGAAATCTACTTAACCCTATAGGGAAGGTCAGTCATTCTATGTCTTTGATATATTTGTTCATCCTGGAGGCAGAACAACCATAAACTAAGACAAAATTAATTTTAGTTCCATTATATTTTGTTAGTATAATGCATATAACAGAAGGCATTTCAGAAAATTCATCTTAATTGAATGAGTTTTCATTTTAAATCAAAAGTAATATGAGTGCTTGGAAAGGTAAACTAATACTATTAGTGGTAAAAAATTCTTGAGAATTTTAATAAATACTTAATAAACAGATGGTTAGGATACAAGCAAAGTATCTATGTTTTTATCTTAAGGAAGATATTTAATAACTGGGCTACTTAAAGGAACAACACTGCCTAACACATGGGCATTTATGCTTCTATTCCAATTTTGTCTTTATTTAAATAAATCCTTTACATGGAGTATCCCCCATATCTGGTGCTGTTACACAAATTGCAGCTAAGCTTAACTTCAACAGAGTATTTAAAGAGTCTTTCAACAATGATACTAACTTTATTATAGACCTTCCTTAGTTAAACACAATGACTAAAATTTCTACTTAGATACTTTAGCAAAGCAAGTAAGAAAAGAGGCATACCAAGAACTGTAACAAAAAAAGCAGGAGGTGTGAATCACTGTTATAATACCCCTAGTAGGAGAGAAGTTTAACAGATTCAAATTTTCCTGGGCTAGTTGAATTTTAGCATAAAGGATACCCCTACTTGCTTAACATACTTGAGTGCATGCTTAGTGACAGGATAAATTAGAGATTAGATAAATTTGAGAATCATATAGCCCTATATCCACCCTACTTCTACTAATGAGACTAGAAATTTTTTATAGATTGCATCACCCTTTCTAGCTGTGACATTATACAGTTAATTGTAAGCCATTTATACTTTTTTCTATCTTAAACTGATATGTGTTATGACACCTTAGTTTTCAAAGTTTGAGGAACTAAATGTGTGTGTGCGTGTGCATGTGTGTGTGTATGTGTATGTGTTTTAAAGGATGGGAATGGAAATGGGGGTAGGAAACACTTAAACCTATTAAAGTTTGCTGAAGAGTTAATATGAATTTTTTGATGTGATGAGATACTTTGCTACTCTAAAATAAGAGAATATTGTTTCATATGCAACTTGTATATCTGCAAAGTGTGTTGGCTGTAGCCATCACTTTCAAGGTTGTATGAAATGATCAAAATATATATTTAGAGAAAAAATGTGATATAAATGAAAGAAAAAGTAATGATAATCAAAAACTTGTGTGGGAAGTTTAATAGAAGATATAGAAGAATAGAACATGTGATATATTTCTTTCTACAAATAATTTTTATAATGTGAATTAGAATATATTGGATATTTAAATGGGCATATTTATTTTTTAAGATTTGTTTATTTATTTTTATTTTTTTGGTTTTGGTTTTATGAGGTAGGGCTTCACTCTAGCTCAGGATCTCCTGGAATTAACTATGTAGTCTCAGGGTGGCCTCAAACTCACAGTGATTCTCCTACCTCTGCTTCACTAGTGCTGGGATTAAATGCTTGTGCCACGACACCCCAGTTAAGATATTTATTTATTTATTTATTTATTTATTAGAGATAGAGAGAGAGTGGGAGTGGTGCACCAAAGCTTCTAGCCAATGCAAATGAACTCCAGTTGTATGTGCCACCATGTGCATCTGACTTATGTGGGACCTGGAGAATCCAACCTGGGTCCTTAGGCCTCACAGGCATGTACCTAATCACTAAGCAATCTCTCCAGCCCTCAATGGGCATATTTAAAATGCAGATAGTTTACTATCTAGACAAGCCAATGAGTCTTGATTGATTGTTTTCTTTTTTTTCCCTTTATCTCAGGGGTCAAAAAGTTTTAGTATAAATCAAGAGCTTTCCATACAAAACCATATTTTATTAGATTTGATAAACTATTTTTGCCTCAAGGTAGAGTATCAGTTCAGGAAATATAAGAAGTGATTGTCAAAACAAAATTAAATTTAAAATAATTTTACTGGGCTGGAGAGATGGCTTAGCGGTTAAGCACTTGCCTGTGAAGCCTAAGGACACCGGTTTGAGGCTTGATTCTCCAGGACCCACATTAGCCAGATGCACAAGGGGGCGCACGCGCCTGGAGTTTGTTTGCAGTGGCTGGAGGCCCTGGCGAGCCCATTCTATCTCTTTCTTTCTATCTGCCTCTTTCTCTCTCTGTTATTCTCAAATAAATAAAAATGAACAAAAAAATAGTAAAATAATTTTACTAATGAAAAAAGCCTCTGAAAGTGTATAAGGAAAGGAAAGAAGAAAATGCTTAGAGATTTGTTTTACCATAAAGCAGATTTGACATCTGGGAAAACAGATCTGGGACAAAAGGAAGAGCTTGTATACAGGGCCACTGCCAGAACTCTACCTGGGCAGAGAAGAAAAGCTGCATGCAGGGCTGCTAACAGAACTCTGCGGCAGCCCTTGAATTTCCCATAGGGAAATCAGCCAGAATGAACATTAGTGAGAGCAGTACTATTCAGAGTGGACCTGGGATTCTGCCTCCTTCAAGTTCAGTCAGTGTATGGGAAGATGATTCGGATAAGTATGACTTGGGTAAAATACCAGATCTGAAAATGGCAACCCTGAAGACATGCACTGATGATTGAACTCACATGTTTTATATAAAGAAAGAACTGAGGCATTGAATGCCATGACAGCCACAGTCTGTTCTTGATGTAGCATATGGCTACAGATAAATTACCATGGTGATTCTTCAAAGGTTTCTATGGGCTTCTGCTCCTCAAGAGAGAATACAAAGGACCCGGAGTCTGTAGTCATGATTTAAGAGCAGGAAACTGTCTGACCACCACATTCACTACCATCTGGTCTTACTTGCTATGGGTCTTGTTGACATATCTGGTAGTAGAATCTAAGCCTTTTCTATGCATGATATAACATGTAGAAATCAGTTTGTGTTTATGTGTTTTTGTTGTGGATCCTCTTAACAAAAACTGGGCAAGAAGCAACAAAAAGCAAATGGTGAATAACTTAGGCTTCACACATAGTCCTTCATGCTTAAGTTGAATTAATAATGGCCTTACTTCTTTCTGTCAACTGGGGCCAATCAACTTTACCAATACAATCATTCCTGATCACACAAGGAGGATATGTACTTTGATTGGGACTGATAGGTTAGTGAGGCCTTGAGTCCTTGAATTGGTCATGGAAAAAATCATTCACTGTTTAGATACTATACTGACCATATATTCTAACCTGGAAAATATAACATTAAGAGAATGGGTTGTACAAGCACAAAGCTCCAACTCATGAGGTATGGGCCATAGAAACCTCCTTTGCTTACTCCTCAAGTTTCAGATATATAACTGAGGTTCACACAGTTGGTACAACCTCTTCTGTGTCCACCTCTCCAGCCATTAGCTTTCCCCCATGGAAGAGAACCATCCTGAACTTCTATGCTGTTGAATGCTCCTTTCACCAGTACATTTTTGATGGCTGGGGTGAATTAAATCCTCTTTAAATTCTCAGAAGTGAAAAGAATTACTGATGTATCTTCTGAAATTAATATTATGTTCATTCAAACATTCTCATCCTCATTCATCATTTTCCTCATTCCTTTTATGTGAGCAAAACAAATAAATACTCACACTTCTGTGGTTTAGTCGAATGCTTTTCTAGGCTTTGAATGACAACCCCACAAGCGATTTCACCCAAACATTTTGGTTCTTACCAGGATATTAAATCACATATTCTAAAAAAGTGATCGTCAATCAAAAAAAAAAAAAAAAACAACAATCCCAGCCATATATTCTGCCCCACTCCCTTAGGCTCCAAACCTGAGAGTTATCTTCTGCCTTTAGAAGATAGCTGATAGTGGTATAAACTAGATAATTCACAAAGCTTCTTTGAAGTCCAAACTCTTCATTATTGGGCTCAGTACATTCACAGGCAATTAATTTTGAGTATGTAGTGATAGATATAGGACTGAAAGGTATGAAATGAAGTACCAGCATTTCTTGAGGAGACAGTGGAGTTTGCTTTCTTTCCACAATAAAGAAACAATTTGGTAAATCCCTTATTGACAGGGCATGGCCCTGCTTTCAAGCTCAGAGGGTTCAGGCTCATCTATAGGGATTTATTCCTATGAATCCCCATGCTATGATTCAGAGGTTAGGGATTTTCTCTATCAGAGCTGGAAACTTAACACAACAAATTGATCAGGTTTGAACATTTATAGTTAAAAGATACTTGTAACTCCAGTTATGAACTCCTATACTTCATATCACTGATATATGCTCTACTACTACAGGGAATTGGGGACTCTGATACTGTCTCCAAAGTGACACACTCACCCTTATATTTAACATTTCATTGTCACCTCAATTTCTCATTTTTCTGTCTACCCAAGGTCAATATAATTCAGCAATAATGAATCCAAACCATTGGCCTTGTAGCTATCATAATTTCCAGACTTCTTTTTTCTTTGCATCTTCTCATCTATACTTTCTGCTTAGCTATTTTTCAGGGTATCCATGGTTTTCCCTGAAGGAATGAGTCCAGGACTTTGGGCAGCCACTGTTCTCAGGCCACATTCTACTCTGTATAGTAGCCTTTGTTCACATTGGGTGATAAAAGAACATCCAAACCATATTTCCCTGTGTTCTTTCCGAGGCCAAGATTTGTACCAGGAGTGTATTTTTAGGTCCTTCCAAGAGCTTATATTCAAGTGTAATGATGATATTATTGGAATAAATACAAGAGAGATGGTCCAGTCCAATTCTCTCATATTACAAATGTTCACAGAAGTTAACTAAGTTTCCAGAGTTGAGTCAGACACATCATAGCAGGTCTTAGATTCAAACTGAGGTCCTGATACCACTGTGATGTGATTGACAGTGTGTTAAGAAATCAGGAGAATGGTGAAAAAACACAAACCCTTTCCTTACAGCCCAGGATAACTAACAGTTTGTGTGACAATAGATATTTTTGAAGACAAAAACATTTTAATATGCTAATTAGTTACACTGAGTAAAGGAAAAATAAAAGCAATGGTCATTGACATCTCATTCCTCAAAAATAATTTTGTATGGGCTAACTCATTTTGCCCTTCAAGTAACTCCCAAAAAATGGTATATTTTATATTCTCCATTTAGTAGCTAAGCAATTGAAGCTTAAAGTATGAAGAGACTTATACACAAACATATGGTTTTAAATACTGATCACCTGTTACTTCAGAGCCTCCATTCTCTGCAACTCCTAGAAGACAGGAATGAATACATGCATGTCACATAGGAAGAGAATAGTCATTGTCGAACTTCTAAAATGGATTATATTATATGTCATTATATCTTTAACAAAGGTTGGAGCTAGAAATCAGTGCTGGACTTCTAATGCCAAATCTACTTCCCACTCTTCCTGTTTACTCCTCTATTTTTTTTTCCCCCAAATAGGACCATGGTTTTCCTTTGTACATTTTCCTATCTTCTTTCTTTTCTTTTCCAAATAGAATTTGGAAACTGAAATAGAAATGTTTGTAAAGTAAATACAAGTATAATTTAGGGATTTAGATATGTCAATATACACATGTCATTAGTTGGTGAGTTAATGGGTTAACCTCTTTAAGTATTGGTATGGTGCTGCCCTAAATAATAAATGAATATCTTGTAGACTTTGGAACAAATATTTTCACTTGGTAATAGATAATTATAACCACAGGTGAATTTCTGTCAAAATCTTCTTTCAGAAACATGTTTTTCTTGTGTATCTGTTTCTATACAACCAATTCCGCATAGTGACAGACACAAATTTTAAGAAAAGGAGTCCTGATAAGAGCGCAAGATTTTTTTTGCTATTCATATATTACTCTACTCACCATCCATTTTAATACTTATCTCTGTTCAGCCTATGCTCCAAAAATATTAGGCCATATCTAGATAAGATTAGACCAATGAATATTGGCTATTAAGGGGCAGGAATATATGGTGATGCAAAAATTAATTAAAGTGAAAGATAAAGGTAGGGGCTGCTTTAAAAGAAAATAGATAATATACTTAAGGAGTTGATTGTTTTCCACTTTGAAATATTTTCAGCCACCAAGCAGAAACAAAATTGTTAAGATTTTTAATTTTGGTATTTTAACAACAGTTTGGGCATCATGCTCATAGAACTGTAAAACACATTCAAGTAAAGGGGGAAAAGTGGCCATACACATGGAAACTCACTCCTCAGTAGTCAGGTGAAAAATAATATCTGCCAAGCTATATAGTCTCTGCAATAGCAAATTAAATGTTTTCAATGATTCAGTGGTTTGTGATTGCCAGAAGTGATTGTTTTACTCACCTCAGCACATTTGTCTTCATTCTGACTGCTCTTAAATTGTGAGGGATTTGTTTAAAATCCCTGTCTAATTAAATCATTAAATTTTATTCTATTTAATAAACACACTGCTACATAATTGTTCCAGTTGAAGTTCAAAAACAGAAAGCTTTTCAAGAAACAAAGAAACTTCCTTTTGCAGTGGTTTGTGATTAATCACCATAGATAGTCTGTGGAATTAATAGCTACTAATATGGATAAATTTTAACTTAATAACATTAATTTAATTCACTAGGCTTCCTAGCTCATTCATCTCTCCACTAGCCACCTAAGATAGAATGGCTGACTTCTAGCCAAGATGGCAACCACTTAGTTGTGCTGCAAATCCAGGGAAAGACAGGCAAGACATTAAGGGTTCACTGGGGCTTTTAGGCGAAAGCGATTTCCAATAGATTGTCAATGGGAGGACCCGGGGGTGTGGGGAAGGAAGGGGGACGAAACAAGAAATTGCTGATCCCCTCATGGGCAGGTAGCCCAGGCCTCCCCCCAAATAGGACCAAACCCACCTCTGCTGCCGCAGCACACCAATAAATCCCTGCTTGTGGAAGCTCAGACAGCTCCGCACAATTGCCCATTTACTGCTCCTGCCACCATGCATTCAGTGACTCCTGGCATTAACAGGGAATCCCTGATCCCCTCTGGAGTGGGTAGCCCACTCTTCACCGTGTCCACAGTGCAGCAGTGCAGAATAATCCCTGTGCATGGAAGTTTAGACTGCTCCACCCACAAGCTCATTTACTGCTCCTGCGGAGTCCAGTCCCACAGCAACTGTCACACCAGCTCAGACTGTGTCTCTCACCTGTGCCAGCTCAGGTGCCATCCCCTAACTGTCTGCCACTTCAGCCATCCACCATTGTCCTGTGGCAGGGGAGTGCAGACTGCTTCCGGGTCCCAGTGTTCCCAGCCAGAGTTTGGGCTGCTTCAGTTCTTGGTACCTCAGTGTCCCTCCTAGCTCAAATGTAAGCAACTTTGGCACAGTACCCCTTGAGAATTCAGGTAACTTTGGCAGCACTGCCAGGAAGTAGATAGGCAGCTTTGGCAAGTGAGAACCAAAGCCTAGGCAACGTGGCAACTGCCCCAGGCTCCCACAGACTCCCATTGCACTTGATCTCAGGCTGATCCACCCACCTACATGCCCCTACGCTTTCATGGGCAGACAACAGTGCAGAAGAAATAACATGAAAATCCAGTTAGATCACCCAGTCTTAGAATGAATTCATCTAACCAAAACATAGAAGAGTCATTATGATTGGAACATCAAATTGAGGCTATGAGCAATGCACCCCTGACCAACCTACAGCTAGAACTTACAGGAAAGCAACAAAGGACTAACAATCCTGTGGATACTGCCATTAGTAAAATAGAACTAATAGATATGAAATTGGAAGGAGTTTAAAGAGAGGTAAGAGTTTGGGGAAGTGTGAAAAAAAAAGAAGACCTTAAACAGCAGCTGGCCATGCTAAATGAAGACATAAAGAAATGAAAGGTTAAATTCCAAGAAACATTAAAAAAAAAAAAATCAGAAAATGATGTGAAAAGGGAGCTTGACAGAGGCATGGAAACTATACATAGAAAAGTAGTAGAAAATGCAAACTTAATTGAACAAGTCCAAAACTCTCTAGAAGCCCACAAGAATACAGTGAGCAAGTGGAGGATAAAAACTCTGATCTGGAAGAGAAGATGGAAGAAACACTTTGAGTGTTCATAAATTTCAGTAAGTTCAAAAGTTTCTGTGCACAGAACATGAGGGAATTGTGGGATACACTTAAGTGTCCTAAAATCAGGATCATTGGAATACCAGAAGGAGAAGAAATTCAGACCAAAGACATGGAGAACTTATTTAACAAAATAATTGAAGCAAACTTCCCCAGTCTCTTAAAAGAAAGGCCCATCAACATACAGGAAGCCAACAGAACTCCAAACAGACTGTACCAAAGGAGAAACTCTCCAAGACATATTGCCATTAAGACTCTAAACACCAAAGAGAAAATCCTAAAAGCAGCTAGAGAAAAACAGTACACCACTTTCAAAGGTAACATCTTCAGAAGTACTTCAGACTTCTCAATGGAAACCCTGAAAGCTAGAAGGGCCTGGAAAGAAACACTACAAAGACAAAGAACCTATGGCTTCCAACCCAAACTACTCTACCCAGCAAAAGTATCACTCATAATAGATGGTGAAAGAAAAACTTTCTATGACAAAACTCAGCTTCACAACTATATGAACACAAAAGCAAACCTACAGAAAGTATTTCAGGAAATTCTCCACAAACAAGAGACAAACAATCAAACTTAAATGCCTACAAGAAGCAGATCACAATAACCAAACTCAGAGTAGGCACAAAAATCTTCAAAGTCCATGAAAACACCAACACACATCTATCATCACAATATGGCAGGGATCAAATCAAATCTCACAGTCATTACCCTAAATATTAATGGCCTTAATTCACCCATCAAGAGACACAAGCTAACAGGATGGATCAAAAATTTAGACCCCTCAATCTGTTGCCATCAAGAAACCCACCTCACCACTAAAGACAGACACCTCCTCAGGGTGAAAGGGTGGAAAACAATATTCCATACAAGTGGGAATAAGAAACAAGCAGGCATAGCTATAGTAATATCTGATAAAATAGGCTTCAAACCAAAAATAATCAAAAAAGACAAAGAAGGCCACTTCCTACTTACCAAGGGAATGATCCATCAAGAAGATATTACAATCATAATTCTGTATGCACCAAACAGAGGGGCATCACAGTTCATAAAACAAAACCTACTTGACAATAAAACAGAAATAACCACCAACACCATCATAGCTGGGGACTTCAATACACCATTATCAGTAATAGACAGGTCATCCAAACATTAACTCAACAGAAAGTAAGAGAGCTCAACAAAACCATATATCACTTAGATCTAACGGACATCTACAGAACTTTCAATCCCAAATCCACAGACTACACATTCTTCTCAGCAGCCCATAGAACATTCTCTAAAATGGACCATATATTGGGTCACAAAAACTGCCTCCACATATTTAGGAAGTTTGACATAATTCCCTTCATTATATCATATCACAGCGCTATATTGGTAGAAAACAACAACAAAAGACACACCAAGAATCCCGAGGGCTCTTGGAAACTGAACTGCACACTTTTAAACAGTAAATGGATAGTGGATGAAATAAAAAAATGAAAATTTCTGGAATTGAATGACAATGAGAACACATCGTACCAAAACTTATGGGACACAAAGAATGCGGTTCTCAGGGGAAAGTTCATAGCACTCAATGCCTTCATAAAAAAGACAGAAAGATCCCAAATCAATAACGTACCCATCCACCTAAGGACACTGGAAAAAAACAAGAAAACTCCAACCCAAAGAGCTCCAGAAGGAAAGAAATAATTAAAATCAGGGCAGAAATTAATGAATTACAAACTGAGGAGACAATTAAAATGATTGAGAAAACAAAGAGCTGGTTCTTTGAAAAAATAAACAAGATTTACAAACTCCTGGCAAATTTGATCAAGCAAACAAAGGAGAAGCTTCAATTTAAGAGATTTCAAAATGAAAAAGGAGAGATCACAAGAGACATAAGTGAAATTGGGAGAATCATCAGGACTTATTTCAAAAACCTCTACTCCACAAAATTGGATAACATGGAGGAGATGCATAAATTCCTGGATGCATACCATCTATCAAAGCTAAACTCAGAGGAGATTAATCACCTAAGTGAATCCATCGCAGTCATGGAGATTGAAAAAGTAATTAAAAAAACCCTCCCCCCAGGGCTGGAGAGATGACTTAGTGGTTAAACGCTTGCCTGTGAAGCCTAAGGACCCCAGTTCGAGGCTCGGTTCCCAGGTCCCATGTTAGCCAGATGCACAAGGGGGCACACGCATCTGGAGTTCGTTTGCAGAGGCTGGAAGCCCTGGTGCTCCCATTCTCTCTCTCTCCCTCTATTTGTCTTTCTCACTGTGTTTGTCGCTCTCAAATTAAAAAAAAAAAAAAAAAAAATTAAAAAAAAAACCTCCCCCCAAAATAAGAGTCCAGGACCAGATGGCTTCTAAGCTGAATTCTATCAAACCTTCATGGAAGAACTCAAACCAATCTTCCTCAAACTGTGCCACACAATTGGAGAACAGGGAAAGTTACCCAACTCCTTTTATGAAGCTAGTATCACCCTAATCCCAAAACCAGGCAGAGATGCCACAAGAAAAGAAAACTACTGGCCTATTTCCCTGATGAACTTCATCCCAAAACTCCTGAATATACTAACTCCTATAGCAAAGTAAAAGCATACAAAATCAATGCACAAAAATCAGCAGTCTTTCTATATGCAAATGACAAAGATACACAGAAAGAAATAAGGAACATCATCCAATGTTGAATAACAAAAACAACAACAAAATACCTTGGAATAATGTTAACCAAGGAAGTGAACAAATGAGAAAGATACAGAGAAAGAAATAATGGACATAGGGCTATTTTCAATAACAACAAAAATATAAAGTAAAATACCTTGGAATAACGTTAACCAAGGAAGTGAAACATCTATACAACAAAAACATAAAAGCACTCAAAAAAAGAAATTGAGGAGGACTTGAGAAAACGGAAAGACCTCCCATGTTCCTGGATAGGCAGAATTAACATTGTGAAGATGATAATCTTACCAAAGGCAATATACAGATTTTATGCAATACCAATTAAAATCTCTACAATGTTCTTCACAGAGAAAGAAAAAATGATCTCAAAGTTCATATGCAAAGGCAGAAGGCCTCGCATATCCAAACATATCCTCAGCAAAAGAAACACCTCTGGAGGCATCACCATATCTGACCTAAAGCTATATTTCAAAGCCATAGTAATAAAAACAGCATGGTAATGGCATAAAAACAGGAGTATAGGCCAATGGAATAGACTTGAGGACCTGGAATTTGGGTCAAGCAACTATAGCTACTTGATATATGACAAATGCCCAAACAATATAGGCTAGAAAAAAGACAGCACCTTCTGCAAATGGTGCTGGACAAACAGGATAACCATATGCAGGAAACTGAAACTTGATCCACACATTTTACTATGCAGCACACTCAAATCCAAATGGATCAAAGACCTCAACATAAGACCAGAAACTTGAATACTACTGGAAGAAAATTTAGGAAGTACTTTACATGATATAGGAATGGAAAAAGACTTCCAGAACAAAACCCTGTAGCTCACGATCTTAAACAGTCACTGAACCAATGGGATTACATGAAGCTGAAGAGTTTCTTTACCGACAAGCATACAATAAGCAAAGCCAATAGATTACCCACAGAATGAGAGAAAATATTTGCAGGTTATTCAACTGATAGAGGCCTAATGTCTAGAATCTACAAAGAACTCAAAAATCTAAACAGTAAGAAGTCAAACACCCCACTCACAAAATGGGGCAAAGAGCAGAACAGGTAGTTCACAGAGGAAGAAATACAAATGGCAAACACACACTTAAGAAAATGTTCATCATACCTAATCCTTAGAGAAATGCAAATTAAAGCAACTATGAGATTCCACCTTACCCAAATAAGGATAGCAAACATCAAAAAAATCAAATGAAAATAAATGCTGGAGAGGACGTGGAGAAGTAGGAACATTCATCCACTGTTGGTGGGAATGTAGGATAGTACAACCACTTTGGAAAGCAATATGGAGACTCCTGAAAAAGCTGACTATAGAGATACCAACAGACCCAGTTATTCCTTTGCTGGGCATCTACTCTACAACCTTTAAACCGCAGGCCAGAGAGATTTGCTCAACGATGTTTGTAGCGGCTCAGTTCATAATAGCTAAGAGCTGGAATCAGCCCAGATGTCCATCACTAGAAGAATGGATAACTAAGATGTGGTATATCTACACAATGGAATTGTATACAGCAGTAAGAAAAAACAAAATGACACAATGAAATTTGAGGAAAAATGGTTGAACCTAGAACAGATCATTCTCAGTGAACTTACCCAATTACAGAAAAAAAAAAATTGCCACATAGTCTCACTCATCTACAGCACCTAACCTGAATCTACCCAAGATATCTTACATATCCAGCAAGAATTTTGTGGAATAGACACTAGGATGGATGGGGAGGGGGGGCATAGAAGGGGTAGGAAGCACAAATCTAGACCCAAAAAGCAATGGCACCACAAAATTCTACTACCTAAAAGTTAGACCAAATGGCTGAACCTTCACCAGGCCCTTACAGGGATCACCTGAACCACAAGACACTGGAGAGGGTAGGATAAAGGCTAACCTTAATCTTCTACATCTTCCCTCCCTCCCTCTACCTCTCTCTCTGTCTTCTCTCTAACTCTTGTATATTAGTTATCTTTTACTTCATTTTCTTATTGGGCACTGACATGTAACTCCCAGTACCAGCATGGGGCTATCATTCACAATGAGCTTTTCATCAGAGAGAACTACAAGGTTTCCTAAAATATGGACAGATTTCTGTGAGAGTGCTTGATAACCCACCAAAATTTAGTGGTAAGACCCTACTGCTGAAGACACCATATGCAGTTGACAAGTAAAATGGAATGTCATGGCTGGAAGCTAGAAGAGAGTCGGTCCCCAGACAGTCAGCGTGTCTAGTGCCAGAAGGTGCTACATGGGCAACTGGGGGAAAATGGCCAATATCTGTCCAAGAAACTCATGGTCTAACCTACTTAGTAGCAAACAACCTGTTGTGATGCCCACACAAGTGCAATAGTGGCACACAGCCATGGTGGGGAACCAACTGGTCTTGATTTGGCTAACTAATCTGCTCAGTGGTTTGGGACCCATAGCTGGAGCTGTGAAACATGTCAGAACCATATCCAAACATAAGCCCACTCTCCAGTATCAAGCTACCATCAATCATGGGCTGTAAGAGGGCCTACACCTATTAATTTTTTTTTTCTCTCTCTCTCTCTATATATATATAAAAGTAAGGGTTATCTCATTTGTACTGGTGCTAACTTACTCTCTGTTGGAGAATTTGCTTTTTTTTCAGATAGATGTAGATCCTAAGGAGAGAGCCACCCATCATACCTCAAAAGGGCCCCGTTTGAAACTAAGAAAAATTGGCAAATTAAGCAAGGGGGCTGTTTTCCTGATGAACTGGATTCCACCACAAAGGGGAAGGAGACCAACACAGACAAAAATCATCTCCTACAAAATCAGAGATCCAGAGCCTCAGAGGCCCCCAACACCTCATCACTGAAGCAGACCAAAAATGAACCCAACATGGCTAAGTAAATTTTGCAGAAGTGGGGGTGGAAAAAATGTCAGAGCCATATGTTGGGTCATGATATGCAGAGACATTTATCTTACCCATAACTGTGGGCTAACTCCATATACCTCAACAAGGAGGAGCCAGTGGGGAGGGGTTAGGTCATGGATGAGCCTAATAATGGTACCAAACTGACTTTATTTGCCGAGTACAAAACTAATTAATAAAAATATATTTAAAAAAGATAGAATGGCTCATCAAACAATAGTGGTTTAATCATAAATATGTGAATGGAATGGAACAGTCACACTGAATGTTCATGGGACTCAAAACATTTATCAAGTTGTAATACTTTTATTTTACTCATATAAATACAGTAATGTTTACACACACACACACATATATATGTATACACACACATTATATATATACATACATATGCAGTTGACCATATATATATATATATATATATATATATATATATATATTCCTCATTTGAGAATACAAAAATTGTCAGCTATGGGAAATAACAATTACCATGACAGTCATTTAACAATAGTGATTTTAAAATGACATTTTTTTTTATTATCCTTTTTGTGCTAGGCCTGGAATTATGTAATTCCATGATTTTTAGTATATTTGTAAGATGATGCCATTAAAATCCAAACTGTGTCAAAAAAAAAAATGTCAGAGGACTAAAAAGCTGGATCAGCCTGTTAAAAGTGCTTGCCTCCACAGCCTGATAACTTGAACATGATTCCCCAGCATGCACATAAACCCAGATTCACAATGTGTCATGTGCACCTAGAGTTTCTTTACAGTAATGTTTCCTAGGTGTGCACATACTTACTCTCTTTGTGTCTGCCTCTGTCTCTGATATAAATAAAAATTTTTAAATGTCAGATAAATTGACTTTTCTCTTGTTTAGAATAAGCATATTTCCCTGATGCATGTTCACAAAACTGTTCGCAGGTGATTCTTTTCTTCATTTTTTATTTATTCATTTAATGAGGGAGGGAGACCAATACACACACACACACACACACACACACACACAGAGAGAGAGAGAGAGAGAGAGAGAGAGAGAGAGAGAGAGAGATCGGGAGAGAAAATGGGCACACCCTAGCATCTAACCACTGCAAATGAACTCTAGATGTATGTGCTATATTGTGCATCTGGCTTTATGTGGATACTGGGGAATCAAGCCAGGGTGTTTAGGCTTTGCACATGAGCACTATAATGGCTAAGCCATCTCTCCAGCCTCACCAGTAATCCTTGAGATGATAACTGTGGTGGTTTGATTTTGGTGTCCCCCATAATCTTATGTGTTCTGAATGCTAGGTTCACAGCTGATGGAGATTTGGGAATTAATGATTCTTGGAGGGAGTGTATTTTTGGGGGCAGGCTTATGTTATAGCCAGTTTCCCCATGCCAATGTTTGGCACATTCTCCTGCTGCTATCATCCACTTTATGTTGGCCAGTGGGTGATGTTCACCTTCTGCTTATGCCATCATTTTCCCCTGCCGTAATGGAGCTTCCCCTCGAGTCTGTAAGCTAAAATAACCCCTTTTTCCCCACAAGCTGCTCTTGGTTGGGTGATTTCTACCAGCAATGTGAACCTGACTACAACAATAACCAATAACCATAGCAATAATAATAGTGATATAAAGTATTATGATGATTATTAATATTCAGACCTCCTTTATTAGGGTCCATCAAAGTTAATTTTATTTCACTTTCCAATGAAGAATTAAAGAGAAAAAGGATCTGCTTATAATCCAGTAAATGAGGGCACCCACATTCAAAATTGAGTATGTGTCTAAAATGGCTGTATTTTCTAGCATTCCTCTTGCTTGAAAGTTAAATCTAATCTTATTTTTGTTGCTAACTCTCATGCAGAGACTGAGATAAATAATACACTATTTTTGCTTAGGATTGCTGTTCAAATCATCCATGTTACTTCAACCACCATTGTACTAAAGACTGTGCATACAAGCTCTCTTGGGATAGCACACAGTCTTGCTTTCTTGATTTTCCTTGGCATAGTTTTGGTTTTACAGATGAGAAAGCAGAAGCTCATGGAATTTAGTTGGGTGTACATATATGTTATACTTAAAGTAATATGATATAGAAGAAATAGACTACTTAGTCAACCTGATTTCCTTGATTCTTATGCCTTCCTATTTTTAGATTTTATTTATTTATTCAAGTGATAAAGAGGTACACACACAAAGAGAGAGAGAAGAGGGGAGGGGGGGGGAGAATGTGCATGCCATAATCTCCATACACTGTAAAGAAACTCCAGATGCATGTACTACCATGTGCATCTGGCTTACGTGGGTACTGGGGAATTGAACTAGGGCCCTGTGGCTTTGCAGACAAGTTCCTTAAACAATAAGCAATCTCTTTAACCCTGGAGTTCTAATTTTTAATCATCGTTTATGTAAAACATTTCCCAAACGAAAACATGCCTATAACATGTTAGATTTTGCATCCCTTACCATCTTGTTTCTGGGCCTAGCACCAGCCAGAAGCAGCTGATGGAAAGGGTTTATTTCAGCTGATAGCTTTGAGGAGAAGTTTCATCATGGCAGGAACTTGAATCAAAATTCTACATAAAAATGAAGGAAGGAGTGCACGTTTTGGGGTTGGGGATGGGCTGCATCATTCCTAATCTGGCCTCAGCTGCATGCCTCCTCTACAAGGCTCCACACACTTTCCCAAACTGCCACCAGCTAAGAACAAGGAATTCAAAGTACATGAGCATATGGGAAATTTTATTCAAACCATCACAGTATTATTATATCACTTTTGATTTTTGATCCCTTGTCCTTTGAAGTCACTCACTGACTTTGAACAAATTTGGTATCTGCATTGTGTGAGTTATCCTATTCTGCTTTTTCTATGGATGCAGCCACATGGATATCTCCTTATGGCAGAATGAAGAATGAAATGCAAGAGAGACACACACACACAGACACACACACACACACACACACACACACAGAGAGAGAGAGAGAGAGAGAGAGAGAGAGAGAGAGAGAGAGAGAGAGTCTCAGCTACAAAGCCTTGCAGCATGGAAAGCATCACACACACACACACACACACACACAGAGAGAGAGAGAGAGAGAGAGAGAGAGAGAGAGAGAGAGAGAGAGAGAGAGAGAGAGAGAGAGAGAGAGTCTCAGCTACAAAGCCTTGCTGCATGCAAAGCATGGTTCACCATCTGCATCTAGCATAAAACAGGAGGATCTGTTGGCCTGTGAGCCAATTGAGACATGTACAAAAGCTATTTCCTCACATAATTTAAATCATCTGGGACAAAGAATTGATAATTTTTCTGAGGCTGTGTGAGACAATTTTAGGTAAGTGAGTGATGGTATCTCAGAATCTATTCCTATAGCTAACCCTCGGCATTCATTCTCTCACTTTATCCACACACAGCTTCAGAAAGTGGTCATAACAAGCAGAAGTTGGTTAAGAAAGATAGATCTGTATGTTATAGAAATTTAATGTTTGGATAAGAAAGCTCTATGGAATAGATGTGTCAGAATGGTAAAGTAGATAACTCTTGTGAAGTAAGATAATTTTTTGCTATGTTTTAGATATTCCGGTCTGAGAACTTGTCTTTAACTTGTGCTTTCTGTAATATTTATGAGAGAGTGTGTGCAAAATGGTATGCAAGGGCTTCTAGCCACTACAATCAAACTCCAGATGTTTGGGCCACCTTGTGTGCATGTGTCACCTTGTGAGCATGTATCACCTTGTGTATTTGGCATACATGGGTTCTGGGGGGTCAAACCTGGGTCCTTGGGCTTTGTAAGCAAGCACTTTAACTTCTAAGCCATATCTCTAGCCTTCTGTAGTATGTTTTTTTTAAGCATTAGGCTTAGTTATGATGATAATGGTAAGTGAGGAAATAAATGTCTATCTGAAGTAATGATGTGGGAATGTAAGAATAGGAAAAGAAAGACAAATTCAGTAGCTTTTTTTCCTGGTTGATTTTACCTTACATGGTTCCTCTAAATAATACACAAGAAAGAGCCTTTTGAAAACCCATTCAAGAGCAGTTTTTAAACCTGATACTTATTGTTGTATTTGATGTAGATTTACATTGACTTTTGGAACCAAAATAAAAAAGTCTGGGGCTGGAGAGATGGTTTAGCAGTTAAGCGCTTGCCTGTGAAGCCTAAGGACCCCGGTTCGAGGCTCGGTTCCCCAGGTCCCACGTTAGCCAGATGCACAAGGGGGCGCACACATCTGGAGTTCGTTTGCAGAGGTTGGACGCCCTGGCGCGCCCATTCTCTCTCTCTACCTCTATCTGTCTTTCTCTCTCTGTGTCTGTCGCTCTCAAATAAATAAATAAATAAAAATTTTAAAAAAAGTCTGTTATTGCTTTCAGTTTTCAATAGAAGAAAACAGTATTCCAATTGTTTTTTAAATTAACCAGGGATGATCTTTAAATGTCCTGATCTTTCCTTGGCTATGTGCTCAACTGAATAGTGATAAGAAATATTCCTAAAGTGTGAATGTATGAAAATAAGGCACATACTCTTTGTATTAACTGAGGTATAATTTTTGAAGCAGCATATAGTATCTGTAAAAGTATCAGTGAGAGCATATCAGAATATAATCTCTTCCCAAATGCACTTTTTAGGATTACAGAACTATCATGAGATCAAAGAAGTTTAAAACCATAAAACAATGAATATTATGTCAATGATAAGCTGATAGTCATTTTTCCTTCACAGAAGAGTCACCATCCTGGACTTGTGAGTAGGTCATTGACCAACTTGGGGTGGTTAAAATTGGACTATATTTTGTACTGTTACTTTTCCTTCAGTTTCTTGTACTGTGTGATATCTGATTCCTCATTCAATGAGAGTCTTCAGTCCTTACTTCCAAAACAACTTCAGAATACTCGACATACTTCATTTTCTTTTTCTGTCATTCCCTTTGCACTCAGTAGACCTCATACCTTCCCTCTTATCTCCACTAGTGTTCCTTCTTTCCCCAAATTGGCTATGCCATTCTAAGTTGAGTTAAGTCTTATGTTTATACTATCATGGTAATAATAGAAAATTAATGTTTGTAAGTATGTACATTGTATTAGTCAGGGTTCTCTAGAGGAACAGAATTACTAGAATGAATTATTTTGTAAAGGGAATTTATTGGATTAGCTTACAGTAGTCCAATAGCAGTTGCAGGCCTGAGAATCACCTAACCTGGTAGCTGCTCAGTCCACGTGGCCAGATGCCTCAGCAGTCCCGACCCGGCACTGCAGATGGTGCTGGAAAGCCTGGAGGCTTCCTGAGGAGCTGCTGGGTTTTGATCCACGTGGGTCTTCAGTTGATGTTGGTCTTTAGTCCGTACTGGTCTTCAATCCACGCTAGAAGGTAGGGAGCAGCTCCGGCAGCCAAGTGGAAGGAAGGAAGGAAAAAAGGGAACTCTTCTACCCAGAGCTTCCTTATATCAAGTCCCTCTGTGAGCGGGACCGCCCACTCTGGGGGAAGGGCTCACCCTGGGAGAAAGACCTCCTCCTTTAGTTGATCCTTCCTAGAAGCAGCCTGTGGATTACTAAACAGATCAAGTTGACAACACCTTAACTATCACAAGTCCACCCCTTGTCAACTTGGCATCAAATCATGTCTCTTTACATCATACTTAATTTCCAAATGAAAACAGTAACAAGCTCATAATTCCGCCTAACATCGCATAACTATCCCATGTACAACCGGAACCGCAAAATCTTCCCCCCAACACAAGCTTAGTCTCTAATACAATGGGTCTAATATAAATTCAACAGTTTAGCTAATGATACAATCTTAATATTGGTGTAGATATAACACTCTGTTATCAAGGCAGGACAGAAACATTGCAATCACAGTCCTCATTTCTGTAACTGATCACGTGGCCTTAGCTGATATTTGTAACTGCCTTCTTCTACTACCCATTCTGTATTCCCTCCACCTTCAGCAAGCACCTCAGCAGGTCTTGGTTCTTTACCTGGAGGGGTAAGCCATACCTTCATTCCTGAAGGATCTGGGCCATTTATCACACTACTTCTATTGGGTTGTTGCAGTCGTCCATTGACTTTGACAACAGGACATGGTAACACTAACAGACGCCCTAAAGGATCTCCTGCACTCCAGGCATACTCTTCCTTACCACCATTGTGGAGGAGCAGCCCAATTTCCCCCTGGTAATCTGGATCAATCACCCCTGCAATCACTGTAACTCCTTTCTCTGCCTGTTCACTCAAGGGCATTAGGAGCCCAAAGTGACCAGGGGGAAGTCTTAGCTTCCAGTTCAATAGAATGTTCTTTGTGTCTCCTGGCAAAAGCACTCCCCCCTCTGGGACCAAGACTTGTAGTCCAGCAGAGCGTAAGGTTGCGGGAACAGGAAGCAAAAATCTAGCTAATGGGTCACTTGGGGTGATGGCAAGTGGGACCATTCCCATTTCCACCCCTTGATTCCTGGACCCGTGAATCCGGGCTATAGGAGAAACAGTACCATATATAGGACGCTGATTCAGAGCATATTCAGCCTGCTGGAGGACACTCCCCCAGCCCTCCAAGCTGTTGCCACCCAGTTGGCACTGTAGCTGTTTCTTTAAAAGGCCATTCCACCATTCTATCAAGCCATCTGCTTCAGGGTGGTGGGGCACATGGTAAGACCAGTGAATTCCATGATCATGAGCCCACTGCCGTACTTCCTTGGCGGTGAAGTGAGTTCCTTGGTCAGAAGCAATGCTGTGTGGAATGCCATGACGGTGGATAAGGCATTCTGTAAGCCCACGGATGGTAGTTTTGGCAGAAGCGCTACGTGCAGGAAAGGCAAATGCATACCCAGAATAAGTGTCTATTCCAGTAAGGACAAAACGCTGCCCTTTCCATGATGGAAGAGGTCCAATGTAGTCAACCTGCCACCAGGTTGCTGGCTGGTCACCCCGAGGAATGCTACCATATCGGGGGCTCAGAGTTGGCCTCTGCTGTTGGCAAATTTGGCACTCAGCAGTAGCCGTAGCCAGGTCAGCCTTAGTTAGTGGAAGTCCATGTTGTTGGGCCCATGCATAGCCTGCATCTCTGCCACCATGGCCACTTTGTTCATGGGCCCACTGGGCAATGACAGGGGTGGCTGAGGAAGGAGGTTGACCACTATCCACAGAACGGGTCAGCTTGTCTACTTGATTATTAAAGTCATCCTCCAGTGAGGTCACCTTCTGATGAGCACTGACATGGGACACAAGTATCCTTATATCCTTTGCCCATTCAGAGAGGTCTATCCACATACACCTTCCCCAAATGTCCTTTTCACCAATTTTCCAACTGTGCTCCTTCCAAGTCCCAGACCATCCAGCCAAACCATTGGCCACAGCCCATGAGTCAGTGTATAACCGCACATCTGGCCATTTTTTCTTCCAAGCAAAATGCACAACCATATGCACTGCCCGAAGTTCTGCCCATTGTGAAGACTTCCCTTCACCACAGTCCTTCAGAGTTGTCCCAGAAAGGGGCTGTAATGCTGCAGCTGTCCACTTCTGGGCAGTGCCGACATAACGTGCTGAACCATCTGTAAACCATGCCCTAGATCTCTCCTCCTCAGTTAAGTCTTATGTTTATACTATCATGGTAATAATAGAAAATTAATGTTTGTAAGTATGTACATGTTTATTATAACACAGTTATTCTAAGTTTAAATTCATCATTTAAAATTATCTGATTTTCAAAAATGATTACATATCCTTATATTATATAAATACTCCATAGTTTTTGTTTTAGATTTAAATTAAGTTTAGCTAATATATATATATATATATATATATATATATATATATATATATATATATATATACATGTTTATGTAGTAAGTATCATGTGATGTCTTATTACATATATACATTGTGTAATGTTTCAATCAGTGTAAGTAAGCATAGTTGTCACCTCAAACATTTATCACTTTTTGAGCCAGTAACATTCAAAATACTTTATTTTAGCTTTCAAATACTCAGGATTTAATAGTTACCTAAAGTATCTGCTGATTAGCAAGCAGTTCACCAGAACATCTTATACTAACTAACTGAAACTTACTTCTACATTTCTTTTCAACAATGTTATACATTTTAATTATGAATCCTTTGCTTTTTTTTCTTTTTGTATATCTTTATTCCACTTAGGATAGTTATATATCCATTTTTTGAAATTAAGAACATGTTATGTACTGATATATGTCTTAGTATCATCTTTGGCCTCCTCCCTGCCCCCATTCTGCAGGAAGCCATACTAAGTGCAATTGCTGATATTCCACATGGGGTTGTATATTATGCATTGTGGGAGTAGCAGCTAGTTGTTGGGGGAGGCAATGCCTCTGGGCATGACGTCCCAACCTGTAACTCTTACAATTTTTTCACTCCTTAATGGGCCTTAGCAAAGGTGTTTTATGTCCACTTCGGTGATGAGCTGCCAGGAGCCTCTGCATCTCTGCTTTGTTGAGTGTTGAGTATCCTCAGTATCTGTCTCCTTCCTCCTGGTGCTGATTGTCAGGGTCACTATGGAAGCAACTGGTCACCCCACTTCCTCTGTGGTTTCCCGTGGGCCTTGGCTGAGATGCCAGGGGTAGTTTATCTGTTTTTATTTTTCAGAAGGTAGCGAGTCCTTCACTTACAAGTGTTTTGGTGACATGTTTATTTGTTTTTGCAGCTTTTATAACAGCTTTTTATTTCCTGTTTTTGCAAATTTATTATTGGCATATAAAAATACTCAATATTTTTCCATGTTGATGTTGTGGCCTGCAAGATAAGTGAATTTATCAGTTCTTAGTTGCATGGTAGACTCTTTATGCCTTTCGGTAGATAAAATGATACTACAAACAAGGATAATTTCATTCACTTCCTTCTTTCATAATTGAATATCCTTTATTTCTATTTCTTCCTTAATTTTTTTCTGGCTAACACTTGTTATGCTCTGATGAATAAAGTGGTCAAAATGGCCATCCTTGTTCTTCTCCAGATGTTAGAGTCAAAGTTTCAGTTTACAGACTCTGTTTGCATAGGTCTTGAGAATTAGTAAGACATCAAAAGAACTAAAGAGCTTGGCTTCCACAGTAAGCAATTCAAATCCCAACTTCCAGATGCAACTGAGGCCATGTCCCTCACTCATTTTACAAATGACATATGCCAGCCACATAGTTTGTGTTTATTTCTTAAACTCCAATTTTTCTTTTAAAACTTCAACCAGAGATATTATATAACGTATGTTCCATAACCTTGTAACACATTGGGATTTTGAAATGAATATTGACAATTTAGAATATGTGGACATGAAGATGGAAATTCAACAGCTGAGATATACTTGAGGATAAGAATGAAAGCCTACCAAGGAACAGGTTTGGTATTTTTTCAGTCTTCTCCAATATGACAACCAATCATGCAAAATTCCAGCCCTAGGAAAGTTGATTGTTTTTGCATTTTTTAAAAATTCTTTAAATATTATTATTTATTTGAAAGAAAAGTAGAGTTAAAGAGGCAGTCAGAGAGAGAGAATGAGCACATCAAGGCCCCTAGCCACTGCAAACAAACTCCAAATGAATGCACCACCTTGTGGATCTGGATTTATGTGGGGCCTGAGGAATTGAACCTTTGGCTTTGCAGGCTGGCACTTTTTCTATGACTTCTGTTACTATATTTTATGAAAATATTAAGTGTAAAATTCTAAAGTATTTCACAAATCACAAGTTGCATTAGTATGACAAAATCTCATGCCATCATACTATGATCTGCTGAGAACAGAAGTCATTCCTTTGCCCAAAATGCCCATGCTTTGTATCCAAAATCCTCCTTCCAAATATATAGTAGACATCAACCATGTCAGTACTGCCATGCATGCATTCAAGTAATCCTTACTTCACTTAATAATAGCCCCAAAGGGCAAGGGCAGTTATGCCGAACACTGAAATATGCCAAATTCAAACTGTAAAGTTCTTCCTTTAAGGTAAAAGTAAAATTTGTCAACTAAAGGAGGAAATAAATGATATCATGTGTTTAGTTTTCCCAGATTTACAGGAATGAATCTTCTAAATATTGAAATTATGAAGAAAATATAAATTCATACTACTTTTGTTGAGCACCTTAACTTCAAAACTTACAGGCACAGCACATGGTAAGAATTTTGTTAGGATAAAAAAGGCATTAAGCTAGTATTATCTGCCACTCCAGGCATCCCTGATGGTTTCAAATACACACCCACAGGTAAGGGGACATTGCTATGCATATTTGCTGAAAAAAATTCCAAATTTCAACTGCAAGCATGTTAAACTTGTCTTAGACATTTCCAAATGTTTAGTGGTCTCCTCAGTTGTAAACTCTGTTGTCTGAATAGCCTCAAAGTGGACCTTATAGTGCAGATATATTAAGGTCAGTCAGTATGAATGAGCTTGTGCCCAAACAGCATTCCGTGTGTTGCTGTTCAATTTTAATACTGATTTTGAGAAGCTGGAATGGGGAATGTAAAAGGCATTGTTTAGATTTAAGAATATCAATTAATATTCATTCACCTATCTGTATGCTTTCTTGCTTTTCTACTTAGGCTAGTAAGACTTACAGCTAATCTGGCAGGCCACTAAAACGTTTTCTGTGTGGCTATGTATGCCTGCAACATATAAACATTTTATTTCCTTTCTTGAGAATGATCTTCAGGACTCTAAATCATGTATATATAAATAATCTTTTAGTAAGTCAAAGTTGGTCTTAGCATCCACAGCAGAACTGGAATGAAATATATTTGAGCTAAACTCTGGGTATAACTCCACACCACAGAAAACAAAAGACATACTTCAGATGAAGGGCAGATACAGAATAAATGGGAAAAGCAGTTTCCTTCAGTATAACCATTAAATATCTGATTAATATTATTTAATAATGAATATTAATTAATTTAGCATAATGAATAAGCTTGTTAACTTTTTTTATATTTGTACATCAAGACCCTTGACATGTGTAGCTTAGTAATCTTACAGGTATGTCATATTATTATTCAATTACTGTTCTAGTTATCTTGGGGAGACACGAACTGAAGATGATAATTAGGTTTAAAATAAGACCATTCCATTGTTATTATCAAACAGACAGCATGCCTCTTTAATTTGTCACTTAACATTTTCATATAACATTTACTTCAACAGTAATGAGAATTTATACTCTAAAAAAGATTCATAATAATATGATTAGCATCAATATATTACCTCATAAAGATAAAGTTTCAAGTTATGCAAATGACAGAGATTGAACTATATTTCAATGTTTCTTTCCATCTTCTTCCTCTTTATATATTCCTCCTTTTGTTTTTGCTCACAATATTTAGTTCACCTAATTCTTAATATTTGATTTACTGGTTGATGTTACTATCTCTAAGACATTATTACACTGTTTTTAAGGTATTTCTTTTTATATGGAAAAATCAAGAAGCTTACATATTTGCAGAGATCTGAGAACACATTCCCTTTCTTCTTAAATGTGGTTGGCTATACCCTAACTCACTATGTTTTCAGAATGTGAAATTACTTTCTTAAACACACACCTGAACATCAGTCTTTCCAGAATCTCTCAAACACATTTATCTGAAATGTTGCTCTTGGACACTGAGGTAAAATGGCATAGCTATTCAGTTTCTTCGTGTAGTCAAAACCTAGTATAGTTCTGTTCTCTGTGCCAGGGAATGGGAAGGGAAAAGAAATAAAATGTTCTTTCTGTGTTCCTATTTCCTCTCTTTTTTTTTTCTAGATAGAATATTTATTGAATGATTTTTCACACTGTTCAATTTCATTATGTAAATATGTTTGATTCCATTTTTTAAAATAATTTATTTATTAGTTTTCTTTTCAGTAAATACAGGCAGTTTGGTACCATTGTTTAGGCTCATTTTTTTTTTATTAATTAGTTTTGTATTCAGCAGATACAGTCAGTTTGGTACCATTATTAGGCTCATCCATGACCTACCTCCTCCTCATGGCCCCTCCTTGTTGAGGTATATGGGTCATGCATTGTGGAGTTAGCCCACAGTTATGGGTAAGATAAATGTCTCTGCATATCATGACCCAACATGTGGCTCTGACATTCTTTCCACCCTCTCTTCCACAAAATTTCCTGGGCATGACACCCAAGGTTGCCCTCTGGTCTCCATACAAACACACAAACACACACACATACACAAACAGGCACAGAAGAAAGAAAAGAAGGAAATAAGAATTGTGGGAAGGAAGAATAAGAATGAAAGGCAGAATGAATATTCTTGGGTGATTCTGTGAGTATTACAGATGAAAGGGGTCAATTATCAAGAATCACATAAAAAATGGGTAACAGATTTAGATTTATTATAGTCAGTTATTTTTATGGAAGAAATTAGGTAATGTCAGAGAAAATTGCAGTGTTGTTTCTACTACCCATACCTGTTTTCATCTGTTTAAGTGACTACTAACAAGACATAATAGCATCCACGTAAAACAATGTCAGAACATGGAGATGAATGAAGGATTCAATCTATCATTTAAAAAATATGCAATTTAATGAAGGGGTAATGGGTACTCAAACAGCCAGGAACATTAAGCAAGAGTGCATACTAGACATGCAGCTAGCAAGCCTTTTATTCCAATAGAATGGTGCTTAGTAAAGGAGATGAGCAATTCTAGCCCAGGCCAGTGGGAGCATCACTGCCCAGTTTAAATATGATAACTAAAATTCCAATTTTAAAAATGATCATACTTCTCACTTTGAAATTATGTAAAACATGGTTTTCGTACCTTTTTATCAAAGTGACCATATTTTAAAACGAACAGACAAAATATCAACCTACTCTCTAACCTTAGGTTATAAATTACTGACATTCAGCAGAATAGTAATTCTTGACACTCTGCAAGTTATATTGTGTGTCTTATTTCTAAGAGAGGGGTGAAGGACCTTTTCATAAATGTGTTTCTCAGTTAAAACCTGTAATAACATTGTTGATTTCTATTCTTACTTGTAGATTCTTTGATAAGAACATCAATATCAGGAAAAATACTACAAAGTTGCACTCTTTCCCACTGAGAATTTAATAAGATAGTCACTGTTAACATTTCTAGTTTGTTACGTAGTTTCTAATACTGTCCTTGAGTACATATACACATTTATAGGAGATTGTGCGATGTATAATGAAAGAGAGACATTTTGGAAATGATCTATTCTAGTGAAAAGAAAACAACTCCAAACTAAAACTATACAAGCCAATTCATTTTGAAGACATCAAGAGACATATTCCTGAGTGCCTAGTGAACAAGAAGTAGAGACAGTCATATAGGCTGGAATTAATGTTTTTTTTTAATATAAAAAAAGTTGAAATGGTCAAACTGAATAGAAGAAATATTCTTTCCTAACCCAAAATTTAGGGTAGAGGTATTAGGGCAAGAGCAAGCACTGGTCAGCCTTTTTCTGCATTCAAGTCTCGCCACAACTGATGAAACATTTCCTCCAGGTCTACAACACTCTTGACAAAGAAGGGGCTCCACAGGGACTTTTGAAATCAAATACCTGGCTCTTAGGGTTTGGAAAATGAGAAGGCAGAGGTGAGGTTGATAGGTTATGTTGAAAGGAAACAGACAGACATGACAGTTTATTTTTAAGCATCTCCAACTCTGGCAAATCCATTTTCTGAAAGAGTTCCCTTCTGATTGTTCTTTTGAAAGCAAGAGCAGCCTGAGCTACAACAGAAAGTTGACACCTATTCAGTCTAGCACTTATAAAAGCTAATAAGGAAAAGAAAGACTTTCAATCCTTGTCCTTTCAATTTATTGTGGTATTCAAAGCAATGAATAGTGGAGCTAATGCCAAAAGGCATTTTTTTATTATGGCTCCTGAAATGTCTCAATGAGCCCCTATAAGGAGGGAGAGCCAGGCAGTCAAACTTTTCCAAACTTCAAGTTTGCCATAGGAAACTATGCATTCTTATAGGAAATAGAGGTCAGATGTCTGTTCTGTGTCTAAATGTACATCACAAGAAAAACAAATCCAAGTATTTTAAGTTTCTGATGTTCCATCATTCTGTTCTTGTACTTCACAATCCTTTTTAAAAAGTATATGGTACATTTGCTAGCAAATTCCTTAAGAGTAGATCTTGAAAAGTGTTTGTAGTCACTAGTTCAAATAAGTCTGCTTTTGCAAGAGATTCAATTTGTATTTGATCTGCCTGCTAAAAGTGTGTTTTCTAACTCACCTGTTTATAAGTCTGTTAGGTCATTGTCAATGTTCCTTTAACAGGACAGATGTTAGTCCTACAGGGACAAACTACACAACTCTTACCCCCTAAGTACTGGGAGATGGCACATTGGTTAACAGTACTTGCTTTTACAGTCTGTTGGCCTATGATTGATTCCCAAGTATCCACAGAAAGCCAGATGCACAAAATGGTACATCTGTCTTGTGGTTGTTTGCAGCAGCAAGAAGCATTAACAACTTTCTCTCTTTCTCTCCCTTTCTTTCTCTTTCTTTCTTTCTTTCTTTCTTTCTTTCTTTCTTTCTTTCTTTCTTTCTTTCTTTCTTTCTCTCTCTCTCTCTCACTAATGCACATACACACACAAAATAAATAATAAAGATAACATTTTTAAAAAAACTGATGAACAGATGGCTTGTCAATCTTACTTTGCCAACATTTGTTATACTACACACTGATGAGGCCCAAATAGGATAGTCTATGCACTTTAGGATTATAGCAGATAGATAATTCCATCAGCATTAAACAGAGAACTTTCAATGCCTCATCAATACTAGGCTAGATAACCCTATGAAGATAAAGAAGCACAGGAAAGGAATAATATGCTGCAGTCTGAAAGGCACCCCTAAGAAAACAGCATGACACCACAGTTTACATGGGTCCCAATGCTATGCCCAGTTCTCAGTGCCCCCTCCAGTAACCACCAAAGAGAACCAAGCATGCATGCAAAAGCAAGGAACTTTATTTCAGGCTTCAGCTCAGACTCTTGACTTCACCAGTGCAGTGGATCCATACAAGAGCCCTGAGCAGCAGGGGGACAGGTTTTTTTATAGGGATTTGAACAAAGAAGTAGGGAGAAGTAGGGGAATGGTTACATGATTGGTTGATTTAAGCAATAATTGAACTTTTATTTTTCTGATAGGCTTAAGATGCTGGTGGGCAAAGCTTGTGGGCAGGGGGCTAGGGGAATTCCAAGCAGATTAGGTAACTTTATTGTGATTGGCAATAAGTATCAAGGAACTTTAAGCAAACTTATTTTAAGCAAACTTATCTATGACCACAGGAAGGCATGGTGCAGACAGTTCATTCCCTTATCAGGAAACTGACCTTGCTGGGAAGCAGATACTTAGGCCTATTGATGGAGCAGAAACTTATGCCTATTGATGATTCTGAGGCCTATTATGGCTTAGGGAACATGTAGGGGTGAGGTGGATGTGCATGTCATGTTGTGGTGAAAGTTCCATGGCTATATGAATATCTCAATTCTCATTAAGTTTTACATATTAAATAAGTATGTGATGCTGTACAACACATATTTCACTAGGTGTTTTACTGATATTTTAGTTGCTATGCACAATAATGTGTTTCGTTATGAATTTTCATAAATATACAACATTTTACCTTGCTTATGTCCACCCCTTCACTACTCTCCTCCCCTAGAATCTAGGCCTTTGAAAAAAAGAAAAAGAGGGCTGGAGAGATTGCTTAGTGGTTAAGCACTCGCCTGTGAAGCTTAAGGACCCAGGTTTGAGGTTTTATTTCCCAGGATCCATGTTAGCCAGATGCACAAGGGGTCGCATGTGTCTGTAGTTTATTTGCAGTGGCTGGAGGGCCTGGCATGCCCATTCTCTCTCTCTTTCTCTCTCTCCCTCTTTCTATCTGTCTGTCACTCTCAAATAAACAATAAATAAATAAATACCTTTTCTTTCTCTTTTTTTGTTCTTACTTTTTATTTATTTATTATTATTATATATGTTTCCTATTTGTTTGCAGGTAAGAACTTATTCTGTGATATATTCTCCAAAATTCTTTTACACACAAGGACTATAGACAGTATTTATAACATATCCCTAGAATTAATTAATCTTGAGTAATTGAGTCTCCATACCAACTAGACAATGCTTCTTTTCCTGTTATCCTTGCCTTCTGCTAAGGTCCCTTTGTGTCTTTGCTTCTATGAGGTTGACTCTTATAGGCACCTTAAAAACAGGAATTATTCACTATTAATCTGTCTTCTACTGCCTGGTTTCACTTTACGTTGTGTTATAGCTTGTTCTATATTGCTATAAACAGTAGGATAATCTTCTCTTTAAAGGCTTAATTATACTCTGTGATAGTTTGAATGAGAAATGTCCCTATATCCTTATGGGTTTGTGATTAAGCCTCATATTCAGTCCCCAGCTGGTGACAATTTGAGTATTAGAGCCGTGGTCAAGGAAATGTATTGCTTGAGGTGGACCATGAGGTTCATAAACATAGCTTTCCAGTGCTAGATAACTCACTCTGTTCTTGCTTCCCTGAAATAATTTAAGCCTGAAATAAGCCCTGTCCTTCCGTAAGCTGCTTCTGGTCCAGCGTTTGTCCAAGTAATAAGAAGGTAAATGCAACAGAACATTGTTACTGAGAAGTGGGGACTTTGCTGTAATGAATAGATCCTTTGGTTTTTCGTCTTTTGAAATGGTTTTCAGAAGAACTATGAAAAGATTAGAAACTACATAGTGCTTTGCAAACCTGCCTTGTATTGCTGCAGGCAGAGCTGAAGAGGCAATTCTGGTGAGTTTGAAAGGCTTAAATGCAGAGACAACTGTGGTTTTTTGAAGGCTTGGCTTATGAGGTTTCAGTGGAGAAGGAGGAGCTGGCTAGAAACTAGACTGATACTTGCATTATAAGAAGATTCCTGAAGGAATAATGCTGAAGGAGTTCTCCTGTTCCTCAAAATTAGCCTTGTGCTTCCTGGATTAAAGAAAATAATGTTGCTCACCATATGTTGCTTTTAAATGTATGGCAAATGCAGGAAATAGAGGATCATTGGATATGCAGGACAGTGTTTGAAGATGGCCCTTAGGCAATGTGAAGTAGGGTCATAATCCTTGCATGGAGATCATAAAAGACCATGACATGGAGCTGCAGAAGTGAAATTGGGGTTACTGCAGAGACCCTAAGATTTTGGATATGACTGAACTATGGAATCAGCAATAGGGATAGCTTCTTATTCTGGCTTGAATGGGTCTGTTTGAAAAGCAAGCTGCTAATGAGGAGGGGGAGATTTACATCACAGGTTCAAAATGCTGGACTTGAAGCAGCTACAGGATTGGATGTTCACCCTGCTGGATTGCCATCTTGCTTTGGTTCAATAGTTCCTTGCTCTACCTTCATCTCTTTATAGAATTTTATATGAATGTATTGCAAATTGGTCATAGTTTTCATTTGGGTGTGCTCTCATATCCCCTTTCTTTTGCCCCATTCTGGAGAGCCCTCTGCAGGGGGATCACTGGTATTAACTATGGGGTCATGAATTTGCATAGTCAATCTCTTTGTGGAGAAGAATACTGCAGAATACACCTTCCCATCCTGTCCTTATGCCTTCTTTTACCAACTGTAATATTTACTCTGTGCCATTATGATTTAGAATTATGTAAGTTGTGTTTTGGTATGACAGGCCTCACAGTTAAGACATTGTTTTTCAGATAAGACTTTGGATTTTGTATTTGTGTACTGTTGGTACTGGCAAAAATATGGAGATTTTAAAAGTTGAACAGAATATATTTTGTGGGGCTGGAGAGATGGCTTAGTAGTTAAGGTGTTTGCCTGCAAAACCAAAGGACCTAGGTTCCATTCCCTAGGGCCCACGTAAGCCAGATTCACAAGGTCACATGTATCTGGAGTTTGTTTCCATTGGCTACAGGCCATGGTATGCCCATTCTTTAACTGTCTGTCTCTCTTCATTCTATCTTTCTTGCTCTCTGCTTGAAAATAAGTAAATTTTTTTTTAGAAAAAGGAAAAGAAAAAGAAAAAAGCATTTTGCATCATGAGATGGTTGTGAATCTATAGGGTGCAGGGATGGTATTGATACTTTGAATTTGAAATGTCCTTCATGTATTTGTGATTCAGCATCATAATCCCCAGCTGATAGCATCTTGGGAGGTACAGCCCTACTGGAAAAAGTGTGTTTCTTTGGTTTATCAGACCATTGTGCCAATGCCCAGTAGCTTACTCTCTTGTTACTTCCTGCCTTGCTTTTCCACCAAGATAAAGCTTCCACCAAAGTTATAATACTGGAATAAAACCCTTAGATTTTTCTTGAATGTTTGAGAAGGCAAGACATATATACACACACTTGTCCAATAAATATGATGTTGGCTATTGAACAAAAATAGATTTGTAGGAAACAGCATCAAAAACAGTGACTGTGATAATGAGAGTGTAGGGGAAGAAAACCCTTATATCAGTTTTACTCACTGGGGCTTTTGAGAGTGATAATCGCATTTCTTTTCCATCTGGACTCTGAGTCATGCAACAACCAGAAGGTGTCATCAATTAGAGAACAAAATATCAACTTTATTGCCATTAAACTAGATTAAAAACCATTGTTTTATATGCAATTAAAAGTGAATCTCCTTCCAAAGTCTAGACCTACCTGAGACAAAATATAAATATCAGCAACTTCCATTCCTCCAGTTGGAAGATACTAGATGCAGGGCCAAAGCAAGGATCAAGTCCCCAAGGCTTCTAAATCATAATTACATATAATAATTGATTCTTTTTTGTTTGTTTATTTTTGTTTTCTGGAGGTAAGGTCTCTCTGTAGCCCTGGCCCACCTGGAATTCACAATGTGGTTTCAAGCTAGCCTCAAACTCACAGCTATTCTCCTACCTTTCCCTCCCAAATGCTGGGATTAAAGGTATATGCCACCACACTCAGCTGCTCTTTTGTTTTGTTTTGTTTGAGGTAGGGCCTCACTCTAAGCCAGGATGAATTGCACCTCACTCCCTAGTCCCAGGCTTGCCTCAAACTCACTGTGATCCTCCCCTCTCTGTCTCCCCAGCGCTGTTATTAAAGGTGTATGCCAACATGCGTGGCTGGTTCTTCTGAATCATTAATTCTAAACAGGAAATTGTTATTTGATCCTTCACAGCCTCATCAATGGGATAAAATCATCTGTTTGTCCAAAGGGAAAAATCATAAAACAAGACAAAGGAGGCCCAGATATTGTGATATTAACAGTGTACTCGTATAGGAATGAAGTGTACATTTTCTTATGGAAACCAAGTATAGTTGTATAGCATTCTAAACTTGAGCACAGTTTGTTTGTGTGGCACAGCTATTAGTATTCCTTAGAATCTATGAAAAGTCAAGGCATCCACAAAATAGTATATGTGCAAATTGTATCTCTGATAAGAGATACATATCTAGAATATAAAATGCACTGGCCACTCAACCACAAAGTCTAATCCATGCAAAACATGAATTAGAAAACAAGCACAACAATGGAATGTGTATTTCTCAAATGAAAACTCATAAACAACTAATTAAAAAACAAAAAGTGTTTCAACAGCATAAGTTACTTGACAATTTACAAATACACAATATATAAGATGCCACTTCCCAACTACTGAGATGGATATTAACAAACAGGAAAAAGAAAACATATTACATAAGATATGGATGAATAAATAGGGGAATATGAGCCTTTCAGGATGACAGGAATACAAAATGGTTTAGCCTTTGTGGGAATGAATACGATGGGTCCTCCATAACATATTATTGATATTAAATCCAGCAATTTCTGTTCTGGATATAGATCCAAAATAATTAAAATAGGCTTCTAAAGATGTATTTACAAACCAATATTCATAGTCAACACAGTATACAAAAGTAGAAATGTTTGCATGAACACATGGATAGATAAACAAAACATAGTTGAAACATGGAATAGGATGTTACTTGATCTTTAGCATTAAGGACAATTTGACAGCTATCAAAACTAGATGAAATTACATACGTATAATGAAAATATTCATAAAATAAAGAATTTGAAAAACAGGAAAGAAATGGTATTTAAAATGACAACCAGGGCTGGAGAGATAAGAGATGGTTTGGTGGTTAAGTCATTTGCCTATTAAGCCAAAAGACCTAGATTTGATTTCTTAGAATCCATGTAAGCCAGACAAAAGTGGCACATGTGTCTGGAGTTCACTAGCAGCACATAGAGGCCCTAGTGTACCCATTCTTTCTCTCTCTTGATAGGTAGATAGATAGATAGATAGATAGATAGATAGATAGATAGATAGATATAGAGATAGAGAAAGAGAAAGAATGTATATATATGACAACAGAAGCCTGTGGTCAGCAACACTTCCTTTGAAACCAAAAATTGAAAAGATATGATCACATTTCAAAGTGAATTATGACAATATAGTTATGTGTTTTGTCTTTTCAGGACCACAAATTGCTACAACTAAAAGTTTTACTCCAATATATTAACTCAGAAAGAGTTATCTCTTTAACATTTATAAATATTTGCACACCATTATCTCATTTAATCCTCAAAAATCCCAATGAAATATGAACATACATTTGTTTTACAGATAAATATTGGAATATTAAAAAACAACTACTTACACTTGAATATTTTGCTTTTAGTTTAGTTTTTCTCCAATATTCTTCAATTTCTTCCATTGTTACTCAATGTGAATAATGGCTACTGGCTTTATTTCAGATTTCTATTTTTCTAGGTAAATATATTTGGTTACGTCTGATTAACTCTGTTGACAAAAAGCTGACAAAAATTAAAAAAAAACATTTTAAATATTGGTCAATTGATAGGCTATATAACAAGTATTAAAACAAATTATTTAAAGTATCTGTGAAATGTGTGTCAATTATCCAAAAGAAGCCTTGTATGACAAAAAATGATTTATTCTGCCCATTTGTGCAGTGTCCTGAGATATAGCCACTGTTGCTTGGACTCCTTTACCCAAGAGTAGGCTGGTTGGTTGCTTCTTAGAACACAGCCTGAAATAAAGGAACTAACCATTAGAACCATTTAAATCAAGAGTGAACACTTTGCTTCTGTTGCTCCCATGGATGTTGGTATTCTTGTGACTACTGATTCTGCTGGTTGACACTAAATTGGTGTTTTTATTTCATAGCAAAAATAACAATATATAGGCAAGTCGAGTGTGGAATTTGATATGTGAGCAAGGGACAAGGAACTTTGACTCCAAACCTAGCCCTAAACATTTGAGTTGTTCAAGAGAAAAGGCTTAGAGTCAGGACTAGTTGAACTCTGCTGATCCAGGGAACACACTATTCTCAGATGCTCTCACACTAAGCCCACCTGTTATTTGCAACATTCTTGTTGGCAGAGTATTACTTTTCATGTCCCATGCTTTCAACAGTAGTGTCAACATATCTCACACTTGCAAACATTGTTCTTGGTCAAAAGTACAACCAGGTCATTGGGGAGACAAAGGTAAGAACACAGCTTAAGGTCAAGTCAACATATCCAGCATTTCTTGTCAATATGGATTACCTGTGCTGTTCAGAACAAAGGTGACCTAAGACATATTAAATCTGGTTGCATTGTAAAAGCAGACTGATTACATGTCTGTAAATTAATTCCAAAGCATTAGTTTAGGTAAGTCAGAAATTTAATAGAAAAGGCTTCTCACAGAAATATTCCCAATGAAGTTATATATAAATTTCATAAGAAGTATTGCCACAGTTTTTTTTTTTTTTTTTTTTTTTTTTGGCCATAGTTCATTACCACACACACTTTGAGGAGGACCAGTTTGTAAGCATGGCATGATGTAAGATGATTTGATAATATGATACAACCCTGGCTATTGACATTTAATCTAAGACAATTTCATTCTATACAGTAGTAAGAAAAAATGACACAATGAAATTTGGGGAAAAATGGTTGAACCTGGAACAGATGATTCTCAGTGAACTTACCCAATTACAAAAAGAAAAAAAAAAAATCACCACATAGTGTCATTCATCTATAGCACCTAGCCTGAATCTACCCAATATGACAATATTTTAGAACTAATTCTTTCATTTTCTTTTACATCTCATTACAAATTCTCTTTATTCTTCATGTACATTTTTGGCATAGTATTATGTCATTTAGACTGGATCTGTAGCCAAGGGTGACCTTGAACATCTCTTCTTTCTGACTCTATGCCCTGTCAATAGGATTAGTAATTTGATATCATGTCAAAGAATGCTGATGTCATGTTACATGGTTGTGATGTCAAATGTGGCATTGTGATCATATGGTGATGTATTATAATGTCAGTGTGCGATATTATAATATCACACTGAAATTGGCAATACCACAGTTGGACATTGTGATATCATTGTCATGTAATAGTGGGTATAGTGCTATGTTAAAGGGGAATTGTGATATCACAAGGGGTAATATCATATCACAGTGGCGTATTGTGATATCACAGTATGGCATTGTGATGTCACTGCTTGGCATTATATGACAATAGGACGTTGTTATATCTCAACAAGGTATAGTAATGTCATAAAGGAGAATTGTGATACCACACCAGGTCATTTGGTGTCACCATACAGAATATTCCCACAGTGGGGAATTGTGGTGTGACATAATAATATTGTGATGTTGATTAGACAGTGAGATCTTGTGACGTCAAAATGAGGGACTATTATGTCATAATGGTGCATCATGATGTCAGTGAGAAACTGTCATTTTACAATAAACTACTGAAATGCCACTTTATGATATGACAGTGGTACATTGTGATATCACTTTGGGAAATTGTATTTTATAATAGGATATTGAAATGTCATTTCATGATATGACAGTGGGGCATTGTGATATCTCTGTGGGGTATTGTGATGTTACAATGTGATAACAGTGGGGAATTGTGATGTGACAGTGTAGAATTTTGATGTTATTATATGGTATAATAATAACAAAAATGTGGCATTATGATCAGAGAGTGCAAAAATGTAAGTCTGGTTTATAATGCTGGTTTTATGCTTTGGAGTAGTTCAAATCAAGGGCCTTGCCTGCTAAACAAGCTCTACCATCAGCCCTAAATATAACTTTTTCTATAATAAAAAATCTCCAGGGCTGGAGAGATGGCTTAGCAGTTAAGGTGCATGAGTGAAAAGCCAATGGACCCTGGTTCTATTCCCCAAGACCAATGTAAGCCAGTTGCACAAGGTAGTGAATGTATTTGGAGTTCATTTGCAATGGCTAGAGGACCTAGTCTGCCAATTCTCTCCCTTTCCCTTTCTCTCTCTCTCTCTCTCTCTCTCTCTATCCCTCTTCCTCTGTTTCTCTCTCTCAAATAAATTTTATATAGATATGAAACTCCCATGTAGTCGAGTTTACTTCTACCATGTCTTACTTGACACTGTGTCAGCTTCTTTGTTGACCTCCCTGTTTCTACCGCCAGGCCCTGCCCAAGTTACGTTTGAATGAATAGCCCAAAGAGTTGCTCATTTTTCCTTTTAAACTCACACTATTCTCTAAGTCACTCATTAATCTCACAACATTCTTATTTCTGATATGATTAACTAAAATAACAACTTTATATCTTCTGACTAGAATCTTACATTCACAATTTTGAATGATTTGTGCCCATATCTTTTTCAGCAATTAACACAAAGATACTATTTTAGAAGAAGCCATATTACCTACTACAGAGTAGCAAATATCATGGATATCTTTCTCTTTCACATTCTTTCTCTCTTGAAATTATCTCCAAAGTGCATTATGTGCAGATACTTTGTCAATTTTTTTCTTTTCTGGGTTAGAATTTTTGTCAGAGCTCTATAATTAGATTGGGACATTGATTTCTCCATTGTCTCTAACATGAGCAAAAGTTTTACTATTTTCCAGTGAGCAGAAACTACTTCTTTTACACTATACATGGACATTGTTAGTATTTGTGGCACATTTGTGTCTCAGTTCCTGTACATATTTGCATTTATATAAGCAGTTGATTGATTTTTTTTTATTTTTGCAATGGATTATACCAATAGTAGTGAGTATTGCTCAAATACAATTGACCACTTGACTAAATTGTATATATACTGAATGTACAAGGTGTTAGATTACTGCAGAAATGTAAACACAGTATTAAAAAATGGGTACAAACAAAGGGGGAGGGCCAGCACTGTTTCCTAAACTTTTTGAATTAGTTGCACTATACACAACATGTCTCATTCTAGTAAAAACACCATTTTAAATAAATATTCTGTCTTTTGGAAGGTACATCAAATACAAGGTATAAGTGAGGAATCACTGTCATCACTTAGAAGTCAGTCAGAGGGATCACTAGATGGGCTCATTATTTGGGGACTGGCTCTCCTCTGGATTCCAACCAGGTCTTTCCATGGTGCATGCCAACAGTGCTTGGTGTCTTCAGCAATAGAGTCATACCATTAACTTCTGGTGGGTAATACAGTGCTGTGATAGAAATATGTCTTGTTTGTTTTGGGAGATCTAGTAGTTCTCTCTGCTCATTGTGGATGTAGACCACATTCTGCTACAGGGAATTACAGGCCAGTGCCAAGGGAAAACAAAAAAACAAAAACAAACAAACAAACAAACAAACAAACAAAAAAACAGAAAAAGCCAGGGAAGAAAGAGAAACAGGAGAAAGTTGAGGTTAGGTTTTGTCTCACATTCTCCAAGGCCCTTCGAGTCAGGTGCTGCCTCTCAGGTCCTCTTGAGGCTTCTACCCTGTAGTCTGATTTCCAGCATATAGGATTGTATGGCCCCAGTTCAATTTGGGTTCAGCTTTGTGTCCCTCCCTCTTTCCTTTCCCCCAAGACCTACCCTTCCTCTTGCCCAAGCCTCAAGATGCCACTCAGTTATGTCAGCAACTTGGGCTTATCCATGTTAGGAACTGCAGATGAGTGAGATCATGTGACGGTTGTCTTTCTGTGATTGTGTGAGTTCACTTAGAATGATCTGTTCCAAGTTCAACCATTTTTCTACAAATGTCAATGTGTCATGTTTTCTTACTGCTGTGTAGAATTGCATCATGTAGACATCATGGTTAACATCATGGTTATCCATTCAACCAATGATGAGCACTTGGGTTGATTCCACTTTTTAGCTATTACGAATTGATACACTGTAAATATGGTTGAGCAAATATCTCTGAGATGTAGAACTGAGATGTAGAACTTCTAGGGTAAATGATCCAAAAGTGAATAACAGGGCCTGTTGTTAACTCTATATTCATCCTTTTCAGGAGTATCCATATTGATTTCCACAGTGGTTGTACTATCATACATTACCACTAGCAGTGAGTGTTCCTTTCAATTCACAGTCTCACTAACACTTGTTTTCATTTAATTTTATTAGTGTTTGCTGTCATTACTGAGGTAAGGTAGAATCTCACAGTTGTTTAATTCACATTTCCCCAGTGGTGAGGGATGTGGAACATATTCTTAATTGTGTGTTAGCTATTTGTAATTCTTCCTCTGAGAACTCCCTATATAGTTTTCTGCCCCCTTTTTGAAGAGGGTTGTTTGAATTTTTATTGTTAAGTTTTTTGAGTTCTTTATAGATTCTAGATATTAGATTTCTGTCAGTTGTATGGCTAGCAAAGATATTCTTCCATTTAGTGGGTAATCTATTGGCTTTGCTTATGGTAGGTTTGACTGTACAGAAGCTCTTTAGCCTCAGGAGATCACACTGGTTGAGTGCTTGTCTAATTTCCAGAGCTACTGGGGTTTTGTTCAGGAAGTCTATTCCCAGTCATGTATCATGGAAAGTGTCTCCTATTTTTCCTTCCAGTAGTTGAACAGTTTCAGGTCTTATAGTGAGATCTTTATTCCATTTGGACTTGACTTCTGTGTATAGAAAAATAAGTGGATGTAATTTCATTTTGCTACAAATGGTCATCCAATTTGCTTAATGCCATTTGTTGAAATGCTGTCATTCTCTGGTCTACAGTATTGGAACCTTTGTCAAAGGTCAAGCAGATGCAGTTCCTTGTCATGAGGTCTGAGTCTTCAATTCTGTTCCACTGGTCCGTTTCTTTTTTTAAAATTTTATTTATTTAGTTTTTATTGACAACTCACATGATTGTAAACAATATACAATGGTGATTCCCTCCCTTTCCCCAAAATTCCCCTTTGAAACTCTACACTCCATCATATCGCCTCACCCTCTCAATCAGTCTTTCCTTTATTTTCATGTCTTGATTTTTTCCTCCTACTATGATAATCTTGTGTAGGTAGTGTCAGGCACTGTGAGGTCATGAATATCCAGGCCATCTTGTGTCTGGAGGAGTACATGGAGTCCTACCCTTCCTTTGGCCCTTACATTCTTTCCGTCACCTCTTCTGCAATGGACCCTGAGTCTTGGAAGGTGTCATACAGATATTTCAATGCTGAGTACTCCTCTGTCACATCTTCTACCATACCATCATACCTTCTGAGTCATCCCAAGTTCACTGTCATCTGAAAAGAGAAGCTTCTCTAACCAAAAGTGAGAGTAACATTAATATATGGGTATGAACATTACAAGAAGTGCTTGCTGGGCAGTTTGGTAAGTATAGTATATACATGTAGTCAGACAGCAGCAGACATTACACCTCTAGGGCTCATGAATACACCTGTTGTAGGTTTTCAGTATCAGGGATGTATTCCCTCCCATGGAGGAAGCCTCCCGTCAAATTAGAGGGCAGTTTGTTTCCCCCACAACAGACCTGCCCATTGGCTCATTTGGCCTGACTGACCAGACATAAGGTTTGCAGTATCCACTGTTGAATATCTTCACTGGTGATTTATCTCTGTCACATTGAACTGCATGTAGCATGGATTTTTCCAGCTTTGGTTTTGTATCCTGCAAGTTTGCTGAAGGAATTTATCACCTTTGGAAGTCTTGAGATGGACTTTCGGGTCACATATACAGGATCATGTCATCTGCAAATGGAGCTAATATGTCTTCTTCCTTTCCAATTTGAATCCCTTTTGTTTCTTTCTCCTGTCTTATTGCTTGGGTGAGTACTTCTAGTAATATGTTGAAGAGCAGTGATGAGAGTGGACACCCCATCTTGTTCCCAATCCCAGTGGGAACTCCTTGCATTTTCCCCATTAAGTAATATTGGCTTTAGACATTTTCTATATAGTTTTTATTGCATTGAGATATAAATCCTCTGTAACTATTCTTTCCAATATTTTCAACATGAAGTGGTGTTGTATTTTGTCAAAGGCCTTCTATGCATCAATTGATATGATCATGTAGTTCTTATAGTTCAGGTTTTTTTTTGTGTGTGTGTTGTTTTACACTGACTGGTTTCCATCCCTGCATCCCTGGGTAGAAGCCTACTTGACCAAGTTGTACAAAGATTTGATGTGTTGTTGACTTTGTTTTGCAAGGATTTTGTTCAGGATCTTTGCATGTAAGTTCATTAGGGATATAGGTCTACAGTTTTCTTTCCTTGTTGCATCTCTGTCTGCTTTTGATATTAGGGTGATGGTAGCTGCTTTGCTTAACCATACACTGTGCAAGAAACTCACACCTGGGAGGTAGGAGGAGCCCAGTAATGGGTTTGGCCTACTCACTCCAGACCTTTGAGCCTGCCCACACTGTCTGTGCAAGGAACTCAGATGCTGCAGGGAGGAGGAGTCCAGAAATGGGTCTAGTGTACTCACTTCAGACCACTATGCCCACCCATACACTGTCTGCTCAGGGAGTTCAATAGAATACTTTTAAATACCTTAAAATGCCAAACAAGCAATTATTGTTGTGCTTTCTTGACATTTTTCATTCAATTTATGTTGCAGTCTTAATCTTGATCAAGGGATTGACTACTATAGTTAGGAAGTAATGCCCTTGAAATTATCAGGAATAAGTATTCTTGCTGGATTTAGTATAGTGTCCCAGAGAATACCTTGGCATTAGAATTGGTGGAAGTTACAAGAATTTATTAGCATCTAGACTGAAATTAATTATTCCTACCTCATAAAGTTAAATATTATTGAATGTTTTCTTTGAAATGACAGAAACCAATATCATAATGTAAGTGAAAGCTTGCTTAGTTCTAGAAATAATTTAGTTTCTCAAATATTTCTAAACAGGAAACCTTTCTCCACAACATTTCCCTACATGAATCCATCAATATAA
Source organism: Jaculus jaculus (assembly GCF_020740685.1). NCBI lineage: Eukaryota > Metazoa > Chordata > Mammalia > Rodentia > Dipodidae > Jaculus > Jaculus jaculus. The sequence goes on along the minus strand of NC_059110.1, from coordinate 58,776,906 downwards.
TCTTAATCCTCTTTCTTCTTTAACTATTAAAGATTGTTAATGAAAAAGACAAGAGTTACTGAGTTTTGTTTCCTGAGCCCTATATAAATAAAATGAATTTTAATCACATGAATAGTGCCACATAAATTTAATTTTGTCTCTAATAATGAAAGTGCATTATTTAAATACATTATGTTAAAGGCTTTTCCTTGGCTTGAGTACTTCATTAGGTTTACCAGATTCTTTGGCATGTGGTTAACAATTTTTAAGAAAGCTATAACAGCTGTTTCTCAATAATTGTGAAAAGGTGCTACATATGGAAATAGTGTGCAAATATAAATTATTTAGTTCTGTAAGGTAAACTGGGTGAATAGTTTTCTTTTTCTTTTTTCTTTTTTTTTTTTTTTATCCGAGTGAGCCCGAGAGTCTTGTGTAAATTTAAAACAGCTAAAAAAAGTTAGAAGGCTACCCTTTCAAGTGGAATGAACAAACATATTTCATCAGATCAAATATTTTCCAGACATTATTCATATCAGCATACTTCTTGGGATAAAAACTGGTAACATTAGCACATTAATATTATATCATTTTAAAAATGAGCTAACAGGATTTCTTAGTAAGGGTAGACATTATAGTTATGTATAACAGATAGAAGAGAAAGTCATTATTTCCCAACTGTTCATTTAAAATATGGCAATTATTTCTTTACAGTTTTACCAATTCCAACAGTAAAACAAAGTCATCTGAGGGTTTTCTTTGGGCACTTGTACACCAGAACATGGGCTTTTTCATAGCAAAGAGAAATCTGCTTAGTATCACAGGGTCTCCTTCATTCCTAGAGAGCAGAAAGTGGTGGAAGACATGGTTTATTTTCAGATACTGATTAAATTTTTCATGACACTTTTATTCACTGAAAGGCTCAGAATTTTTACCTAAGTAGGATAAAAAAATGAAGCATGTTTTTGTTTTAATAAAATTTAGTGGTATTTGAACCTTGAATAAATTTGAAGATATGGGTCATGCCCACTTCATGGTTCACAAAATCTTGCCAGGTTGTTTGCAGGGATGTGGATGTCTTTAAGAAAATTTTTTGTGTATCTTCTTAGAAGACAGGAGGCATTGGCTTCATAAAATAATGGTCTTATGAAGAACAAATTCCACTTTTTAATTCTTTAACATTGTAATTTGGGCTGGAGAGATGGCTTAGCGGTTAAGCGCTTGCCTGTGAAGCCTAAGGACCCCGGTTCGAGGCTCGGTTCCCCAGGTCCCACGTTAGCCAGATGCACAAGGGGGCGCACGCGTCTGGAGTTCATTTGCAGAGGCTGGAAGCCCTGGCGCACCCATTCTCTCTCTCTCCCTCTATCTGCCTTTCTCTCTGTGTCTGTCGCTCTCAAATAAATAAATAAAAAATAAAAAATAAAAAAAATTTAAAAAAATTGTAATTTTTCTCTGTGTTCCAATAATTTAAGAATGATGAGTTTTCAGAATTTTAGGCAATTTGATTATCTATATCATTGTCCTGTATTTCTTATCCAAATTTTTGTAGGAGAAAGAGACAGAGAGACAGAGACCTGACAGAGACAGATGTGTGTATGTGTGGGGGGGGGGGGGCGGGGAAGGAGACAGAAAGACCAGAAAATAAAAAATTAAAAAGACAGCAAGAAGCAGATAGAAGACACTACCAAACATCTATAGGAGGTTGGGTCCAGTTATAGGGCACAAAATATGGAAGAAAAATCCTGGTGACCAACAAGGAGATGGTGATTTAAGTTTACTGGATGGTGATAATTGTAGTCAACAATTATTGAATAACTGCCTACATGCCAGATAGTCCATTTAGTACTTTCTATGGCTTTTGTCAAGTCATCTTCATAAAACTCTATAAAGTAATATGTTTGTACACATTTTACAAATTAGAAAAATTGATGCTTCAGCATAGCAACTAACTTGCTTAAACCATAGATCTAGTAAATGACTATGCTTGGAATTGAGCCAAATTTGATTTAGCTCTAAATAATCTCTCTTAACTACTAGGGTATACTGTGCTACTGGACTGGGCTGAGTCCTTGCATGCATCTGATTTATTCACCCTTTGGCTGTGTTCTCTTAACCTCTCCATTTTATTATTGAATAAAAATATTAAAGAACAGTGAGGTTCATTGAGGTTCATGAACTTAACATGAGTGTTCAGCAGTGTGAAGGGTGAATCTGTCTGGTCATCCTGTGCATCAATGAACACTTCAGCTTAAAGAGCTAGATAGATTGATAGGTATGTTTAGGACTTGCTATTCAACAAAACAAAACAAAGAAACTGATCACTTTATATGCCTGGCTGGGGGTTCTAGAGCATTGACTGGGGAGGGAGGTCTTTCAAAAGGATCTGAGAATTAAAATGAGGAAATGTTCTGCCTGCTCTTTAAGGACTTCTTTGCTTCATGTAATTGCATTTGATCACTCTTTCCTGAGGCTTCTTGTGGATCCAGATACTCTTTTATATGAATAATAAAAAGAAATGAGAGCCAGATAATTGATTAGAAAAGAAAAAAAAAATTCTTAGAGAGTCTTTTATGATGGATTTAGCACTCCCAAGTACAGGAGGTGGGTGAAATCACTAACATCTCCCCTGGAACAGGTGGAGTAAGCTCTCATGTATTCTATGTTACAATCAGGAGGAATTTTGCACAATATAAGGTGAATGCTATCACTTTAATCTGTGCTATGAAAACAACAACAATAACAACAAAAGATTCTTACCATTCTAGCTTGCTTCCTTCTATCTCAACTATTATGTACCATCTCACCGTTTTGTTTTTTTTTTTTCCCATGGCTGGTGCTGTTTTATAACTGCACTCCTTTCATGCTGGACTGCTTACCCTATCCTATCATCTCATGTTGATTATGCTTATCCATTTACTAATAGTCATATGACTGGGACCCTTTGGTGTCCTCAGAAATTGCAAATAAGCAAGAAGTGACTTTCTGGGTTCGCATGCATTGTGCTGATTACAGCCTACACTGCATTGCAGGCTCGTGTATTCTGTGGAGTGATATGGGAAAAATTTCTCTCCTCAAAGGGCAAGCTAGAGGCACATAGCAATTTTGGTTCCTTGATTAAAGTCTAGCCATGCTTCACAGAAATAATCTTTTGTAGCTCATGGCTCTACTCTTTGAGCCCTTGGTTTTATCTTCTGCGCTATGCTTCCTTTCCTGTAATATGTAGTATAATTTTGTACCTGAATTTTTTTTTAACAGCTCATTTGTCAACCATAATAATTTGAGAATCCAAAACTTCTTTTCATTTTTTATTACTTCTGCCATAGTCACAATGAACTGATATAATTTCTACACAACCTCTTTGCTTTCTGTATATCAATAGTAAAATGTCCTTAAACCTCTCAGAATATTTATGTTTTAGAAAAGACATATTATAATGTCTTGATAGTCCTATTAGATGATTTTACCCCAGCATGCTGGATTTACCTTTACCTTGAAGCCACATTTCAATTTGAGAGCATTTTCCTAGGAAAACTTGAGACCTGAGTAAACTGTTTTATTTTTTCTTTCTTAAACTTAGCAGGATCTACTTTCATAAACATTTCTTGAAAATTTAAGTACTTCTTTCATTAGTTTTTCTTGTTTCTTTTACTAGAGATTAATCATGAGTTCAGGTTCTACATTGTTTTCTATACTTCCTGTTCCTCTACAATCTCCTTTTATTTTGTGTGTGTGTAGTATGTGTGGTGAGGTATGTGTGTGAGAGAGTGTATGCTGTATGCAGACATGTGTGTGCAGATGTGTGTGTTTTGTGCACACATGTGCAGAGTACAGAGGAGAGCATCTCATCCACGTGTTTGCTTGAGAAAGAGTCTCTCTTTCAACCCAGTGTTACCTTTTTTTTTTTTATTTTTTTCCACTTAAGACTGGCTAACTAGCGAGCCCCATTGATTTTCTATTTCCACTCCCCACAGGACTGGGGTTACATGTGTGCATGACTGTGTTTTGCATGGATGCTGGGAACCAAACTCAGGACAAACTAGACCCTTGAAGCACATGTAAATACTCTCACACACTGAACTATTTTCTCAGCCATTATAAACTATATCTAATGTTCCTATGACAACGTCCTCTTCAGAATTCTGTGACAATTTATTTCTCCATTCCATATGAAAGTTATGAGCTCCACTGCTGCTCTCAAGAAACTTCATATCAACAAGTAAGCCATATGGTCATTTTTCTTCTTTTTATTACATTTTGCTATGGGTAATTACCTAGCCCAGCTAACCTTCAACTTGCTCATCTTTGAAGATACATGAATAATTTCAAGGTTGTGACTGCAATCACTTTGAGGTAATATACAAATTTCTTACCTCAGTAAATGATGAACTATTGTCATTTACATAGATTTGTCATGTCTACCCATGTGTTCTCATTCAAAAATCAACTAGACCCATTTTATTGGTGTTGTCAACAAGTACAACTTATATCACAACCACATTACTTACAAAGGTATGAATATTAATTATGTTTGTAAGTATATTTTTAAGAAATTCAGAAGTATTTCAATACCTTTATTTTAACATTAGTGAAAAGTTCTATGTGTGACATTTTGTTCTTTATCTGTAAACAGAGGTAATGTTGATACTGCAAATTCAAAACAAAAATCACTTCAGACAATTCTAATTAACGAGTAGAATAAAAACATAAAATACTATATGTGTAGCAGAAGAGAGAAAAGGTGAAATTCTAGCCCAGTGCAGGGCCCATCATAAGCATGCTATGTGTAAACACCATTCAATACAGTTAAGTTTCCTTCCACTGCCTGCACATTGTCTCCCTCCACTGCCAAGTATGAGAACCTTAGTCATCTCTTAGGAAGTAGGAAACCAATAGCAACAGGCCAGGGTGAGTGATTAGTATGTGACTATATATGTACAGCTGATTATCAAAACTGAAATCCATCTCAAGCACTTTATCACTTTTAAACTGCATAAGAATTCCCTAATAATTTGTAATTTAATACATCAAATTCAAATTTGTTTAATAGTTTTGACAATAAAAATCTCATATTTAAACTTATTTATTTATTTGCAAGAAAATGGGGGATGGGTAGAATTGGACACCAGGGCCTCTTGCCACTGCAAATGAACTCTGGGTGCATTTGCCAGCATGTGCATTTGGTTTTAGGTGGCTACTAGGGAATCAACCTCATGTTGTCAGCCATTGCAAGCAAGACCTTAATCACTGAGCAATTTGTCCAGGCCAGAAAGTTCATTTTCAGTCAAAGATGTTTCCCTGTTTCAAATTAAAATTTGTCTGAGACTAATAAAGTTAAGAAAACTGTATTTAATCAGTACCCAGTATTACAAACCATGTAAATTCAAACAAAGGAAAAATCTTGAAAACCTATGCCTGCATACTTCCCAGCCAAGTGAAAGTTTACTTTCTTGCATCACTCACTATTCAAGAAGACAACATGTGGTAAAATCTCCAGGCATTTGTCTTCTTTTTTCTTTATTTGAAAAATAAATTTAAATGTTTTAAAGTAAAGGATATTATGAAGAAGATAGAATGTTCCTGTGTCCTAACATCTATGTATATGTGGATAACAACTATTACATTGCCTTTGAAATAACTTTTCAGGCATAAATATGAACTTTTAAAAAAATTTCTATTGCAGTCAGGTTTGCATTGCTGGCAGAAATCACACAAACAAGAGCATCTTGTGGGGAAAAAGGTTTATTTGGGGCTTGAGGGTTGGTTTAGCAGTTAAGACACTTGCCTGCAAAGCCAACGGTCCCAGGTTCAATTCCTGAGGATCCATGTTAGCCAGAAGCACAAGGGGCACACACCTCTGGAGTTCCTTTGCAGTGGCTGTAAGCCCTGGCACGCCCATTCTCACTCTTGCTTTCTCCATCTATTTCTGACTCTTATAAATAAATAAAAAGTAAAAACAAATTTAAAAGAAGGTTTCTTTTGGATTACAGACTGGAGAGAACAATACATGATAGGAGAGGAAAATGACAGCATGAGCAGAGGGTAGAAATCACTTCCTGGGCAATATCAAATGGACAGCAGCAACAGGATAGTGTGCCAAACATTGGCAAGGGGAAACTGGCTATAATACCCATAAGTTCACCCCCCCCCAATACACTACCTCCAGGAGGCATTAGTTCTTAAATCTCCATCAGCTGTGAACCTAACAGAACACCTAAGTTTATGGGGACACATGAGTCAAACCACTACTTTGTCCTTACATGCTTTCATCTTTTCTATATTGTGTAATAATATTCATGTAAAATTCTTGACCTTCTACAATTACTTTAATGATTTAATTGGAGTACCATAATTATTTCACAAGTGTCCTTTATATTGATTGTTATATCATTTCTAATTTTTATCTAATAATTATGTTTGAGTAAAATAAAATACATTACTTTCTTTTGATATCGTCTTATGAAGGGTATTAATGAAATGATAGTTTTAATTATACTAACATATATTACTAAGTTTCTGTCAAGATAAATAATCATTTTACTCCTCCTCAACACTGCAATGTTACAAACCAAAAATAGTCTTTCTTATTTCAGTTTAACAGCTTATGGTTATTACTGGTGGTGATTGTGTGTGTGTGTGTGCCTTAAGCCAACAGTTAAACAATAATAATTGTCTTGAATATACAGTGATGACAACCGTATTTTCACATTTATCATTTCAAAAAATCTTCCTAACAACTTTGGAAGACGAATTACATAGCCAACAATTGTTAAAATATGTCACAAAGTATAAAAACTTAACACTATAAGTATCACAAACACTTTCAGTGTCGAGATCAGGATGGGTTTCTTTAGCAGTGGTTCCCATTCTTAAAATGAATATTAATCTGGAAAAAGTGCTTTCCCAAATCTAATACTTTTTGAATAAAGATGGAAAGATGTTATAAAATTTTAACCTGATGAGGGAAAAAGCCATCTGTAGCCCAGATTATATATTTATTCTCAGGTTCAGCTTTGTGGCCAATAACTTGTTTATATTGGATCATGTTGTAGCATGTTATAAATGTATGTTCTGTTTAAATCTATGCATTATTTTGCCAAGTCTTCAGTATTCCTCTTTTCATAGTGTATATGACTTTAATTATAAGAGTAAGATGTTTTCATTGCAAAACATAAACATCAGACATGCATGAAACAAAGTGAACTACTTTTCCTTTCATTGGACTTCACCGCCACCTCCAGAATTAACCATCATTAGCAGTGTGGTGCTTGCCATTTATAATTCCATAATTATGTAATGAATATGCTGGTAAACACTTGAAAGAATTTTAAACCTATCAATTTGAAATATGCTCTGTTCATTTGTTCTATTGCATTGCATATTGCTTTAGTAAATATTTCCTGGGAGGGATCTAAAATTCAATTCTGATGCCTTCCTTAAAGAATATTTATGCTCTACCCAAGTTGTTACAAGTAGATTAAGTTGCTAAAAATGCATTTTTAAGTAATATTAATACCTGAAAGATAGAGGAGATAGTTCACATTTATAGAATTGAGAGTTATTATCATATTGATTTTAAATACTACTTTCAAATATCTCTGTCCCTAGGCTATCTGCCTGTTTTCCATTTTCTCACCAGCACTAAAGCATAGTCATGGCTTTCTCTATTTGTTAACACCCATATTTTTAAGTCGTTACATTTGAAATCTGCTCTTAAGTTACATGAAAATTGCTCATGTTTTATAACTTTAAATGCATTTGTATCTTACTTTAGAAAACTTGCGTTTCCTAAACCTTGCCTAGTTTCTCATGGGTATTCAGAAACTTACTTCAGAGTTTCATGTTCTCTTGAACATACTTAATAAAGATGCCCAATTTAATCAAATATGTTGAGCATATTTCTTCATCATTATCTCGAAAGTATTTGTAAAACTTTTGCTGTTGTGAATCATATTTAAAACTTTTTCACTCAATTTTATCTTTGTGTGTGTATGTATACATATGTATGATGTGTGTGTGTGTGTGTGTGTGTGTGTGTGTGTGTGTGTGTGTAATATGTGTGTGCTTGTATATGTTCCTGTGTTTGAGTGCAGGCCACACCTGTGAAGGTGAACCTTAGATGTTAGTTCTTGCCTTCTTCCTTGTTTGGTTTAGGGTCTTTTGTTTGCCACTGTGGACACCATGGTAGCTGGCCTGGGAGTTTCTCAGGATTCTTTTGTCTCCACCTCCCCTTTCTCTGAAGATATGCTGTAAGTACCAACTCAGACTAATATGCCCTGCTTCATATAAGTTCTGGGGACCCAAACCCAGGTTGTCATGCTTGTATAACCAGTCCATTTACCTACTAAGCCATCTGTCCAGACCTTAATGTCTTATGAAGATTCATGTATTTTTTAAGGCCTTTGGGGTTTCTACCTGCTAACAAAGATAATATTTACTTTTATAAACATTAATTTATTCATGTGATATTTTCACATCTCTTAAAATCTTTGTATTCTTTTAAGTCTTGATTGTAAGTAAAACTTATTGTCAAGCAAAATACTATGATTTTGTGTATTTATTTAGGTATAACCACATATGTTAGCATATGTGTGTATAATTATCCATTTAATTCTTAATTGCTCTAACATTATTCACTAAATAATACTAAATTCATTAAATTTTCAGTGGTTTGAATTACGCCTGTATTGTACACTAAATTATTTTAAATGTGTCTACTTTGAACAGTGTATAAACTCATTTATTGTTTGGCATACCTCTATACCAGTCATAGTAATTGTTATGATATTATGAGATATTTTGAACTAAATATACACAATTTCTTTTCAATGGCCATGACTTTTCTCATGTTATTTTATTTAAAATATTGCCTTTGACTTTAAAAAAAGTGAACAGCATGGTACTTTGGTGAAATCTTGAAAGAATAAAGTAGAGCAAATGCTGTTTCCCTTGGCTGCAACTCCATTGGATTTTGAAGTAAATAAATAGTTTGGATTTCCTAGTTGTTTATAGGTTTATTCATTAGTAGTTATTTCACTGATCAGAAAGAATTTTTACATAATAAATAGGCTAACTCAGTTTCCTGCAACTCTGTGAAGGGACAAAAAAGGCAAATTTTCATTCAGTATTTTAAATACTTTTGTGCATATGAAAAGTGGCAATGCTGCTTATGAACTGCCAGCTTTTGATTTCTCAAAGAAACCTGAAAGTCTTAGGAAATATCCAACAAATAAATATAAAGGATCAGAGCATGTAGTGTCTTTCACTTCATTTCACCATTCAACTGATGTAAATTAACTGAAATACTTTCTACTACTTGGTACTTGTGGTGGTCTGATTCAGGTATACATAAACTTAGGTGTTCTGAATGCTAGGTTCCCAGCTGAAGGAGATTTGGGAATTAATGCCTCTTGGAGGAGTGTATTGTTGGGGGCAGGCTTATGGGTGTTATAGCCAGTTTCCCCATGCCAGTGTTGGCACACTCTCCTGTTGCTATTGACCACCTTATGTTGGCCAAGGGGTGATGTCCACCCTCTGCTCATGCCATTGCTTTCCCCTGCCATCAAAGAGCTTCCCCTTGAGCCTGTAAGCCAAAATAAACTTCTTTTTCCCAGAAGCTGCTCTTGGTTGGGTGATTTCTACCAGCAATACGAACCTGACTGCAACAGCAAAGTGGTACCGAGGAGTGGGATTGCTGCTAGACACCTGACTGTGTGGCTTTGGCCTTTTGGAGCTGATTTTCAAGAAGAATGTAGGAGAATTTGAAACCTTGGCCTAAGAGATGCCTTGCAGTGCTGTAAGTACAGCTTCATGGACTATTCTGGTCTGAGCTGCAAGACCTGAATGCAGTAAGAACTATGGACTGTGAGGTTTGGCTTATGAGGGTGGGAAAGAGCTTTGCCTGGACTGGGCTAACAGTTTGTGTGAGAAGCTTCCTCTTGTGCCCATGTCCTGAGAAGTTGTGCAGGGATGCTTTGCATAGAAATGAACTGGTGTGAGCAGAGGAATATGGCATAGAAAGAAAAATCTTTGGGTGAACTGTTGCCCGTTCAGCTGCAACTGAGAGATTACAACCTTTGAGGCTGACCTGCGCTGGGGCAACAGGAAGAATGTAGACTCTTTTGAAGGGGCCTGAGTGCTCAATGAGTCCTGTTCTTCAAAGTCTGCTTTAATTCCCCCTGGATTAACAAATTGGCACCCTACCTGGTATCATGGAGTATAAGAAATGCTGGAAAGAGGGTCATTGAGTTTGCAACACTGTCTTATGTTTTGGAAATGGCCATGGGCAGTGTGAAGTTGGTTTGCTGGTTGCCTGCATAGAGATCCCATGGGGCCATGAGGATGAACTGTGACTTGCAGTGGAGAACCAGTGGAGATGCCGGGACCACGAGATAGCTGCTGAGGAGCTTCCAACCCCGATGAAGTTTCCCAGGACTGTGAGTAGCCTAGCTGGATGGGCAGAATTGGAATACCAGAGACTTGTTGCTGGTTAAAATTATCGGACTTGAAGATTTGTCACTGGCTAGAGTTGTTGGACTTGAAGCTACAGATGTTTGCCCTGGTTGTTTTAAATCTTGTATTGGTTGAATGTTTCTTTGCTATGCCCAATGCCATCTTTTGCAGTGTGAATATTTATTCTGTGCCATTATGGGTTTTTTTAGGTTATTTTTTGGTATTATGGCTCAGTTAAAATATGTTGAACTATGGGGATGTATAAACATTGGACTCGATAAAAACTATAGGGACTTTTAAAGTTAGAAGAATGCATTGCATTTTATATCATGTATGGTTATCAGTTTATGGGTGCCAGGGGTGGAATGTGGTGGTTTGATTCAGGTGTCCCCCATAAACTTAGGTGTTCTGAATGCTAGGTTCCCAGTTGATGGATATTTGGGAATTAATGCCTCCTGAAGGGAGTGTATTGTTGGGGGCGGGCTTATGGGTATTATAGCCAGTTTCCCTATGCCAGTGTTCGGCACACTCTCCTGTTGCTATGGTCCACCTTATGTTGGCCAGGGGGTGATGTCCACCCTCTGCTCATGCCATCATTTTCCCTTGCCATCATGGAGCTTCCCCTTGAGCCTGTAAGCCAAAATAAATCTCTTTTTCCCAGAAGCTGCTCTTGGTTGGGTGATTTCTACCAGCAATGCAAACTCCACTGCAACAGTACTGTTCTTAAAATTGTAAATGCTAATGCAATAGATCTGGTAGTAGTAAGAAATATGTGACTTGCTTCTCTAAACATAGACCAGTTATATTACACACAGTGAAAGATCTCAACGTTCTATGTAGGTCTGTAGTTTCAATCTTCAATGTACAAATACCCCTTGAAAATTAAGTTTCCTGGGTCACTGTGGCACACTCCATATGATCTTGGTACTGGAGAGGCCGAGGCAGGAAGGTCAGTAGCTTGATGCTACCTGAAAAACACAGAAATCTGAGCTCAAAGAATAAGCAATGATGAAGTAGAAGAGGAAAGGAGGGTGGGACGGAAGAAGAGAGTGGGGAAGAGAAGGTGAATGGGAGACAGAAGAGGAAGAATGATAAGGAAGAAGGAAGGAAGGAAGGAAGGAAGGAAGGAAGGAAGAATAAAGGGAGGAAGGAAGGATAAGTTAGTTTCCAAGAAAAGTCCAAATAAAATATATATGAAATTACAAGGCCAAATTTCAGCTTGTAAATATCAGGTCAGTTTTCTAAAACTGCACCAGTGAAATACAAGCCACACTTCCTAGACACCACCACAGTATCTGCCTCACAAATACTACATAAGACTTCTGCCAAATTAAAACAGATCATGTCACTGCCATATCTGTCTTTCTCCTATATGCTATAGTCTCAAGTAGTCTGATTTGACTTCATAAAATTAAATAAGCAAATACAGGTAGACAAAGTGGTGAACATAATTTCTTCACATACTGTATATTTCTGTTCCCAGAAATGGATGGAGATATATCTATCGATCAATTGATAGATAGATAGATAGATAGATAGATAGATAGATAGATAGATAGATAGATAGATGATAGATATATGCATATATATAAAGATTGTTTAACAAAAATTATACTAACTCAAATGTGAAGTATTTTTCTTTGTTTTTTTGATTAAGTCTATACTTTATATGGACACATCATATGTTGGTACCATCATTTCCCTCCTCCCTGCACCCATTGTACTGAGGGCTCTCAGTGAGGTTGCTGGTATTCCTCACTGGGATTATAGGTTATGAGTTTTAAGAGAAACAGTCAGTCATTGACTCATTGATATGTGGGGAGGGCAGTGGCTATGCGTCTGGATATGCATTCCAAACCTGTGGCTCTTATAATATTTCCAGCCTTCTCTTTCACAAAGTTTCCCCGAGTCTTACTGGGTGTCTTTTTAGTCTACTTCAGTGTTCAGCTCTCAAGAGCTTTGGAATTTCTGCTTTGTTATATGTTGAGTAGCATCAGTGTCTGTCTCCTTCACCCTGGCACAGGTTGTCATATTCTAAACACACAACAATAAAATGGTTATGTTACTTAGGAGATCCTAGGATTGATATTATACTTTTAATTTTCCATGTATCTTCTTTACTTATTTTTTAAGAGAGAAAGAGATGGGCAAGAGAGATGGCTTACCAGTTAAGTGCTTACCTGTGAAGCCAAAGGATCCCTGTTCAAGGCTCAATTCCACAAGGCCAACTTTAGCCAGATGTACAAGGTGGCACATGCATCTGGAGTTTGTTTGCAGTAGCTGGAGGCCCTGATGCACCCATTCTCTCTCTGTCTCTCTTTCTCTCACTCTCATTCTCTCTCCCCCCCATGCCTCTTTTTCTCTCTGTCATTCTCAAATAAATAAATAAAAATAAACAAAAAAAAAACCCCTTAAAAATGTAACCAATCTAAAAGAAAGAGAGAAGCAGAAGGAAAGAGAAAATAGGTATACCTGGGTCTCCAGCCACTGTAAACAAACCTCAAACAGATGTGCCAGCTTGGTTTACATGATTACTGGGGAATCAAATCTGGGCTGTTAGGCTTTGCAAGCAAGTTTCTCAACCACTGAACGATGGTTATAGCCGAAGATTGTTATTATTTAAAAGGGGTTCCTAAATTTCTCATTCTTCCTTAATTTTCCCAACAAAATTTACCCTTTTAAGTAAAAGGTAATGGTATGAGTGGCAAAAAATCAATAAATAAATTTAGTCAGTTCAGTGAAAAGATAAAATATTTTAAAAGTTTTCCAGGTCTGTGTACCTTGTGTGGTCAGTATGTAAGCAGGGGCATCAGTCTGGAGTGAGTCGGCCAGACCCTGTGTCTGTGCTCCTCCTACCTCCCCAGTCTGGGTTGCCTGCACTGGTTTGTGTCCTGGAAGGCACAGAACAAAGTAAGCCAGATCTCTGTTCCCTTGCTCCTCCTACTCTGCAGGTCCTGGTAGGTCCCATTGTATCTTGCTTGGGAAGGCCTGGCCCCTCTGTGAGCTGTGGAGTCAATCCTTTTGCTCTGGTATCCTGACTGGCCACAAGGAATCAACATCTCTGTTCATCTGAGTCAGAGGGTGAACTTTTGCCAAAGGGCAAAAGTTTGCTTCCTGCTCAAGAAAATTAACAGTTTTCCTAAAATAGGTAGACAACAGAGGGAAAAAGTCAAGGAAAGTCAAAACAAATGAGATATCTCCACCAAAGATTCCTAGTCCTACTAGAGAAACCTCCAATGAAATCATAGAGAAATCAATAGAAATTCATTCCCAAAATGAAAACACAACAATGATTGAGACACTGATTAAATTTTTTTTCTCTGAACTTGAAGAAAACTATCAAAGAATCAACCACTGTTTCAATAAAATTGAACAGAATAATCTCCTAGAGCATTCAGCCTTTGACAGTAGGCATAACTGGATTGAAGAAAACATTAGAACCCACCAAAGAAATATGCATAAGTTGAACATAAGTGAAGAAATGAAAGACCTCAATGCTGGTTGATTAATCTTAATGAAGACTTGATCAAATTCAGGAATAACCTACAGGAAACATCAAGAAATCAGAACTCAAATTGAAATTATACCTCAAAAAAAAAAAAAAGATGGACATGATATAAAATAACACAACAGAAAACAAAAATTAAATAGAAATTATAAAATCTTCCCTAGAACCACTCACCAACAGTTACTCATGTGGAAGACAAAACCTCTGACCTGGAAGATAACACAGAAGAAATTGATCAGGAGGCAAAAAACTTTGCTAAGTTCAAAAAAAGCAAGTGATTAGAATATGAAGGAACTGTAGGAAATCCTAAAATGACCAAACATCAAGATCATGAGCATAGCAGAAGGAGAGGAAATCTAGAACAGAGGCATAGAGAACATGCTCAACAAAATTATTGAAGAAAATTTTATGAATCGTGCAAAAGAGAGGCCCATCCAGATAAAAGAAGCCCAGAGAACACCAAATAGCAAGAACAAAAATAAAAGTCTCCAAGACACATCATAGTTAAAACCCTTAACAATGAAAACAAAGAAAGAATGTTAAAAGCAGCAAGAGAGAAGCAATTCACAACATACAAAGGCAATTCCATCACAATAATATCAGATTTCTCAATCTGGTGCTAACTGGTACTGACTTCACTCTCCCTTGGAGAATCTGCTTCTCTAATTCAGACAGGAACTGGACCTGAGGACATAAATGAGCCAATGCACTCCCCACCCCACCCCCAACAGCTCCATCTGAAACCACAGAGGAATTTGGGAAATGATTACATGTGCACATGTGTTGCTTTCTTAGTGAATCTGATATCAGCACAAGGGTTTGGACAAAGATATTGAGGACACTCAACACCTACCAAATCAGAGATCCAGAGTACCCTAAGTGTTCCTAAGCGCCCAACACTGAAGTAGAATTAAAATGCTCCCAGCATGGCTCAGGGAATTTTGTGGAAGGGGACAGAAAGATTATGTAGCAGACATCTTCAGGTTCAGTGAGATGAAATTCCAGACCAGGCACAGTTACAGAAGAAGGGATATTTATTGAAGCTTACAGATCCAGGGAGAGTTCCATAGTGACAGAATAAGTTGGCCTGCCTTTACAGGTCCAAGCTGAGAAAGAAGCACATGCCAAAAGCCACACAGCATAGCACACTTCAGGGACTGCAGCTAGCACACTTTTCATATCTTTAGATTGAAATCTGAAACATACCACCACACCTTAAGATCTGCCCAGTGACACTGCCTCCAGCCAGGTGGCTGCAGATGCAAACTACAATCTAATAATATAATGAATATATTGGGGCCATCTATTCAAACCATCACAGATTGTTAGAGTCATAAGTTGGGACATTTTTCACTTACACAATGCCTCCCCCCTCCCCCCACAATGCATGACCCTTAATCCCCATGGGTTGACGTGCATCTCCAATGAGGAAGGCCTCTTCAGAAAAGAGGCAGAGAGGAGGGAAAGATGGTATAAACATATGATGTTTACAAACAAAATATGTTCATATGTAATAATAAAAATAATTAAATAAGTATTCTAAATTCAAGTTCAATATTAGTGACTGCACCAAATAGTCCAGTCAACACATAATGTAAGTGATATTTTCTGTTGTTCTCAGAAAATGTCTTCATTTTCCAAACTTGTTTTTCCCTTTTAATCTCTAAAATGGCTTTGAGCCTTCCCTCTGCTCCACTCAGATTTTTTATGTTGGCTGGAATGTAAAAATGGTAAATCTCTTGACAAGAATGTTCAGGTCCTCATTCTTTTCCTCAGCTCCAAAATAAAGCATAAAAATAAAGAGATTGAGGAAAAAGAAAGAAATTGATGATCCAGGATGAAGATTACTACAATGTATGTCAAAAAGCATTTTGAAGAAAAAAGAGTTTTTGTATAATTTCATAATCCTTTGTTGGATACCTCAGTCCTCCTTTCCTGAGTTCTGCATACTTAGAGATCAGACTCTCAGTATATTCTCATCACAAATCCTGTGCTAATTAACTACCATTTACTTGCTCATTTAATATTTGTAAGGTTTTGCATCATAGTGTGTGGTATATTTCAAAGCAATTAATATATAAAAGCAATTAGAAGATGCTAAATGGGAAGTTTTCATCTTTTGACTGATGGCCAAAAATAATAAGCAATTTCCACTCATGTTATTCATATAGATAGAACAATATAAACAGTAAGACACTTTCTATGGAAAAGTTTAGCAAATGCCTATACATGCATTTCTTCTCCTGTCTGCAGAAGGTCACAATATACAGCCAGACAGTTTTGAAATGTGAGTTGATCACAGTACAGATCGATGGTACCATGTCATGGAATTGATCAGAAAGCTATATCATACACATCTCAAGAATCCTCAAAGGGTATCATGAAAGAAAAAGAAAAAGACATTAAATTCAGGGTACAACTACAACAAAGCAATATGAACTATTAAAATTATTCCTCATTAACCCTCAACACCAACTGAGCCTACCTTTAAAAGAACAGGTGTTTGTCAGAATTACTTGTGACCTGGTTTTTTAGGTGCAAGGTTGAGGAGGGTCATGTCTGAATGGATTGTATCCGGGTTCTATAGGAGTAACCTTGAAGAGGTACTTCTCAGGATCATTTGTATCTTGGTTCTGCAGGGGCAAGGCTGTTGAGGAGCATGTCAGGATGGCTCATATCCTGGTTATGCAAGTGTAATGTTGACAAATGCTTGCCAGGATTCTTTGTATCCTAGTTCTGCAGGTGAGGTGTTGTGGTTGGGCATTTTGGGATGGTTTGTATCCTGGTTCTTCTGGTGGAAGTTTGAGGAGGAGCAAGTTGAGAAGCCTTGTGTCTTGGTTCCGCAGGTTGAAGGTTGAGAGGTGCATGTCAAGATGGCTGGTATCTTGGTTTTTCAGGTAGAAGTATGAGGAGGGGCATGATGATATTGCTTGCATCTTGATTTTGCAGGAGGAAGGTTGAGGAGGTACATGTAAGGATGTTTTTTATCCTGGTTCTACAGGTAGAAGGTTGAGGATGTACAATTTGGGATGGCTTGTATCCTGTTAGTGCTGGTGGAACTTTGATGAGTTGCATATCATGAAGGCTTGTATGCTGGTTCTGAGGTAGAAGGTTGAGTAGGGGCATGGTAGGATGGCTCTTATCCTGGTTCTGCAAGTGGAAGTGGGAGGAGGTGCTTGTCAGGATTCTTTGTGTCCTAGTTCAGAGATGGCAAGTTGAGGAAGTCCTTTTTGGGATTATTTGTTTCCTGGTTCTTCCAGTGGAAAGTTAAGAGTGCATGTCAAGGTGGCTTGTGTCCTGGTTCTGCAGGTGTAAGATTGAAGAGGAGCATGTCGGGATGGCTTGTATCCTTTATCTGCAAGTGTAATGTAGAGAGATTCTTGTCAATATTACTTGTATCCTGGTTCTTCAGGTGGAATGTTGAGGAGTAGCATGTTGGGAAGCCTTGTGTCTTGGTTCTCCAGGAGGAAGGTTGACAGGTGCATGTTGGCATGGCTGGTATTCTGGTTTTGCAGGTGGAAGGTTAAGGAGAGGCATGATATATTGCTTGTGTCTTGATTGTGCAGGGGGAAGGTTGAGGAGGTACATGTGAGGATCACTTTTATCCTGGTTCTACAGGTAAAAAGTTGAGGAGGTGCAATTTTGGATAGCTTGTATTTTGTTTATGCAGGTGGAAGATTGAGGAGTTGCATATCATAAAGACTTTTCTGCTGGTTCTACAGGGGGAAGGTTGAGGAGGTGCTTGTCAGGATTCTTTGTGTCCTGGTTCAGAGATGGCACATTGAGGATTTGCTTTTCAGAATTATTTGTTTCCTGGTTTTTGCAGTGGAAGGTTAAGAGTGCATGTCAGGATGGCTTGTACCCAGGTTATGCATGTGAAATGTTGAGGACATGAATGTTTGGATGGCTTGTGTCCTGGTTCTGCAGGTGGAAGGTTGAGTAAGTGATTTTCAGGATTATTTGTTTCCTGGTTCTTCCAGTGGAAGGTTGGGAGTGCATGTCATGATCACTTGTGGCCTGGTTCTGCAGGTGCAAGTTTGAGAAGGGACATGTTGGCATGGCTTGTATCCTGATTCGGCAGGTGGAAAGTTGAGGAGGGTAATTTCAGTAGGGCTTGTTTCCTGGCTCTGCAGGTGGAAGGTTGCTGAGTAGCATGTCAGGATGTCTTGTATCTTGTTTCTGCATTTGGAAAGTTGAGGAGGTGCACACCATGATGACTTGTTTCCTGCTTCTGCAAGTCTCAGAGGTTGAATAAGTGCATGTTGGGATTGTTTGTACCCTGATTCTGCAGGTGGAATGTTGAGCAGGTTCTGTTAGGAATATTTGTATCCTGGTTCTGCAGGCAGAAGTTTGTGTGGGTGCATGTCAGGATGGCTTGTATTCTGTTTCTGCAGGTTGATGGTTGCGAACGTTCATTTCAGGATGTCTTATATCTTGGTTCTGCAGGTGGAAGGTTGAAGAGGTCCCTGTCAGGTTTACTTGTATCCTGGTTCTGCAGGTAGAAGGTTGTGAGGTGTGTGACTGGAAGGCTTGTATTCTGGTTCTGCAGTTAGAATTTTTTGAGTTGCATGGCTTTTATCCTTGTTCTGCAGGGTAACGTTGGGAGGTCCCTGTGGGTATGGCTTGTATCCTGGTTCTGCACTAGGAAGGGTGAGGAGGTGCATGTCTGGATGGCTTATATCCTGGTTCTGCTGGTGGAAGTTTGAGGAGGTTTTGGTTGGGATGGCTTGTATCCTGGTTCTGCATGTGGAAGGTTGAGGAGGGCCATGTCAGGGTGGCTTGTATCTTGTTTCTTCAGGTGGCAGGTTAAGAGGAGCATTTCGGGTTGGCTTGCATCTTGGTTCTGAATGTGGAAAGTTGAGGAGGTTCATGTTGGAATGGCTTGTATTTTTGTTCTGCAGGTGGATGGATGAGAAGGGGCCTCTCAGAATTACCTGTATCCTGGTTCTCTAGGTGGAAGGTTGGTGGGTTGCATTTCAGGATGGCTCGTATCTTGGTTTTGCAGGTGGAAGGTTGAGGTACAACATGTCAGGATGGCTTGCATTCTGGTTTTGTATGTGTAATGTAATGTTAAGAAATTCTTGTCAGGATTAATTGTATCCTAGTTCTGCAGATGGGAAGTTGAGGTTGGACATTTTGGGATGGCTCTTATCCTGGTTCTGCAGGTAGAAGGTTGAGGGTGTGCTTGTTGGAATTATTTGTATCCTGGATCTGCAGGTGCAAGGTGGAGGAGGAGCATGACAGGTTGTCTTGTATTCTGGTTCTGTAGGTGGAAAGTTAAGGAGGTGCATGTTGGCATGGTTTGTATCCTGGTTCTCAATGTGGAAGGCTGAAGAGGTCCTTGTCAGCATTACTTTTATCCTGGTTCTGAAGGTGGAAGTTTGAAGGTGCATATGGGGATGGTTTATGTCCTGGTTCTCTAGGTGTAAGGTTGAGGACGTGTATATCAGGATGGCTTGTATTCTCATTCTGCAGGTGGGAGGTTGAGGAGTGTCATGCCAGGATTGCTTGTATACTGGCTCTGCAAGTGGAAGGTTGAGAGCAGGCATATTGGGATGGGTGGTATCCTGGTTCTGAAAGTTGAAGGTTGAGAAGGAAGTGTATGCCAGTATGGCTTTTATCTTGTTTATTCATGTGGAAGGTTGAGGAGATGTAAGTCTCAATCACTTGTATCCTTTTTCTGCATGTAGAAGGTTGAGGCGGTGCTGGTCAGGATTACTTTTATCCTGATTCTGCAGGGGGAAGATCGAAGAGGGGCATGTTGGAATGGCTTTTGTCTTGGCTCTACAGTTGCAAGGTGGAGGATGTGAATGTCAGGATGGTTTGTATCCTGGTTCTGAAATTTAAAGGTTTTGGCTTGTATACCAGTTCTGCAGGTTTGAACATTGAGAAGAGGCATGTTGTTATGGCTTGTATCTTGTTTATTCAAGTGGAAGGTTGAGGAGGTGCTTGTCAGGATTACTTTTATCCTGGTTCTGCAGGTAGAATGTAGAGACGGGGCATATTGGTATGGCTTATATCCTGGTTCTCCAGTGGGATGGCTTGTCTTCTGCAGGTGGAAGGTTGAGCAGGTACACTTCAGGATGGCTTCTAACTTGCTTCTGCAAATCTTGAAGGTTGAAGAAAAGTTCATGTTGGGATTTCTTGTACCCTGGTTCTGCAGGTGGAACATTGAAGAGGGGCTTGTCAGTATTATTTGTATAGTAGTTCTTCAGGGGGAAGTTTAAGGAGGTGCATTTCAGCATGGCTTGTGTCCTGGTTCTTCAGGTGGAAGGTTGTAAAGGTACATTGAAGATGACTTGTATCCTGGCTCTGCAAGTGGAGGGTTGTAAGGTATATGTCTGGTGGTTTGTACTCTCATTCTGCAGGTGGAAGGTTGAGGTGGTGCTTCTTGGGATTGCCTTCTTGGAGGGAGAATCAAAGTCATTGCAGGTTATCAGACAGCAAGATACAGAGAGCCCTTGTGGCTGCTTGTCTCTCCAGACTCACCTGCTGTTTCAAAGCCCTAAGGTCTTACTTACTGGGGTTCCATCCTCATGCCCTTATCTACTTATAATAAGTTCTCAAAGCTAGCATCCCTAACGATATAGCCAAACCAAACTTCTCCCCTCATTGGGGATAAACTTTAAGCATGTGAAGCCTGTGGGTACATGATCCATATTCAAACCAGTAGAAAACTAGTGAGGAAAAAAAGAGAGGAGACACAGCACACCACACCACAGGGTTATTCATCACTTTCAATTCCTGGAGCCTCAGTCACACTAGGATATAAGTGGAAGTAGGAGCCAGGCGTGGTAGCACATGCCTTTTACCCCAGCACTTGGGATGAAGACTTAGGAGGATTGACGTGAGTTCGAAGCCATCCTGAGATTATATAGTGAATTTCAGGTCATCCTGAGCTAGAGTGAGACCTAATCTCGAAAAACCAAAAAAAAAAAAAAAAAAAAAAAAAGTAGAAATGGGATTATAAATTGAATGAAAGATCTATGTTTGATGTTACATTTCATTGGGATATTTAATATGGAAAAATTGAATGGGCAATAATATAAAATTCTTTCAGGACTTCACTGCAACCAAATAAGCATTTTCAGCAAATTAATTATCCGGCATGTTAAAGGAGCACAATGTATATAAACACTAAAAAGCTGTACATAATCATTAAAATGTAATTCATTTATTCACCAATATTTATTGACTATTTTCTATGTACTAGGCATCATTCCAGACATTGGAATGGAGCCACAAACACTGTGTAAGATCCTGTAATATAAGTTTAAGAAAAAGCACTTGGAAATTGGAGGAGTATTTAGTTCTGTCCAGGGATTTGTGGGAAGGCTACATGGTAGTAATGCTTTTATATGTCTTGACAGAAGTAGAAGTTAGTCACTTAGAATGTACTCAACAGTAGAGATTATGCACAGGGAGAAAGATAAAAAGCAATGAAATAGAAAACCATCTTGCAGAAAGCCTAGATATTGAGTCAAGCTGATCTAAATATATACCGAGATGATTTCTTAGCTGAGTAACAGATGACAATTGCATTGGCCTCTTCAGTTTTTCAGGAATGAGATATATTTCACCAGGTCTTAGGCTCCTACCTAATTCTGAGGTTACTTCAGTGACACTTGGTGATATATCTGAAAATGTCAAGACTGTGCGTGAGGTTCTATGTCAAATTAATAATGAAATTAGAAAATATTCACCTGGTTATTTATGTCATAGTACATATACTATTAAAACAGTTTTAGATGCACACAAGTAGTCATATGTGTCTTTTATGGTCACCAAGTTGTTTGTCTTAAGTAAGGGATATTTACTCTTGAAAGTTTTATAAAATACTGAAAAGTTGACTTGTGATACCTGCAGCTGGTAATGTAGAGGACCAGGATGGGTTCTGTATCTTGCTTAGAGTCATTTCCAACTTCCATATAATTCTGGTAATGTGGAGTACTAGGAAGGGTTATATATCTTGCTTAGAGTCATTTCCAAGTTCCATCTAATTCTGGAACCCATGAACTTCACTGTTTATTTGGCTTACCTTTAATTATTGATACATAGTTCCCAGAGTGTGACACTTTTCTCTGAAACACTGTAGATGATGATGTGAAAACCAGTCACTTAAAGATATTTTTTCCTGATTGTGGAAGGAATTTGGGGCTATATTGTATCTATTTAGTCCAGAGGTCAATTATAGAAGCTCCATTGCAAAGATGGCATACAGGGAGTGATCTTCTGATGGGATTTTTTGTGCCAGATGCTTGACTATGTTGATACATTTTCTGACTCATCAGTATGGGGATATTTTTTGCATTGCTGTTTTCATAAGTGTCCATATGGAGTTCATACATGTTCAATCTAGAGGTATGGAACGGCAGTTCACTGGACAATAGAGCTCTGTGCATGGTTTCTTCCAAGACTAACATCTCATTCTCCCTGTAGTCTCTAGTAGGGAGCTTCCCTTGCCAAGCATACTTAAAATATTTTTTTCAGTTGTAACCTGGTAGTTATAAATGCATTTGAATTAAGAAAATATTCTAAAACTTCAGACATAATATCACCTGCTATAAAATTAATAATGAAATATGAAAAATCTACTGAAAATGTAAGAGGGGGAAGAATTTAAGCCTCTTATAATTGAAAGTTGTTGAAGTACACTTTACATGGAGATTGGATTTTTCCAAGTTCTTCTGTTATTCTCATTGTACTATATGGAATTCTATGTATTCATTTATACAATTCCAGCAACCTTAAAAGGGTGGTATTACATAAGGGATGTTAGTAAGTTCTGATTTGGATAATGCTCAAACAAAAGAACTGGGATTTAAATGAAGACTCTGCTTGTAATTATACCATTAAAATGCTTCATACAGCACTCTCCTGAACAGTGTGTTGCCCAAGGAAAAATAAAATGTGTACTATGTGTTCAACACCTTCTCAGTACTTGGGGGGGGGTGGGAGTGAGATAGGGCCTTTCTCTAGCCCCGGCTGACCTGTAATTGACTATGTAGTCTCAGGGTAACCTCGAATTCATGGTGATCACCTTAACTCTGCCTCCCAAATGCTGGGATTAAAGGTGTGCACCACCCACTTTCTATATTCACTATTTTAAAAGCTGAAGGAACTGAAGCAGACCTAAAATAAACCCAACATGGCTCAGGGAAATTTGTGGAAGAGGGGGTGAAAAAAATGTTAGAGCCAAACATTGGGTCATTATGCACAGAGACACTGCCTCTACCCATAACTGATGGCTAACCCCACAATATACGACCCATTTTACCCAACGAGGAGTGTCCCTGTGGAAGGGGATGGGCAGGGAGGAGGCTAACATGACTGTGTACACTGTGTACATAACAAAGAATATAAATAAATAAAAATAATTATATAAAGAAATAAAAATTGAAGGAACATGCATGTATCCAAAAATAGCCAAGAGCCCTACTTCATCTATCATAAACTTTTTTTATTTATTGATGAATATAATTTACAAATGATTATGCTTATGTGGTTCAATTCTGGATTGTCGCTTGTATTTGCTTGATACATAACTGAGTATGATTCATGTCATCTGTAAGATAGGATAGAAAATTACTTTTGCATAAGTGAAATAATTTCTACAAAGTCCAAATTCATGAAGTCCTTTCCCTCAGACATCATCACTATTCTCTATTTTGAATTGCAAGTTTCTACAAATGTTCACCAAGTACTTCCTAAAAAAAGTACATCTTGAAAAACTGTGCATTGCTCTTTGATTTTCAAGAAAATGTATGAACTTTATGGATAATTTGAGAATTCCACCAGAAAACAAATAAAATGACTGGTTATATCAATTGTTTAATGCCAGCAAACTAATTGTATAGTCAATCCAAGTAAAGTTTAGAGCAATTCAGAAGTTCCCAAGATAACTAATATCAGCAGCAGCAGAAGAGGATCTATTTCTAACTGAAAGGCCCAGAAAAAGTACAAGGAACAGTTGCTAGAAGCTAGAGGCCTCTGTTACATGGAGAAGGCTGCTGGCATAAGTCTTGGCTTCATCAGGTTAAGCAGATGAGCTGCAGTGCAATGCAATGGAAGAAATAAATCCCTTTGTTACTCTTAGTTCCTGAAAGTCTTTCAGGTAGTTTCCATGAAGAAATGCCAAAAGATATCAGTGATTAAGAGACTCAGGAGAAGCCAGGCGCACGCCTTTAATCCCAGCACTCGGGAGGCAGAGGTAGGAGGATCGCCGAGAGTTCGAGGCCACCCTGAGACTACATAGTGAATTCCAGGTCAGCCTGAGCCAGAGTGAGATCCTACCTCAAAAAACCAAAAAAAAAAAAAAAAAAAAAAAAGAGAGAGACTCAGGAGAAGAACTTCAAGGTCAGCCTCTCAGATCATGGGATAGAATAGAAGTGTAGATCTAAGTAGGCTAAGTGAAGATAGTGTGTGATCAGGCAAATTTGGTCTTTCTCATAGGAAATACAGCATTGCACTCAAATGCACTTATTAATTCTAGTTGGGAACATTAAGGATCAAAATGGAAATTCTTACACTATATTGTGTCAGGTAGTTGTTACTATTAAGTAGGATTTAATATTTTATAATAACACACTCAATAAATTTGCTACATTCTAGAATTTTACAAATTGTCTGCTCAAGTTCAGCAAATTTGAGCACTGTAGTTACTTGCACTTGCTTTCATATCTTCTGGGTTCAATTTGAGGAAGCCCCACCCAGTTTTCTGAGCATACCTCTCAATTCTTTACTACCAGCTGTCCTTTCTTTGCCCTGCCTATTTCACTACATTATATTTTCGTATTCAAATGACTGACATGTGTTTTGGCTACTGTAAAAATTCTTGGTTATAAATATCACAAATGAAACACAAATTGTCTCAAACAAAAGATACTATATGTCTGTGTATGTGTATAATATACTGGTATACTTGGAATTAGGGGTAGAAAAAGATGGATCTATGATCTCAAAAACTGCATCATAGAACTTTTCTGTCATTTGTAATCTAGAAAAGTTTTTATCTGTAACACACCCATCATTTATCTATCTTCTTTCTTTTTTTTTTTTTTTTTTTGAAGTAGGATCATACTAGGCCAGGCTGACCTGAAATTCTCTATTTAGTTTCAGGCTGGCTTTGAAATTGCAGTGATCCTCCTACTTATGCCTCCTGAATTCTGGGATTAAATGTGTGTGTCACAAGACTGGGGCCTTCATTTTATTTCATATTTTCTTGGTTTTTAAATTATTTTATTGATTATGGACATAATCAGTATGGCAACATCACATGTTGGTACTATCCTTTCCCTCGTTCCTGCCCCCTATGTGAAGAGGGCCCTCTTCATTGGGCTCAAAGGTTATCCCTGTGAGTACTGTGGAATATGCATTGTGGGAGCAGCAATCAGTTACGGGGGAGAGACAGTGCCTCAGGAAATGATGCCTCCACTTGTGGCTTTAGCAATTTTCTCCACCCCCTCTTCCAAAAAATTCCCTGAGACATGCTGGGTGTGTTTTGAGTCTATTTCAGTGATGGGTTCTTAGAAGCCTATGGATCTCTGCTTTGGTAGGTGTGGAAAGTCCTCAGTGTCTGTGTCTCTCACCCTGGCACTGATTATCAGGTACACTATGGAAGCAACACTCTTTCTCATTTCCACAATTCTGCTGTGGTTTCAGCCAGGGCTAGGCTGAAGTACAAGGAGTAGTTTATCTCCCCAGGTCTCACTCTTATCTGAAAAAGAGAAGCAGATTCTTTGAGAGTGAAGTCAGCACAGATTAAATGGAATAAGCATTATGATTTGGAGAGAATTTGATAGATATAGTCCCTCTTTTACCCAAGATTAGTGGGAACTTGACATTGGAGAGCAAAATCATTATCTGATTATAATTTTGTTCTGTTCCCAGTTACAGATATGGCTTTCTCTTCACTGAGTGGAACTCTTAGCCAGTGAGAAAGCTATCAGTTACCCAGCAAGGCTATATGCCCCAGCTGAAACTAAGAACAATGGACAAAACAAGCAAGGGTGCTGTTCTCTTGGTGGAAAGGGTGCCAGCACAAGGGCGAAGGAGATCGACACAGAGAACAATCAACTCCTACCATATCAGATATCCAAATACCCAGAGGCCCCCATCACCTTATCACTGAAGCGGACCAAAAACGAACCCAACATGGCTCAAGGAAATTTTGCTGAACAGGGGGCATAAAGAATGTCAGAACCAGCCGGGTGTGGTGGTGCACGCCTTTAATCCCAGCACTCGGGAGGCAGAGGTAGGAGGATTGCCATGAGTTCAAGGCCACCCTGAGATGACAGAGTTAATTCCAGGTCAGCCTAAAAAAAAAAAAAAAAAAAAAAAAGAATGTCAGAACCACATGTTGGGTCATGATATGCAGAGACATTTCTCCTACCCATAACTGTGGGCTAACTCCACAATGCATGACCCATATACGTCAACAAAGCGAGGCCAAGGGTAGGGGGTAGGACATGGACAAGCCTAACAATGGTACCAACTTGACTGTATACACTGAGTACAAAACTAATTAGTAAAAAAATAATAATAACTTTTTTAAAAAATTCAAAACAATGTCAGAATAATGAAAGCAGCAAGCCTACATTTATTTGAATAGCAATAAAACACTTTTAGATTTTTCAAAAACAAATTGTAAGGTTAGGCTTTCTCTCACCCTTTCTAGGAACCTTCTTTTCAGTTGCTTTACCCATGCCCATGTTGAGGATTCAACCATTTAGTGTGTCTTCAAATATAAAGGTATCTATGGTACCAGTTCATTATGTTTTTCCCCCTACTCTTGCCCTCCCTCCAAGCTCTTCCCTCCCTATGTCAATGTTTTGAGTTGCCTATCAGGTATGTCAGCAACTCTAGTTGACCCTGTTCAGGAACTGCAAATGAGTGAGACCATGCAGCAATTGTCTTTCTGTGATTGTATGAGATCACTGAGCATAATTTGTTCCAAGTCTGACCATTTTACCACAAATTTCATTGTGTCATTTTTTTTCTTACTGCTGAGTAGAATTCCATTGTTTAAATGTACCATAGCTTGGTTAACCATCCATTCCACTTGTTTGATTCCAATTATTAGATATAGTAAATTAAGCAGTGATAAACATGGTTGAACAAACACCTCTGTAGTGAAGTGTGGAGCAGTTAGGGAAAACGGCCAGTGAGGAAATAACTGTGTCTGTTGGCAACTCTATAATCATCCTTTTCAGGAGTCTCCAGATAAATTTCCTCAGTGGTTGTACAAACTTACGTTCCCACCAACAGTGAATGAGGGTTCCTATTTCTCCACATACTCACCAACATTTGTTGTCATTGATTTTTTTTTTTAAATAACTGCCATCCTTATTGGAGTAAAGTAGAATCACATAGTTATTTTTATTTGTATTTCCCTCATGGTTAGGGATGTTGAACATTTTGTTAAGTGTGTGTTAGCTATTTATACTTCCTCTGAGAACTGCCTATTCAGTTTTCTGCCCCACTTTTGGAGTAGTTTTTTTTTTTTTTCTATTGTTTGTTTTTTTGAATTCTTTGTAGATTTTAAATATTAGGCTTCTTTCAGTGGTATAGCTGGCAATTCTTTTTTTCCCATTCTGTGTGTAGTCTATAGGCTCTGCTTATGGTGTGTTTGTGTGTGCAGAAGGTTTTTAGGTACACGAGATCTCAGTGTTTGAGTGATAATTTAAGTTTCTGGGTTACTGGGATTTTGTCCAGGAAATTTTTTCCCATGGACAGTCCATCCTATATTTTCTTCCAATTGAAGAAGTGTTTCAGGTCTTATATTGAGGTCTTTATTCCACCTGGAGTTGATTTTTGTCTATGGTGAGATGTGTAGGTCTAGTTTTATTTTTCTGCATATGGTTATCCAGTTTGTCCAGCACCATTTATAGAAGATGCTGTCTTTACTTCAGTCAACAATAATGTAGCTTTTGTCAAAGATCAAGTATCTGTAGGTACTTGACCTAAGGTCTGGGCCTTCAATTGTGTTCCCTTGCTCTATATTTCTGTTTTTATGCCAAGTGTCATGCTGTTTTGGTTACTGTGGCTTTGTAGTATAGCTTTAGATAGGGTTTGGTGATATCTTCAGAGGTGTTTCTTTTGCTGAGTATATGCTTATATATCCGAGGTGTGCTGCTATTCCATATGAATTTTAAGATCATTTTTTTCTATCTCTGAGGAATTATGCTGGAATTTTTATTAGTATTGCATTATGTCAGTACAATGCTTTGGGTAGAATTGCCATTTTCAGAATATTAATTCTACCTACCCAGGAGCATGGAAGGTTTTACCATCTTCTCACATCCGCCTCTATTTCTTTTTTGAGTGATTTTATGTTTTCATTATAATTGGTCTTTCACATCCTTGGTTAGAATTATTCCAAGGATTTTTTTGTTGTGGTGGTTGTTGCTATTGAAAATGGGACAGCCTCGCTGATTTCTTTCACTGTATATTTGTCCTTTGCATAAAGAAAGACTACTTATTTTTGTGTGTTGATTTTATAGCCTGCCAATTTACTGAAGGGTTGGCACTTCTAGCACTATGTTGAAGAACAGTGGTGAGAGTGGGCACCCTGTTATATTCCCAGTTTAATAGGACCTGCTCTAGACTTTCCCCATTAAGTATTATTTGGGTTTTAGGTGCCTTATATGTAGTCTTTATTATGTTAAGATAAAAACCATCTGAGAATATTTTCTCTAGCATTTTGATCATGAAGTTATATTGTATTTTGTCAAAGGCCTTCTCTGCATCTATTGTGGTTCTTGTGCTTAAGTTTGTTTGTGTGATGCATCATGTTGACCAATTTCCATATGTTGAACCAACCCTGAATCCCTGGGATGAAGCCTACTTGATCAAGGTGGATAATGCTTTTGATGTGTTGTTGAATTTGGTTTGCTAGTATTTGTTCAAGATCACTTCATCTAATTTCATCAGGAATATGGGCCTATAGTTTTCTTTTCTTAATGCATCTCTGTCTGATTTTGATATTATTGTGATGATAGCATCATAAGAGGAGATGGGGAGGATTACCTGGTATCCAATTATGTGAAACCATTTGAGAAAAAAATAGTTTCAGTTCTTCAGTGAAGGTGTGATAAATTTGGCTGAGAAGCCATCTGGTCCTGGGCTTTTCTTTTTGGGAAACTTTTTGATTACCTTTCCATTGAGAAATCTGAGGTAATTCTGATAGAGTTGCCTTTGTATATAATGTGTTGTTTCTCTCTTGCTGATTTAAGGGATCTCTGTTTGTTTTCATTGTTTAGAGTCTTAGCAATAATTTGTCTTGGAGAGTTTCTCCTTTGGTCCAGTCTGTTTGAAGTTCTATTAGCTTCTTGTGTCTTGATGGAACTTTCTTTTCAAAGGGTGGGAAAGTTTTCTTCAATAATTGTGTACAATAAGTTCTCCATGCCTATGATATGCATTTCTTCCCCTTCTGGTATACCCATGACCCAAATGATAGGACTTTTAGAGTATTCCACAGTTCTTTCATGTTATCTTCAGATGAGTTTTTGAACTTATTGAAGTTTTTGGAATCATGAACTGTTTTCTTTTGCCTTATCTTCCAGTCCTGGGGTTCTGAGGTTATATCCTCCACATGATTAACTTTGTTCTTGATGGCTTCTAGAGAGGTTTGCTCTATTTCAGTTTGGTTTGTATTTTCTATTGCCTTTTTTTTTCATATAGTATCCAATCCTTTGTCAAGTTCCAGTTCCAGACCATTTTTTGATTTCCTTAATGCCTCCTCAAATTCATTCTTGCATTCACTAGTGTCTTCATCGAGCTTAACCAGATGATTATTGAGGTCCTTTATGTATTTATTTATTCATTTATTCAGTTTTGGTTCACATTCAGGTCACTTAGCTCTCTTTTGAGTTCTCTCTAGGTTTTTTGAATATAGATAGATAGATAGATAGATAGATAGATAGATAGATAGATAGATAGAATTTGTTTATTTGATAGAGGGAAAGAGGAAGACAGAAGGAGAGGGAGGAGGGAGAGAGAGAGAGAGGGAGAATGGGTGAGCCAGGGCCTCCAGCTACTGCAAACGAATTCCAGATGCATGTGCCACCTTGTGCATCTGGCTGACATGGGTACTGGGGAATCGAACCAAAGTCCTTTGGTTTTGTAGGCAAGTGCCTTAATCACCAAGCCATCTTTTTATCTCTACAGCCCCAAGGGTTTTTTGTTTCTGTTAAATCCAGCCTAGTCAAGACAGCTGTGTGCAATTCATTTACATGATTTTTGTTGTTGTTGTTGTTGTTAATTTGCTGCCATTTCTGCTAGTTGTTTTGTCAGGATTACATATCTTGTGTCTTCATTTTGGGGGTCTATTCTTGTTTTCTCTTCTGTTTTGAGTGGAGACTTCCATTGTGGGACTAGGCAACATTGTTGGGTTCCTTCCACTTGATGTTTCCTGTTGTTTCCTTTGATTTTGGTCTGCCCATCCCAGTGTGGGAATCTTTTTAATTCAGGATGAAGCCAAAATATCCCCTTGTAGTGTCTTCAGAGATTGTTTCCTTTTACATTTTTATTTTGGGATGTGCAATTTGTAAAGGGTGTAAGTGAAATCACTCACCCTTTTCTTACTAGCTTACTAGCAAAGGTGGGATTGGAGGTATGGGGTCCCTTTGGTCTGACCTCAGCTATGTCTCTGGTGCCATAGCACTTGCCCTTGCTCTCCTATTGAATTTAGATAGATAGATTGTAGAGGACTAGCTTGTTCCTCAAGGCAGGAGATCACCTGGATTTTCTGTGTTCCCCTTAAGCCCCATGGACTGATGCGGTGCCCAAGTAGTCAGTAGGAGTGGGTCAATACAAAGAGAATGAGGTTCTCTGGGTTCCACAGACCAGTGGGGATCAGGGAATTGGCTGGTGTGTGGGAGACAGAGCAGAGGCTCAGAGGCATATTCAAGGGTACCTGTAGGTAACACAGGGTATTGATAGACTGCAAGAAGGGGAGACAGCCTATAAGCACGGAAGACAGGGAGGCATGGCAGAAGACTGGAGCCCAAGTGGTCCTTGTGGATAGTCTCAGAAGTCTGTGGGAACCAGGTGTGGGCTGCATGCAGTGTGAGAGGGCCTTCTGGGAGACAGGGGAAATGCATGCAGGTCTCCACAGACTCAGTGGAGGGGGGAACTGGTAGGCAAGGAAGTATGATGGATAGTAACAGCAGTGCCCAAGGTCCACAGACAAATAAAGTGAGGTGGCCTCAAGTAGAAAGGGGATAGCACCAGGTTGGTTAGCTCTGGTGGAAGGAATGGAACTTGTGCCTCAAGTAAGATCTGGATGGAGGGAGTGGTGATTGTGCTCACATCCTGATGAGCTGGGAAGGGATGCATAGTGGAGCCTACTGGTGCCGCAGCAGAGAACCTGGTCAGAGGTGCTGTGGCTGGAACATGTGGTTGGGCATGTCTGGAGGTCTTGTAGGCTACCCAAGAGCATGGAAATCAGTAGATTCCTTCCTGTGTGCTTCCATGCCCTCCATTGGAGGTCTACTTAGACCTATTCACAATGGGCCTCACAGATCTTTCCTGATATTACCCTGGAAGCTAAAACATGGTTAGATGGATGCCATCTTGCCGGAAAGTCTCATTTTATTTCTAATTACATATTTTAATTACATATTTATAGAAGATAAATTTATATTTATCCAATACTTTCAATTGGGTTGCACATTTTTTGTCAAATAGCCTTTCTTCACTTATAATGGTGGTCTTCCATAGGTATGCCTGATAATATGGAAAGACTTAACATGCCATCAGAAAGAAACATGTCAACATAACTATCAAAACCCTCTCTGAAGATTCTGAAATTCTGTGCTGAATCATCTCACCATCATTACATTAAAAATTACAGACAGGCAGGGAGCAGTCAGTTATAGGTGAACCAACATGACTGTTACTGACATTTTACTTTTGAATATCCTTCTAAATATTCAGTTACATTTTTGCAAGAATATACATAAAAATTAAGTTTTGCTGGGTGTGGTGGAGCATGCCTTTAATCCAAGCACTTGAGAGGCAGAGGTAAGAAGATTGCTGTGAGTTTGAGGCCACCCTGAGAATACATAGGTAATTCCAGGTCATCCTGAGCCAAAGTGGGACCCTACCTCGAAAAACAACAACAAAAAATTAAGTTTTAATTATATGACTCACCTATCAACA
This sequence comes from Jaculus jaculus, assembly GCF_020740685.1. NCBI lineage: Eukaryota > Metazoa > Chordata > Mammalia > Rodentia > Dipodidae > Jaculus > Jaculus jaculus. The sequence goes on along the minus strand of NC_059110.1, from coordinate 58,744,811 downwards.
AAGGTTTTTGGAAGGAGAGACTCTCAGTATTAGAGGGAATAGTTATTTAGTTTGAAAGTAACCTAGTCAATCGCCTAGGTAAGAGGTAACACTTTCTTGAAGAAGAGATGTCTTCATTATTAGGGAAGAGTATATACCACAGAAAATGAAAAATTTATAAGGAAAAATGCTTGATATAAAATATTTCTTTAAAACTAAATGGAAGTGGCAGGCAAAATAATCGTTGATAATCCTGTCTTGTAAATATTTAAAATCTACATAATTATACCTTAACTGTGAGTTAGGCACTAAAGTAAAAAGGTCTGAAGCTATGATTTCAGGTTTTACTCCAGCTCTAATACTCTAGTAGAGTGAGAAATGTGAATGTTGTAATATATTCCATTCACTGACCAAATGAAGATATAATCTTGTATCTTTTGTAAATGTATCCTTTTATGTACCTAATAAATTGCTTTGTACCTCCCAAATTTTTATTTGAGTGCTGTAGTGCTATTTCTTTTAAATCTCTAAAATTATCAGTGTGTGTACGTGTGCATGTATGTATGCATGCATGCATGTGTGTGTAATCGGCTATCATAGTCGCTAAGCCTAATGAGGTGTATCAGTTCAAAATCTGAGTCTTTTGTGTGGTGCATTGAAATAAGCCCTCTGAATTATTAAAACTTGGGCTGTAATATGGTTTTGATAGAAGAATTATAAGACTTCTTTCAGAACCCTTGTATCTAATGTATTCAACTAGTGAAAAATCCTTTCCTTTGGGATGGAATGGCCTCTAATACTATAATATATCACCTTTGTGATAAAATGTACTATAAAGCATAGGTGAAGGATATTTTCAAATCCAATAAAGGACTGCCAAGTTTGAACTATCCATATAAAAATATAATCTAGCATGGTTTAGCCTAATCAAGTGAATCTAGATGTAAGGAAGAAGAGTCACCTAGAGAAGTGCTTGTTAGTCGTGAAGAAGCCCACAGCTGCATGTCTTAAAATACTTGACAGACCATAGGGGCTGATGCTATCTATCTTACACCCAGAGTGTGGTGGTATGAGTGTAAATGGCTGCATAGCTTACCGTGTTTTTGTTGTTGTTGTTGTTTTGTTTAGTTTGCTATTTAGTCTCTGCTTGCAGGTGTTCCTCTGAAGGTGGATTTTGAGTCTACACCTATTTTTGTTTAGAGCCAGCTTGAGCTCTGACTATTTTGTTCTCTATCTGCTATGAAGTAAAATGAAATCAGCCAGCTTCTTCCACCATGATAGGATTCCCCTGGAATCTGTAAACCTGAAATAAGCCTGTTCCTCCTAAATCCCCTTCTGCTTGGGTATTTGTCTGTGCAATGTGAAGGTAACTGCAATGTGCAGGGAACTAAATTTTGATAGTACTTTGTGAGGCTGGAAGAGAACTTGAACATTGAGCAATGTTATACCAGTAATCAACAACTCAATGGCAACCTTGTGAGATATCTAGCAGGAGAAGAAAATGAAAGGTGCTGAGAAGTCTTACCTGGAAATAACTTTCTATTATAAGGGTTGAAGAAACAGTGTTCATCAGTTCTCTGTTGCTTCTTCAACCCTTATAATAGAAAGTTGCTATTTTTAGAGGTAATTTTTTTTTCCATTATAAAGCTATTTTGGGTTAAGATAAGTAGGGAGGTAAGTCATCTGCAAGTTAAAAAGAAAATTTTTATTTCCAGATGCCTGAAAATGTTCTTATATAACTCATATAATAAAAGAAATAAAAATAAAATACAATTCATGAGTTTATTTTGAAAAATTAAGTATTCTAATATTAAACTTTTTTACATTTTCTAAACTATATTTTTGAAAAGAAATACCTAGAAGTATTTGCATTATAAAAGTTGCTGCCACATTAAAGAACATTGCTGAATGGGGTTTGATATGGTCCCTCATAGCTTCATGAGTTTTGAATACTTGATTCCCAGCTGGTGGCAATTTGGGAAGTGAAGGCTTGCAGGAAAGATGTTTCTCTGGAGATGGTCTTTGGGTTGTTATAGCCCAGCTTTCTCTTGTCAGAGAAAACTCAGTTTTTCTGCTTTCTTCCAATTATTCTGACAAGATATGATGTCCAGTCTCTGCTCTACCATCCTTTTCCTGCCATGCTGAAACATCCCCTTAAGACTGTAAGTGGAACTAGAACATTCCCTTCCATTATCTGCTTTTGGTCAGGTGTTTTGTCCCAGAAATGTGAAAGTTATTGAGATAGGAACTTTGAAATGAACAAATAGAAGTGACGCTGGAGCTATCATTAGTATTCTTCTTCTATGCATCCTCGCCAGTAGAAAAGGAGGAATATTGCCACAGTTGGTACATTGAAGACTGTTAAACTTGGACCTCTAGCTCAGGGGTTTACAGAGGATTCAAGATATACAGAAAGTCACACAATGAAGAGATGTGAATTTATTTCCTTTAGAAATATCTTTCATTGATAATATGACTGACTGACTCTGGGTGGGAAGACAAAATATGCATCATACATTTTTCTCTTTTGTCAAGCTAAGAGTTCTGCTTGACATATCCAGAACTTCATTAGAAAAACTAAGCTTCATATTATGATGTTATGTCCAATGTCTACTAGTACAAGGTGATGCCTTTAGAGTTAGCAGGGCTGAAAATGGAGATGATCTATGTAAGCTTGCCCAAGTACAGCTGAATGACCTAAGAAAAATCTCAATCCACTTCTATGAGTAAGTATTCATTGTTAAAGCTACATTTTAAATTACTTGCTTATATATTTTATAGACTTAATTTATTCAACACATATTTATTGTACACATATTGCTTGACAGTTAGTGTTTGATACAAAGTGAGGTAATGATCAAGTGGAACTTCTTTTCCATAGGTAAATTAGGAAAGGAAAGTAAATGTTTTCCATATGTGTCTATCAGACTACTTATGAGTTTTGAGGTCTCTGTGTGTGCATGTGTGTGTATGAGAGAGAGAGAGAGAGAGAGAGAGAGAGAGAGAGAGAGAGAGAGAGAGAGAGAGAGATCTTTTTTCTTAAGATCCTTCACATAGAGTGCTTTATAAATGTACAGCTTGACCATTTCAATCACTATTTATTGAGGGAGGATAATAAAATCTAGTTAACACAATTTCCATAGATTTGTCCTTAAAATACATATTCAAACATTATAGAATAGCAAAACTCTTAGAAGTAAAAGCAAAATAATAAAAATATAAAGAATGGCAGAAGCAGGGTCTGGTTGCTGAAGTATATTATGGAAATGTTATTGCAAATTCCCCCTTTTCTGTATGTGTGTACAATATGTGCAATGTGTGCATATTGTGTGCATGTATGTGTGCAAAACTGAGAACACACACACCATGTGCATGCATGCAGAAACCAGAGGAGGCAGATAAACATCCTCTCCTATTGCTTGTCCTCCTTATGTTTCTGATAAAAGGTCTTACGCTGAGCCTGGAACTCACTAAGTTTTAGTCAGACTGGCTGATCAGGGAGCCCCAGTGATTGTCTTGTCTTGTCCCCTAACATTGATGGTGTTATAGACATGCATGGTCACCACCAGGTTTTTACATGGGTAATGAGGATTGAACTCAAGTCCTACTGCTTTTATAGCAAGCACTCTTAACAGCTGAACACTCTTCTCTATTGTTAATTCTCAATTACTTCTAAAAGTAGTGGTGGTGGCCCTGCTCCTGTGTTTTGGAGATACTTGATATGTTCTACGTCGTGTGCTGGGATCCAACCAAAGTGTTGCAGTCAGGTTTGCATTGCTGGAAGAAATCACCCAACCAAGAGCAGCTTGTAGGGGGCAGAAGTTTATTTTGGCTTATAGACTCAAGAGGAAGCTCCACTATGACAGGGGTAAATGATGACATGACAGAGGGTGGACATCACCATCTCGACAACATCAGGTGGACAACAGCAATAGGAGAGTGTGCCAAACACTTGCGAAGGGAAACTGGATGAAATACCCATGAGCCTGAACCCAACAATACGCTGCCTCCAGAAGGTGTTAATTCTTCAAATCTCCATCAGCTGGGAACCCAGAATTCAGAACACCTAAGTTTTTTGAAGACACCTGAACCGGACCACCACATTTCGCCCCTGGCCTCCATAAACTGAAAACCATACATGATAGAAAAAACAATGCATTCAGTCCAACTTTAAAAGTCCCCATAGGGCTAGAGAGATGGCTTAGCGGTTAAGCGCTTGCCTGTGAAGCCTAAGGACCCCGGTTCGAGGTTCGTTTCCCCAAGACCCACGTAAGCCAGATGCACAAGGGGGCGCACGCGTCTGGAGTTCATTTGCAGAGGCTGGAAGCCCTGGCGCGCCCATTTTCTCTCTCTCTCCCTCTATCTGTCTTTCTCTCTGTGTCTGTCGCTCTCAAATAAATAAATAAATAATTTAAAAAAAAAAGTCCCCATAGTTTTCACCAATTCCAAAGATGTTCAAACATCCCCATAGACCAATGTCTTTTTTTTTTTTTTTTTTTTTTTTTTTTTAATTTAGTTGTTCAAGGTAGGGCCTCACTCTAGCCCAGGCTTAACTGGAATTTACTATGTAGTCTGAGGGTTGCCTCAAACTCATGGCAATCATCCTACCTCTGCCTCCCGAATGCTGTGATTAGTGGCATGTGCCATGATGCCTGGCAAGTCCAAGGTCCTTTTTAAAATATATATATATAATTTTGATTATTTTGATTGACAACTTCTATACTTACAGAAAACGAACCATGGCATTTCCTTCTCCGGCCCCACTTTCCCCTTCATAACTCTGCTCTCTGTCATAGCCCCTCCCTCTCTCAATTAGTCTATCTTTTAATTTGATGTCATCACCTTTTTCTCCTATTATGAAAGTCTTGTGTAGCTATTGCTAGGCACTGCCAGGTCTTGGATATCAAGGCCAAATTCTGTCTGGACAGGTGTATCCTTCCTTTGGCTCTTACCTTCTTCCAACCACCTCTCTTTCAATGGACCCTGAGTCTTGGAGGATTGTAATATGTTTCAGTACTGGAGACTCCTCCATCCCTTCTTCTTAGCATTGTGTTGCCTTTTGGGTCATCCCAGTGGTTATCGCCATCTAAAAGGAGAAGCTTCTCTAACCAAAAGTGAGAGTAGCATTAATACATGAATATTAACATTAAGTGTAGTGATTTAAGGGCAATTTGGTGAGAGTAATATATGAATTTATCCAGAAAATAGCAGGCTTTATACCCCTAAGCCTCATGACCTCCCCTGCCATAGGCTTTTGATCAGGTTTTCAGTACCAGGCATGTATTCCCTCCCATAGAGTGGGCCTTCAGTCCAATTAGAGAGCAGTTGGTTTCCCCCAGAGTAGACATGCCACTAATGCACTCATTTGGTCATTTGGCCTGTCTGGCCAAACTTAAGGTTTCCAGTGTCCACTGTTTTCACCACTGATGATTTCTGCCTCCCATAAGGCTGCATACAGTGCAGCTTTTTCTAGCTTCCAGTTGGCTGGGCTATAGGGAAAAGGTTTTCTGCTCAGCACCAGCTTGATTTCTCAGTGACTCTACTGCTCAGGCATGTGAAATGTTCAGCAATAGGGTCTTCCCATCTCTGTTTCATGGTCAACCAAGGGCCTTTGCAATAGGCTATAATGTTTTGGAGGTAACAGAGACCTCCCTGGCCAACAACTCACTGGTAGGTATCCCATCCCTGGCAGTAAAAATCGTCTAATAGCAATAAATGACTTCTGGATGTGCCATTATTCAAGAAAGAAGATTTTCCTATGTCTTATTCAGAATATCTTGAGTTTTGATTACCACCCCCCACACACCTTTGTTTTATACAATCTCTTCCCCTGACCTCACTTAGGGCTTTCCCCTCCCTGTAATATGTTCTTCTACTTACATATATACAATACCATCCTCTTAAGACCTTCCCTCTTCTCCCTCCCTTATAGCCTTTTTCTAGCATATGATCCTATGCTATTGATTTTTGCTACTAGATCACACACAATTCTATACCTTTGTAGCTAGGATCCACATATAAGACAGAACATGTGATGTTTGGCTTTTTGGTCCTGGGTTACCTCACTTAATATAATCCTTTCCAGATCCATCTATTTCCCTGAAATTTTCATAATTTCATTGTTCTTTACTGCTGAACATAACTCCATTATGTAGATGTACCACATCTTTATTATTCATTCATCTGTGGATGGACATCTAGGCTGGTTCCATTTCCTAGCTATTGTGAATAGAGCAGCAATAAACATGGTTGTACAAGTATCTCTAAGGTAGTGAGAAGAATCATTAGGATATATGCCTAGGAGTGCTATAGCTGGATCATATGGCAAATCTACTTTTAGCTGTCTCAGGAACCTCCACACAGATTTCCACAATGACTATACCAGATTACATTCCTACCAACAGTGTAGAAGGGTACCCCTTTTATTGCACCTTGCCAACATTTGTTGTCCTTTGTTTTCTTGATGGTAGCCATCTGACAGGAGAGAGATGGAGTCTCAAAGTAGTTTTAATTTGCATTTCCCTTATGGCTAAGTATGTAGAACACTATTTTAGATTTTTATATGCCATCTGTGTTTCTTCTAATCAGAACCCTCTATTTAGTTCCATAGCCCATTTTTGATTGGGTTGTTTTATTTCTTATTGTTCTGTTTTTTGTTTTTTTTTTTTTTATTCTTGGTATTAATCCACTGTCAGATATGTAGTTGGCAAAATTTTTCTCCCATTCTGTAGGTTGTCTCTTTGCTATATATTCCATATCCTTTGCTGTACAAAAGCTTTGTAATTTCATGAGATCCCAGGGGTTGATTAGTGGTTTTATGTTTTCAGCAATTGGGGTTATATTCAGAAAGTCATTACTTATGACAATATGTTGAAGGGTTTCCCTACCTTTTCCTCTAGCAATTTCAGAGTTTCAGGTCTGATATTAAGCTCCCTTGTCACTTAGATTTGATTCTTGTGCATGGTGAAAGACATGGATCTATTTTCATCTTCCTACATGTAGATATCCAGTTTACCAGCACCACTTATTGAAGAGGCTGTCTTTTCTCCAATTAATATTTTTGGCATTTTTTGTCAAAAATCATATGGCTGTAGCTGCCTAGATTAATATCTGGGCCATCTATTCTGTTCCATTGATCTACATATCTGTCAATAATATTCTGTTTTTCTTACTATAGCTTTATAGTATAGCTTAAAATTGAGTATGGTGATGCCACAAACCTTAGTTTTGTTGCTCAAAATTGTTTTGGCTATTTAAGGTTTTTATACTTCCAAATTAATTTTCGGATTGTTTTCTTTTTTGATTTCTGTGAAGAATGCCATTGGAATTTTAATGGAGATTGCATTAAATGTGTAAATTTCTTTTGGTAAGATTGACATTTTCACAATATTGATTCTTCTAATCCAATAACATGGGTTGTCTTTCCATTTTCTTGTGTCTTCTGCAATTTCTCACTTGAGTGTTTTAAAGTTCTCATTGTAGAGGTCCTTTACTTCCTTGGTTAAGTTTATTCTAAGATACTTTATTTATTTATTTTTTGAGGCAATTGTGAATGGGAGAGATTTCCTGATTTTATCCTCCACATGTTTATTGTTAGTATATAGGAAAGCTACTGATTTCTGTGCATTTATTTTGAATCCTGGTACATTGCTATAAGTATTTATCAGCTCACACAGTTTACTGGTAGAGATATGAGGGTCTTTTGTATGTAGAATCATGTCATCTGTAAATAGTGATAATTTGTTCTCTTAATTTCAAATTTGTGTCCCTTTTATAACTGTCTCTTGCCTTATTGCTACAGCTAAGACTTCCAGTACTGTATTAAATAAAAGGGGGTGGACAGTGGATACCCTTGTTTTGTTCCTGGAAAGTGGAAAAGCTTTGAGTTTTTCACCACTTAGTATTATGTTGGCTGTAGGTTTGTGAGAAATAGCTTTTATTATGTTGAGATATGTTCCTTCTATTGCCAGGTTCTGTAATACTTTTACCATAAAAGATGTTGGATTCTATCAAATGCCTTTTCTGCATCTATTGAGATGATCATGTGATTTTGTTCTTCAGATCATTTATATGATGTATTACATTTTTGCTTTGCATATGTTGAACCATCCCTGCATCCCAGGGACACAGCCAACTAGGTCAGGGTGAATAATCTTTTTAATATATTCTTGTGTTCTACTTGCCAATATTTTCTTCAGAATTTTTGCATCTATATTCATGGGGGAGATTGTTCTGTAATTTTCTTCTTTTGTTCCCTAAAAATGGCACTACTAGATCAAACAGACAAAATTATCTTTATGAGATATTGGCATATTTTAGGTATAGTACATTTTGCACATTTTGTCATATATTAGAATTCTTATTTCTGCCCTTTCCAACTGAGTATATCATCACAAACATTTTGCAAATTTTATACATGAACCTTATAATTTCATTTTAAGTACATTTGAAAACTTCTTATATTTACAATAAAACATCTTATTTAAATTTTTGGATTAGTATTTTAATTATTAGTTATCAATAAGTGTATTAATTTTGCCTCTGATAAATAATATGTTATTGTCTTATATTTGTCATTCATCTTTTATACTTTTTAATTTTTTGTTGTTATTTTTATTTATTTTTTTGAGAGCAACAGACAGAGAGATAAAGAGGCAGAGAGAGAAAGAGTGAGAGGAAGAGAGCCAGGGCTTCCAGCCACTGCAAACGAACTCCAGACGTGTGCGCCCCCTTGTGCATCTGGCTAATGTGGGTCCTGGGGAATTGAGCCTCGAACAGGGGTCCTTAGTCTTCACAGACAAGCGCTTAACTGGTGAGCCATCTATCCAGCCCTATATTTTATTTGTTAAAATAACTTTACTATGCTGAAGAGATGGCTTAGTAGTTAAGGGACTTGCCTGTAAAGCCACAGGACTCAGGTTCAATTCCCTAGGACCCATGTAAGCCAGATGCACAAGGGAGCACATGCATTTGGAGTTCGTTTGCCATGCTGGAGGCCCTGTTGCACCCTTTCTCTCTCTCTCTCTCTCTCTCTCTCTCTCTCTCTCTCTCCCTCTCTCACTTTCTGTCTGTCTGGCTCTCCCTACTTATTTCTATCCCTTTCTCTCTCACATAAATAAATAAATAAATAAATAAATAAATAAATAAATAAATAAAATTATAAAAATAACTTTATTTTATTTAGATTCTATTGACCAGGGTTCTTTTAATTATGCTTCTCAACATCCCAGGTTGTGGAACCTGTGATCCTCCTAAGGTTTTGTTAACTAACCATGTCCCTTCACCCAGATTCATCTTATATAGACTACCTCTGTGTTCACATGATCCCTAGGATCCAACACCCTGGGTCCCACCTTGTGTTCATTGAAAATGATCTCACACATTCAATCAAACCCCATGCAATAAATGAGGTGAGTGGGGATTTTATCCATGACTGAAGCCCTTGAGATTTCCAGGTAGCATCCTTACCACATTGTGTTATTAAAAGTTCACTAACATTTCACTCATTTATCATTTTTCCAATCAACACTGTATTTCTTCTCAGTATTGCTCCATTAACAGTGGAATCTGAAACATGTCGTTCTTTCCCAGGAAGATCTTACTCTTTTCCGAAACTTAGTTTATTTAGGCTCTTTTGGCCCTACTCTTTCTGATGGACTTCCAGTAGCAGCATTGTTATTTTTCCTGTAACTTACTGTCTTTTTCCAATTATTTGTGTGAAGAAACAATCTCATTTTCTTTTTAAATTTTTTTAATTTATTTATTAGAGAGAGAAACAGAGAGCATGCCAGGACCTCTAGCCACTGAAAATGAACTCCAGATGCATGTGCTACCATATGGGTACCAGAGACCCCAATCTGAGTCCTTGGGTGTCACAGGCAAGTGCCTTGACCATTGAGTCATCTCTCCAGCTCTCATTAAACTTTCTATACTTCATCTGAGAACTAAAATATTTTGTTTTATAATATTAAAATTGCCTCTCCATAATACAAAATTCATCTAAAAGTAAAAAGACTAGATTGACTAGATTACTTGCATGTGCCCAATAGATGCTTCTTTGTTGTGAGTGACCCATGTGAGGATCCTTGAATCTACTCCATTGGCAACAACATGCCAACGCCATTGTAACAAAATACTTCCTTGAGATAAAATCATATATAATTCTCACAAAGCTAGCAAGTAAAATTTCATTCCCTAATAAAACAAGGGTGAGTTGATGTAGCAATTGAACTAATACCATTATCTCTCTGGTGGCAAGAGGTAGGTAGAAAGAACAATCATTCTTCTGTTTGTTGCTTCCTGACAAAGGTCTTCTCTTAGGATTTATTTAATTTTTAGTTCTACAACACCTACACAATAGTTAACAAATTTAATCCCCATAACAAATAAAATCAGTGATGCTTGCCATCATATGCACAAATAATTAGCTTTCTCTTTGGAGCATCTGACATCAAAATTTCATTCTTTTTACATTTTTATTGAGAACTTTAATATGTAAATATTCTGAAATTTTGTCAGATTCCATGCTGTTACCCTTTTTTACTCCCCCAACACCCCATTCCACTGAGGACCCTCCACTTTCCAAGTAAACATTCCTGTGTTTTAATGTTCCATTCCTTTTTTCATTCATCTCAGATATTAGCTCTTATTCAAACAGGCATAGCAGAAAAGAAGGAAATGCACATTTACAGGAAGCATAACAGAGAGACACAGTATGAATTCTGCTTCATTTTTCACAGGGATATTTCCCAGAAAATGAGACTACTGAATGAAACTGCATTATATATGTCTATAAAAACTAATCCTTATAAAAATGGATTACATATATTCAATATGAATTTGAAGGTATTTACTCCTTGCCTATTTGGAGCCTTTATGAGATTTGTCCCTATGGAGGCTACTTCTAAAGTCCATCTGATATTCAAGAGTCTGTAACAGTAATAAATTAGATTTTAATACACAGTGTTGCTTTAACCAGTAAAATAATGTGAAATTTGCTTATTATATACAAAATAACCAAAATATTTGCTATTAAATGCCTCAGAAAGAGAACAACTTCATTACCTGTTATAAATGATAGTGTTCAAGAGACTTAACTCTCCTATCCCATAGAATAATGCAATAGAAGTAACCACCATTTCACATACTATGTAATGAAGTATGCCTGCATTTAATATCTACTGAAACCCCCCTTTGTGTAGGACATGTTATAAACACCACCTCATTCATTCTTAACAACTGCTTCACAGATGTGGCAAGAGAATAATCAGGCTCAAAGTATTTTACAAAGAAAAGAAAGAAAATCTTATGTATTATTACATAGCTGGTTAAGTGAGAATTTCAAGATTTTGACTCAGCGTATTTGATATGGACACTATATTCCCACACCCATATATCCTCCCATACTGGACACCAGAAGAATGAGCAAACTTAAAGAAAGAAACTTCCAGTGAGTTCTATATTTCTGCTTTATTGAAGAAAATTTTTCTTGTGGTCCTTGAATTTGCTTTAATCCTGTTCTTGTTTTTGGCTTAATTGCCTTTTTAATATAGGATTAAATCTCTTCCATGAAAACAATTTAAGCAGAATAACCATTTGTTTATATTCAGACTCATGCATCCTGTAGAAGCAAGGAATAATAGAGGTCATCTTTGCAAATGCCTATTATACAGATGCAGAAAATAAGTTTAGCCAAGACCACAGTGATAAAAGCAGTAGGCTAGATCTACAATCTTCCCCATCACAAAGTTGTATCCTTACAAGTCTGTAATTACCTTTTAAATGTCTCCACTGATTATTTTTCACACACACACACACACACACACACACACACACACACACACACGCCCCACCACCACCAACAACAAAAAATACTTTGGGTTTTCTTTCTTGATGAGAAAATTTATAAGTCATATGTGAATATAACCTTCCCTGTATTCATGAGCAATGGTCACATAGGAGAAGGACCCCTGTCTTTGAAAGAAGCCACCATAAATCCAAACCAAGACTAAACTCCTTATATCCTGACAGCTTCCCAAAGTATTCTTTTTGTTGTACTGTGTCATAGAGGGGGTTGCCAACCACTTCCCCCAAACAGGTGAGGTTTTCAGCATTCAGGCTCTCATGAGGTCTAGCACAAGCAGACAAGGAGCCAGGTGAGGAGATGAATCATCAATAAAAGGCACTTGCTTGCAAGGCCTGACAGTAAAGGTTTGATTCCTCAGTACCCACATAAAGCTAGATACACAAAGTGATGCATGCTTCTCGAATTTGTTTGAAGTGGCAAAATGCAATAGTGTACCCATGTTCTCATTCTCTTTCTCTCTCTCTATTTTCTCAAATAAGTAAACATTTTTGTTCTCAAATATTCTCATTTTTTTCTTAAAGAGAGAAAACTAAGGCTGGAGAGATTGCTCAGCAGTTAAGGTGCCTACCTGCAAAGCCTAACCATCTGATGTCAATCCCTAAGTACCCACATAAAGCCAGATGCATACATCTGAAGTTTGTTTGCAATGGCTGGAGGCTCTCTCTCTTCCTGTCTTTGTCTCTCTCTCTCTTTCTCCTTGAAAATAAATAAATAAAATATTCAAAGAGAGAAAAATAAGGAAATTAACAATTGTAGTACTATGAAGAAATAATGAAAACAATAGCGTATCATGAAAACCAAGGCACTGAGTACAATGATGCCTCAGTCTGCAGAGACACCACCAACAAAGGATGGTTTCCAAAGTCAATTATCCCTTTCCTGGACAATGTCCTGCTGAGAGAGCATAGTTTTGAATAGAAGAGCATACACTCTCTTCTGTATTACTCTAATACATTTTTCTTAATATCACCACATATACTCAATAGTGGTATCTTGATTAAAAGAAGGTAACATTTTTCGTTTGCATTTAAAAGTATAGTATTGATGATAACTACTAATTTTAGGATAAAAGCTAAAAAGGATTCTTCAGTGACATTCAGCTTAAACTCCTCCATTCACACATGAATCCCAAAAAATTACTGAAACGCTCCAAAGAAAATTAAAGTAATACATGAATAGGTTTTGACTTGGATAGATTGGACCACTGTGTCCTTAGAAGAGGACCAAACTGAATTAGTGCAGAAAAGTAATAGAGATGGAAAGAAATCAATCTAATTTTTGTAGTATTAACTTTTCTGATGCATTTTTTTTGTTTTTTGTTTTTTGTTTTTTTTGGTTTTTTTGTTGCATTTGTTTGGACCCAAAACATGAAACATTAGAGAGCATTTTTGTAGCATGTTGGCCCATGATGAAGAGTTTAAGTAAGTATAATGCTTATGACCTCTTTTTTTTTTTTCCCAAGTCAAATAAGTGTCTCTAGTCTTCTATTCCTTTACTTTGTGAGTTGAATGTCTATCTTTGTATCATCATTTTCATTTGATAGACAGGAGGAATGTATGTCAGAAGGACATAATTGAAACTGTTTGTTTTTTTAAGATCTGTATTCTTCAGTTCAGTCTTTAGTTATTAGATTAAAGCATAAAAAACAACTGTTTGCACACCAAGTGAGCTGAGGATGGATTTAAAATATCCCCCAGCATTTGTTTCCTACTTCTTTCTCTCTGGCTCTCCAGCCTATTTGTTGTCAACAGCCCATGGACATAGGAGACAGGAAACTATCTCAGGCCACAGTTAGGACACTATTTTCCCTTGGTTCACACACATCTTAATGTAAGTTTAAGATTACTAATCATTTAATAACCTTTTCCCAAAGATTAAACAGGCCACTAAGTTGCCAGTAGGTTCATCCATAGTTGTATATGTAATATAACTGATAATAGATACATGGTTGCAAAGAGGTCTTTACATACACATACATACACACATGCACACATGCATTAGCAATTGTTTCATAAGGTGACAATTCTGTGATTTCATCAGTCTAGGTTGAAGTGCTCACTTGTTCCTGACAAAGCAATTTAGCTGTTCTGTGAAGAGAGGTAAATCAAATGCAGACTATAATCTATATGCCAGCCCCATTCCATATGTTGAAGGCCCTGAAAGAAAATATAAAAATTCTGCAAGATGAAGCAGGAATTCTGCCTCTAGACTCCTTTATGCTCAAGACTACATTATTAACACAAGAATTTTCAAGAGATTCTGGAAAACTGCGGAGTAGGGGAAAGGAGCATTTTCCTTAAAACTTGTAAAAATGCTTTTGATCTATGACTTAAAGAAAATTAGAAGTGTGGACAGAAAAGGAGGAAGGCAACAAACCAAGACTGTGCAATACTGGCTGCAACACAGAAATGCTTTCTAAAGAAATGAGAGTCTGTAATAGACAGCACTTAGTAAAAGCAGCAAAGGAGGAACCCACCCCCCCACAACACACACACACACACACACACACACACACACACACCATATGCACACACTCTAAATCTATAAAGAAATAAGCAAAAGAAACACTTCAGAAGCAAACAGAAAAAAAAATGCAATACTTTAGACAGAATAACAAGTTGCATGCTCCAAGCCCATGAGCTTATGGTTAACTGCTCTATGATACAACCCCAAGGCCAGACCAGTGGGGAAAAATGTGACTTCAACCCAACTGCAAACTAGTACCACTAGAAAACTGCATACACATCTACAGAAAGAATAAAGTTTAGTTTTTTAATCCAACCAATAATTGAATTTTGATGCTTAAATTCCATTGCAGAACCAGCAGACACATGAAAAATGACATTCAAAAATTCTTCTACAAATCAGCCAGCCCACAGTGATGGATTTCAAAGAGAATAAATTGGATGAAATACTAAATAATCCAAAAAAGATTATTTGAGTGAAATAAAAGAGGACACAAAAGGAAAAAAAGGAAACTAGTAAACTATCAAATGAAATTAGAGAATACAAATAAATATCTAATAAAATGTAGTTTAAGAAGTCCATAGAAGATATGGAACAATTCAATAAAGAGATCAAACCAGTGAAAAATCACCAGTAGGATATTGCTGAAGAGGCACAGGCAGGAGGATCAGGAGTTTGAGGCCAGCCTGGGCTATCCATTTTGCTGGGTGTGGTGATGCACAGCTTTAATCCCAGCACTCAGGAGGCAGAGGTAGGAGGATTGCCATGAGTTCAAGGCCACCATGAGACTACATAGTGAGTTCCAGGTCAACCTGGACAAGAAAGAGACCCTGCTTTGAAAAACCAAAAAAAAAAAAAAAAAAAAAAAAAAAACGGAAAAAAATAAAATTGAAATTTTGGAAATGAAAAGAACAATTAATCAAATAAATTTTGTGCAGAATATCCAATTATTTCTGAAATGTACTTAAACATAATTTAATTCTGTCATTTTGTATAATTAGATGAAGTGGCATTCTCAGCATGCACAATTATAAAATCAAAATGTTGATCAACTGAAAAACTTGAAGAAGCTGTACATCCTGCGATACCAAATATTTAGCACAAATTTGATTTCATGTAAAAACCAACAAGCACATCCTTCTAATTAATAAGAATAAAGGAAGGTAGCAAGGAAGGAAGGAAGGAAGGAAGGAAGGAAGGGAGGGAGGGAGGGAGGGAGGGAGGGAGGGAGGGAGGGAGGGAGGGATGAAGGAAGGGAGGAAAGAAAACAAATTTTGCCTCAAACAAGATAGAAAGTGAGAACCAACACTGGAAATTGTTCTCTGATCATCAAATGTGCAACTTCTGTCACATACATGAATCTCACCTCCCCACACACAAATATACTCACATGTTATGCACACACAAGAGAAAAATACACATACAAAGACTAAAATAAAAACTAAGAAATGCTGGGTGTGGTGACACATGTCTTTAATCCCAGCACTGGGGAGGCAGAGGTAGGAGGGTATCTGTGAATTTGAGGCCAACCTGAAATTTATAGAAAGAGTTCCAGGACAGCCTGAGCTAGTATAAGACCTTACCTAAAAACTAAAATAAAATAATAAAAATAAAAAAGTAGAAGCAAGACTTTGAAAATGAAGGAGACTAATGGAGTAGGGTTCATATAAAAAAATGTAAGGAGAATGACCAGAAGATGTGATCAACTAGTGCTGAAGTATCTGTATGAAACCTAACATTGTTAACAATAAATCTATGCCAATACAATTGTATATTTAAAAAAAAAACACAATTTAGTCAAGTATTCACCTTATCTCTCTCAATATACTTATGCATATTTTGACATACATTTTTTAAAGAACTCCCAATATCCCTCACAATTATTTATCCAAATGAAAAATATTAGCAAAAAGACTACAATATTCTGGGGCAAAATTTTAATCACTTCCCAATGGAGCTGCTATTAAACTCAGGCAATAGACTATCAAGATAATATAGAAACCCTGTATAAATATTCATTGCAATACTTGCTAGCAAAATACATGTAAAGCCTTATCATAAATATCCTCCCTAGAATTCATATGTTCCCTGCTGTTCATTCACATAGTGAAACAACGCAACAGTAAAATAATAGTAAAAATAGTAGTGGTTTGAGAATTCCTGTCCTAGCAAAGACATGCATCTATAGTTACATACAGCATATCTGACCTGGTTTTTCTGTTGTCTCTGTTTTACAAAGGGCATGTTAATTGTAATTGTTTACAGAGAAATTTGTTTTTATTACAAATGTTAATGGTGTATCATAAATAAATAATTAAACAAATTAAATTAATTAGGTCACTATATGTATTGGAATTAAGATTATATTTTTTGTTCAAAAGAGTGATTTTAGGCTAACTATGAGTCTCTGTTTACTTTATCACTAAGATTTTCCTGTGTTTTGAACATCAACCCTCTTTAGATTAACATTCAAATTTACAATGAGAGTAAGATTTCTATGAGTGTATGTAATATAAAAGTAAATTCTGATCTGGATAACAAGCCATAACATTTTCCTTGGGATTTTAAATTCTCTTTTAAAAATAATTGAGGCATTTAAGATATGAATATACTGTTATTTGATCATATTTCCATCCTATTATTTTTTTCATTTTTTATTATTAGTTATGGACATAAGTTGTATGTCAACATCACATCTTAGTACCATCCTTCCCCTCCTCTCTGGCCCTTCTCTGAAGAGGCCTTCCTCATTAGGGATGCAGGTCAACCCCATAGGGATTGTAGGTCATGCATTATGGGGGCAGCAGTCAGTTATGGGGAAGAGGCAATGTCTCTGTGGAAAATGTCCCAACTTGTAGCTCTAACAATCTTTCTGCCTCCTCTTCAGCAAAATTCCCTGAGTCAGGTTGGGAGCATTTTAAGTCTACTTTGGTGATGGGCACTTAGGAGCCTTTGGATCTCTGGTTTGGTAGGTGATGAGCGTCCTCAGTATCTTTCTCATCACCCTTGTGTTGAAATCAGCTTAACTAGGAAAGCAGCACTCTTGGTCATTTCTCCAATTCCTCTGTGGTTTCAGCTGGGGCCCAGGTAGAGTGTGCTGGGTCATTTATCTCCTCAAGTCCAGTTCCCATCTGAAACAGAGCAACAGATTCTCCAACGGAGAGTGAAATAAATGCCAGTAAAATAGGATAATCATTATTAATTTAGAAATAACTAAAAGGGTTTAGATACTTTTATAGCCCAATGTTAATAGGAGTTTGACAATGGGAAGCAGAATCTATCTGGATATGATTCTGGCATGTTTCCCAGTTCCAGATATGGTTTCCTTTCCACTGAGTGGATATGTTAGCCAGTCCAAGAGTAGCTGGTTACCCACCATGGCTGTGTGTCACTATTGAACTTGTGTGAGCATCACATCCAGTTGTTTGCTTCTGTTTGCTTAGACTTTGAGTTGCATGGACAGATGTTGGCTACTTTCCCCTGGTAGCTCATGTAGCACCCTCCAGCACTAGATAGCTTAATTATCTAGGGACTGGCTCTCTTCCAGATTTTTTTTTTTTTAACCCAGGGTCTGATTGGTTGTTTTATTTTAATTTTGGGAATGAATTTCTATTTATTTCTCTATGATTCCATTGGAGGCTTTTGTAGTAGGACTAGGCATCCTTGGTGGAGATCTCCCAGTTTTCTGACTTTTGTTGGCATTTTGCTTTGTTGTCTACCCATTTTAGGAAGACTCTTTATTTTATTGAGGAGGAAGCAAGTTTGTGCCTTTTCACCCTCTGACTCAGATGTATAGGGATGTTTGTACCTAGTGGCCAGTCAAGATACCATAGGAAAAGGCCTGATTCCACAGGTCACACAGGGTCCAGGCCTCCCCATGCAAAGCACAAAGGGACCTACCAGGACCAGGGCCTGGAGCGGTAAGAGAACAAGTATCTGTCCTAATTCATGCTGTGCCTTCCAGGGCATAGACCAGTGCAGGCAACCTAGACTGGGGAAATGGGAGGAGCCCAGATACAGGGATCTGGCCTACTTACTCCAGATGGCTGCACTCACCCACACACTGACCTCACAAGGAACTCAGACCTGGGAAGTGGTGGGAAGAGCCCAGTTATGGGTCTGGTCTCCTCACTCCACAGTGCTGCAACTGCCCATGCACTGACTGCACAAGGAACTCAGGCCCAGGAGGAGGTGGGAGGAGCCCAGAAATGGGCCTGGCCTACTCACTTCAGACTGTTGCAGATGCCTACACACTGACCTTGCAAGAAACTTAGACCAGAGAAGTGGGAGGGGTCTAGAAGTGGGTCTGACCTACTCACTTCAGACCACCATGCCTCCCACACACTGACTGTCCAAGGAAGGCCTATTTCCTCTTTTGTCCTATTCCTAGTGTTGAGTTCTTAAAACCCTCTTTCTTAGCTGCTTTGGGGTATGAGTCCCCTCACTGTCAATCTGCATCTCCACAAAGATGGTTCTGGTGAGAGCAGCACCAACACTGTGTGGTCACCTCCTCTACAAACTTGTTTAGGAGACAAAGGAAGAATATTTAAGGAAAATTATATATAATAAAAATTTCAGAGAATTTCTTGATTTTGTCTGACTTCATATGTTACTTTAATAATTAAATAGTATACAATCAGGGAAAAACAAAAACTACCTCATAATTAATAGAGTCAAGTCATAATCTTAATTCATAACTTTGGTGTTCTCTTCATGTATTGATTTAATAATGCTAAAACTTTTTAATGTTGAAAATGATGGTTACAAGATAAATAAATGAAATTATTATAATAATTTAGTGAAAAGATGGTGATAGAACACCATTAATATTAGCTGTGTCACTGTAGGCATTCACTAATTATTAGATGTCTGTCTTCAATTTACCAGCAAATTTTTTTTAGAATATTGTAGGCCAGTTCTATAAGGCAAGGAATATAAATCTCAATGGACTACCCATAAGAATTCTGCAGAGTGCTATAGATATTCTACAAGTGGGTTATGTGGTTAAATAGGTTTAGTAATGGTAGATTAAGCTCAGTTCATCACCATGACATTTTTTTAATCCTTTGATAAGGTAATTTTCAACATGAATCTCAAAAGAAGATGTAGAATACAGTGGTTCTAATGCATTTGCTTTAAGCAATCCTCTGTCCACTGAATATTTTGAAAATGTAAGTTCCTTAGCATATCCATTAGGAAATTTTGCATCCATTCTGGTAGTAAATTTCAGACTTTTATAAATCCTGCGTTTTTTATATGTGTCTACACATTTGGTGATAACAATCTGACATTTCCTTAATAAAACTCATTAGATATGAAATTCTCCTAACTTTCACCTTAAGTACAATTTTTAAGATCACTATCTTTATGCCCAAAATTTGAATTAAACTCAGTATCTACATTGTGCATTTATCAATTGCCTTCCAAACATCCATAATACATCACAGTATATGTCACTGTTACACTGTCATTTCCACAGCATACAAGTATGCTCACACACACACACACACACAAAATACATCCCAAAAATACTCATACATACCATAACAGAAGTGAGAGTATCATTAATATATTAATATGAACATGAAGTATAGTACTTTCAGGGCAATTTGGTGAGAGTAATATATGCATTTATCCAGACAAGAGCAGGCTTTATACCCCTAAAGCTCATGAACTCTCCTTCCATAGGCTTTTGATTACATTTTCAGTGCCAGGCATGTAATCCCTCCCACTGAGTGCTCCTTCAGTCCAAGTAGAGAACAGTTGGTTTCCCCCAGAGCAGACATGTCACTATTGCACTCGTTCAGACATTTGGCTTATCTGGCCAAACTTGAGGTTTCCAGTGTCCACTGTTTTAACTGCTGATGACTTCTGTCTCCCATAAAACTGCATACAGTGCAGCTTTTTCCAGCTTTCATTTGGGTGGGTTACAGGTAGAAAGTTTTCTGCTGAGCACCACCTTGATTTCTCAGTGATTCTGCTGCTCAGGCATGTGAAGTCTTCAGCAATAGGGTCTTCCCATCTCTTTCTCCAAGGGAACCCAGGGCTTTGGCAATAGCCTGTACTGTTTTGGAGGAAACAGGGACCCTCCTGGCCAATGACTCAGTGGGAGGTATCTCATCCCAGGCACTGAAAATTTTCTAGTAACAATCTATGGCTTCTGGATGTGCCATTATTTTAAAAAGTAGATTTTCATATGTCTTATTCAGAATATCTTGAATTTTGATTGACTATCCCCCCACCTTTGTTTTATGCATTCTCTTCCCCTGACCTTGCTTAGGTCTTTCTCCTCCCTGTAATCTGTTCTTATATTTACATATATACAATACCATCCTCTTAAGACCTTCCCTCTCCTCCTTCCCTTATAGCCTTTTTCTAGTTTATGGGCCTATGCTACTGATTATTAGTTCTAGATCACACACAATTCTATACATTTGTAGCTAGGATCCACATATAATAGAGTACATGCAATGTTTGGTTTTCTGGGCCTGGGTTACCTCACTTAGTATAATCTTTTCCAGATCCATCCATTTCTCTGCAAACTTCATTTTTCTTGACTGCTGAATAGAACTCCATTGTGCAGATGTGCCACATCTTTATTATCCATTCATCTGTGGATGGACATCTAGGCTGGTTCCATTTCCTAGCTATTGTGAATAGAGCAGCAATAAACATAGTTGTGCAAGTATCTCTAAGGTAGTGAGAAGAGTCAATAAGATATATGCAATTATCACTAAGGTAGTGGTAAGAGACATTAGAATATATGCCTAGGAATGCTATTTCTTCAGGTGATAAAGACACAAGATAAAAATCAAATGTGCAGAGCTTCAGTCTTCTGTCATTGCTTCATTTTTTAATGACAATTTATAGGCCAGATTAAAATAAAGACTCAAGTTGTGGATGTAATCTGTTTTATTCTTCATTGATATTGACAACATTTAATAATTAAAATTCATGGACGTGCATCATCAATATAATGCAATGCAAAGTAGATTTTAGGGGCCACTTAAAATCACATTATTGGGAACAAAAACAGGGTCTGTATATATGACATATCAGTTGAGACCTACTCCTATATAAGCATTAGGTCTTCAAGGAGCCTGAGAAACCACTTTAGTTTGAACCCCAGGACCCACATAAATTGCTGGAATGCTACATTTGTGTGTAACTCCAGTATTGTAGGGAAACTGAGACCCAACCATCACAAGAACTCACAAAAAGATGTCTAGTTCTGAGTCAGTAAGAGACTGTGTCTTAAACAAGAATGGTGTAGGGAGCAATGGAGAGAAATACCTGATGTTCCACCCAGACTGTGGTAGTTTCAATGTGAATGGATGTGACACACACTTTTTATTAAGCTTGTAACTTGGGTCTCCAGCAAGTAGGCAGTAGGGGGTGTCACTGATGGACTTGAGCTCTGTGTGTGCACATTTATGGTTTTCCTTTTCCTTTTCTTTTTGCTCTCTGCTTGGATCCATGAAAGGGAGCCAGCTTCTTCTACCACTGATGAAACTTCACCTGGATTTGTAAACTTAAATAAATCCCCTCTTTCCCTAAGCTGTGTTTGGTTGGAAGTTGCTCCCAGCGAGGTAGAACTGATTACAACACAAAACATGGCAGGTAAGCACACCTGACTGCATGCAAGAGCATGGGGTGCCAGAAGAGCACATACATGTTTTACAACATACCATACTACATGCACCACACACACTCACACATAACACACATAGATTTCACACACATACACATACATGCTAAAAACAAAAGCAGACTCTTGTTTAGGGAAATTATTTTGTGTATCAAATTAGCTAATAAAATTCAGGTATAATGTGAACATGTAGACCAAAAGGAAGTTCTCTGACTAGTGAGGTAGCTGTTCTACCTCCTTCCCTTTCTTCATTCCTATTTGTCTTGTATTTTGTAATCCATATGTCTATATATATGCTTATTTTAAAATTCATGTCTAGGTCTCAGATACCATTATTTTATTTCATAGAATCCTTCCCAATTTATGATTTCTCATCTGCTTTATACTCTAAAAAATTCATGTACACCTAATATAAGCACTGTACTTTGTTATCACAGATTTTTCACAAGAGTTTTAATAACATAGTACAGTGGAAAAATAGATAAATGCATTATATTCTCTCAACATTGAGCTATGATGCTCATGGAATACTTTTGTCAAATTACCTGAGAATTAGAGTGATATTGCAACCCTTTCTCATTAGTTACTCAGCATTTACAATGTGTTGGATGTTATACTAAATGCTTTAGCTGCAGGAACAAATATGTGGATGAAATTCCTTTTATTATCTTCCATTTGCGGATGAATACAGCAAGGGACATGGATATATAACATACATTGCCCAAACAACTAATAAGTAGAAAAGCTGAAATTCAAAACTCAGAACTTTGGCAGAGTGGGTTGGTAGACTGCACCCCATTCACTTGTTGTAAAGTCATCTTTCTAATTGAGGTTGAAGTCTTGGGAGGATTCATTCTTCAAAAAGGTAGAAACTCCCAGGCCTGTGAGCCAAAATGTTAGGTTGTTGTGAGTTTTATTGTAGAAAGAAGAAGAAAAGTATATCCAGAAGAAATTTTCTCCCTTCTCAGCCTTGCTGAGAAGAGAGGTGAGTGAAATGGAGTAAATCTCCCTTAAATATAATCTCTAGGATTCACACTCACACATGTGCTCAGAACCATTTAAATGAATCATACATCCAAATAGGATGAGCATCATCATCAGACTCAGGTGTGTAAGGGAGGGACTTGATTGGTCTCTGGTTCAAGAGGCTGAATCAGAAAGGGCAAGTCCACAGGTCTGCTAAGCCCGGAAAAGTTGAGAAGGTAACAAGAAGCTACTGCTGAGGAGTTGATGATTATAGCCATCTTGGATGAGATGGGATCTGAGCAGGAGAGGTTATATCCCTATTTCCATGGACTAGTTCTACCATATTAAAAAACAAAACAACAAAAAAAAACTATCTTTTCCCTAATCTGTATCAATTCAACTCAGATGGGTCTAAATTTTAAACCAAAGTCTATCCAGAATCCTACACCAACGCTTAGCTTCTCAAGGGTTCTTATGTCTTTCTGCCCTTATAACAAGTAGAACACTTTCCAATTGATGACTTGACTTCTTATCTTCTGGGAAGGGCTAGATTAAACAGTTTGGAACTAGACAGACAGGGATAGCCTTTAAGGGAAAGATATTACAATCCAACATCACACTCTTAACCACACCTAATGCCTCCCAAACTGTTTCAGTCACAGGACTCAACTCACATAATCAGATCTATCTCCAGCATACACCCTGCCCAGGTGTGGGTGGATTCCTCCTCTAAACCCGGGACAATTGTATGGTATATTAGCACAGGTGTACCAATTACTTCTGGAGAAATGGGAACTCCAACTTTAACTCAGTGTTTTTGGCTTATTTCTTCTCTCTGGCCCCTGAGCTGCACACAAGGAAACGCCTGGGTCTTTGCACCAATAAGGTTAGTTCTCTCTATTTTTCTCTCTCCCTGGCAAACTGGCAGGGAAGAAAGGGACACTTTTTATTAATGTTTTTACTTTCTAATGTCTTTGGAAGCACACGCTTTTTTGTAAAACCGTTTCTCACTTTTTTTTCATCCAAGGTCCATGTTTGTTTACATGGACTCCTGGACCACTTTCCCCTGTCCTTCTTTACTTTCTTTCCTCAGCCTTTTTCCTCCCTCACATCCCTGTGATATTTGAATGAAATGTGGTGATTTAATAATCATTCTCTTTAGTCTGTATTGCCAATTATTATAGACATAGGGCTGGAGAGATCACTTAGTAGTTGCATGTGAAGTCTAAGAACTTACATTCAAATCTCCAAATCCCAGTTAGCCAGATGCGCAGTGATGCAGGCATGCAATGTTGCACATGCGCCACAAAGGGGTGCAAACTTCTGGAGTTCGTTCACTGCAGGCTGAAGATGCTGGAGCGCACATTCCCTCTATCTATCTCTCTCACTCAAAATAAAAATAAAAACTAATAAAAACCAAAACATATAATAGAAACAAAATCAGGGCTTAGAGTTCCAGGATTATTCCTAGTCACCCCAGCACCCCATTTTGGTTCCAACTTCCTATATTACTTCTATCCAGCACTTTTAGCATAAGGTCACTACAAAATACAAGCAGAGATATTTAGAAGAATTTTAATAGCAAATAAAAGAGTAAATTTGGAGAAAGTATTATAAACTCTAGACACTGACCTATAAGGTTCCAATGGATTATTTTACTGGAATAGCTAATAATTTTGACAACTAAACCATGAGACTTGTACTTTTATGGTGGGGAAGTTAACTCACCCAAAAGTTTTCAAGAAATTTCTCATCTTTTTTTTTTCTTTCTTGTATATTTGTTCAATTTTAGGGATTTTTTGATACTTATTTAAATATATGCTCATCAGTTCAACTTTTAGGTTTGGACATTTAATTACAAAATTAGAGATTTAATTACAAAATATGAATTTGGAAGTTCTTTTTACCAGTGACATATTTATCTATGATATACCATTTGTTTGCTTCCATTAGAATAAACTGAAACAGAGTTAGATTGTCACTTTTGTATTTTTATTTTAGAAAACATATTTAATTGCTTCAGTGCCTCCCTATGATTATTTATCTGCACTCATTCGTTCATTTGTTTACTCCTTCATCTGCTCATCTCTTCATCATTCACTAACTCGTTGGTTTTCTAGCCTCATAGAGTGTTATCTTGGGGCAGGGGCTGTATCACAGCACTGAAGAAGACAAAGCCCGTCCTCAAGGAATTCCTGTGCAGCAGGTACCTGCAACAGAAATCATTGGATCTTTCATCTCATCACATTCTGCAGAGATGGGGGGTGCAGTTTAGTGAACTAATGTTGCTCACTGTAGTTCATGGTTAATTCACTTTGCATATGGTGTGACTGTGGACAGATACATGCATATTTTCTTTAGGTTGTGTGTGACTTGTGGGGGTAATAGTATAAGAAAAAACTTCCACAGTATCTAGAAAGCTTTTCAAAATGTTCAAGATGTAACTCTGGAGACAGTTTAAAAATTTCTAGCAAGGATTTTTTTTTCCTCACCTTTACCATTTTAGTATCTACAAGCACAACCTGTTTGATTGTAACATTGATGTTTTGTTTCCATTCCTATTGGTAGCAGATTTTTTTTTTAATTTTTTTTAATTTATTTATTTGAGAGCGACAGACACAGAGAGAAAGACAGATAGAGGGAGAGAGAGAGAATGGGCGCGCCAGGGCTTCCAGCCTCTGCAAACGAACTCCAGACACGTGCGCCCCCTTGTGCATCTGGCTAACGTGGGACCTGGGGAACCGAGCCTCGAACCGGGGTCCTTAGGCTTCACAGGCAAGCGTTTAACCGCTAAGCCATCTCTCCAGCCCGGTAGCAGATTTTGATTACAAGCCCAGGCCTTTCCTTGCCTCAGCCACAATCTACTTCCCCTGTCCTCTAGATGTCAGCACTTTCTGTATTTGTAACACAGTATCTAAAGTATAGTATTTGCTTAAATAAGAGAAGATGGGAAGAAACTCAATTCCAGGACTGAAGTTGGTCCCTGTGAGGCCATTAGTCATTTCCAGGAGTAAAATGGCCTTCCCATATCTGAAGAAGAGGAAACAACCCCCACTGTTGCTTTGTTGTCCTGCTGCTTTCTCCTTTTAGCTTTTTCTTCCCATGAAAGGAAGTTGTTGCTGAAAGGAACTCTTGACTGTTTCACAGACAGTGGAAGCTTTTTGCCTACCCCCTGTCCACAGCAGCCTTTGCAGGCACAGTGCAGACTTCCTGCTGCATCATGGATGCCATTCAACTTTCACCTGGCACAAACAACTCAGGAGACATCAGGGAAGTCAGCACATCAAAGTGAAAACTCTTTATTTGTAGCATATACAACAGAGACCCCTGCTTGTGAAGCCTTTGTGGGCAGGACATCATTCTTTAGCAGCCAATGCCTACTAAAGTTAGATTCCCAAGCAGAGTTTCCAGAGTCACCATTTATTCTTTCTGCTTTGTCTTTGTGTCTTTGCTGGCTGCAAAAATGAACAGAAGCATAGTCACTGAATATCTTAAAACTGATTCTCAATTTGAAAGTGTCAGAAAACTTATAGAAGACCATTCTTTGTGTGGTTTTGAAATTATTTTCAATTAGATATTAGAGCATGGAAGTGTTTGTAATTTAACTTAATCAGTCATAATGCTCCCTTTTGTCATGTCTCCTCCTCAGAAGGGTGCTTTTGAGCACACTGACATATTCCTGAGTGCTGAGAGTCACTCCTCCAATGGGTGAGTAGTGATGCCACAAATGATGGCCAAGAAAATTGATAGAGTTAAAAAAAAGTTCACAAGGCTTCCAAATTGGTTGTAGTTAAAATATATGAATGAAATTTTCAGTATAGACAGAACTGTAACAAGAGTTTAGCACTAAAACATTGCATAAGAATACACTTCTAAATAGGAGATATTGGTTGTTTCTATTCACAGTGAAAGTCATTAAAACTATACAGTGGTTGGTTTTCCCAGAACTAGAGATAACTACCATCAAAGAATATAAAGTATTTATATTTTGACTGACTTCATGTTTGCACAGGTTCATTAATTCACTTAACTATCTACTTAACCAGGCAGTTTCCATTTCCCTGCTTGCAAATATCAAAATATATATATATATATTGACTATGTCCATCATCAGGAAAAGACATAGCAGTATATGCAGGATTAATACAGGAAATTAATCTCTGAATCCTAGTTCCTTGAAGACAAATGAATATATTGGGTTATACTACTACATGTTCAGAGGCATGGTATCCTTGGCACTTGGAGGATTTCAATGTGATTCAGAAGTCTGGATTCTCTTCATCTTTTGCTACTGACAGCAAGGACCACAGGAAGAATGCTTTAGATGAGAAAAGTTACTTTATTTATACTTATTTGTTCATGGAATGGTGTCCTGAGAATGATGGATGACTGTGGTAGTTTGATTCAGGTATCCCCTATAAACTTAGGTGTTCTGGATGCTAGGTTTCCCAGATGATAGCAACTGGAAATTCCTGGAGGTGGTATATTGTTGGGGAGCAGGCTTATGGGTGTTATAGCCTGTGTACCCATTCCAGTGTTTGGCACACTCTCCTGATCCTGTGGTCCACCTGATGTTGGCCAGGGGGTGATCTACACTCTCTGCTCATGCCATCATTTTCCCTGCCATCATGGAGCTTCCCCCTTGAGAATGTAAGCCAAAATAAACCTCTTTTTTCCAAAAAGCTGCTCTTGGTTGGGTAATTTCAACCAGAAATGTGAACCTGACTGCAACAATAATATTGGTACCAGGAGTGGGGATGCTGCTGAACACTGACTATGTGGATTTGGCATTTTGTAGTTGATTTTCAAGAGAAATGTGGAAGAATTTGAAACCTTGGCCGAAGAGATGTCTTGAAGTGCTATAATTTCAGTTTGATGCACTATTCTGGTAAAACTCAGACCTGAGTGCAGTAAGAACTATGGACTGTGAAGTTTGGCTTATGAAGTTTGGAAAGAGCTTTGCCTGGACTGGGCTACAAACAGTTTGTGTGTGAGACTTGCTGTTATATCCAGGTCCTGAATAGTTGTGCAGGGTTGCATTGTATACAAATGGACTGGTGTGAGAAGAGGGGTATGGCACTTAAAAAAAAAAAAAAAAGGTTGGTTCACTCAGCTACAACTGAGAGATTACAAACTTTGAGATTGGGCCAGATGACCAGCACTGGGGCAACAGGAAGAATGTAGATTCTTTTGAAGGGGTCTGAGTGCTCAAGGAATGTCCTGTTCTTCAATGTCTGCTTTATTCCCCCTTGGATTAACAGATTTGTACCCTACCTGGTATTGTGGAGTATAAGAAATGCAGGAAAGAGAGTGTTATTGAATTTGCTACATGGTCTTGTGTTTTGGAAATGGCCATGGACAGTGTGAATCAAGTTTGCTAGATGCCTGCACGAAGACCTCACTGAGCCATGAAGATGAACCCTGGGATGCAGTGGAGACCCAGTTGAGATGCCAGGACCATGAGATGGCTGCCATGGAGAGTTGCCTGGCCCAGATGAAGTTTTCCAGAACTGTGAGTACTCTAGCTGGAGGGGTGGAATTGGAACTTCAGAGACTTGTTGCTGTTTAGAATTATTGGTCTTGGAGTTTTGTCACTGAACAGAGTTGTTGGAGTTTAAACTACAGAGTTTGGTGTTTTTCCTGGTTTTGTAAAATGTTGTTTTGGGTGAATATTTCTTTGCTATGCCCAATGCCATCTTTTGCAGTATCAATGTTTATTCTGTGCCATTATGGATTTTGGGGGGATTTTTTTAAATTATGATTCAGTTAAATTATCTTGGACAATGGGAATGTATGAACATCATTGGAACTGATTAAAAACTATGGCAACATTTATATATCATTTATTTATTATTTATTTGAGAGATAGAATGGGCATGCCAGGGCCTCCAGCCACTGCAAATAAATTCCAGACACATGTGCTACCTTGTACATATGGCTTACATGATGGGTCTTAGGGAATCAAACCAGGGTCCTTTGGCCTTGCAGACAAACTTCTTAACCACTAAGCAATCTATCCAGCCCCATGGGGACTTTTAAAGTTGGATGAATGCATTGAATTTTACATAATATATGGTTATCAGTTTATGGGGGCCAGGAGTGGAAAGTGATTCAATTCAGGTGTTTACCATAAACTTAGGTGTTCTGGATGCTAAGTTCCATAGCTGATGGCAATTGGAAATATAACTTTCCTGGAGGTGCTGTATTTCTGGGGGAGGGCTTATGGGTATTAAAGCCAGTTTCCCCATGCCAATGTTTGGCACACTCTCCTGTTCCTGTTATCCACATGATGTCCACCCTCTGTTCATGACATCATCAAGGCCTAACAGAGGAGGTAGGCCAAAAAATTACAGATAGTAGAGAACTCTTACAGTAGGTAAAAGTAATAAAAGTAGAGTAATCACAGTGTGAGGCTATATTCTTTGAAGGCAGATAGTGCATTTTTATATTAGAAGGATAGATGTTAGTTACTAATAACATTCATGGTCACTATATGGGAACTTCAGGCGTCTTTAAGAATTATGGAGCTTCTAACACAGGAGGTAGGGATCAGAATGCATAATATCAAATCTAATCAACAGATAGAATTCAGGATGTTTACAGTCACATATAATTCAGTACATAGGATGCAAGATGCTTAT
Source organism: Jaculus jaculus (assembly GCF_020740685.1). Classification (NCBI taxonomy): domain Eukaryota; kingdom Metazoa; phylum Chordata; class Mammalia; order Rodentia; family Dipodidae; genus Jaculus; species Jaculus jaculus. Next base: position 58,715,245 of record NC_059110.1, on the reverse strand, counting down.
GGTCAAATCTGAGGTGGTAGGGTGTGTGATGCTCACAGTCACATCTAACTCAGGAAGTAGAATACAGGATGTTCAAGGTAATATCTAACTTAAGAGGAAGGCCTGTAGGATGCTTAATGTCATATCTGACTCAGGAGATACAGTGAAGGATGCTCACTGTTACATTTAACTGAGGAGACAGAGTGCTCGATACTCAAAGTCACACCTAACTCAGGAGGTAGGGTGCAGTATGCTCATGGTCACACCTAAATCAGTAGGTAGGGTGCAAGATGCTTCAGGCACATCTAACTCAGGAGGCAGTGTTCAGAAAAGGAAGGTAAATTCAGATGCTACAGGAGTGGTCCTTTGGTTAGTAATTTCTGTACAAACTGGCATAATAGAGATAGATCTCTGAACAGAAGCTCCACAGAAGAGGTAGGAATAGAGTTATTCTGTGACTCTCTTGAGGAGGCATATAAAGAAGTGAAATTAACTTTCAAACCATTTCACAGGCTAGTTATATGTGAGATAGGACCTTGGAAGCAAATGTTCCACACAGATAAACTAAACTAAGAAATTCCCAAGGTACTCATGTAAACAAAATACTTAGCATATTCTAGGCAATAGCAAATGATACAAATGCCTTAAACAAGATCTAAATCTGTGTTAAGCAATCTTTGTTAAATGTTAGTTTATCTTTAATATACATATAGACCTTCATGATATCTTCCCTTCTCTTAATTTCCTATTGATGCAATGATTATACTTTTCCTTAAGAATATCTATCTATAGTTCTGAGCTTTCAATATAATCTCACCAATTAGTTTCAGCTTCATATTTGCAAAATGTAATTTATTCTACTTACTGATACTTAGCTTTTAAAATTATTTTACATAAGTTCCTCAGAAGGCACAGAAACAGCATACTTTCTGGGTTACTGACTTTTAAAATTGATTAGATTTGGAGATGTACAAATTGTTTTGACTTTCAAAAACATGTACTAATGAGCACAAACCCCCCATAAACTCATGTGTTCTGAATACTAGGTCTCCAGCTGGTGAAACTTTGGGAACTTGATATATGCTGTAGGAGGTATGTTGTTGGAAACAGAATTAGGACTGTTTTTGTCAGTTCCCCCTTGCCAGTGATTGTCTCACTCTCCTGCGATTGTTTTTCACCTGCTAATGGCACAGGTAATGTCCAGCTTCTGCTCATGCCACAATTTCCCCTGCCATCATGGAGCTTCTCATTGAGTCTCCTAGCCAAAATAAACCCTTTCCTGCCACAAGCTACCTTTGGCAAGGTATTTTGTCCAAGCAACAGGAAGGTAACTGCAACAACAATCAAGTTTACTCTCTCCCTTCCAACAACCCACCCACCTTCACTCCCTGCATTCCTCCCTCCCTTCTTTTCTTTCTTCCTCCCTTCCTCTCTTGCTCCCTTGTGGTTTTAAAACGTGTTTCTCTTCACCTTCACTCACTTCATCTAAAAGTTTTACTTTTTTTAATTATCCGAAGAAAATAAACTGCCTCCAATATAAGTCTGGGTACCAGATCTGCTTTGCTTGGCTATGTTAAACACTGGTGAGAATATTTCAATTGGGAGACAAGGAACTTTCTTAATCATACAAAAGCTTCATCTACTATATATTTCCTTCTGTCATCTGTGTTCTCTCACTCTGAACTGCCTAGATATGAATTAAATTTGTATATTTATCCTTTGTATTTCTGGTTCTGTATTGCCTTGATGTTTATTTTCAAGTTTTCTAATTATAAAATCAAATTCAATATCCCACTCCTATATTAAGCTTAATTTGTATTCACAATATGTCCTATATTTTATGATAGTATTGATCTGTTTAGGAAAGTGTTGTAATATACCCATAGATAATGTAACTTAAAATCAAACTTCCTGTAGGGTTAATTTTGCTTGTTCATCTGTATAGGCCTCTTTGCAATCAATGGTTTTCCACATTTATACTTATTATTCTGAACTGTAGACTATGTTTACTTAAAGGAAAGTTGTACATTGTTTAATATAGGTAGATATTACTTCTGACTTTGTGTAATATTTTTTTTTCTTTCAATTAGAGAACATCATAAGCCAGTAGCATAAAGCCAAGCAAATGGGTCTCAGGTGGCAAGTTAGGTCTTGAGAACATGGAATTATCAGAGATAAGTATTTCAATGCTTCTGAGTTGGATCATTTACTGTGTTTCAGTTTCAATACCACTCTTACATACTAATCTATCAATTAATATTTATCTCTGTGTAGTTTGGATTTTTCAGATAAGAGAACTGACCAGCACAAAGAAAGAGCCACATGTTGGGTCATGATATGCAGAGACATTTATTGTACCCATAACTGTGGCTAGCTTCACAATGTACAACCCATATACCTCAACAAGTAGGGGCCAATGGGGAGGGGATTGGCCACAGATGAGCCTAATAATGGTACCAAACTGCCTGTATTTGCTGAATACAAAACTAATAAAAAAAATAAATGGCAAATAAATTTATATTCACTGATGGTATTAAAGTTAGAAACAAGACCACAATAATGCCCAAGTATCAGTAGCCACATTCATGTACCATATATAGACACAGATATATACATTTAAACATTTGGGAAAGGGAAGAAAAGCTAAGAAAAAGAGCAATAAGACCTAGATTATGGAAATAGAAAAAAAATGCAATAAAATATTTGTCAGTAGAATTCAAGAAAAAAGGCATGTGCAGAATATAGTTATGCACTATTCATTTAGAATACAGGAATGAGGTAAGAGTACCAATGTCACCAATGCAAAAGGTTTTAAAGGGATATTTAAAGGAAAGATGAATAGTTCTGATGAATTCTGGAGGCAGCGGTATCATCAGAAAGAGAATATGCCTGTACCTTTTTTCTCTCTGTCCTAAGATTTTGAGATAAAGTTAGGACTATAGTATAGAAGGATGAGGACAGAAGAACAATTCAAGCCTGGATATTAAAGACATGGGAAATAGGAACTTGCTCACTTGTGATTTCACCTGCTATCCCATTAGGTAATGAAAATGAGGACTTTCTCAGTTGTCACTGAAATCAGCAGGATAGAAGTACAGCTTGGGAAATGTTACCTAAGGCTAACTACATTGTCCACCTTCTTGCCTCCAGGCACAACTCTAGTTAGCAGATGGACAGATGGGTACCTATCTTTGGAGAACAGGGAGGTAGGATAGGAACAGAGGTAAGTGTATCATTCCCTTCTATCTAGAAATAATCAGCATGTCATTTTATCCAAAGTGGTAATTTGGCTAATAATATGATAATTGGCGTGACTGGGATCACAGATTCAAGGTATTCACTGTTCCCTCATACAGATATGTGATACATTAGGGTATAACTTGTCACCTGATATAAAATATTTTAAAAATGTGCATCAGTGGTTGATCCAGTCATCATGCTTTGCTGTTGTGGCATACATGGCAAATGGTCTTTTCAAAGCTCTCAGCTCCTGCACACATGGGGAATGGCTTCACAAAGCTGTGAGCTCCTGCACACATGGTGAATGACCTTCTGAACACTCTGAGCTCTTAGACACATAGTGGATGACCTTCCCCAAGCTCTGAGTTCCTGCATACATGGCAAATGGGCTTGCCAAAGCTCTGAGCTCCTGAACATATGTGGAATGATCTTTGGAGACACAGTATACCTAGGTTGAGGATTCTGAATCACAGCTACTTCTCCACTTCCAGATTGGAACACGTTCTTAACACACACACACACACACACACACACACACACACACACACACACACACAGAGAGAGAGAGAGAGAGAGAGAGAGAGAGAGAGAGAGAGAGAGAAACAGAAAGGAACAAGTTTTAAAAATGGAATACTGGGAATAAAATGTCATGTTTGATTTCTTTAAAACTATTTATTTAAATAGGTACACAAAGCTCTAGGTATTACATCTAGATATAACATTTTCATATTTACTCTTTCTTAGTTGACTCTCCCTCTCCTCCCTTAGATACACCTGCCCTTCTGCTGTCCACTTACATGTCACATGTATCATTTTGTCCTTTCTCTACCCTACTTACTCATCAAATCCCTTTGCTTTCTCTTGGTCATAGCTCTACCTCTTTATGTTTTACCCACCATTGATCTCATTTTATATCCATACACATAAATATTACAAGCTACAACCAGATTTAAGAGAGAACATGTGGCTTTGAGCCAGTTTAATCTGGATTACCTCACTTAATAAATTCATTCCAGATTCCCTCCATTTGCCTACAGATTTCATAATTTCTATTTTTTGATGAGTACAATTCCATTGTATATGTGCATAAGCACAATATTTTCATAATCCATAAATCATCTGATGAGCATCTATGTTGGTTCCATTTTCTTGCTTTTGTGAATGAAACAAGCATAGATGTTTCAGCATCTCTGTTGTAAAATACTGAGTCTTTGGGGTATTTTCCAAGGAGAGGCACATCTGTGTCATATATTCTTTTTCTAACATTGCTCACTGAAGAATAACTGGGCATCTAGAGGTATTATTTGTTTCAACCATATTATTCATAATTTCAGTGAGATATAATTTTCACAGATAGAAGTTATTGTTTTATAAGTATCCAGTTTAATTGTTTTAGTATTGCAGAGGGTTGTGCAGTTTCTACCAAGGTTAGGTACTTGTCATCCCAAATCATTGTACACAATTCAGTAAGATTCTCAACCTTTAAGAACTCAGAAAAATAATGATCTTTCTCCACAGATTTACTATTCTGCATTTTTCATATAACGTAGAGATAGAAATCTTTCATATGATACTAATTTGGTTTTCTAAAATTATTGAGGATTTTTCAACATTTGTTGTTTTGATATTTTCTTTTCCTAGAATATATTTGCTGATTTCATTCTCAAGGCAATTAATATATGCAGTGGAATATGCAATAGGAAATGTTCTCCCTATTATATTGTAGTAAAGGAGGGGGTATTAGTACATAAACATTAGTATTGACTTTTTAAATTATTGGTAGAAATCACCAGTCATATGATTTCTTTTTATTTTTCTTCCTGGAAAGTCTTAAAGTTATTAATTTAATCTCTTAATAATAGCTAATCATTTCAAACTTTCCACTATTTTCTTGGACAGCCTAATAGGTTTGATTTTTGCTTTCCTACAAAATTTCCATGTCATTTAAATATTTAAATTGATGGTCAGCTTTGTTCACAGCATATCCTCAATATTATTTGTATTTCTACAAGGCTAGTAGTAAGAGCCTTCTTTTATTTCTAATTTTGATTACTTAAGTTTTCTCTGTTTTGGTTGTCTTTTTAGCTAAAGGTTTGCTAATTTTGTTGATATTTTCAAGGACACAACTTTTTGTTTATGTGATGTCTCCTATTATTTACCATTGTCTACTTTATTTACTTCTTTTTTCTTAGGGTTATTTTGGAATTGGTTTTGAGACTCTTTTTAACATAGGCATTTTAACCTGTTAATTTCTCTCTTGGCACTTCTTGTGCAGTCCATGAAGTTTGGAATGTTGCACTGTTAGTCTCACATATCTCAAAATGTATTATAAAATATTTAAAACTGAAGCATTTTTAATCCATTAGAATACATGGAAGGTACAAAAAGAAAGAACAATAGATATGGGAGATGGCTCAGTGATTAAAGTGCTGGCTTGCGAAAACCTGCTGGCCAGCATTTAATTCCCCAATGTCCACATAAAATCAAATTGAAAAAGTGGCACAAATGTCTGGTGTTCCATTTTCAGTGGCAAAAGGCCTTAGTGCACCCATATAAACACATGCCCATGCATATGTACACACAAAGATATAATAATAAATATATGCATTTTTAAAAGAGGGATTATACATATGTAAAGTAGGGTTTGGAGAAATGGCTTAGTGGTTAAGTGCTTGCCTGTGAAGTCTAGGGACCCCGGTTCGAGGCTCGATTCCCCAGGACCCACGTTAGCCAGATGCACAAGGTGGCACATACATCTGGAATTTGCAGCAGCTGGAGGCCCTGGTGCACCCATTCTCTATCTGCCTTTCTCTCTCTCTCTGTTCTCTCACTCTTAAATAAATAAACAAATAAAAATAAACAAAAAAAATACTTGAAGTAGGGGCTGGAGACATTGCTCAGTGGTTAAGTCACTTGCTTGGAAAGCCTACTAATCTCAGTTCAATTTTCAATTTCCCAGTACCCACAACATTTGAAAAGCTAGTTGCACAAAGTATCACATGCCTCTGGAGCTCTCTGTGCCTCTCTTATTGCTATCATCTATCTGTCTACCATCTACCTATCTGTCTGTCTATCTATCTATCTATCTATCTATCTATCTATCTTTTATCTATCTGCCTATCACCATCTATCATCTATCTATAATTTTTTTTAAAAAATGAAAGTATACAAAAATATGATTTCATATTTGCACACTGGGTAAAAAATAACAGGTTAATTTTGCAAAGGAATATATAATGCTAACTTTAATAGTAAATATATGAATAAGTCACTGAGGAATGCACAAAAGGAAATAAAGCAGAACAAGAAGGATTGCCCTGTTTATTCTACTTTAAAAGACACTTGCCTTCTAGTAGTCCAAAGGCCTGGGCTTGCTTTCATTCTTCTGTTTGTTTTTCAGTCAAGTGAGTACAAAAATAAAAGGACAGGAGGAGGCTAAAGTTTGTCACAGGTAGAGAGCAGAAAGATAACACACAAAGCTTTTCCAATTCTGAGTCCAAGGTCTTTGGGGTCCAGAGGCTTTCCAGGTGGTCAAGAAATGCTCCATGGAACTACAGGACATCAATAGGATGACAACATGATCTATTAGAAAGTGGTTACAAAAACACCTTGTATACTCAATCAATATTAAGTAACATAATTAAGATCTCTGGTAAGACTTCCATAACTGATTTTCCCATAACAATGTCTTAACAGATTTTCTTTTTGTTTAAAATATCTTATTTTTATTTATGAAAGAGGGAGAGAATGGGCATGCAAGGGCCTCTAGCTCCTGCAAATGAACTCCAGTTGCACCACCTTGTGAATACAGCTTACATGTGTACTGGGGAATAACATCTGGGTCCTTCCGTGCTGATCCTGATAAGAAATGCCAGATAGTAGGAGACAGATGCTGAGGAAACTCAACACCTACCAAAACAGAAGTCAAGAGACTCCTAAGAGCTCATCACTGAAGTAGATTTAAAACTCACCCACCATAGCTCAGGGAATTTTGCAGAAGAAGAGGTGGAAAGATTGTACTAGCCACAGGCTGAGACATCATGTCTGAAGGCATTCCCTTCCCCCAAAATAACTGACTACTGTTTCCACAATGCATAAACTACAACACCTTATGGAATACCTGCAACCCCACTAAGGAGCTTCCCTAATGGAGTGGGAGCAAGGATGAGGGAAAAGAGGGTACCAACTCATGATGTATCCATATGAAATATGTTGTTAAAATCATAATAAAAACAAACAAAAACTTTCAAAAAATCTGGGTCCTTGGGCTTTGCAGGCAAGTACCTTAACTACTAAGACCATCTCTCCATCCACAAAATTTGTTTTATTAAATGTAATAAAAAATCTTCATTAGGAGCTAAATTGTTTTTTGTTTGTGTATGGTTTTATTTTATTCTTAACTTTCTGTTCACAACTTCCTACCAACCCCCCTTTTACTCTTCCTAAATTTCCTCTCCACTGAATCCCTTTATCTTTCCAACTAGTCTCACTCCTAATTTGATGTCATCACTTTTTTTCCACCTACTATTCAGGTCTTGCGTATTTAGTATTGGCCACTGTGAGGTCATGAATATCAAGGCCACTTTGTGTGTAATATACAGCATTGGAATCACTCCTCTCTCCCTTTGGCTCTTATATTCCTTCTGTCACCACTTCCACAATGGCCTCTGAGTGGTGGAATGTATGACAGAGATGTCTTATTTAGTGCTAACAGTATACTGTCACTTCTCAGCACTTTGGTGAGTTGTGAGCCACTATAGTGGTCACTGTCATTTGAAAAGAGAAGCTTCTCTAACAAAAAGTGAGGATAGCATTAACATATGGACATATGAATAAGTATTTAGAGGGCAGGTTTGGGGCCATAATATATCCATTTATCCCAGTAATAGTAGTACCCCCCCCCAGGGCTTATGACCTCCACAGCCATAAACTTTTCATTAGGTTTTCAATAACAGGTATGAATTATCTTCCATGGAGTGGGCCTCAAGTACAGAGAACAGTTTGTTTCCCCCATAACAAACATGCTACTATTGTACCAGTTGGTACATTTGTAGTGGCTGTTGGTCCATAGAGCTTGCAGGGTTCATGGCTAGTTAAGACCATCGATGATTTAGCTAGTCAACAAGGAGGAGGTTTCTAGTTCAGTTCTAGCTCGATTTACCAGTTACCTGCAGCCCAAGCATGTGTAGTCTTCAGTAATATGGTCTTACCATCTAGTTCTGGTGAGCAGCTAAGAGCCTTTGCAATAGTCTATAAAGTTTTGGGGGCCAACAACACTCTGAAAGGCATTCTACCTCTGCCACTGAAACTTTTGTAATAACAACCTATGACTTCTGGACACAGTACTGTCCATCTTTATAAAGTATTTTTGCCCATACTCTGTCTATTTGAACATATTTATTATTAACGAGTATGAAAGTAGGTTTCCTTGTGGTTTATTTACAACATATTAATTTTTATTAACCCTTATCCTATTCCCTCCTCTCATCTAAACTCTTATAATAATTTTTATTAAATTTGCACCATAGAAATTGTCATGTTTATGATATTATGTTTAATATGAATAGTATCAGCATACCATTTATTGTCAAGGGCAGTTAATGATGTTTCAACTATTCTATCTCCGAAATATGATAATGGAAAGATAACTGGCAAACAAACAAGAGTAGAAGAGAACATTTCTTGGCCATGTGAATCCCACAGGTATCCATAAAGAAAGAAATGCTAATATGTCAATCAAGTTAATCTTTAGTTAATTGCCACTGAGCAATGTCTATGTGGTTTGTAAACACTTGTCTGTCTTCTGTGAGCTCTCTACCAGAGAACAACAGTGGTCACTGGGAGAAACAAATATTAGATCGTAATGGGCACATAAGAAATCTGATCAGAAGTGCTGATCCACAGTTTAGTAATAAGTAATGTATGAATAACTAAGATATAAAGATTGTTGGTTACATTAATCTATAAGACAGATGGAAGCTTGTATGGAGATTTGCTGATTCAAAATCTGAAACTTAACAGTAAGAATCATTTACTTCAACTCTACATTTCTCATAGGTATAGAAGCTCTGCCAAAGGGAGCCGTAGGGAAGTTTCAAGCTAACATATTACATGTAATGATAGTTATATTGTCACCCTCAACCACTAAGAAAACTCATGGTACATCAGGACACAAATGGTATAATTTTTGGTACAATACACAATTGCTATTCCTCCCTCTGTCTATAAAATGCACAAACAGACAGAAACAAGAAACCTCATTGCTAAGACTAAACTAATCCTTTCTGTGAATCGAAGTTTTCCAACAGAAAAAGAAAATATGTGAACAATTAATTTTTAAAGGAAAAGTAACTAAAAATAGACTAATGGGCTATAGAAACACTTTACTTTGAATTGTGTGGCTGAATTCATTCTTATCTAAATTCATACCCATTAATTGAGCACTTTAGTATTAGAGGTTTCAAAGTTTTATGTCTATAAAGTTTGGTTTCAGATATAGAGTTTGTGGCTATTTTAGGCAGAATATAAATTAATGGCCATCCAATTCTCTTTCTTCCTAAATTGAAGTATAAGATATGACAAATAAGAAATCTCAGCAAAGCCACACATGCCTGTCACTCAGAGCCTGTTAGATCTCCATAGTTACCTTTAAGTCTAAATCTTGGAGAGACTTTGTCACCTCTGTCTCCCTGGAGAACCATATTTTATCTCTTGAGCAAAACTTAAAGGTCACTGAAGCTCTCCCTCATAGTTTTAAGCAGTTATGGTAGACTCTTTCACTCAGCTTTTATGATAGCTTGCTTTTACCTTTTTCATCACAGTCATCTTTTCACAATTCAATTATAGATATATAGATGATAGATAGCTACATATACATAGACAGATAGATGATGATGCTAATGATTGATAGATAGATAGATAAATAGATAGATAGATAGATGATAGGAAAGTTAGACAGACAGAGAGAGAGATTGGTTTATCTCTTCAGCTGTACCTGGGATGTAATTTTCATAAATATACATGGTAATGCTTTAGCCCATGAGTTGATAATTGATGCTCATAGTCTTTTCGGAATGGATGAGTATACTAAGGTCTCACTGAGGTGCTATCATGGAATTTTCATAGCTTTTCTTTCAACTAACTAAACTTCAGTAGTGTATTATGACACGGATCAAATTCATATACTCAGTAATGAAAGGCACTGAGGCACTTTTTACTTCTGTAATGATTTCCTCAAAAGACAGGTAATAATAATTCATTATTTTTATGAAACACAATGACAAACTTTTGTGTTTTAAGGAACTTAATATACAGTTACCATCATAAAACACTTTTTTCTGGTGTATTTTCATATTATGTCCAGTCTGAGCTTCATAGAAGCTTATAAAAAGGTGAGGAGATATTATCTCCTCATAGAAAGGTACAATCATGAGGATTATTGAAAGAACCCAATTTTGAAACACAGGTTCCTAACTCCAAATTTAGTTCTTGTTCACCTCTTATATAATCATTTTCTTGAGCCATTGAGCTCCCTAGAAAGGAACATCCATATCTCTGTGTTATAATTCCACTGAGGCTCTTTGAGATAAAAGATCAACATGCTTTAACTACAACTGGGAATTCTTTGCATTACAAAAATAGTGTAGGGAAATTGCTTAGGGAACACTGGCCAACATAGGCTTAAACCAAATTTATAGAAATATTCCTTTTGATTTCCTCTTTGAATCTACTCTTCTGCGAATGAACTCTGATGTCAAGAAGCACAACCCCTCAAATTAGCAAAATAATTACAAAGAGCTACTTATCAAGAATTTGTAAATCAAACACTATAGTTGAATAAAGCTTTAGAACTTGTCAATCAATGGCCCAATCTAGGATATGGCTTCAGCACTAACCAATACATTTATTTATAAGGACAGAATCCTTGGAAGGGTAAGAACAGGATGAGTGACTGATTCTTGAAAACTGCTGATGAACTAAACCCAAAAGATAAGAGTACAGGACAACTACTCTTACAACACACACACACACACACACACACACACACACACACACACACACACACATGATATTTCTAACAGAAATAAAAGGAGTCATGAAAACAATGGGGTTTTTGTTTTGTTTTGTTTTGTTTTCTGGTTTTACGAGATAGGGTCTCACTCTGGCTCAGGCTGACCTGGAATTCACTGTGTATTCTCAGGGTGGACTCAAACTCACAGCAATCCTCCTACCTCTGCCTCCCTAGTACTGGGATTAAAGGCATGCACTACCACACCTGGCTCAGAAAGCCATTTTTTAACCTAGTAAAAAAAATACGAATATTGAAAAACTGGGGCTAGAGAAACTGCTTAGTGGTTAAGGCACTTGCCTATGAAGCCTAAGAGCCAGGTTCCATTCCCCAGAACCCATGTAAGCAAGAATGCACTTGGTAGCACCTGCGCCTGGAGTTTATCTGTAGTGGATACAGGCCCTGGTGTGTCCATTCTCCCTCTCTCTCTCTCTCTGTCTCTCTCTCTCTCTCTCTAACAAGTGAATAAAAGTAAGATAAAATAAAGGAAAATATGAGTGGTTTCAAGATTATATCATTTAGAGTAATCCAGGTTGTGTGTCATTGATTTATTAAACATATTACCTATTTCTTATTCTCTTCCAGACAATATTTAGTAAGTAAGTTGCTGCACAGAACATAAAACACAATCACTGCCCTCCTACAATTTGCATTCTAGTACAATATTTATGTAATTATGTTTATTCTGTAAGGAGTCATACAGTATAAATTTTTGACTTTGCAGGCCCAATTATCTGTGCTCAACTTTTCATTTATATAATTGTAATATAATCAATTATAGTATAATTGTAATTTAATATATTACATAATATAATTAATATAATATGATATAATGTGATATAATTGTAATTAAAACATAACTATAATGTAAATATAATATGACATAAAATGTATGTTACATTTTATTTAAAATAACAAGGGTGCAGGTGACTTTTGACCCAGTAGCCATAATTTTATGACTACATACTCAGTAGGCTGCAAGTCCAGGGTCTACCTAACGACTTACGGTTACCTGCATCAAGTTACAGATCCTGAAACTTTTGTACAGCAAAGGACACTGTGACTAGAGCAATGAGGCAACCTACAGAATGAGAGAAAATCTTTGCCAGCTATTCATCTGAAAGAGGATTAATATACCAAAGGACTCAAAAAACTAAATAATAAGAAATGAAACAACCCAATTAAAAAATGGACTATGGAACTAAACAGAGAGTTCACAAAAGAAGAAACACCAGATAGCACATAAACATCTAAAAAAAAAACTGTTCTATATCCCTAGCCATTAGGGAAATACAAATTAAAACTACTTTGAGATTCCATCTCACTCCTGTCAGAATGGCTACCATCATGAAAACAAATGAAAATAAATTCTGGAGAGGATGCAAAAAAAAGAGGAACTCTTCTGTACTGTTGGTGGCAATGCAATCTGGTCCAGCCATTGTTGAAATCAGTGTGGAGGTTCTTGAGACAGCTAAAAATAGATCTACCATATGACCCAGCTATACTGCTCCTAGGCATATACTCTAAGGACTCATCTCACTACCTTGATATTTGCTCAACCATGTTTATTGCAGCTCTAGTCACAATAACTAGGAAATGGAACCACCCTAGATGTCCCTCAATTGATGAGTAGATAATAAAGATGCATTTAGCATACCAATAACTGGGGACTAACTCCACAATGCATGACCCATTTACATCAACAAGGAGGGTATAATGGGAGGGGGTAGATCATAGATGAACCTAAACAATGGTATCAAACTGCCTGTATTTTTTTTTAATTTTTATTAACATTTTCCATGATTATAAAATATATCCCATGGTAATTCTCTCCCTCCCCACCCCCACACTTTCCCATTTGAAATTACATTCTCCATCATATTAACTCCCCATTACAATCACTGTAATTACATATATACAATATCAACCTATTAAGTATCCTCCTCCCTTCCTTTCTCTACCCTTTATGTCTCCTTTTAACCTTACTGGCCTCTGCTACTAAGTATTTTCATTCTCATGCACTCACATATGAGTGAGAACATGTGGCGCTTGGCTTTCTGGGCCTGGGTTACCTGACTTAGTATAATACTTTCCAGGTCCATCCATTTTTCTGCAAATTTCATAACTTCATTTTTCTTTACCGCTGAGTAGAACTCCATTGTATAAATGTGCCACATATTCATTATCCACTCATCTGTTGAGGGACATCTAGGCTGGTTCCATTTCCCAGCTATTATAAATTGAGCAGCAATAAACATGGTTGAGCACGTACTTCTAAGGAAATGAGATGAGTCCTTTGGATATATGCCTAGGAGTGCTATAGCTGGGTCATATGGTAGATCAATCTCTAGCTGTTTTAGGAACCTCCACACTGTTTTCCACAATGGCCGGACCAGATTGCATTCCCACCAGCAGTGTAAAAGGGTTCCTTTTTTTCCACATCCCCGCCAACATTTATGATCATTTATTTTCATGATGGTGGCCAAACTGAAAGGAGTGAGATGGAATCTCAATGTAGTTTTAATCTGCATTTCCCTGATGACTAGTGACGTAGAACATTTTTTTTTAGATGCTTACATGCCATTCGTATTTCTTCCTTTGAGAACTCTCTATTTAGCTCCATAGCCCATTTTTTGATTGGCTTTTTTGATTCTTATTATTTAACTTTTTGAGTTCTTTGTATATCCTAGATAATAATCCTCTATCAGATATATAGCTGGCAAAGATATTTTCCCATTCTGTAGGTTGCCTCTTTGCTTTTTTCACTGTGTCCTTTGGAGTGCAAAATCTTTGTAATTTCATGAGGTCCCAGTGATTAATCTGTGGTTTTATTGCCTGATCAATTGGGGTTGTATTCAGAAAGTCTTTGCCAAGACCAATATGTTGAAGGGTTTCCCCTACTTTTTCCTCTAGCAGTTTCAGAGGTTCAGGTGTGATGTTAAGGTCTTTAATCCAAATGGACTTAATTCATGTGCATGGTGAGAGAGAAGAATCTATTTTCATCCTTCTTCAGAAATATATCCAGTTTTCAAAACACCATTTGCTGAAGAGGCTGTCTCTTCTCCAATGAGTATTTTTGGCATTTTTATCGAATATCAGGTGGCTATAGCTACTTGGGCTTACATCTGGGTCCTCTATTCTGTTCCACTGATCTAAATGTCTGTTTTTTGCCAGTACCATGCTGTTTTTGTTACTATGGCTCTGTAGTATAGGTTAAACTCAGGTATGGTGATACCACCAGCCTCTTTTTTGTTGCTCAGTATTATTTTAGATATTCGAGGTTTTTTGTGATTCCAAATGAATTTTTGGATTGTTTTTTCTATTTCCATGAAGAAAGCCTTTGGAATTTTGTGTCCCAGAGATTTTGGTATGTTGTGTTCTCATTATCATTTGACTCAATAAATTTTTTGATTTCCTTCTTGATTTGTTCATTGACCCATTCATCATTTCGTAGTGTATTGTTTAGTTTCCATGATTTTGTGTATGCTCTATAGCCTTTCTTGCTACTGATTTGTAGTTTAATTCCATTGTGGTCAGATAGAATGCAAGGAATTATTTCAATTTTCCTGAATTTGTTAAGATTTGCTTTGTGTCCTAATATATCGTCTATTTTAGAGAATGTTCCATGTGCTGCTGAAAAGAGTGTATATTCTGCAGCCTTTGGATGAAATGTCCTGTCGATATCTGTTAAGCCCATTCCTTCTATGACCTCATTTAGTCCAGATGCCTCTCTGTTTATTTTTTCCCAGGATGACCTGTCAATTGATGAGAGTGGGATGTTAAAATCACCCACCACCTCTGTGTTTGGTGTTATCTGTGACCTTAGTTCTAATAGTGTTTGTTTGACAAATTTGGGAGCCCCCATGTTAGGTGCATATATGTTTAGGATTGTAATGTCCTCCTGTTGGAGTGTGCCCTTAGTCAATATAAAGTGACCTTCCTTATCTTTCTTGACTAACGTTGGACTAAAGTCTACCCTGTCCGATATTAGGATAGCAACTCCTGCTTGTTTTCTAGACCCATTTGCTTGAAACACCGTCTTCCAACCTTTCACCCTAAGGTAATGTCTATCCTTTGTAGAAAGGTGAGTTTCTTGGAGACAACAAATTGTAGGATCCTGCTTTTTAACCCTGTCTGCGAATCTATGTCTTTTTGTTGGGGCATTGAGGCCGTTGATATTAAGAGATATTATTGAAAGGTGTGTATTTATGTTTGCCATTTTGTGTGTGTGTGTGTGGTTCCGGTTCTACCTGTTCTCTCTTCTGTTAACTAGTATTTGGGTATTGCTTGTTTTTTCTAGGTTCCTTATATATGTGCCTTTCCTTTTCTTCAGCATGCAAGATTCTATCAAGTATTTTCTGTAGAGCTGGTTTTGTCTTCAAATACTCCTTTAACATGCTTTTGTCATGGAATGGCCTTATTTCTCCGTCTATTTGAATGGATAACTTTGCAGGATAAAGTAACCTTGGTTGACAGTTGTTATCTTTCAGAACTTGGAATAGTTCACCCCAAGCCCTTCTGGCTTTAAAAGTTTGTGTTGAATAATCTGCTGTAATCCTGATGGGCTTACTTTCGTAGGTAACTTGATTTTTCTCTCTAACTGCTTTCAATATTTTTTCTTTGGTGTGTCTGTTTGGAAGTTTGATTATAATATGGCAAGGAGAGTTTCTTTCCAGGTTTTGTCTGGCTGGGGTTCTAAAGGCTTCCTTTATCTGTATTGGCACCTTTTCCCAATTTGGGGGAAATTTTCTTCTATGATTTTGTTGAAGACACCTACTATGCCTTTTGAGTGCAATTCTTCTCCTTCTACTATGCCCTGAATTCTAATATTTGATCTTTTCATAGTGTCCCGAATATCTTGAAATTCCCACTCACACTTTTCTATAAGTTTGTCTTTCTCTTTGTTGGCCTGTATTAGATCTGCCACCTGGTCTTCTAGCTTAGATATTCTGTCCTCTCCTTCATCCATTCTACTGGTGAGATTTTCTGGCTTTTCCTGCAGGGCAAACCAAGCCTGGCAACTGTAGCCCTGCAGATCAACACCCCCACTGCTGGAACTGCTGCTGCTTCTGGGTCTGCTGTTGTTGCCGCTCCTGGGTCTGCCGCTGCTGCCGCTCCTGGGTCTGCTGCTGGGGCCACTGGTACTGGTTCTGGAGCTGCTGATGTTGCTGCCAAACTCTGCTCCTGCTTGGGTCCCGCTTGAGCTGGGTCCTGGGATGCTGCTCTTTTCGCTGGAGCTGGTCTCAGGCAGTGGGGGAAGGGAGGGAGCCACAGCTGCTCTGTTTCTCTTGCTGTTCCACGTGTTCTTCTACCTCGCGGTCTGCTCTTCCGCTGCTCACTGCCACTCTCCCTTCACACTTCCTAAGTTGTGGAGAGCACAGTGTGAGTGGAAGCTCCCGCACCTGGCTTTTCCTGCGGCTGGAGCCGAGTCTGGGGGCTTTCTGGTGCGCCCCGCCGCCACCGCCAGTTGGATAGATTTTGTGTCACTAACTCATACTATCCTTGTGCACCTGGATTGGAGAACATTTTAAGAAGCTGTGTTCCCTCTAGCCAAGACTTCATCTTCCTTGCTCTTCTCACACTCCTGCTTCCTTACACTGATTTTCCTTTTATGTTGCAGAAGTCTTATTTCCTGTGAATGTGAGTCCCTGTTGTCTTTACGTTCTTATTAAAACCCTCATAATAAATGAATGATGAATGTTCCATACTATTAGAAAAGCCCTCTTTGGGGACTTCAAATATCTGTGCATGGTAAAATATTATCATTTTAGGCTCTTGACTATATAAGAATATTATATATGCACATCTTACTTATGTTCATGTTGATAGCACATCCTATTGGCCAATGCATAGGTTTGGATATGATTATTATCTGTATATATTCCAAGGTTATAATGAAGAGGTAATATTGTACTTAGGTAATATAGTATGAGCAAAGAAACTTAAAATTGATAGGATTAATATCAGTGCAGGGAAGATTCTCAGAAGGGAAGAATAAGAGAAATGAGCATCCAGTGTAGAGTGGGGCTTGACATGTTAAAAACAAGACCAGTACAAGGTTTTTATTGTTTTTACTTTATTTTATATATATATACTTATTGACAACTTCTATACTTACAGACAACAAATCATGATATTTCCCTCCCCTCCCCCACATTCCCCTTCATAGCTCTGCTCTCCTCATATCCCCTTCCTCTCTCCATTAGTCTCTCTAATTTGATGTCATTACCTTTTTCTCCTATCATGAGGGTCTTGTCAGGGTATTGCTATACACTGTGAGGTCTTGGATATCAAGGCCAAATTCTGTCCAGACAATTGTATGTAAAGAGTGGTACTCTTCCTTTGGCTTTTACATTATTTCCACTACTCTTCTGCAGTGGACCAGGAGCCTTGGAAAGTGTGAGATGTTTCAGTGCTCGACACTCCTCCGTGCATTCTCCTCAGCACTATGTTGCCTTTTGGGTCAACCCAGTAGCCATTGCTATCTGAAAAGAGAAGCTTCTCTAACCAGAAGTGAAAGTATCATTAATATATTAATATGAACATTAAGTATAGTGCTTTCAGGGCAATTTGGTGAGAGTAATATATGCATTTATCCAGACAAGAGCAGGCTTTATACCCCTAAGGTTCATGACCTCCCCTTCCATAGGCTTTTGATTACATTTTCAGTACCAGGCAAGTACTCCCTCCTGTAGAGTGGGTCTTCAGTCCAATTAGAGAGCAGTTGGTTCCCCTAGAGCAGAGATGTCACTATTGCACTCATTCAGTCATTTGGCCTGTCAAGCCAAACTTGAGGCTTCCAGTGTCCAATGTTTTCACTGCTGATGACTTCTGTCTCCCATAAGACTGCATACAGTGCAGCTTTTCCCAGCTTTCAATTGGCTGGGCTACAGGGAGAAGGTTTTCTTCTCAGCCCCAGCTATACCTCTCAGTGATTCTGCCACTCAGGCATGTGAAGTCCTCCACAATAAGGTCTTGCCATCTCTTTCTCATGGAAAACCAACGGCCTTGGCAATAGTCTATAATGTTTGGAGGCAACAGGGACTACTCTGACCAACAACTTACTGGAAGGTATCCCATCCCTAGCACTGAAAATGTTCTAGTAATAATCTATGGCTTCTCTATGTGCCATTATTCAAGAAAGTAGATATTCCTATATCTTATTCAGAATATCTTGTATTTTGATTGACCCTACCCCACCCTTCTTTTATCCAATACAAGATTTTCTTTACTTGTTACTAACATAGGGAGAAATAGAAGGTAAAGATAACCAAGTAAGGTAAAAACCAAAACACATGTGCACCTCAACTTGTGTCGCTCTCCCACTTCTTCATTTTCTATAGCCTTTGAACAACAAATCATGAACAAAGACCATAGTTGAGTTGATTGTCTTGGATTCTCCTTTAACATACATAACTCACTGTGTGTGCCACTATGACTGTTTTTTAAATGAGGGTGCCTTTGGTAACTGTTATATCCGATACCATCTCCACTACTGGAAACTCTCTGGCTACATTTATTTTTGTATGAAATGAAGATCAAGCTTAGCATGACCCTCTCCATGAAGATGTGCTCTTCATCCTGAAAACAGCTGGTAGCCAATAGGAATGTCTCAAGTGTAGAATGTCCAATAAGTCAATGCCAACAGAAAAATGGGTATAGTCCTCCCATCATTTCTCCCTATCTTTTTGTCTGAATCCTCTTAAGAAAACATCAATTTCAATTATGCTTTTTAACCTGTCAGTTTGTGAAACTGATGAAGCAAACATCCCAGGACTTCTAATTTGATCCAGTGTTGGGGTAGTGGCAGCTCAGGTAGTTGGCCCATACACCACCTCAGGCTGACTGCCTGGTTACGCTGACTGTTTCAATTAATACAGAGCATAAGCAAAACCTGAATGAGTGGGGCTGGCCATTTTGCTACAACATATGCTTGTGGTGTCCCACATATTTTTAATCTACTACCACCCAGAAGTTTAGATCTGCTGACACACATTTTTAACTGTCAGATAAGGAAGTGGTTAAAAATGCATTTTTGATGTGGGGAGAAATATGAGATTTTCCCAGTACCTTTCAAACAGGATTGCTGTCTTTGGAAAGGTTTCTTTCTAATGCCTCTCCATTTTAAGAAGTGTATATTGTCATATATATGTTTGTTTGTCTGGTTGGTTGGTTGGTTTTCAATGTATGGTCTTACTCTAGTAAACGCACACCTGGAATTCACTATGCAGCCTCAGGGTAGCCTCTAACTAACATCAATGCTCCTATCTCTGCCTTCCCAGTGCTGTATCATAGTTTTTGAAATGCAGTAAATCTATATTAGAATACCATCCTTCTCTTTAATACTCTATTCTTAAAATTCTTAAATTTAATGTGGAATAAAAAACCTGAAGTTGAACCTAATGTAACACTTTAGCCAAAACTTCTAAGATAATTTGCTTACTTTTCACTATATTTTCAGAGTGCTGAATACCATTACCCACATCCACTGGTAATTCTTTAGAATACAGGTATGAACCCTAAGAGAACACAAGAAAAGTAAGTGTAGCCTGATGCTACTAACCCAGCCACTGAGATCTTAGAACAGTATTGAAAATCATGGACTAAAGTTGCTCCCAAGGCCCTTAGAGTATTTGTTTCTTTATCACAGTATGATGTGTTTAGAGCTCTGCTTGGCTCGGTACTGAGAAATCATGTGCCCATTCTCTTTTGGCACTCTCCCTGAACATATAAATATATCTTGGCTTTGACTATTTTCCCCTCATTGGCAGAGTTAGCCATTATCTCACTGTACCAGAAAATGGGATAATAGAGCACACTCTCCCAATGGCCCTGTCAAAGCTCCAGTTTAGGAAATAAATCTTGTAATATAAAAGACAGCGGTTCTGAGTATAATAGTAAGGTATTGTGTCAGCATGGGAAATTTCATCCTAAGATTCATTAGTGCTTTGCAACACAGAATTCAGTAATCGTAAGTGACAAGTATGATTACTAACATTCTGTAGTGAGGAGGGGAACAATGACAGTGCTATAAAAGACAAAATCCAAGCCAGGCATGGTGACATACTAGCACACACCTTTAATCCTAGCACTTGTCAGGCAGAGGTAGGAGGATCACCATGAGTTCGAGGCCATCCTGAGACTACAAAGTGACTACCAAGTCGACCTGAGCTAGCATGAGACCCTACCTAGGAAAACCAAAAAAAAAAAAAAAAAAAAAAAGACAGAACCAAAATACATCAGATTGTTTTCCTAAATGCCAACATAGCCTGCCAGACAATGAAATGAGGCAAGAAGTAGTTTGAACCCCAACTTTCAATTGCTTTGGACAGCATTATTCTCCCCATTTGTTTGCAACATTTACAATTATTTAATCATTTAATGATAATGATTTTTTAAATAACACAGTCGTTGTAAAATCTTCAGTTTCTTCCTATTTGATATATTCTCTTCTGCTGCACAAGGCTCTCATTCTCTTAGTCTTTTTCCTGTTTGACTAGCTGATGCACATCCTTCTCATCTTCTCAGCCTCTGTCAGTGACTCACTACTGTACAGACATCTTTGATTGCCATGAACCACCACTGTAGAAACATCTTTGATTGTCATCTTTATTTGTTGCATTTATATACATTTTTAAAACATCACCTATGTGTATGTATGTGCATGTGCACTCTGTTTTCTGTGGTTGTATACTGCTGAGAAAAAAGCTTAGGCATGGAGCCTGTCTCTATGAATTCATTTAAAAAGTTAGGGCTTTAGGATTTTTCCTATCTTTCAACTTTCTCTTCTTTTCCTTCCTCTGTTCATCTGATTTTGTGGAAATTATGAAAGTTAAGATTCATAAAACCTTATATTCTTATACCTGAATGTTGCTAGAGGCCCTGAAATTCTCTGACTCTGTTGCAGTTCTTCCAAACAACCTCTCCACCATAATCCTACGTATCATCTCACCAATGCAGGACATAAAGCTGTTTTTTATTTACTTCATGTCAGTTCAAAATAGCTATGAATAATGCAAGCCATTGTTTATTTCGGT
The DNA here is from genome assembly GCF_020740685.1 of Jaculus jaculus. Taxonomy (NCBI): domain Eukaryota; kingdom Metazoa; phylum Chordata; class Mammalia; order Rodentia; family Dipodidae; genus Jaculus; species Jaculus jaculus. Next base: position 58,693,921 of record NC_059110.1, on the reverse strand, counting down.
TTTTATAGTATATAAAATATATGTAGTGGCACATAAACATAAAACATTTGAAAATAACATAAAATCACAATAGATAGCACCAACAGTTCACCATTTAAAGACATTATGGAACTATATTAACTTTTTCCATAGTAAATAACAAAATAACTAAAAATTATATGTATTATAGTATAATACCATTTTATTGTCTTGTGCATGTGTGAATGGGTGTGTTGTGGATATAGGAATTATACCCATTTTAAAATGTGGCTGTAGGTTAGTGTCTTTATTTTATTTTTTTTCCCATGACCCTACCTTTATTTTCATATTCATAAAACACTGACCAAAGATAAATGAATAAATATAAAAGAAACCAAAAATGCTTTATAAACACACATTCCTAAGTAAAGGTATATATATATATATATATATATATATATATATATATATATATATATATACAATTTATATATAATATGTATTATATTCTATTATATAATATATGTGTATAAAATATATAGTTATATATATATATAATAAAAAGTATAGAATATAAAAAAATCACATACAAATATCAGTATATAAACACAGAACACTCCAAAATATTAAAAAGCAACATGGAAAGTCATGTTTTTATATTCCATAAAATTTCTTGATAAAGTTATTGATTTTTTTAATTAGTTTTCTACTCAGTGTATACAGTCAAGTTGGTATCATACTTAGCCTCCTCCCTGTCCTCCGTCCTCCACAAGGACCCTGCTCATTGGGGAATATGAGTCATGCATTGTAGGGTTAGCCATCAGTTATGGGTAGGAGGTAATGTTCCTGTGTACCATGACACAACATGTGGCTCTGACATTCTCTCTGCTCCCTCTTCCACAAATTTCCCTGAGCCATGTTGGGTTCATTTTAGGTCTGCTTCAGTGATGAGGTCTTGGGAGCCTCTGTGTCTCTGGATATCTAGTTTGATAGGAGTTGAGTGTTCTCTGTGTCTGTCTCCTTCACCCTTGTGCTGATACCAGGTTACCAAGTAAGCAGTATTCTTATTCATTTCCCCAATTATTCTTAGTTTCAGCTGGGGCCCATTTGAGGTGTAATGGGCTGGTATTCTCCTTAGAATCTGCGTCCATCTGAAAAAGAGAAGTAAATTCTCCAATGGGGAGTGAAGTTAGTGCCAGATAAATGGGATAGCCTTTGTTTTTTGGAGAGGATTTAATAGGTATAGACTCATGATTGGTGGGAGCTTAGTAATGGAGATCAGGCTTATTTTTTTTTTATATGGTTCTGACTTGATTCCCAGCTTCAGCTTTGGGGTCCTTTCCAAATCAAGAGCACCAAAAGTCACACCCTGACTATGCACCACTATTGCATTTGTGTGAACATCATGTCAGATTAATTGGTGCTGAATAGTTTAGACCATGTGTTGCGTGGCCAGATATTGATCATTTTCCCCCAGTCACTCATGTAGCACCTTCTGGCACTACATGAGCTAAATGACTTGGGACTGACACTCTTCCAGCTTCCAGACATGTCACTCTATTTTCCAAACCAACAGCATATGGTGTCTTCAGCAGTGAGGTCTTACCACTAACTTTTGGTGGGTCATCAAGTACTCTGACAGAAATCTGTCTTCTTTTGGGAAGTGTTGTAGGTCTCTCTGATCAAGAACTCACTATGGATAATAGCCACATGATGGTAGTGGGAGTTACAGGTCACTGCCAAAGAAGAGAAGGAAGAAAAAATTAAGTAATATAAAAGAGATAGATAGCGAAAGGGGAAAAAAAAAAAAAAAACCAGGAGAAGATTAACATCAGTCTTTATCATACCCTTTCTCCAGGGCCTTGTATTCAGGTGTTCCCTCTAAGGGCCTAATGAAAGTTCAACCATTTAGTCTGTCTTTTAGGATGTAGAATTTTATGGTAACATTGATTGCCATTTGGGTCCAATTTTGTGTCCCGCACAGCCACCCTTACCATCCCCTTCCTCCCTACCCACCCTATGTCTGGACCTCAAGATGCTGGTTGGTATGTTAACATATCCAGTAGAAACAAGTTAGGAGCAGTAGATTAGTGAGACTATGTGGCAATTATCTTTCTATGATTTGGGTGAGTTCACTGAGAATGATCTTTTCCAAGTTTGACCATTTTTCTTCAAATTTCATTGTGTCATTTTTCCTTAATGCTGTGTAGAATTCCATTGTGTAAATATACCATATCTGAGTTAGCCATTTGTCTAATGGTGATCATCTGGGTTGATTACAGCTCCTAGCCATTACAAATTGAACACCTATAAACATGGTTGAGTAAATCTCTCTGAACTGAGGCATGTAGCTTTTAGGGTAAATGCTCAGTAAGAGAATAACTGGGGCTGTTGGTAACACTATAGTTAACTTTTCTAGGAGTCTCCATATTGCTTTCCAAAGTAGTTGTACCATTTTACATTCCCACCAACAGTGGATTAGGGTCCCTATTTCTCCACATGCCCACCAGCATTTATTTTCATTTTATTTTTTAATGTTTGTTATCCTTACTGGGGTAAAGTGTAATCTCATAGCTGTTTTAATTTGCATTTCCCTTATGATTAGGGATAATGAAATTTTTTAAGTGTGTGCTTGCCATTTGTATTTCTTCCTCTGTGAACTTCCTGTCCAGTTCGTTGCACCATTTTGTGAGTGGGTTGTTTAACTTTTTATTGTTTAGGTTTTGAGTTCTTTGTAGATTATAGAAATTAGTCCTCTGTCATTTGAGTATTCAGTAAAACTTTCTCCCATTCTGTGGGTAATCTATTAACTCTGTTTATTGTATGTTTGTCTGTGAAGAAACTTTTCAGCTTCACGTGATCCCATTTGTTGAGTGATTGTTTAACATCCTGTGCTACTGGGTTTTTCTTCAGGAAGTCTTTTTCCATTCCTATATCATGGAAAGTTCCTCCTGTTTTTTCTTATAGTAGTAACTGAGTTTCCAGTCTTATATTGAGATATTTGATCCATTTGGACTTGATTGTTTTGCATGGTGAGATGTGTGGATCAAGTTTCAATTTCCTGCATATGGTTATTCAGTTTGCCCAGCACCATTTGTTGAAGATGCTGTCTTTTGTTCCTGCCTATGTTGTTAGGGCCTTTGTTAAATATCAAGTATATATAGTTACTTGACCGAAAGTCTCAGTCCTTAATTCTGTTCCATTGGTCTATATTCCTGTATTCTAGTAACATATTGTTTTATTTACTGTGGCTTTGTAATACAGCTTTACATCAGGTGTGGTTATGCCTCCAGAGGTTTCTTTTGCTGAGGATGTGCTTGGATATCTGAGGCCTTCTGCCTTTCCATATGCATTTTGAGATCGTTTTTTCTATATCTGTGAAGAACAATGTTGGGATTTTGATTGGTATTGCATTAAATTTGTATATTGCCTTTGGTAGGATTGCCATTTTCACAATTTAATTATTCCTACTAAGGAGCATGGGAGGTTGTTCCAATTTCTCAAGTCTTCCTAAACTTCTTTTTTGAGTGTTTATGTGCTTTCATTGTAGAGATCATTCACTTCGTTGGTTAATGGTATTCCAAGGTATTTTGTTGTTGTTGCTACTGAAAATGGGACAATGTCACTTATTACTTTTCCAGTCTCTTTGTCATTTGCATTTAGAAAGGCTACTGATTTTTGTGAATTTATTTTGTATCCTGCTATTTTGCTGAAGGAGTTAATTATCTTTAAGTGTTTTGAGATAGAGGCTCTCTGGGCTCTTATGTATAGAATCATGCCATCTGTGAATAGAGCTAACTTAGTTGTTTTATTCAAGTTTATTTATGTAGTGTATTACATTGACAGATTTTATGTTGTACCACCCCAGTGTTCCTGGGATTAAGCCTACTTGATCAAGGTGGATAATACTTTTGATGTGTTGCAGGATTTGGTTTGCTAGGACTTTGTCCAGAATCTTTGCATCTAAGTTCATCAGGGAAATAGGCCTATAGTTTTCTTTTCTTGTGGCATCTCTGCCTGGTTTTGTTATTAGGGTGATACTAGCTTCATAGAAGGAGTTGGGGAGCTTTCCCTGTTCTCTGAATGTGTGGCACAGTTTGAGAAAGATTGGTTTCTTCCATGATGGTTTGATAGAATTCAGCTGAGAAGCCATGTGGTCCTGGACTCTTCTGTAGGGGGAAGTTTTTATTATCTTTTCAATCTCAAAGAGTGTGATGGGTTTGTTTAGGAGATTAATCTCTGAGTTTAGTTTTGGAAGGTGGTATATGTCCAGGAATTCATCCATTTCCTCCACATTATCCAGTTTTATGGAATAGAGGTTTTAGAAATAAGTCCTGATGATTCTCCCAATCTCACTTATTCCTGTTGTGATCTTTCCTTTTTCATTTATGAATTTGTTAATTTGAAGCATCTCTTTTTCTTTTTCTTTTTCTTTTTTTTTTTTTTTTTTTCTTAATCCAATTGGCCTGGGGCTTGTCAGTCTGGTTTATTTTTTCAAAGAAAGAACTCTTTGCTTAATCAATTTTCTTAATTGATTTCTTAGTTTCCAATTCATTAATTTCTGCTCTGATTTTAATCATTTCTTTCCATCTGGAGCTATTTGGGTTGGATTCTTCTTGCTTTTCCAGTGACATTAGGTGGATAGCTAGGTTATTGATTTGGGATCTCTCTTATCATTATTATAAAGGCATTTAATGCTATCTATTTTCTCCTGAGGACTGCCTTCATTGTGTTCCGTAAGATTTGGTACAATGTGTTCTCAATGTCGTTCATTTATGGAAATTTTGCAATTTCATTCTTATTTAATCCACTACCAATTTATTGTTTAAAAGTGTAGTGTTCAGTTTCCAGGAGCTGATGGGATTCTTGGTGCATCCTTTTTTGATAATCTCTAGCATTACACCATTGTGGTCTCATACCATACAGGAAATTATGGAGATCTTCATAAATATATGGAGGTAGGCTTTATGACCCAGTATAAGATCCATTGTAGAGCAGGCTCAAAGGGTTGCTGAGAAGAATGTGCAGTCTATGGATTTGGGATAGAATGTTCTGTAGATGTCCCTTAGGTCTAATTTTTCTATGGTTTTGTTGAGCTCTCTCACTTCCCTGTTGATTTTCTGTTTGGATGATCTATCACTGATAATGGAGTATTGAAGTCCAAAATGATGATGATGCTGTTGGTTATTTTGGTTTTATTGTCAACTAGGTTTTGTTTTATGAATTGTGGTGCCTCTGTGTTTTATGATTTTTTTAAGATTTATGATTTTGATATCCTCTTGATGGATCATTCCTTTGGTAAGTAGGAATCAACCTTCTTTTTCTTTTTTGATTACTTTTGGCTTGAAGTCTATTTTATCCAATATCAGTATAGCTATGCCTACTTCTTTTTTAATCCCATTTGCTTGGAATATCATTTTCTATCCTTTCATCCTGATGAGGTGCCTGTCTTTGGTAGTGAGGTGAGTTTCTTGAATACAACAGATTGGGGGATCTAATTTTCTGATCCACCATGTTAGCTTGTGTCTCTTGATGGGTGAATTAAGGACATTAATATTTGTAATGACTATGATGTTTGATTTGATCTCTGCTATATTGTGTTGGTTTATGTGCTTGGTGTTTTCATGTACTTTGAAGTTTTTTGTGCCTTCTCTGATTTTGGTTGTGACCTGCTTCTTGTAGGCACTTGATGTTGATTATTTGCTTCTACTTTTGGAGAATTTCCTGAAGTACTCTCTATAGGTTTGGTTTTGTGTTCATATAGTTGTAAAGCTGAGTTTTGTTGTGGAAAGTTTTTCTTTCCCCATCTATTACGAAGGATACTTTTGCAGAGCAGAGTAGTTTGGGTTGGAAGCCATAGCCTCTTAGACTTTGTAGTGTCTCATTCCAATCACTTCTATTTTTCAGGATTTCCATTGATAAGTTGGAAGTAATTCACATGGAGTTACCTTTAAATATAATGTGTTATTTTTCTCTAGCTGCTTTTAGGATTTTCTCTTGGTATCATTTTTTAGAGACTTAATGACAATATGTCTTGGAGAGTTTCCTTTGGTCCAGTCTGCTTGGAGTTCTGTTAGCTTCTTGTAACTTGATGGGCCTTTCTTTTGAGACTGGGAAAGTTTTCTTCAATGATTTTGTTGAATAAGGTCTCCATGCCTTTGGTCTGAAAATCTTTCCCTTCTGGTATTCCCATGATCCAAATTTTAACATTTAAGGGTATCCCACAGTTCCTTCATTTTCTGTTCACAGAAAATTTTGAGTTTACTGAATCATTTGGACTCTCAAACTGTTTCTTCTGTTTTGACTTACATAGCTGAGATTCTATCCTCCACATGGCTGACTCTATTCTTGAGAGCTTCTATAGGATTTTGGGCTTGTGCAATTTGGTTTGAATTTTCTACTTTTCTATACATAGTTTACATCCCTCTGTCAAGTTCCCTTTTCATGTCATTTTCTGACTTTCTTGATGTTTCTTGGAATTCATCCTTGCATCTTTATGTCTTCATTGAGCTTATACAGCTGGCTTTTGAGTTCCTTTATTATGTACGTATTTATTTATTTATTTTAGTTAGATACTTAGTTATAATTTTTTGGTCTCCTTCATATTCTTCAACTATCTTTGGACCCCTTCCATTTTCTTATCTATTAGGTCTAGTCTAACATGGAAAGCATTCATACAATTAATGGCATTTGTTGCTTTTCTGCAAGTACTGCTATTTGCTTAGTCAGAGATACTTAGCTTATAAGTACATTTTGGGTTTCTGATCCTAATGTCTATTCTATTTTTTTTTAACTTATTAGTTTTTGTTTTTTTTTTTTTACAGCAAATACAGGCAGTTTGGTACCATTGTTTAGGTTCATCCATGACCTACCCCTTTCCAAGGGCCCCTCCTTGTTGATGTAAATGGGTTGTGCATTGTGGAGTTAGCCCTCAGTTATTTGTACGATAAATGTCTCTGCATATTATGACCCAACATGTGACTCTGACATTCTTTCTGCCCCCTCTTCCACAAAATTTCCCTGAGCCATGCTGCATTCATTTTTGGTCTGCTTCAGTGCTGAGGTGTTGGGGGCCTCTGAGGCTCTGGATCTCTGGTTTGGTAGGAGTTGATTTTTCTCTGTGTTGTTCTCCTTCCCCATTGTGCTGGTATCTGGTTCATCAGGAAAATAGCACCCTTGCTTCTTTCACCAATTTTCCTTAGTTTTAGTCATGCCCCTTTTGAGGAATGATGGGGCAGCTTTCTCCTTAGGATCTGCATCTATCTGAAAAAGAGAAGCAGATTCTCAAACGGAGAGTAAGTTAGCACCTGGAAAATTAAGATAACACTTACTTTTTGATAAAGAGTTTAATAGGTGTAGGCCCTCTTGTACCCCATGATTGATGGTAGCTTGATATTGGAGAATGGGCTTATGTTTAGATATGGTTCTGACTTGTTTTCCAGTTCCAGCTATGGGTCCCATACCACTGAGGGGATCAGTTAGCCAAATCAAGAGCAATTGGTTCCCCACCAGAGCTATGTGCCACTATTGCACTTGTGTGGGCATCACAACAGGTTATTTGTTGCTAAGTAGGTTACACCATGAGTTACTTGAACAGATATTGGTCATTTACCCCAGTTGCCCATGTAGCACCTTCTGGCACTAGACACGCTGACTGTCTGGGGACTGACTCTCTCCTGGCTTCCAGCCATGCTGTTCCATTTTACATGTTAGCTGCATATGGAGTCTTCAGCAATAGGGTCTTACCATTGACCTTTGGTGGATCATTAAGATCATTAAGACTCTTACAGAAGTCTGTAATTCTTTTAGGAAACGTTGTAGGTTTCTCTGATGATAAGCTCATTGTGGATGATAGCCCCATGCTGGTAGTTGGGGTTACAGATAAGCGCCCACTAAGAAAATGAGGGAAAAAATAACTAATATCCAAGAGTTAGAGAGGAGAGAGAGAGGGGGAGGGGGAGAGGGAGGGATGGAAGATGTAGAAGATTTAGGTTAGACTTGATCCTACCCTCTCTAGTGTCTTATGGTTCAGGTTTTTCCTGTAAGGGTTTAGTGAAGGTTCAGTCATTACGTCTGCCTTTTAGGAAGTACAATTTTATGGTACCATTGCCATTTAGGTCCAGATTAGTGTTTCCCACCCCATCAATGCCCTCTCCACCCCATCCATCCTAGTGTCTAGTCCATGAGATTCTTGCTGGGTATGTAAGGTATCTTGGGTAGATTCTGGTTAGGTGCTGTAGATAAGTGAAACTATGTGTCGATTTTTTTTTTTTTTTCTGTGATTGGGTAAGTTCACTGAGAATGATCTGTTCCAGGTTCAACCATTTTTCCTCAAGTTTCTTTGTGTCATTTTTTCTTACTGCTGTATAGATTTCCACTGTATAGATATACCACGTCTTAGTTATCTATGCTTCTAGTGATGGACATCTGGGTTGATTCCAGCTTTTAGCTATTACGAATTGAGCTGCTACAAACATGGTTGAGTAAATCTCTCTGGCCTGTGGTTTGAAGGTTTTAGGGTAGATGCCCAGTAAGGGTACAATTGGGTCTGTTGGTATCTCTACAGTCAGCTTTTTCAGGAGTATCCATATTGCTTTCCAAAGTGGTTGTACCATTCTACATTTCCACCAATAGTGAATGAGTGTAAGAGACCCGAGGGACTCCATCCCAAAATTCCTGAAGGTGATTAAATCCTATAGCAAAGTAGCAGGATACAAAATCAGTGCACAAAAATCAGTAGCATTTCTGTATACAAATGACCAAGATACAGAAAAAGAAATAAGGGACATAGTCTCATTTTCAATAGCAACAACAACAACAAAAAAATAAAATACCTTGGAATAACGTTAACCAAGGCAGTAAAAGATCTATACAATAAAAATATAAAAACACTCAAAAGAGAAACTGAGGAGGACTTGAGAAGATGTAAAGACCTCCCATGCTCCTGGATAGGCAGAATTAACATTGTGAAGATGACAATCCTACCAAAGACAATATATAGAGTTAACGCAATTCCAATTAAAATCCCTACAGTGTTCTTCACAGAGATAAAAAAAAAAAAGTTCTCAAATTTCATATGGAAAGGCAGAAGGCCTCGCATATCCAAACATATCCTCAGCAAAAGAAATACCTCTGGTGGCATCACCATACCGGATATAAAGCTATACTACAAAGCCATAGTAATAAAAACAGCATGGTACTGGCATAAAAACAGGAGTATAGACCAATGGAATAGACTTGAGGACCTGGATTTTGGGTGAAGCAACTATAGCTACTTGATATTCAACAAAGGCCTGAACAATAGAGGCTGGAAAAAAGATAGCATCTTCAACAAATGGTGCTGGACAAACTTTATAACCACATGCATGAAACTGAAACTTGATCCACACATTTCACCATGCACTACACTCAAATCCAAATGGATCAAAGACCTCAACATAAGACCAGAAACTTGAATACTACTGGAAGAAAATTTAGGAAGTACTTTCCATGATATAGGAATGGAAAAAATCTTCCTGAACAAAACCTCAGTGGCTCACAATCTTAAACAGTCACTCAACCAATGGGATCATATGAAGCTGAAGCGTTTCTTTACAGACAAGCATATAATAAGCAAAGCCAATAGATTACCCACAGAATGGTAGAAAATATTTGCGGGTTATCCAACCGATAAAGGCCTAATCTCTAGAATCTACAAAGAACTCAAAAATCTAAACAATAAGAAGACAAACACCCCACTCACAAAATGGGGCAAAGAGATGAACAGGCAGTTCACAGAGGAAGAAATACAAATGGCAAACACACACTTAAGAAAATGTTTATCATCCCTAATCATCAGAGAAATGCAAATTAAAACAACTATGAGTTTCCACCTTGCCCCAATAAGGATAGCCAACATCAAAAAATCAAATGAAAGTAAATGCTGGTGAGGATGTGGAGAAGCAGGAACACTTATTCTATGTTTTGATTAGAGACATCAGTTGTAAGGCTGGGTGATCATATTGGACTTACTTGCATTTGATTTTTCATTTAATTCCTTTTGTGTTGTGGCCTGCCTATCACAGTGTTGGGGTGGGGAGAGCAAGACTGCAGTTTCCAGGGGCAGGGAGAGTTGTACTCTGTACGTCCAGGGGTGGGGAGAGCAGGACTGAGGTAGTGCTAGCCAGGAGGGTCGGGACTGAGGTCGTGAGGGGTAGGGGAAGTGGGGCAATCACTCGTGTGTGGACGGGTGGAGCTATGCTGGCCTGTGTCACTTGCCTTCAGTTAGTGCAGGAGGAACCTGCAGCTGGGACTATGGCTAGGATGGCCACTGGAAGGGGTTGGGGGACTAGTCCTCTACCCGAGAGAATGAGAATCAGCTGATTTCCCTTTTTGCCACTCTTTGTCCACCAAATGGAGGTCTATTAGAGTCTGCTCCCCTCTAGAAGAAACAAAGAACCCTTAATGTCTTGCCTTTCCTTACCTGGGAGGTGTAATGCAGTTAGGTGGACACTATCTTGACCAGAAGGCAGAATTTTTATTTTATTCCTTGTACTATCCTATAGTCTACAAAACATGCTTTCATTTTTTATTACTTACAAACTGGTTATGTACACTTAATGTGAATAGGTGAATTCACTGATTTCATATGTATTGCTAATATGATCCACATATTGGTCTAGGAGCTGCTTACCTTATTGAAAAATAGCAACTCTTTTAAAACTGAATTTTTTGGCTATCATTGTTTAGGATTATCAATTATTTGGGGTTTTTTTGGCATAAACAATGAGAGTTCATTTATTTCCCAATGACAGAGTTGAATGCCTGAATCAATAAAAATAAAATTAAGGAATTCAGACAAAATCAAAGGGTTAAATTCTAGGAAAACATGAAGCTATCCACACTTTCTTAATTTGAAGAAAACTGATCTATAAGAAGTCTTTTAGCCCAATTGAATGTGTTGTTTTTCAAGTTTCAGGACTTATACTTGTCTCTTTTCTGTAAGTACTGACTTTTCCAAAAACAACAGGGAGATTGTTTGAAAGTTCCAGTCTTGTTGGTGTGCTCTTACAGCACTGCTCTAAGAACCAAAGGAAGACTTACTAAAGCAGATACAGTTATGTCCTTGAAAGAAAGGCATTTAAGATTCTCTCACTGAATTGTGCCAGTGTGTTTTAAGCATACATATTGTGAGCAGCAAGCCTGTAGGGGAAGAGGGCCTGTGCTGGGACAATCAGAGAAGATGGAAATCATCCCATGTCTAGAAGAGGATGCAACCTTTGAAAAGAGTACTCCTAAACACGTTGAACAGCAAAGTGCATGCCAATGTAGCTGATACTGCATGGCATAGTTGAGTTAACAGGTTAAAAGTGCATAAACCTGACACAGTATCATAATTGAGAATAATAAACTTGTATAGGGACTTCAAATGGTCTGACAATGTGGTGATCTCTATAATGATTGTGGATAGAACCAGTGCTTATCACAGGTCTTCGTTTTGTTAGTGTTGGGTGAAAACCAACAGAACCATTCTCATAGCACCTTGAGCTTGGCCTATGAGGGCAGATTATTGCTTCTCTTCAGTTCTGGGAGCTATCATAACTTATTAAGAATGGATTAAGACCCTGAGATAGAAAGATCCCGGCCTTCATGCCCAATGCTATCAGTATTCAACTTGGTGAAATTGCAAAGCAGAAACCACATGCCTAGAGCCCAGTTTCCCCATCTCTGAAAAGAGCACAATGTTTGCTTAACAGAAACATAATTCTTGGAACACTATAGAGTCAATAGGCAGTATGGGAGTTGGGGGTTAAGAAAAAGGACAGGAGAAGGGAAAATGTAAAGAAAGTCCCAAGGGCATATAAGAAATGGAAAAAGTGAATAGAGTATAAAGAAGACTATATCCTAGTATCTATCTTGTTGGCTATTTGCATAGCAAGATGGAAATCAGAATATGTTATGTATTTAACACTTGCTTACTATTTACTGAGGAAGTGAAGGCAACAACAGCACTAGATAATGAGGGAGAGGAAGAGAGAGGGAAGGAAAGGGAGTGGAAATCGAGAAGAGAGACAGGAACAAAGAGATCAACAGACAGAGAGACAGAGAGAGTTTTGATAGTGAAGGCAGTACAGGTGGCAAGAAGTGAAGCTCCAGTTAAAAAAATCCCACTACTCATGAGACGGAGATTAAGAGAGAGACCAGGGCTGAGAGTCAGGCACATTGACAGTTCTAGTCAGCCTGTGCCACAGAACTGCAAACTCTCATTCTTCAGGAGAGTTAAACAGCAAACCTGTATAACAGGAGATTCAAATGTTGTGTTTTCTGACCAGATAAATCTTGGCTTCCCTATTACTTACTGTACCATTAAACAACATAGAGCTGCTTGAAAGAATTCAGGTTTCTCTGTAATTCTACTCTGCTTAAAATTGTACTCTGTTTCAAGCAGAAAATGATCGTGTAGGACACTGGCAATCTTTCAAAATCCTTTTCCCAGAGCTTCTCTTTCCACACACTTTTACTTCTTCCGAGATTCCTTATCAGTGCTTCTTCCCCCACCAACAATTGAATAGTGATTTTGTGCTAACTCCTCTCATGTGAAAACTGAGAAAATCTTTCTAGAATCTTATTAAAGCTGTGATTTATGTGAAGCACAATTTTATTGTGCACAGTTGTATCAAGAGAAGTCAAGCTTTGCTTTTAGCTCACATTGAAGAGGTGGGGAATGTCCTTGTTTGTTGTAGAACATGAAGCAGAGTAAAGGCATGTATGCATCCTTGGTCAAGTCCTCTGGAGAGAAGAAAAGACTAAAAGAAAAAAAATGAGTACACTACAAAATTCCATGCATATTGCTAATTAAAAGATATATATTTTAATAAAGTTGCAAAAACACAAGAAATGCTAAAAGCTCCTTCTATGAGTACTCTTTCTTCTACAAACTTTGTCCTCATTTTTTTCCCCCAATTATCTGTTTCAAAGAAATTTGTAAAAAATTTTAAAAAGGAATCATGGGGCCCTTTGAGACTTTGAAGAACACTCTTTACATCCTCAACTTTAGAAATTCACACTCCCTTATAGTTTTTTGTACCTCATACAAAGGGTTTCAGAGATCCATGGTGAAAATTTAATGGATGCTATGCTTAAAAAGGTCCTATTCTAAAGCAATACATGTCCAAGAACTCAAGTGTGAATGAAAATAAGTATTCCTAACTGTAAAGTATAAAGATTCAATAAGTAACAACTTTAAGAATTCATGTGCATGAAATTCAGTGTCATTGCTACTGTGGTATTGTTTTTATCACTACTTTTTTGATATCATATGTAAATAAGGCTTTAGAATTCAGTTTTATAAAATATTAACTTACCAAACTGTGTTTCAACTTTTTGATATGTATAAATCAACATATTTTTCTTATGCCATGCTTGTCATTAAATAAGAAAAATACTATTAAATAATCAGAAAGACAAGCAATCTATAATAATGATGAATAAATACAGGCAGTTAATAGAACTAGCTGGAGTTACCCAATCAGTAAGAGAAGCAGCAAGCTTTTGAGATGGAATTCTATGTTCCTAATTACCTTACGGGATTCTTGAAAGACTGTCCTCTGATTGGGGATATAGCTCAAGGCCTTAGGTTCAATCCCCAGTAAGAAATTAAAAAAATACTGCTAACTAATAAAAGGCTATCTTCAATACCACTATGGTTCATAAAGTCCCACTGGGTTCATCCTCAGGAGTGGAAGTATCTTCAGCTGTGGACATCTTATGCGCCTGATTCTTTGATGTATGAGGCAGGCACTTCTGTATCTTTCAACGTTTTGTTGAAGGATGATCCCTTGTGATGGCTAACATCTTCTAGATTTGCTTTTCCTGTCAGCTCCACAAGCCCGTCATTAATTTGTGATCTGTAGTCATTCCAATACACAGACAGTAGTCCACGTTATCCTTCAATAGTAAGTTACTGTGCGTGACTGAAGGCCAAAAACTGTGTCTGCAACCCATTGAACAGCACACTGGAGCCAGGGCTGTGTAGAGTATAATCTCCTTTTTCCCTTGTCCATGTATTTCTGTAATTGTGCTGACAACTGACAGGGTTGAACTGTGGAGTATTTGCATGATTCTGCTCACAGCTGCAGGTACATGTCTGATGACAGATGTCCTGTAGGGTATTTACTGTGGGGATGCCATGCAGACATGATGCTTTGTAGTGGAATTTTTGTGGGTATACCTGGGAATACAACATTTTTTCAGTCATTTACTGTGGGTATTTGGTGCATAATGGACTGTAAGGTATTTAGTGTGGGTATATGCCTGATGACACAATACGGTGTGGGGTATATACTGTGGGTCCACACCTGTGAACACAATGCTGTGTGGGATATTTACTGTGGATACTCGCTGGGAACACAGATAGAGTGAAGTAGTTAGGTTCCACTGTTTCACACAGGAATGCACCAGGCTAACCTGTATCCTTTTCTTTTACAAACACCACCACATTTTACAATTTCTTTTTGTATAGCACAGAGGAATTTTCTGAACTTTTCTATGGTAGTTTGTGAAGGAGATAGCAAATCTCTATCGAGAATGTGAGGAATTCATCATACTTCTACTGAGTGCCAAGAAATCTGTCAGAAGGCTGCCTCCCTGCTATTTTCATAACCCCAGGGAATCCTAATACCTGACTAGCTATCTTGAAGAAAGTTCAAAGAAGTTGGCTTCCTTCACACTTGTGAATGCTTCTCCCTTTCCCCCCTCCTAGGATATCACCCCGACCCCGCCCCATGCTAAGCAGGCACTTCCTATTTCGAGTTTCTGCTGCCTTAAATGTCCCTGTACACCTCTAATGAAGTCAAATTTCTCAGTCATAAATATCCCTGCCTGTTTCTAATTTTTTCTAACAGCTTGGTTTTCCTTCCTTCCCTCCCTCCCTCCCTCCCTCTCTCTCTCTTTCTTTCTTTCTTTCTTTCTTTTTTTTTTTTTTCTTTTTCTTTTTAAACCCGGATGCCAGATCTGAGGAATAAATCTCAGTGGTTTATTGCATTAGACCATGTCACTTCCTTCCTGTCTGTATTGCTAACGCGGCCTCCTAGGTCACTGTTTTCTATGCCTTTTACTGCCCCCTAATGTTAGACTTGCTTTCTGAACCCAAAGATGGAGGGTGAGAAGTTGTGACTGTTGTGTCTCACCCTCGCCGAGCTGTGAAGCACAGCAGGGAGAACTGGGATGAGATGATGCCTGGGCCTGTGCTAGTTCTCAGAACATTTTCCTTACTGAAAACAAAAGTGACGTTACCAAGAATCAGAGACTGGGATAGCAGGAAAAGGCTCTTGAAAATCATTCTATCCAAACTCTATCCAGTCTTATTTCAGAGTTCCAGATAAGTGAATTTGTTGTCCAAGGTCAACTTGGTTATAATGTAACAGGCCTCCACTCAAGATCTCTTGCTCTGAGACAAAAGGTTATACATAAAATAGAACTAACTTTAGTTCTCAAATTAGGAGTCTTTGTCTCAGAAACTAGGAAAGCCAGAAGACCTATTCACCCTCCTGCTGAGAAGTTTTAATCTCCTTTTCAAGAAGAAACCTCTTGCAAGGGGTGTGCAACTGCCTTCTTAATTGGCCTGCAGTACTCCTGTTCTAAGAACTTTGACATGTGATGCAGTCCTTTCCACTCATTAGAGACTTATTAACCAAAAGCAAATAGCTTTCCCACAGGACTTCTACTCCCTGCTTCAAGCTTTCATAATATATATGTAGAGAAACTCTTAGTCTCTATTTAAATTTAACTTTTATCCCATTCTCAGTTGGAATTCTTTTCTGCTTCAAGATTGTTATCAGTCCACTGTAAAAACTCTGTATAAGCCCATCAGTAATAAAACAAATGGGATGTGAGCTAGGAGCATTGGTCCAAGGGGGCATTCAACTAGCAATTTTATTCAAGCAATTTGTTCACTAGTGGAGTTTTCTGGTCATAGTGCCAGAGCTACTGAAGCAGGAAATATGTTTATTCTCCAAGCAAAAAAAAAATGAAGACTTTCTCTTAGGAAATATTGATACAAGCAACAGGTGATTTGCATACAATATTTTATCTTCATTATGATGGGAAATTTTATCAATCATCACTTACTCTCAGACATATATCAAAGATTAGAGAAAATGTTGATATCAGCAATTCTACACTAACTTGTTTTACAAAAGGGAAAGACTGGGGAAGATAGTTTGTCATGCAATAAAGACATATAACAAAGCAATAGAAAAATAATTTTGTGTCAAAACCAACAGCCTTGTGTAGAGAGAAAACACCTGAAAGCAGCTCTGGAATAAGGGTGCTCTAAACCAAGCCTGAACTTTTGCATCTTTACTACTAGGACGTAATGGTAATTTAGAAACAACAGATTTGTAGAGAAATTGTTGCATTCTTTGTAGCACACAGGGTTGACTTCATCGACTCTTACCTGTATGGGTGTGAATTTTAGTGTTTTTGTTTTGTTTTGCTTTTTTTTTTGGTTTTTTGAGGTAGAGTCTCATTCTAGCCCAAGCTGACCTGGAGTTCACTATGTAGTCTCAGGGTGGCCTCAAACTCACAGCGATTCTCCTACCTCTGCCTCTTGAGTGCTGGGATTAAAGGTGTGCGCCACCATGCCTGGGTGAATTTTAGTCTTTAACAGGGAATAATTCTTGGTAACATAGCCTTTCATACCTAAGAAAGCTTTGTAATATATTTTTGAGTTATTTTTTTCTTTTTCTTTCTTTTTTTATTCTATTATTATTATTATTATTACTAATAGCATATTTCATATGGTTACATCATGTATTGGTGCCCTCTTTTCCCCATCCCTACCCCATTCTATTGGGGACCCTCCTCAGTGGGATTGCAGCTATCCCCTCTGGGGATGTGGATGTTAGATTTTTTTGTTGATATTTGTTGATGTTGTTAGATTTTTTAATGATTGTCATCACTACTGGAGAAAGGTGGAATATCATGGTTGTTTTAACTTGCATTTCTCTAATGGTTAGGAATGTTAAACATTTTCTTAAGTGTATGTTTGCCATTTGTAATTCTTCCTCTGAGAGCTCCCTAATCAATTATCTGCCCCATTTCTGAAGTGGGTTGTTTGATTTTTTTTATTGTTTAGTGTTTTGAGTTCTTTGTAGATTCTAGATATTGGGATTCTGTCACTGGCATAGCTCCCAGTGATTTTCTCCCAGTCAGTGGGTAATTTACTTATGGTATGCTTGTCTGTGCAAAAGCTTTTGAGCTTCATGAGATCCCATTGGTTGAGTGATTGTTTAATTTCCTGGGTTACTGGGGTTTTGTTGAGAAAGCCTGTTCCCACTCCGATATTGTGGAAATTTCCTCTAGTTTTTCTTCCAGCAGGAGAAGAGTTTCAGGTTTTATATTGAGGTCCTTAATCCATCTGGACTTGATTTTTGTCTGTGGTGAGAAGATTGTGTCTAGTTTCATTTTTCTACATGTAGTTATCCAATTAAACAAATGTTGAAAATGCTGCTTTTTTCTCCAATCTACATCATTAGCACCTTTGTCAAAGATCAAGTAGCTGTAGTTACTTGACCTAAGGTCTAGGCTTTCAATTCTGTTCCATTGGTTTATGTTTCTGTGTTTATGCCAGTACCATAATGTTTCTGTTACTATGGCTTTGTAATATAGCTTTAGTTCAGACTGTGGTGATATCTCCAGAGGTATTTCTTTCACTGAGGATATATTTAAATATCTGAGGCCTGCCACCATCCCATATGAATTTTGAGATCACTTTTTCTTTCCTGTGAAGAATGATGGTGTAATATACATTGGTATGGCTTCACATCTGTATATTGTTTTGGTAGAATTGCCATTTTCACAATATTAATTCTACCTATCCAAGAGCATGGGAGGTTGTTCCTGAATTTGTGCAGGCACGCTTTAATGGCTACCACATGCTATATGGTCTGTTTTGGAGAAGGTTCCATGGACTGCTGAGAAAAAATGTGTATTATGTAGAATTGGGGTGGAATGTTCTATAGAAGTTTGTTAGGTCTAGTTGATCTATGGAGTTATTGAACTCTATTATTTCCCTTTTGATTTGCTGCTTGGATGATCTGTCTACTGATGATAGTAGAGTAAGTCTCTGACTAAGATGGTGTTGGTGTTGATTTCTGTTTTGTTGTCAAGTAGGTTTTTTTATAAGCTATGGTGCACCTGTGCTTGACACATAGATTTATGATTGTTATGTCCTCATGTTGGATCATTGCCTGGATGAGTAGAAAGTGGCCTTCTTTGTTCTTTTTGATTACTTTTGGTTTGAAGTTGTTTTTATCAGATATTAACATTGCAGTACCCAGTTGTTTCTTACTTCCATTTGCTTGAAGTATCATTGCACATCCTTTTAACCTGTCTTTATTGGTCAGGTGGTTTTCTTGAAGACTGCAAATTGAAGGGTCCATTTATTTTTGATCCATCATGTTAACCTATATCTTTTGATGGGTGAGCTAAGGGTGTTAATGTTTAAGGTTAAAACTGTGTGGTTTATTTAAATCCCTGCCATTATGGGGTGATTTATGGGGTTTTGTGTTTTCTTGTGTTTTATAATTTTTGAGCCTGGTCTATTTTTGGTTATTGTGATCTTGTTGGCTTTTGAGATGGGCTGTTTGACTCTTCTGTGTGGAGTATTCTCTGTAGGTTTGGCTTTGTGTTCATATACTTATAGTCTTAACTTTTGTCATGGAAAGTTTTCCTTTAACCATCTATTGTGAGGGTTACTTTGCTGGGTATAGTAGCTGTGGTTCGAAGCTATAGTGTTTGAGACTTGAAGTGTACAGTTTCAGGTACTTTGGCTCTCAGTGTTTCCATTGAAATATCTCAGGTAATTTTTATGGGATTGCCTTTTTATGTAGTCAGTAGTTTCTCTCTTGCTGAGTTTAGTACTTTCTTTGTTTTCATTGTTAAGAGTTTTAACTAGGATATGCCTTGGAGAATTTCTTCATTTGCCCTGTCTGGTGTTCTGTGAGCTTTTTGTATTTGCTTTTTAAGAAGCAGGGTCTCATCCTCACCCAGACAGACCAGGAACTCCCTCTGTAGCCCAGGATAGCCTCAAGCACAAGGCAATAATCAATCTCAACTCCTCATTTCTCTACATTATTCAATGCTCACAAATACAACATTGAAGTTTATCCTGCCTCAATATTTTCTTCATCAATTCCTAACACACACACACACACACACACACACACACACATATATATATAAAACAATAAATCAAGCTTAAGGTTAATATTTCATACTCACAGAACAGTAGATTTCAAGATAACAAGGTGACCTTAGTGAGATGCAGTAGCATGCAACTATATAAAGTTTTTATGAAATAGATACAATAGAAATAGATCAAAAGGAGGTAGAGCCTACATGAGAGAATTACAGACCACCACACTTTTGTAGGCAACTGAGAGGTTTTTTTTTTTTTTACTAAACTGGAGTCTGAGAAAGGGCTAAAGCCAGAAAATGCTCTCAATGAAGAAGCTCAGGTGTACAGTGTTTTTAAAGGCAAAAGACCATAAACATAATAACATAAGTGTCAGATGTAGATCTGGGCAACCTTGGAACTGCAATTGTCTCCCTCATCCTGGATTAACTTGAACTGCAGTTATTTAGTTGATATCCTGGAGTTATCTTATTTACATCTGAAACATGTTTGGGGTCATGGGAAATCTTGAAAGTATCAATGCAGATATGACCCTCCTGGGGATTTAGATAGTTTACAACTAAAAGGTGCCCTGGAGCTGGGCGTGGTGACACACGCCTTTAATCCCAGCACTCAGGAGGCAGAGGTAGGAGGATTGCTTTGAGTTCAAGGCCACCCTGAGATGACAGAGTTAATTCCAGGTCAGCCTGGACCAGAGTGAGACCCTACCTCGAAAAACCAAAAAAATAAAATAAAATAAAATAAAATATAATAATAATAATAATAATAATAAATAAATAAAATAAAATAAAATAAAAGGAGCCCTGGGAGGCAAAAGTGTTAGCTCTTTTATTCCCCCAATAAATGGAATCAGAGCCTAGTTAGGACAGGATGTCCTTATCTTAGCTGTTACACCACAGGACAGGATGGCCTTAACTGACAGAAAGGTACTAAAATAATTAACAAGTGATTGGTTTTAGTATTTATTACTTTTGCTTTTGTATAACTCATTAATTTCAGTTTGTAAATTAAATCTCACTAATAGTTGCAATCAAAACTAACACAAAATTCCTGAAAACTTAAATTTGTGAACATGAACAAATAGCAACAACTCACTATTAACTTATATTTAGTCACTTTCAGAAACATCCACATCATTTTGCATTTCCCCCTACCCCATTGTTTCTCAAGATTGAAGGACAAAACAGCTCAAAGTTCCAGTCATTCAAGCAAACATCCTTTGGTTTTACATTATTAGAAAGATTCATTTGATAAACTAAACTTTTCACTTTGTTAAGTGACATGAGAAGAACTACTGTAGATCTTGGGATCCTAACAAACAAAGCCTACAAATTAGTTTTTCTTCTAACAAGAAATTAATACTAAACATGGAATATATTCAGGTAATAAATGTATTT
This sequence comes from Jaculus jaculus, assembly GCF_020740685.1. NCBI lineage: Eukaryota > Metazoa > Chordata > Mammalia > Rodentia > Dipodidae > Jaculus > Jaculus jaculus. The sequence continues at coordinate 58,673,389 of NC_059110.1, read as the reverse complement.
TTTAGTTTAATATAAATACTTCCTGATTTTTCCAGGTTTGGATAAGTAAAAATAATATATTATTTAGGGTAAATAAATCAAAACAATAATGTCACCTTCCACTCTTTTTTTTGTAGTTTAATTATTATGGAATTTCAGTCAGGTCTGAGCAATGCATGTTTACTCACTGACTGTATTTCCTGAACCATCCTTGAGCTAGAGAATGTACAGTGAGCCAAATGTTATATTTCTCTACATTTCTTTATATCTCACTTAGAGAAAAATAGAAGTCACTTCCTTATAGGAACTCATAATGGAATGAAACATTTTACCTGCTAATGGCAGGTTCACAGGAGTCTCTGCTGGTCTGAGTAGCATTACCTGGGGCCTGCATTGTTGAGCAAACTCCTTAAGATAAGCAGGATTCCTGGTCACAGACCTAACTTGTACTTCACAGGTGCTTTCTGTAACTGACCAACAGACCTGTTTACGAGATTTTTTTTTTTTTTTTAACATTATGGCTGCAACTTTCACATATGAATTTTGATTTATGGTTTAATTCCAATTCTGTTTCTTTTTCTATAAAAGCTGAAACTCCAAACAGTTCAGGGCTGCACTCTGAGATTCTGGAGTGCAGATATTATATACCAGACTTTATTCTTTTTCTTTTCTTTCTTTTTTACCCAATAAAAATTTGCCTTACATCGGTGAGTCAATGGGCTGACTTATGAGACACCAGACCACATAACATCTTGAGGTCTTGTTTGGGATCCACTTTCCAAGACCTCCCTCCTGGACTCTGGAGCAACTGAATATGGGAAAGACCCCCAATCTTGACCCAACAACCATATTCTCTATCCCTCTGCATGTTGCTGTTTTTGGATTTGGTAGCAAGTCACTGACAAAAAAAAAAAAATTTGCCTAGGAATGCTGGCCACCTTCTTTATTGGATAAGAAAGCTCCAGAGGTTCTATTTCAACTCTTCTGGTCATTTTTCATTTTTTTCTGTTTTCTTTTTTCTTTCTGTTTTTTTGATATTGTATACTTTTTTGGGTCCAAAAGGGAAGCTGGACTCAGCATTAATTCCCCTGGGCTAGGGATCAAGGGGCCGGCCGCTCTTGAACCTCTCTGGCTCTGTTTGGGCTTTCAAACGGAGATCTCTTTCTAATTCAGTTTTATTTTGGCAGCATTTTGGTTCTGGTTCAGTTTTGGTTTTACAGCCACATTGCAATGTCAGGAGAGCTGATATTGATAGCATATTTGTGTTTGGTGTTGTGTACATTTGTCTTTCCTTTGAAGATATGGGTCAAAATCATTCTGTTAAAAAACCTCCTTTAAAACTGGTTAAAAAGCAATTGAAAGATCTTAAGAAATAAAATGATAGTAAAATGAGCTAGGCCTATTAACCTAGTTACTTGGGAAGCTGAGACAGGAGGTTCCAATGTGATAGCCTGACTTCACATTTTAAATGTGATTTTTAAATTGTTTGATAAAAATAAGTACACAATTTTAATTTGAACTGTGTCTGATATTTCTTCTTTTGTTTGGGCTTTAAAGAAAAACATTGTTTATAGACACCTTTTGGTTTCTTTATTAGTCTAAATAGTCCAACAGTTATCTCCTAGAATTTTTGTTGACATTTCATATATTTCAAGGTTTTTGTTTGTTTGTTCATTGCCTTGAAAAGTCAGATTTAACTAAGGCCTATGGTCAGCTAAAATTTTATGTAAACAAAACCATATTTGTTACATGACCTCATAAATATAATTACTGAGTTTGTGTTCAAGGTCAACTTCAATTTACATAGAGGATTATTTAAAGCAACAGTGTTCTCTCTGAGGTGATGACTCATAATTTTAAAGGATTGTATTGTCCTGTTACTTAAAAGGAAGAGGCCAGCTGGGCGTGGTTGCACACGCCTTTAATACCATCACTAGGGAGGCAGAGGTAGGAGGATTGTAGGGTTGTCTTGATTGAAGGTCACCCTGAGACTATACTAAATTCCAGGTCAGCCTGGGCTAGAACAAACCCTACCTAGAAAAACCAAAAATAAATAAATAATAATTAAAAGGAGGAGGCAACTGGCCTGAGTTCTAGGCCAGCCTGCCTCAAGATAGAAACAAAACTTTGCCTTAGTAACTCTTAATGAAAGCATTTGCAAATGTGTTAGACATATTGATAAAGACTATCCCCAAAATGTTCATCATGTTTTACCCTATATTTATAGAAAGTGTATTTCATGGGGTTTATTAATAGGAGTTATCTCAAATCAATGGGTTATATAAAGTCTGAAGGTATATATACTGGTATTCTAAAGCAAGTGTGGTTGTCAGGTAGAGAGTTTTTGGTGACCTAAATACTAAGGAAGGCTTTTTCTCTATAAATTTCTAATAATAAGATGGTTAACTCTTTGAAACCAGACTACTAGCTTCTTTGTCAGTGGGCAACAAAATTAATCAATTTGGTGTAGTTTTTCTTGATAGCCTTATAAGAAATATGGTTAATTATAGGTTGAGATGAGATAATTAAAGGAACTGGGAAGGTATTTTTCAATGTTGGACATAGAATGCTTGTTTAAAATGCTTTTTGAGTGGAACTTAGATCAGAATGTTAAACTATGTGGATAAACATATGTGTATGTAGGAAGGATGTAAGAGATCTAAAAATACCAAATTTTGCCTTAAATTAATTTCCTTTTAGAAGGAAAAGAAAGCTAATTTGCAGGATAAACCTAAACACCATGCTTGAAGGTAAAGAATTTTCAACTGTTTACAGGCTTTCAAGGATGCTCTGAAAGTTATACATAGGGACATAGGTTTAATATAAATAAAGCTTACATTAGACATAAGTAATGTCTTTTACTAGGTGGGTCCCAAAGTCATGAGAATAGATCTAATTCATATTCTTTAGAAGTCTAACAAGGTTAGACATAGACAAGAACCTATCACCTTATGTATTACAAATGGATAAAATAAATTTCCTAGGTTAAAAAAAAAAGAGTAAGATAAGGAATTTCAGGATGTTTAGCTCTCTGATCTGACATTTCCTTTTGCTCTTCCTTACTGGTAAAATTAAAGTCATGGAAATCTGGACTCTGGGAAAAGTGATGACTCCCCCTTTATCTCAGACCCGATATGAGTTTAAGCCATGTGTCCCCTGACTCTGTCCAGAGACAAAATGGCTAATTGTCGCTGATAACGAAAAGGGAATGACAAATGGAACATAACTTTGCTTCTCTTTATAGTTCTTCTCTTTGGAATCCCTAAAGTCACATCTGTTAGATGAAATTTCTCAGTAGACAAAAGGTCAGATAGGTAAACAGAGTCAAGGTACTTGATCAAGTTACAAACTCCTTACATAAGTCAAATATTACACTTACCTAAAATGTATATCAGGATATATCTAAAATGTATATCAGGATATATATATATATACACACACACATACATACAGATAATAAAAAAGAGGCATAAAGTTAATGATGGCTTAATGGTTGAGGTGCTCCATCTAGGAAGCCTAAAGACCTAGGTTCAATTCCCCAGCACCCTCCTTCTTATTGCTAAACCTAAATCTGAGTTAAAGCAGGTTTTCTGATATCCCTTCTCGAGACAGTCTTCTATACCCATCAGCCCACATGGGAGGACTGTCTACCACTCTTGCAGACCCTCTTCAACACAGAGGAACATGAAATAACCCAAAGGGAAGCCAAGAAACTACTGTTGGGAGCTGACAGCCACCTCATGAAGAACCCTAATGTTATTAATGAAGTTTTTGCTTCCCCAAGACTAGACTGGGATCGCAACACCATTGAAGGTATGGAATCTTTTAACCTCTTTCACCGGACTCTGATGGGTGGTCTCCAGGCAGTCACTTGCTCAATCCCCTACAAGTTTATCTAAGGTGAATTAAGTGACCCAAGGGCCTACAGAATCCCCCTCAGCTTTCCTAGAAAGGCTGCAGAGAGCATACAGGACATAACCCCCACATAGATATTGAGGACCCTGAGAATAGGCAAACTATTGTTTTTATAATTCAGTCTGCACCAGATATTAGAAAAAATAGATTCATAAAATAGAAGGCTTTGAGGGTAAATTTCTTTCAGAGTTAATAGAGATTGCTGCCAGGGTACATAATAATAGAGACACTCCAGAAGATAGAGTAATAAAATGGCTAAAGTTATGATGGCTGCCTTCCAGAAGGTACAAGGCCCCATGAGACAGCCCTTATACTTTTCTCAGTATGATTCCACCCGAAACACAAGTCACTATGCTGGACCTAAAAGATGCTTTCTTTAGTATTCCATTGGCAAGGGGAAATCAACCCATTTATTGCCTTTGAATAGACAGTCTCAGAACAAGGCACCAGTGGGCAACTAATCTGGACTAGGCTTTCACAAGGATTTAATAATTCCTCCACCCTCTTTGATGAGGTTCTTCATGGAGACTTACAGCCCTTTCACAAGGAAACACCTGAGGTAACTCTCCTACAATATGTGAACAACCTTCTTCTAGCTGCAGAAATGGAGGAGGAATGCTATTCTACCACAGAGTGTCTCCTGGACAACTTACAACATTTGGGCTATTGCGTATCAGCCAAGAAGGCTCAGCTGTGTGTGCATAAGGCAACCTACTTAGGATACAAGCTCCAAGAAAGTAAAAGTATGCTGTCGGCCTCTAGGACTCAGGCCATCACTCAAATCCCCACTGAGAGAATGATCCAAGAATTCCTCAAAGCTGTAGAGTATTGAAAAATTTGGATCCCAAGGTTTGCTGAATTAGCCAAGCCTCTATATGAGGCCACTAGAGGACCAAAATAAACAATTAAAAGAAAAGATTTTATCTGGACAGAAAATGAGAAGCAAGCATCCCAAGAACTAAATTCAACTCTGACATCCACCCCTTCTCTTGGGCTTCCAGAAAAACCTATTTGTACATGGATGAAAAGAAGAGGAAGACAGGGATGTCCTCACTTAAAGACTGGAACCATGGCATTGCCCAGTGGCCTACTTGTCTAAGAAGCTAGGCCCAGTAGCTGATGGTTAACCCACTTGTCTCTGGGATATTGCTGATGCTGCTATTCTGACAGAGAACACTGACAAATTAACCTTGGCCCAGACTTTAACAATTATAACTCCACATGTGATAGAGACACTTTAAAAAAAAAAAGTCTCTCAGACCAATGACACTCCAACTCTCACATAACTGACTGTCAGGCCTTGCTCTTAGATCAACCAAGGATAGTTTTGCCAAACCAAGACTTGGAACTCACCCTCCCTGCTACCAGAAACTGATGAGGCATCAACCCCTCTGCATGACTACCTAGAGATCACCTCCGCCTTTCCATGGACTCCATCCGGACATGACAGATGTGCTTGGCTGAGCCTTGACCTGGTGATGTATTATGATGGCAGCAGCCTTGTCATAGATGGAATCAGATATGCAGGGGGACTGTGATGACTTTGGAAGAAACCCTGTGGGCTGAGGCCCTACCTCATGGTACATCAGTTCAGAAAGCTGAACTGATAGTACTGACCAAGGCTCTGATATTGGGAAAAGACAAGACAGTGAGTGTCAACACATAACAAAACCTACAGCTTACCTCTTACAGACCCCACAAAGATAGTATCAACTGGAGAATGGACAACTGTTGCCACCCCAAGCCATAGGGTGGAGACTAGTTAAACAACTACATAAAGAAATTCACTTAGGAATCAGCAAGCTAGCCAAGTTAATAAAGAAAGTATTTTTCTTCTCAGGTATGGACTTAGTCATCAGCAACATCACCACCCACTGTCAGGCCTGCTAACAGACAAATTCCTCCTCTGGTAAGGTACCACCAATAGGGATGAGAGAATGAAAAACAGAGCCAGGTAGATATGGGGAAGTTAAGATAAGTTAAAGCCAGATCAATATAAATATATTTACTTGTTTATGTTGATACCTTTGTAGCGTAGATAAAAACTTCCCCAACCAAGTCTGAGACAGCCCAAATAGTGACCAAAATTTGTTAGAGGAGATAATTCCCCACTATGGGTTGTGCCTCAGGATAGGATCAAATAATGGACCTGCCTTTATGTCAAAAATCACTAAACAATTGACTATGATGCTGAGGATTAATTGGCAATTACATTGTGTCTATCATCTTCAAAATTCAGGACAGGTAGAAAGGATAAATCAGACCTTGAAGGAAATTTTAACTAAATTAACCCTAGACACTAGCAAAGGATGGATAGGACTCATTCCTTTTGCCCTTTTAAGGGCCAGGTGTACCCCTTATGTAAAATAAATTACTCCATTTAAAATTATGTATGGAACCTACTTCCTATCCTGCCTTGGATGGATCTTGAACAGATAAAAAAATTTACTAATGAAAGGCTTCTTCCATTCTATGCAAGTCTGAAAAAGAGTCAAGGAGTCCATTGTTCCATCAGTCAAGGCTGCTTTTCAGACCCCATCCCTTTCAGCCTGGCAACAGTTTGGATAAACAGACATTGCGTTGGGATGTATTGGGACATTGGAGGAGCCCCCGCCAGGTCATCCTAACCACTCCAATTGCTGTGAATGTGAAGGGGAGAAAATAAAAGAGGATTGGACTTACTTGTTATAAAACAGGGGGGCCTATCTATGGCTTTAGATAAAATAATAAATAATTGGTTTCAGTCTATGTTTATTTGTTCTCCATGTTGAACTTCCCTTATCTCTTCTATTGCTGGCCCCCTGATACTACAACTCTTAGACCTTATCATAGTACTCTGCATTATTAATATTTTAAATAGATATATAAAAAATAGAATTAGTTCTATTTAGTTTATGGTATTGTGGACACAATATACCCCTCCATCTGAAACTGAACAAAACCTGGATGCTATCCCTCACAATTCAAAGATTTAACTCAATGCCATGTCAGAGGGGGAAATGTAAAGTGAGCATGATGTTATATTTCTCTACATTTCTTTATATCTAGCTTAGAGAAAAATAGAAGTCACTTCCTTGAAGGAGCTCATAAAAGAAAGGAATGAAACACTTGTTAAGAAGATGGGGTTAGTAGATAAGCAGGAGGCTCGGCTCCTGGCAAGTAAACAGGAGGCTCTGCTGGTCTGAATAGCATTACCTGAGGCCTGTGTTGTTGAGCAAACTCCTTAAGATAAGTGGGATTCCTGGTCACAGGCCTACCTTGCACTCCCCAGGTGCTTCCTATAACTAACCAACAGACCTGTTTACACGTTCCTTTTTGTTGTTGTTGTTGTTTACTTTTATGGCTGTAACTGTCACATGTGAATTGTGATTTATGGATTAACTCCCATCCTTTTTCTTTTTCTATAAAACCTGACACTCCTAACAGTGCAGGGCTGCACTCCGAGATATTGCGGTACAAACCTGATATACCAGACTTTATTCTTTTTCTTTTCTTTTCTTTCTTTTTTTACCCAATAAAACTTTGGCTCACATTCTTTGAGTCAGTGGTCTTACATGTGCAACACTGGACCCCATAACAGGAACAAGGAGCATTCTGGGCCTCCTATGTCTTCCCTCAGAAAAATCCATTGCTTTTTGTAATAATGTGTTGATATGTTCCTGTACTTCTTTCTCATTTTTTTATTAAATGTTTTTCTTCTGACAAATAGAAACTAAACTATGTACTTGAACTGAACATCCAATTGCACTTGAATTAGATGAATTGGGCAACAGTCTATTGCTATCAATAAGGGAGGACTGTTCTTGCAGGGCCAGTGCCATACTGAAGCTGTTTGCTGGCTGTGGTGTGGCCTGTGTTCACCTTCCAAGGAGGATGATACTGCACTTACTCCACAGCATTTTGCTTTTTATGTTTTCATTTAATGGTGTGACGTCCTATGATAATTATCATTATTTTGGGTCCAATTTTCCCTCAAAGCAGCTTTGACACAGATCAGTGCATCTCAGTGTCATTCTTTTTGGAATTGCAACATCAGAAACTGACAGCTGGAAATCTTAATTAGACCAGTGACAGAAAGTATAATGACTACTCACAGTAACTTGTGTTATCTGACCTTGTGCTTAATTCAAAGGTAAAATTTCATCTCACTATGGAAAAGAGAACGTTACAGGGTGGTAAGTGGGGCAGATGGACCATAGAAAAGCTCTTCATTTGGAAGGAAAACACTGCTGGTTGTAAAGTTGTTATAAAAATTAGGGCTTAAGTGCTGGCCTTGACTGATAATTAACAAGGGTCTCTATGCCTGCTTGACCTGCCAGCCATTCTGCTGTGTCTGTCATTACACATGGTTCAGGAACAGAATGCAGCATGGAGTGCTAGTGACAAGTGACTGGCTGGAGGCCTTATTACAAAGACCACCAGAAAGTTGTCAGTCAGATAGGCATTTGATAATTATTGACTTGGTGCAGAGCCTTATGACTTTGCCCCAATGCAGAAGGTTTCATATAACACCATCCAAAGTGCCCCATCATCCTGGTCCTGTATAGAAAGCTATTTCTAGACTACAAACTAAAATTTGTGCATCTGAATGCAGCTACTGAACCAAGTTTTGAAGATAGTTTACAAAGTATTAAATTCTTAACATATTGAGTTTATTATTGAAAAATTATAGCATGGAAAAAGAGGTTGCATGTCAAGCTAAAAATAATGCTGGGCTTTTGACTCTGAGTTTCATTTCCAAGGTATGCCTAATTTATGATTCTAAATAAATGACAGAATGTATACTTGAATGATTGAGTAATGGGGATGAACATATGAATGGTGATGATAGTATTATTGGTAGCAAATTAAATATTTTTGTACAAAAATTAATGTTTTCTTATTGTTTACGAAAGTATCAAGCTCATTATTAGTTAACTGTGTAGCTAAATGCACAAGCATTAAATTTTAAACAAATACAGTAAAATAAGCCCATGACTTAGAATTTTCATTCCTGTACTTTTGAACTGGCAAACCACAACCTCTTTATCCACACAGATATTACTTCAATCTAAATGTGATTTGTATGTGCATGGAATTACTAACCGAATTTTGTAAAAAAAAACAAAAAAGATATCTCAGCATTTACTACATGATGGATTGAGTTGAAGAACATTATGCTAAGTGAACAGAGCCAAAGGCAGAAATATGAATAGCACACTGTCACTCATACATTGAGAAGCAGTGGTGGAATGTTCTCCAGAGACTAGCATATGGGAGAAATTAGGAGATGATATTCAAAGAGTTTAAAGACTAAGATAGATAATAATAATCCTGAATTTTTAAGTGTGATGATGACTGGTGACTATGATTCACATACTTAATAATTTATATATGCACAATCCTCAAATTATTAACAGTAGCTGGTAATGTACTCATCATAAAACAGTTAAGGATTTGAGGGTTAGGTATATTGATTAGCTTAATTAAAACACCAATTATATTAAAATCATAACATCTGTTTGTAGCCTCTGAATGCATACATAACTTGTCAATGGCAAGAAATGTTACTAACACAATAAGAATGAAATAACTTTTGAAATGATTCAGGTAGATAAAACATGAGAAGTGGAGAAGTGTTCAACACAGTGTCAGACATATACTTAGTACTTACTATGTTTCATCTTATTCATGTTATTTTCAGTTCAGCCATGCCTATAGTTTGGAAAGGATATGTTCTACAAAGATCATGTGCTGTAAGCTTGACTACAGTGTGCTGTTTTGGATGAAGTGGTTTCTCTATGAGGTGAGGCCTTATGGAAGGTGAGTGGATCATGGCCACCTTTGAAAGGAACACTTTGAATTGGTCAAGTGTTAGTAGTGGATGAGTTCCCAGGAAAGGAATGTTTCTATATATTTAAAAAAAAAAAAAAAAAAAAAAAAAACTTGCTTCTGTCCTTTTTCTTCTTCACTCACACTTGTACCCTTTTGCAAGCAGCTAGTTTTGTTTTCTTTTCTCCTCTTCTCCACCATGTTTTGATATACCCAGAACATTTAGGAAGAAGCTATCATACATTTTTGACTCTCTATCCACCAGAGTCATGAGCCAAACAAACCTATTACTTTATAAGCTACCCAATATTAAGTATTTTGCAGGGTCACATAACACAGACTGACACAGTCAGTGATGTGCTAGTTTGCTCTTCAATTCAGTAGACCAGGAATGAAGAGTATTTTGCCAGTTGAATCTTTATGATAGTCCTGGTAGTCCAAGAAGCAAAAACCAAGAGTTAGAAACAATATCCAGGATTGCAAAAGATGGCAGAACTACAATTTAGCAATTCTTTGAGAAGTACAGAAGTCTAATCAGCGGGGAAGGATATAAAGAAAAAAGATTTATTGCTGTATGACTGTACTTGGCTACTGGAGTGTCCTTGCCCTCCAAAGACAGGCCTGCCATACTCAGTGTTTGTGAGCAACTTGAGAGGATGTGGGAATTTCATCAGTTATGATACCTGGCTACTTACATTCTTTAATTTGGAGCTCTGCAATGCTTTCTCATGGCCTCTGAATACTGTGATACCTTTTTTAAAAATATACATATGTATATATTAATTTTAAACTTATTTTGAGAGAGAGAAAGAGAGAAATTAAAGCAGTTGCTGTTTCAGAGATGTAACATGAATCAGAAAAGCTCCAATGCATCTTCTTCCATTGTCATAACTTCATTTACAGCTCTGGCTATAGAAAGCTGAGCCTCTAGAGTTTTTCAGCATACCTGCTTCCTTAGTCATTGATGTAACACATTTAACTACTTTTAAGTCTCTCATTTTATGGGAGCCTTGAATAGTTGTGCTATACATGAATGGGCAGGAATAAATAACAGATGTTGGGGCTGAAGAGATGTCTCAGAGGTTAAGATACTTTCTTGCAAAGCATAATGACCTGGGATTGATTCTCCAGTACCCATGTGAGCAAGATGCACTAAGTGACCCATGCATCTAGAGTTCATCTCCAGTGGCAGAAAGCACTGGTGCACCAATGCTCATTCTTTCATTTTTTTTTTCTCTCTCACATGAATAATGAATAAAATACAAAAAAAGAAAGAAAAAGAGAAATAATAGGGGCTTAGATTATACTATTTTATCACTATATGCCACACAAGATAATTTCAAATAGAAAATTGCTTACAACATCTAGATAGCCAAGGAGAGCAGCAAATAAAACCCTCAAGCTCTAAGTGTAAGCTCCCACATGGAGGCAGAAGTCTGTGCTTGTGGAGCTGGCCCTGCTTGTTGCACACATTGCTGCACTATAGTCCTTGTACCTATGAGAGTGCTATATTTGCTGAAGTATGTTTCCTATGGTCTCACCCTCAGGAAATAGTTTGTGTCTATTAATAAGAAGAGTACATGGGTAAGCAAAGAGACTGACATCTTTATTTGTAAGGTTTAAGGGATTACTTGAAAGTAATGATGGAATTTAATACTTGCATATGTAGTAAGAATTTATGAGTGGTTTGCACACCCATTTATTCCCTTCTGTCTGGGGGTAATATTTTACCTCCTAATCCTGTGTGTGCTGCTTGATGTAATTTAGTTATTTTAAAAAAGCAATGAAGATGTTATCCATCTTGAGATGATTCATTTTCTGCCTTTGTTTTTCTCTCTCAGCAAATACACAACTCATACATATAAAGAAAAAAATTGGCCACTGGGAGTTGGTTCAGTGGTTATACAGTTGTTTGTATGCAGAGTTTGCCAGCCTTGGTTGGATTCCTCCATAATTAGGTAAAGCCAGATGCACACTGTCACTTGTATAGAGTTTGTTGGCACTGGTACAAAGCCCTGGTGCACCCCCTTCTCATTCAAATTCTCTCTCCTATTTCTCTTTCTTTCTCTCTGTGTTAATTTTTTTTTAAAAAAAAAAGAAAAAAGAAAGAAAGAATCTGCCCATCTGAATAAGGAGATATTTTCAGATAGCCCAAGTTCTGATAGGAAATGCTTTTCCTCTTTACAGGTCTGATTCTATTAGCCACCACACAAAAAGAAATAACAAGCCATTTAATATATCAAAGTCAATAAAGACTCACTGCTATTTACTTTCTCTTATATGAATTCTAATGCATCTTAATTGTATCCCACAGGCTGGTAAACCAACCATTACCATCACTGCTGTCCTATACTGCATCCCATTCATTTCTAATAAGCACAGATTTAAGATTCTTATCAATATCTCTGTAAGAAACTGCAAATGCATTCTCTTTCTGGTTCTGTAGCACCCTAGATAACAAAGTGGATTTGGAAACACACTCAAATAAAAAGAAATGCTGAGACTTTGTTCTTCCATGTTCACTTATGTTGTAGGTAAAGGCCAGAAGACAACCTTGGATGCCATCCTCAGAAATACTGTTCACTTCCCTTTGAGATAAGACTTCTTTATTGGCCTAGAGATTACAAGTTAGATTTAACTGGCTAGCCAATGAGACTGACAGGTCCTCTGTCTTCCCATCCTCAAGAATGGGGCTACAAACATGTGTCCTACCATGCCTGACATTTTTACCTGAATTCCTAAAATCCAGCCTATGAGTCAAGCATTTTATGAATCGAGCAATTTTCCCAACACTTGCTTTGATTTTTTAAAAATCTACATACTATGGTCATTACAACTTCTTATCTCATTCTAATAATCTTTAAAGAATTTACTCATTTACCCGTAGTCCCTAGTGACTGTATACCATTTCATTAATAACTTCTTTTCAAGGAGACCACTCAGTAATGCAAATCTAGATGTGTCCCGTCCCACGGGACCTAGTTATTCATGGGGGCAAGGAGGACCCTAACCTGAAATAAGATGGGCGAGAGAGAGGAAGAGACTCAAGCAAATGTACACTTGTCAAGAGTCCAATTTTATTGAGCCTGAGTGGTCTTTTAAAGGGTTAGGGTTAGGGTTAGGGTTTGGGGGGGGGGCTGGAGGAGGCAGGTGGTGGAAAGTTACAGAATCTTCTTGGCCTTTGGCCTAGGACAGTTTGCGGTTATTCTGAGAATTCACGGTACAGTTCTCATGTCTCTGCAGTTGCCAGGCAGGGTGTGAATTAGTTAGGTGTGGCAGGGTGGGGGATGGAATCAGTTAGGTGTGGCACGGTGGGGGGATGAGGAAAGGTCAGAAGTTGCTCAGGGCTTGTCTCTAACATAGATGTTCCCTGAGCTTAAAAGGAAGAAAGAACTCATTTAGGAACAAATATGTTTTTATAATTTGTTAGCCTCAAAATAAAACATGTCATATATAATTGTTGGTACATCATTGTCTGAATAAAGTCAAATGAATAAGCAAGTTTAGATCTAATAGTCTCATCAGAGGTAATAAAATAATATAGAATGATGAGAAGTGTATACATTTCAAATAATATTAAACTCATTTACATGAGACAATTTGACCTTGGAATTATATAGATTATCATATGCCACAATATGACTTATTCAATGGTATCTTGACATATTTATCAATAGTATAGAGCTAAAGGAGACTAACAACATTTCTGTCTTCAGACACTTCACTGGCTCTTGTCACATTCTCTTCCTTAGCTTTTCTGTCTTTATTACCCAATATCCATGTGATCATAAACTTCCATTTACCAGAGATTGTCTGCATGCTATAATAGACATAAAACAAAGTGTGATATAATGCTGTAGTTCCCTTCTCCTTCATTGTCTAGACTATTTCTATGTAAGTAAAAGTTTAACAGAATTGAGCTGGAATCAAGATAACATGTAAATGCACACATGGGTTGGAACAAGATATAAAAAATATACAATTGTATGTTTAGAAATGTGTAACCAATGAGTCTAAATATAGTTTATAGTTATTGTTATAGTTGTTGCTGAACACTAATTTAAGTGATACACATATGATTTTTTTCCATATCACTTAGGTGTTACAACAACCCAACAACATAGGCAATATTACTGTATTATTTTCATGTCACAGTAAGGAGACAGACAGTTTGTCCCATAAAGACAAAGTGAGTCAGTGGGGAATCCAGCATGTGTAGGCTTGTGGCATGAATCTGGGATGGATATTCTTACTTACTAAACACTGTGCTTCAAAGGAGTTAATTTTTAAAAATATTAAAGGGGAATTATAGACATGTCTCATTTACAGAAAGATAGAAAATTAAAAAAGAAGCAAGATTCAACAAAGGTGATGGTAATTCTATGATCAATAATGCAATTTAATTATTATTTATAAATTGCAGCAGTCTGAATGTGTTATTTTTGTGTGATTTCCAATCCTTAGAGAAAAAGAACTATTTACAAAGATGTCTATTATGTGTTTAATTAATCTGCTAGTTTTTCAGAGGTATTTTTCAAGACAAAATTATTTTAACAAATAATAACCACATAAGTGCAAGTTACTTTACGTGTTGTAGAAAAAATATATATGATTTAAAATGCGTAAGTCATCATAGTTCAATAATGTATTTAAGAAATTTTACATAAATGTGTTCTTGAGAAAGTTACTCAACTCAGTAAATATGTTTCCTCACTTTTAGAATTTGAAAACTATTAGGACTAAATATATAATGTTGTTAAAAATATTAAATGATACATATAAAATGCACAGCACAGTATTTAGCACATATTATACTCATAAAAAGCATTAGTGATGATTGTTATAGTACAACTACCAGTTTGACTTTACTCACATTCCTGGTAATCTCTTCCTCACTAGAGAAATAATCATAAGGGTAGTGTGACTGAAGGTAGTATATTAATGATGCCCTATAACCAGAGTGACAGGAAACTTAAATTGATTCAGCATAAAACCCACAATAGTAAATCTTTGCTTAATCATATGGTTTGGGATGGAGAAAAATAGGAACTAATTTGTGGGAATTTTTTATTCAGGATTTATATCCCCCACTATCCATTCAGCACTTGGGGTCTAAAGCAGAAACAGAAGGCAAGAGAAAGCAGAGGTGTGGACAATATAGCAATGTATCACAACAGAGTGACTTCCACATATTTGGGCAACAGAAAACATGAAGAGATGATGCAATTTTCTGATCATCCAAATGGAATTTTTAAAAATTTTTTATTAACATTTTCCATGATTATAAAAAAAATCCCATGGTAATTCCCTCCCCCCACCACACACTTTCCCCTTTGAAATTCCATTCCCCATCATATTACCTCACCATCTCAATCATTGTAGTTACATATATACAATACCAATCTATTAAGTACCTTCCTCCCTTCCTTTCTCTTCCCTTTATATCTCCCTTTTAACTTACTGGCCTCTGCTACTAAGAATTTTCCTTCTCACACAGAAGCCCAATCATCTGTAGCCAGGATCCACATATGAGAGAGAATATGTGGCACTTGGCTTTCTGGGCCTGGGTTACCTCACTTAACAAAATCCTTTCCAGGTCCATCCATTTTTCTGCAAATTTCATAACTTAAATTTCTTTACTGCTGAATAGAACTCCATTGTATAAATGTGCCACATCTTCATTATCCACTCATCATCTAGGCTGGTTATATTCCCAGCTATTATAAATTGAGCAGCAATAAACATGGTTGAGCACATAACTCTAAGGAAATGAGATGATTCCTTCGGATATATTCCTAGGAGTGCTATAGGTGGGTCATATGGTGGATCTATTTTTAGCTGTTTTAGGAACCTCCACACTGATTTCCACAATGGCTGGACCAAATTGCATTTTCACCAGCAGTGTAGAAGGGTTCCTCTTTTTCCACATCCCTGCCAACATTTATGATCATTTGTTTTCATGATGGTGGCCAATCTGACAGGAGTGAGATGGAATCTCAGTGTAGTTTTAATCTGCATTTCCCTGATGACTAGTGACATAGAACATTTTTGTAGATGCTTATATACCATTCGTATTTCTTCCTTTGAGAATGCTCTATTTAGTTCCATAGCCCATTTTTTGATTGGCTTGTTTGATTCCTTATTATTTAACTTTTTCAGTTCTTTGTATATCCTAGATATTAATTCTCTATCAGATATATAGCTGGTGAAGATATTTAACCATTCTGTAAGTGGCCTCTTTGCTTTTTTCACTGTGTCCTTTGCAGTGCAAAAACTTTGTAATTTCATGAGGTCCCAATGATTAGTCTGTGGTTTTATTGCCTGAGCAATTGGGGTTGTATTCAGAAAGTCTTTGCCAAGACCAATATATTGAAGGGTTTCCCCTACTTTATCCTCTAGCAGTTTCAGAGTTTCAGG
Organism: Jaculus jaculus; assembly: GCF_020740685.1. NCBI lineage: Eukaryota > Metazoa > Chordata > Mammalia > Rodentia > Dipodidae > Jaculus > Jaculus jaculus. The sequence goes on along the minus strand of NC_059110.1, from coordinate 58,657,267 downwards.
ACTGCTGTTAAGGTCTTTAATCCATTTGGACTTAATTCTTGTACATGGCTAGAGAGAAGAATCCATTTTCATCCTTCTGCAGATATATATAAAGTTTTCGCAACACCATTTGCTGAAGAGGCTGTCTTTTCTCCAATGAGAATTTTGGGCATTTTTATCAAATATCGGGTGGCTATAGTTACTTGGGCTTACATCTGGGTCCTCTATTCTGTTCCACTGATCTACATGTCTGTTTTTGTGCCAGTACCATGCTGTTTTTGTTACCATGGCTCTGTAGTATAGGTTACAATCAGGTATGGTGATACCACCAACCTTATTTTTGTTTCTCAGTACTATTTTAGATATTCAAGGTTTTTTTGTGATTCCAAATGAATTTTTGTATTGTTTTTTCTATTTCCATGAAGAATGCCTTTGGAATTTTGATAGGGATTGCATTAAATGTGTAGATTGCTTTAGGTAAGATTGCCATTTTTATAATATTGATTCTTTCAATCCAGGAACAAGGGTTGTTTCTCCACTTTCTAGTGTCTTCTGCAATTTCTAGCTTGAGTGTTTTAAAGTTCTCATTGTAGAAATTCTATACTTCCTTCATTAGGTTTATTCCAAGGTACTTTTTTTTTTTTGATGCAATTGTGAATGGGAGTAATTCATTTATTTTATCTTCTGTGTGTTTGTTCTTACCATATATGAAGGCAACTGATTTCTGTGTATTTATTTTGTATCCTGCTACATGGCTGTAGGTTTTGATCAGCTCTAACAGTTTTCTAGTAGAGTCTTTAGGGTCCTTTATATATAGAAGCATGTCATCTGCAAATAATGATAACTTGATCTCTTCCTTTCCAATTTTTATCCCTTTTATGTGTGTCTCTTGCCTTATTGCTATGGCTAAGACTTCCAGTACTATATTAAATAAAAGTGGGGACAGTGGACACTCTTGTTTTGTTCCTGATTTTAGTTGAAAGCTTCTGGTTTTTCCCCAGTTAGTAATATGTTGGCTGTAGGCTTGTCATAAATAGCTTTTATTATATTGAGATATGGTCCTTCTATTCCAAGTCTCTGTAGAACTTTTATCATGAAGGGATGTTGGATTTTGTCAAATGCTTTCTCTGTGTCCAATGAGATGATCATGTGATTTTTTCCTTCAACCCGTTTATATAATGTATTACATTTATAAATTTGCGTATGTTAAACCATCCCTGCATCTCTGGGATAAAGCCTAGTTGGTCAGGGTGAATTATCTTTTTGATATACTCTTGTATTCTGTTTGCCAATATTTTGTTGAGAATTTTTGCATCTATGTTCATGAGGGAGATTGGTCTGTAATTTTCTTTTTTTGTTCTATCTTTGCCTGGTTTTGGTATCAGGGTGATGCTGGCCTCATAGAAGGAGTTTGGTAAAATTCCTTCTTTTTCTATTTCCTGGAAAAGCTTAAGAAGCAATGGTGTAAGCTCTTCCTTAAAGGCCTGGTAAAATTCAGCAGTGAATCCATCTGGGCCTGGGCTTTTTTTAGTTGGGAGCCTATTGATAACTGTTCGGATCTCCATGTCTGTTATAGGTCTGTTTAAGTGATTAATCTCATTTTGATTTAGTTTAGGTAGGTCATGTAAATCAAGGAAAGCATTCATTTCTTTCAGATTTTCATACTTTGTGGAGTATATGCTTTTATAGTATGTCCCTATGATTTTTTGAATTTCTCTGGAATCTGTTGTGATGTTATCTTGTTCATCTCTGATTTTATTAATTTGTGTCTCTTCTCTCTTTCTTTTGGTCAGATTTCCTAAAGGGTTTATCAATCTTGTTTATCCTTTCAAAGAACCAAGTCTTTGTTTCATTAATTCTTTGAATTTTTTGTTTGTTCTTTTTGTTTCTATTTCATTAATTTCTGCCCTAATCTTTATTATTTCTTCCCATCTACTGATTTTTAGTTTGCTTTGTTCTTCTTTTTCCAAGGCTTTAAGGTGAAACATTAGGTCATTTACTTGCGACCTTTCTAATTTCTTAATATAGGCATTTCAGGCTATAAATTTACCTCTTAGAACTGGCTTCATTGTGTCTGAGAGATTTTGACATGTTGTGTTCTCATCATCATTTGACTCTATAAATTTTTTGATTTCCTTCTTGATTTGTTCATTGACCCATTCATCATTTAGTAGTGTATTGTTTAGTTTCCATGATTTTGTGTATGCTTTATAGCCTTTCTTGCTACTAATTTGTAGTTTAATTCCATTGTGGTCAGATAGAATGCAAGGAATTATTTCAATTTTCCTGACTTTGTTAAGATTTGCTTTGTGTCCCAATATATGGTCTATTTTAGAGAATGTTCCATGTGCTCCTGAAAAGAATGTATATTCTGCAGCATTTGGATGAAATATCCTCTATATATCTGTTAGGTCCAATCCTTCTATGACCTCATTTAGTACAGATGCCTCTCTGTTTATTTTTTCCTGGGATGACCTGTCAACTGATGAGAGTGGGGTGTTGAAGTCACTCACCACCACTGTGTTTGGTGTTATCTCTGACCTTAGTTCTAATAGTGTTTGATGAATTTGGGAGCCCCCATGTTAGGTGCATATATGTTTAGGATTGTAATGTCCTCCTTTTGGAGTGTGACCTTAATTAACATAAAGTGACCTTCCTTATCTTTCTTGACTAACATTGGACTAAAGTCGACCTTGTCAGATATTAGGATAGCAACCCCTGCTTGTTTCCTAGGCCCATTTGCTTGAAACACCATCTTCCAACCTTTCACCCTAAGATAATGTCTATCCTTTGTAGAAAGGTGAGTTTCTTGGAGACAACAAATTGTAGGATCCTGCTTTTTAACCCAGTCTGCAAACCTACCTCTTTTCATTGGGGCATTGAGGCTGTTGATATTAAGAAATATTATTGAAAGGTGTGTATTTATGTTTGCCATTTCTTGTGTGTGTGTGATTCCGGTTCTACCTGTGCTCTCTTGTGTTAACCAGTATTTGACTATTGCTTGTTTTTTCTAGGTTCCTTATATGTGTACTTTTCCTTTTCTTCAGCATGGAGGATTCTATCAAGTATTTTCTGTAGAGCTGGTTTTGTCTTCAAATACTCCTTTAACCTGCTTTTGTCATGGAATGTCCTTATTTCTCCATCTATTTGAATGGATAACTTTGCAGGATAAAGTAACCTTGGTTGACAGTTGTTATCTTTCAGCACTTGGGATATATCACTCCAAGCCCTTCTGGCTTTAAATGTTTGTGTTGAACAATCTGCTGTAATCCTGATGGGCTTGCTTTTGTAGGTAACTTGATTTTCTCTCTAACTGCTTTCAATACTTTTACTTTGGTTTGTGTGATTGGAAATTTGATTATAATCTGACGAGGAGAGGTTCATTCCAGGTTTTGTCTGGCTGGGGTTCTAAAGGCTTCCTGTATCTGCATTGGCACCTTTTCCCAATTTGGGGGATATTTTCTTCTATGATTTTGTTGAAGATGTCTACTATGCCTTTGGAGTGACAGTGTTCTCCTTCTACTATGCTCTGAATTGTTATATTTGATCTTTTCACAGTGTCCCGAATATCTTGAAATTCCCACTCATACTTTTCTATAAGTTTGTCTTTCTCTTTGTTGGCCTGTATTAGATCTGCCACCTGGTCTTCTATCTTAGATATTCTGTCCTCTCCTACATCCATTCTACTTGTGAGATTTTCTACAGAGTAGTTTTTATTTCATTAACTGTGTTCTTCATTGCTGGTAATTCTGACTTTTTTTTTTTTAAATTATTTTTATTTCCTTATTTATGTCTTGTATTGCCTTCTTCATTTCATTAAATTGGTGTCCCATGTCTTCTTTGATTCCTTTGATTTCCTCTTTGATTTCTTCTTTGATTCCTTTGATATGCTCTTTCACCTCTTTGAACATTTTTACAATCATTCTTTTGAAATCTTTCTCAGGCATTTTCTCTAACTTGTTCTCACTGGAGGTCATTTCTGATGCATTAACACTTTTAGGTGGAGTTATATCGTCTTGCTTTTCAGTGTTTCTTGTGTTATAATGTATATACTTTTTTGCATCTTGGTTTAAGTTAATGCTTGGATTTTCTAGCTAGCTGGGTATTCTTTGCTGTATCAATTGATTTGATGTTAAGGTGTTAGGTGTGACTCTTAAGACTCTCAGAGTATCTACCAAGGTATTCCTAGGGGTTGAGTTTCCCTGCTATGGGAGTTTTCAAGTAGGTTGAGTGGAATAAAATACAGGTAGATTCTAAAAGTTAACTAAACACTGTACACATTCAATCAAGAACAGCCCCAAGTATGCATGCAAGCGTAGTTATTATAACAACCAGATCCTCTATCAACAAAGAGGTTAAGATTTCTGGTCTGTTGAAGGATCCAAGTCAGCTTGTGACCAAGTGAGACCCTTCCCTCGTGCAATCCCAGTTACCTTGGATGATTTTGGTCTCAGTCAAGTTGCTGCCTGGGTCGTCGGGCTGCTGCTCTGATTTCTGGAGCTAGGCACTGGCTTTTCCTGTGGGGTAAACTGAGCCTGGTATCTGTGGCCCTGCAGATCAGCACACCCACTGCTGGAAGTGCTGCTTCTAAAGCTGCCACGTCTGTGTCTGTTTCCACTGCTGCTGAAGCTGCTGCTGCTGGGTCCACTGCCACTGCTGCCACTGAGGCTGCTGCTGCTGGACCTGCCACTGCTGCCTCTGAAGCTGCTGCTACTGGGTCTGCCACTGCTGCCACTACTGGATCTGCTGCTGCTGGGGCTGCTGTTACTGGTGGCGGAGCCACTGATGTTGCTGCCAGACTCTGCTCTTGCTTGGGTCCCACTGTTAGCTCAAGTTGGCGTGGCCGGGTCCCGGGGCTGCTGCTCTGTTCGCTGGTTCTGGGTTCAGGTGGTGGGGGTGTGGAGGGAGCTGCAGCTGCTCTAGTTCTCTGGCTGTTCCACGTGTTCTTCTGCCCCATGGTCTGCTCCTCCATTGCTCACTGCTCCTCTCCCTTCACGTTTCCTGAGTTGTGGAGAGCTCCGGTGTGAGTTGAAGCTCCCCTCACCTAGATTTTCCTGTGGCTGGAGCAGTGCCTGGCAGCTTTCTGGTGCACTGCTGCCATGGTTGGCAGAGCTGCCGGGGCCGCTTTTGCTGGCCTGTGCGGGCTCTGGATGCTCTGGATCTCTTCTACTTCTCCGCTGCTGCTTCAATTTCCTATACACCTCACTTCTTAGTAAAAGTGTGTATTTTGCTGAGATTTTTTGGTCTTTTCCCCCCTAGGCTGCTTTGGTGTGGTACCTACACTGCCTTCTTAACCAGAAGTCTCCCAAATGGAATTTTTTAATGACAGACATTTTTGATGTGTTTAATTCCATCTTAAAATCTAGGAGCAATTTTTCTACATAAAAACATTACAGTGGAGATTGAAAAAGCTCTAAAATCACAACTCTGTGAGCATAAGTACAAAAAAACATAAGTGAACCAAAGTATGTGACTTGTTTTGAGTTCTCCCAGTAAAAAATTTTGTCACACATTTTATTATCTTTTAATATGCGAAGATATTACACAATAAAATTCAAAAACAGTATAGTAAAATAGTTTAAATTTAAGTCAATATTATCTACTTCTTTCTCCACCTCTATAGAATGGGCATACTATTTTATTATTACAGCTAACAAACACAGTCCAATTTGTGAACCCTAGACGTAGCCCATAAGCATAACTTCTGAGTTGTCACACACAAGTAAGAAAGTAGAGGAAACCCTGTATAGATCATGTGGATTTGTTAGCTTTAATGGCAACACTTTAAAACAGGCATAGAGGTGACATTTCTGGGGGGTGGGGAGTGGGGGGTTAATAAGAATCAGTTTTGACATGTGGCAGCCAGGAAAGCTAATTGCACTTTGACTAAATTTATGATAAAATTACCTCTGTGGTCAAAGAGATGACTTTTTCCCTAGTTCTAAAATGGAAAAGCAATAGCTAGATTATTGGATTTAGTTCAGCATTTGGAATTGTTGCTTACATAGAAAAAAATATAACATTCTCATGAATTTGTCACAAGTACCCTTAGCAACAGCCACATTACCAGTTCTCATTTGGGCTGTCTGAGCACCGAAATCCGCTCAAATGCCATAAGCCATCCATGGGCCCATGACTTTAACCAGGAAAAAAAGAAAAAAGAAAAAAGATAGATGTAGTATGTCAATTACATCCTACCTAATTGGAAAAAAAAATTCCTCATCAGAATTATCAGCAAAAAAGTTTCAAAAGGTATGTTACTATATCTTATTTTCCTATTTTTATAGCTTAAAAATAAAAAGGTATGTATATATATACATATATATATACATACATATATGTATGTATATATATATATATATATATATATATATATATATATATACATATATATATGTATGTATATATATATGTCCTAAATCAACAGCATGTTATATTTATGTCATCAGTAAGATAATAAATGTTTTTAGAGCCATGTATAGTGATGCCAGCATGACATGCCCGCACTTACGATGCTGAGACAGAAAAATCAGAAGTTTGAGGCCACCATGGGGCACACATTGAGCCTAAATCTCAATAAAACAACAAATAAAGTTATGCATAATACAAACAAAAGCAATTAAGGTTTATTCTTCATTCTTATTCATTTGAAGATATGAAGTCTTTCATAGTGTAAAATGAAAGCAGTAATGGTACTATATTATCACAAACCTGTAGCTGTGTTCCAATAAAATATATTAGTGAACAATGAATTTTATATTATGTCCTAATACATTTTTATTCTATTTTTAAATTATTTAGTTTTGTATTTATTTGTAAGGAGAGAGCAAGAGAAAGAGAGAGAGTTGTCACAACAGGGCCTCTTGCCACTGCAAACCTGCAAATGAACTTCAGAAGCATAGGTCATTTTGTCTAGCTGGATTTTCGTGGGTGCAGGAAAATTGAACCCAGGTTGACAGCATTTGTTTATTTTTATTTATATATTTGAAAGTGACAAACAGAGAGAGAAAGAGGCAGAGAGAGCGAGAGAGAGTGAGAGAGAGAGAGAGGGAGGGAGGGAGAGAGGGAGAATATGGGCATGCCAGGGCCTCCAGCCACTGCAAACAAACTCCAGACACATGCGCCTCCTTGTGCATCTGGCTAACGTGGGTCCTGGGGAATCAAGCCTCAAACTGGGGTCCTTAGGCTTCACAGGCAAGTGCTTAACTGCTAAGCCATCTTTCCAGCCCAGGTTGACAGCATTTGTAAGCAAGTACTTTTAACCACTGAGCCATCTCCTTAGCCCTAATGGATTTTTAAATGCTAAGTAAAATTTACATATATTTATCATATACTTCATAATGGCATCAAATAGATATATATATATATATCGTGAAATGACTAAATTGAACTAATGCAGTACTAGGGTAATTTGTTCACGCAAGCTTCATAGTATAGGTTAAAGTCAACAAATGTAATGTTACAGCTTCATTGTTTCAGCTTTACATTTTCCTTGGCTATTCCAGGTCTCTGTGGTGCTGGAAGAAATAAAGCATAAAGTAACAATGCAATTTTGATAGAGATATCAATGAATCTGTAGATACTTAGGAACAGTATGACCATTTTTAAGTGGTGATTATTCTAATCCATGAATGGTTATCTTACCATTTATTTGTGTTTGTTAAAATAATTTCTGTAATTCTTCCATCATTTTCAAAGACACAGAAATTTAAATGTCATCAGTTTTCATATGACATAATCCATTATTTCTTCAATTTGGATTAAATATATTAAAATGCATGAGGTTAGTTTTGCAAATAAAACTTGACTACTCATGTAAGTAGTTTTCTATTTTATATTCCGCTTCTATTCTGAATTTTTTTAGTATTTATGGATTTCAGTTCTTAGTGAAATGACTTTTTAATTTTTTTTTATTAATTAGTTTTGTATTCAGCAAATGCAGTCTGTTTGGTACCATTATTAGGCTCATCCATGACCTACCCCCTCCCTATTGGCCGCTCCTTGTTGAGATACATGGGTCATGCATTGTGAAGTTAGCCCACAGTTATGGGTAAGATAAATGTCTCTGCATATCATGACCCAACATATGGCTCTGACATTCTTTCCGCCCCCTCTTCCCCAAAATTTCCCTGAGCCATGTTGGGTTCATTTTTGGTCTTCACAGTGATAAGGTGTTGGGGGCCTCTGAGGCTCTGGCTCTCAGATTTGGTAAGAGTTGATTTTTCTTTGTGTTGGTCTCCTTCCCCATTGTGCTGGTATCGGTTCATCAGGAAAACAGCACCCTTGCTTGATTCACCAATTTTTCTTAGCCTCAGCCCGAGCCCTTTTGAGGTATGATGGTGTGGCTCTCTCCTTAGGATCTACATCTATCTGAAAAAGAGAAGCAGATTCTCCAACTGAGAGTAAGTTAGCACCAGGACAAATGAGATAACACTTACTTTTTTTATAGAGAATTTTATAGGTGTAGGCCCTCATGATTGATAGTAGCTTGATATTGGAGTGTGGGCTGATGTTTGGATATAGTTCTGACTTGTTTTCCAGCTCCAGCTATGGGTCCTGTACTACTGAGGGGATCAGCTAGCCAAATCAAGAGCAGTTGGTTCCCCACCATGGCTGTGTGCCACTATTGCACTTGTGTGGGCATCACAACAGGTTATTTGCTGCTAGGTAGGTTAGACCATGAATTTCTTGGGCATATATTGGTCATTTTTCCCCAGTCGCCCATGTAGCACCTTCTGGCACTAGAACCCACCTCTGCCTCCTGAGTGCTGGGATTAAAGGCCTGCGCCACCATGCCTGGCTTGTAAAATGACTTTTTAATTTACCTTTTAAAATGTGGCATACAGAATGGGAAGAAGGCTCAGTGGTAAAGTGCTTGCTAAAAATGCATAAGGACCTGAGTTTGGGTCCCTAGAGCCACATTAATTTGCAGGCATCATGACACACATCTGCAATCACAATGCTTGGGGGTGATGACAGTCTAACCAAATCAGTGAAATCTATATTCAATGAGAGTCCTATGTCAAAGAATAAAATTTAAAGGCAATCAAGGAAGGCACCTAACATCTAGCTTTGACCTACACATGTGATCACACACACACACACACACACACACACACACACACACTCATACATGCACACATATACTTGTACAATGTTTGTTATTTGTTGCAAAGATATTTACCCAGAGAGTTTTAAGTGAGGTGGTGTGTAAACAAACCTACAGCCAGATGAAATAAATAGAAGATAAAGTTAGATATGTATAATACGTACTTCTATTAAAAGTAGTAATTTTCCTGAGCTAGAGAGATGGCTTAGTAGTTAAGGTGCTTGCCTGCAAAGCCAAAGGACTCAGGGTCAGTTCCCTAGTACTCACCTAAAGCCAGATGCCCAGTGTGGCACATGCATCTGGAGTTTGTTTGTAGTGGCTAGACACCCTGGAATGTCCATTCTCTCTATTTGCCCCGTCTCTCAAATAAATAAATAAAATATAGAAGTAGGAATTTTCCTTATTCTGGTGGCATTTGAAAGTATATTCTAAACAAATTATGTTTTGCATTTGTGTGTATACATATGTCATGGTGAGCTTCACATTGCTGGAATTAATCTCCAAAACAGATATAATTTATGGGAGGAAGAAAGGATTTATTGAAATTACAGATTCAGGGTAAGTTCCATCATGGCAGAAAGAAGCTGGCCTGCTTTCATAAATCCACACAAAGAGAGAAATACCATCATCAGCACCACCAAGAAAGCACACTTTAGGAATCCCAGGAAGAGCCCAAGCACTCTGCATAACTTTGAATTGGAATTCCAGATTTTCCCCTAAACACAGTTTAGGGCTGGATCCTAGGATCCACCCACAATGACATCAAGTTACAAGCATGACTAAAACTCCTTAATCTATTAGGGGACATGCTTTCAAATTACCACAGCATATGTATGTGGTGTGGTATGTGTGGTATCTGATGTGTGGTGTGAATACCTGAGGAGAACACTGGGTGTCCTTTTGCCACTCATCTTATGTATTTCTTTTCTGAAGACATGGTCTCAACCTTAACCCCGCACTGTTGTCCAACAGAGAACCACACTGATTCTCCAGTCTCCACTAACACACTGGAGTTATAGATGTGGATGGCTACACCAAACATTTTCTTGGGTTCTTGGGAGTTAAACTTGATTCTCTACATCCAACAGGCTCCAAGATTTAAGCAGTAAGTGCTTTTTTTTTTTTTTTTTTTTTTTGTGAGGTAGATTCTTGCTCTGGAATTTACTCTGTAAACTGAGGGTTGGCCTTGAACTCATGAAAATCCTCCTACCTCTGCCTCCCAAGTGTTGGGAATAAAGGTGTGTGCCAGCATGCACAGCATTAAGTGCTTTTAATCACTGATCCCAAACCAAGTTTCCTTTGAAGGAAATTATATACTAGAGTTGTTTAATTAAAAATGTATAAATAAATAAATAAATAAATCCCTTTCATACCACATGTCGATATTTTGCTTATAGCTTCAAAGATCTATCAAAAAAGTAGATTATTCTGTTGAACACTAAATTCACTGAGGAGCTTAGTATAAACCTGTAATGTGATTGACCAATCTTCTTCCTGTCTTGGTTCCAGAACAATGTGGGATTTTAACACAAAGTGTTGAGATGACAGAAATTAGGTTGAAATATTTTCCCTTTATCTTTCAATGTATTCATAATGAATTAACTGTAATTATCCAGGAATATAATCAGTGACTGAAAATAAGTTCATAATTAATATTTTAAACTGTAAGTTTTGTAAATCCTCCTCCAAAGTTTTCATTCTCTTGGTTAATTCCTTCCATGCTCTTCCTCTGAGTTATATCTACAGAATGTGTGATGCAATTTCACTAAGGTTGCCTTTCTTCCTTTAATAAGTTGATCTCAATCACTAATGGATTCTTTATACTGATTGAATATCTATGTTAAACTGGTTTAAATTGTGCAACCATATTTCAAGGTTAAATACAAAAGTACGTAAGCTATTATTTTTGTATTGCTATTGTTCTTTGAAAGATGCAGGTAGTTAAAGACAGAGCAGAAGACTAAATTAGTTTCTGCTGTTTCCTTAGCTCTGCTTTTCTCCATGCAAAATCTATCCATGACACTTGTCTTCATCTCAGGATAAGGTAAAGACAGGTCATCATAATGGATGACCAGTTCTCATTAAAATGATTTAGAGAGATTCCTTTGCTGACCATAGAACTACCTTACTGAAGAACGAGTCTAGAAATGAGGAATCTATAACTGAACATACACTGTTGTGTTAGGGTTCACATTGCTGGCAGAAATAACATGACAAAGAGCACCTTTTGGGAAAAAGGGTTTATTTTGCCTTACAGAGTTGGGGGGAAATCTTCATAATGGCAGGGGGAAATGATGGCATGAGCAGAGGGTGGATATCACCCCCTGGCCAACATAAGTTGGACAATGGCAACAGGAGAATGTGCCCTACACAGGCAAAGGGAAACTAATTATATTACCCATAAGCCTGTCCCCAATAAAACACTACCTCCAGCAGGTGTTAATTCCCCAAATTTGAAGGAGGACCCTTCAAAATACTGCATTCTTTCTGTCGTCATAATGCAAATAAACTGGCCCAATCTCAATGGTTAAAATCTCTCATACAATTGCAGCTGAAGAGGTAGAACTTTCAGCCCAAAGAACCTAGTATTCAGATCACCTAAGTTTATGGGGGACACCTAAATCATAGCACCACATCCCACCCCAGGCCCCCATAAACTAATATCCCTAAATGCATAAAATGCAATGCATTCCGTCCATTTTTAAGAGCCCCCCTAGCTTTTTTGTACCAATCCTAGTGATAATCAAACAGCCCCATACTCCACGGTCTTTTAACTGAGCCATAATACCAAAATATTCCCCCCAAACCCAAAATGGCACAGAATAAACACAAGATGGAATTGGGCATAGCAAAGCAATATTCAGCCAACGAATGATTTAAACAGGGCAAGCATCAAACTCTGTGCCTCCAAGTCCAATGACTCTAGCCAGTGTCAAGTCTCCAAGTCCAATAATTCTAATCTGCAACAAGAAGTCTCTGGAGTTCCAGTTCCACCCCTCTAGTTAGGCTACTCACAGTACTAGAAAACTTCATTATGGCCGGTAGCTCTCCTTAGCAGCCATCTCATGGTCCTGACAGTTCTACTGAGTCTGCTGCAAACCACCTTTCATCCTCACAGCTCCATTGGGACTCCATGCAGGATCCAGAAAACCTGCTTTATACTATCCATGGCCATTTCCAAACCACACAACAGCATTGCAAACTCAATGGCCCTCTCTTTCCTGCATTTTTTTATACTCCACAATATCAGGCAGGGGACCAATTTGTTAATACAGGGAGGAATAATGCAGCCTTTGAAGAACAGGACAATCCTTGAACATTCAGACCCCCTAAAAAGACTGCATTCTGGGCTATAGAGATGGCTTAGTGGTTAAACATTTGCCTGTGAAGCCTAAGGACCCTAGTTCGAGGCTCAATTCCACAGGACCCATGTTAGCCAGATGCACAAGGGGGCACACATGTCTGGAGTTCATTTGCACTGGCTGGAAGCCCTGGCACACCCATTCTCTATCTGTATCTGCCTCTTTCTCTCTCTGTCTGTCACTCTCAAATAAATAAACAAATAAAAATTTTAAAAGACTGCATTCTTTGTGTTGTCATAATGCAGATCATATGTCCCAATCCCAATGGTTGTAATCTCTCATACAATTGCAGCTTAATAAGTGGAAGTTTCAGCCCAAAGATTTCTTTCTGTGCCATATCCCTCTGCACACACCAGTCTATTTCTACACAAAGCAATCCTGCACAAGTTCACAGGACACAGGTGAAACAGAAAACATCTCACACAAACTGCTTCCAGCCTAGTCTAGGAAAAGCTCTTTCTCACCCTCATAAGCCAAACCTCACAGTTCATAGTTCTTCCTTCATTCAGGTCTTTCAGCGCTGACCAGAGTAGTCCATCAAGCTCTACTTATAGCACTGCAAGGCATCTCTTAGGCAAAGGTTTCAAATCTTCCCACATGCCTCATGAAAATCAGCTCCCAAAGTTCATAGCCATACAGTAAGGTATCTAGCAGCAAATGAAACCACTCCTCAGTACCAACAATACTTTTGCAGTCAGGTTCAGATTGCTGGCAGAAATCACTCAACCAAGAGTAGCTTTTGGGGGGAAATAAAAGGTTTATTTTGGTTTACAGAGTTGAGAGGAAGCTCCATGATGGCAGGGGGAAATGATGGCATGAGAGAGAGGGTGGACATCACCCTTTGATGAACATATGGTGGAAAATAGCAACAGGAGAGTGTACGTCACACTGGCACAGGAAAACTGGCTATATTACCCACAAGCAACCCCCCAACAATACACTGCCTCTAGGAGGTGGTAATTCCCAAATTACCATCAGCTGGAAACCTAGCATTCAGAACATCTAAGTTGATGGGGACACCTGAATCAAACCACCACATACTGATCTTAGTCAGTCAAACCAATGTAAGTATTTCAAGGACAAGAAGGAGACAAATGGGAAGTGTCTTTTATCCTCTGACAGAGAACTCTACCTGTGTAAGTGCCAGTTTGGTGAGTGTGTAAGAGGCCAACCTTGGAGTAGATGATGTGCTTTCCCATGTACACATGCATTTTGCACACTGGCTGTTAATACACAGTACAATTATTTAACACAAAAATCAAATCCTATGTAAATGTCCTCTGGGACTAGACTACAAGTCTACTATGAAATCTCTTCATAGAAGTTGCAAAACAACTACAATATGTAAAACTTTATGAAAATTTAGTTGGCAGGCAGGAAAAATGCCTTTGTGAAAAATCCTGGGGAATAAATGCAGCCCACATTCATCATGCTCTCTTTGTCTCTTGTAACATGTGAGTTTATCTTATAGAGTGGGAGGAACCATGCATATTGATTTTATCTGTCTTGGGATAAGACTTCAAAATTTGTGAATTATAGTATTTCCTATTTCTTTACTTCTAACCTGGGCATACAGTTATTATCATGGCAATTATTTTTTATATTTTATCCCAGTAAATATTTGTATTCTTAGTTGTATAACCATCAAAATTATAACTCAGCTTTGATATTTAATTAATGGTATTTTAGGCAAATATACTTTGTTGTTTTGTGTTTTATGATTATAGCAGGAACATTCAAACTAGGGACTGCAGAAAATAATGAGACCAACTAACTAAAAAGAAAATAAAAACAATTTTACTTCTACTGCTCAGAGATAAATATTGTTTACTTAAAAAATATTTTCTTGGGCTGGAGAGATGGCTTAGCACTTAAGCGCTTGCCTGTGAAGCCAAAGGACCCTGGTTCGAGGCTCGGTTCCCCAGGTCCCATGTTAGCCAGATGCACAAGGGGGCGCACGCATCTGGAGTTCGTTTTTAGAGGCTGGAAGCCCTGGCGCGCCCATTCTCTCTCTCTCCCTCTATCTGTCTTTCTCTCTGTTTCTGTCGCTCTCAATAAATAAATTAAAAAAAAATTCTTACGGTCCTTTTGTTAAGCTTTTACATGAATGTATAGTATTTATAACAAGCCCTGTATATCGGTTTGCGCACTATCACTGAGAAAGATGATGGAGAATGAAGTAATACTACTTTCACTCATAGAATTTGTCAGCTTGAAAGACAAACTAATTCAAAATAACATAATTTGTGCTTGTTGGAAATAGTCAAAACATAGCATACAGTGGGAATGTAGCTAAAGACACAAGGATGGCAAAGAAGGTTTTGCAGGAGGGATATTGTTTAAATGTTAGCCTAAGACTGGTTAACACAGTCAGATGAAGAAGAAAAAGACAAGAAGACCCAAAAGAAATGCTCAAGAAAGTTTCATGGATCTTCTAGGAAATTTATTGCAGCTTATGACAGTTTATATGGTACTTGAAAAGCATGGAACTGCCACAGCGACAGTGCCTAATGGACAGTAGTAGTCCATGGCTATAGGTCAAGATATTGTTAAAAAAAAAAAAAAAAAAGGTCCCTTTATACAGTATTGCAAATAGTATGAAAGCAAGTGCTGGGTCTGGTGGAACATGTCTGTACTCCCAGCAATGGTAAGCAAAGTCAGGGCAGCTTGGGCTATAAAACATCCAATCTCAAGAACACATCAAGAAAAAGGCAGGATGAAAATTGAGGGGGATTTTTTCCTCTTCTATTTAACCACATATAGAAAGGTGGGTTGCTCACTGATGCTAGGCAGCTCCTTTGTGCCAGAGCATCCATTGTCTAGGTTCCCTCTTTTATATGAACCAAGCTCTTCCCTAGAGTGTGTTGCATACAAGCTCTTCTGGTCTAAGTTATGCCACCTGCACTGCATCTTTTAGAAACGTGAGAAACTGGAGAACACAGTCTAAGTTTGAAGCACTGACATGAATTTCTGTACATTCTTTTTTTTATTGACAACTCCCATTATTGTAATCAGTATACCATGGTAATTTTCTCCTTCCGCCCACTTTCCCTTTGAAACTCCACTCCCCATCCTATCTCCTCCCCCCTTATCAATCAGTCTGTCATTTATTTGGATGTCATCATTCTTTCCTCCTATTATCATGGTATTGTGTAGGTAGTATCAGGCATTTAATTGCTGCAAAATAATAACTTCAGTTGTCACCATGACACATGCCACCTTCACCACTTAAGCCTACCCTAATTAGTGAGCAGCAAAGAACTATAAAACAAACAAAAACAATACCATATGATATAACTTAAGAGTTAGGAGGGAGAATGTAAATTTTCTTACTCAAACCACTTGTTTTATAGGAAAGAAAATAATAACCAATATATAGAAGTAGCATACTTAAATCAGACTACAAATGACATATACATTCTAACCCCAGAAAATTTCCATTTCTAAATTAAATAAATAAATAAAAGCCTCTATTTGGATCATATTCAATCTGATTGAGAAAAAGGTCAAGTCTCCACAACAGGCAAAATATCTTCATAGATAGATTCTGCCAACGTTGCTCTAAGTAACATGGGAGCCATATAATACAGTAGTATTGCTCTGCAAACACAGGTGTCCTCATCCATTACTTATTAGGAAAAGTTCTGTAGCAACTTTGAATGCTTTTTTTCTGTGTATAGAAAATAAAATAAACTATTTCCTACTTTAATGGTTATTTTGGGAAGATTAAGTCAGTGTACATTTAATTTCTCCAAACTGGTTTGTTCTTTTTTTCTTATGCCTGTAATAGGACATGAGTGCTCTGCATGAGAAAGATAATCTGGGATCATTTTCTTCATACAATATACAGAAATAAGCAAGCTTTTGGGATTCATCTTGATGTAGAAGCCATTATCTTCCAATTTAACAATTGCCCAAGAGAATCTATGTAGCATCTTCACATCTGAAGAAATATTAAGAGAGTACTGGACTAGATGAATACATAAGAATTCTAGTCACAAGCTTCAGTTTCGATCCATACAATGAGAAGTATAAGGGACCAAATAAGTTATTCTGAAAATGCTATAATAAATATGACACATAATTATTAAAGTACAATAAATACCTGTTGAGCAATGAGGTAACTACAAGGTATTAATTTTTCATTAAAGTTCTAAAGAATAACACTCTTTTATTTCAGATATACATTTAAGTCTATACCTCTTTGGTGTTCTTTCTCCAAATGCTTAATTTTCAGAAAAGAGTGGTAAGTCCTATGCACACTGAAACACTAGCACTTATTGTGGCAATGACTCTATTTCCTTTTGCTTCAAACTCCTAATTGTCCACATTTTCTTTAGGTTTTCTCCTTTTTGTCTGAAGGTTAAATACATACAGGCATTTGTTGCAGAACAAATGTGGTACTTAATACACATCATATCCACAACAACATAAATAACAAACCCAATAGGAGAAACATAAGTATATAAACAAACAAAATTAAATAATGAAGTTAATTTTTAAATTTTAAATTGTTATGGACAATTTCATACATGTTCATAACTTTTTTTTTATCATAATCCCCTTGGTTTACTTTTTGTGTGCCTACTGCCTCATAGCCCATCCACTGAACCTCTTCTTCCCAACTCAATCCCCTGGTTTTGGTGTATTTTTCTTGTAATGCCTTCCTCCATAATCCATGACAACATGCTGACGGACCCGAAATTGTGTAAGAAATGACAGCCTGCGTGGTCTTCAAAATAAAATAACTGTGTTTTCAGTTTCTAAGTGTATTATTTTTTCATTGTTGTTACCAAATATTTGAAAAGAAGCAACTTAAGGGAATGTACAGTTCCTTTCTGATTTCTGGTATAAAACACCTGACCAGAAGCAACTTATGGGGGAAAAAAAGGCATATTTCCTTGTTATATTTCATCATGGAGATGAAAGTATATAGGCGTAGACCACTGGGTCCCACATCTCCTCCACATCAGCAAACAGATTATTCTGTGTGTCTGTGTATACATGTGTGTGTGTGTGTGTGTGTGTGTGTGTATGTACTTGTGTGATGAGAGTTAGATTGAGACAGAGAAAAATAGAGAAAACTAAAGTGTTAGACATTTTATAATGATTCCAGACCTCAGAACATACATCAGGAAAACAACATTTATTATGCTAATCCAGTCTAATCATACTCAATGCATAGATTGCTTCCTGTGCTAGAGAATGAAATTTAAAAGACAAGACACAATCCGACTCCTAGAAGCCCATTGATCCATCTTATCAATGGATCCTATTGATCCAGCATATAATTGACCACTCACTGAACAAATATACATTGAGTGTTTGCTAAGTGTAAGCAATCTTTGCTAAGTAATAAGGGGATAAAATTAAACAAGATAGAAAGTATCTTTTTCCTCATGGCATGTGTAGGTGAGGCAGAAAGAAAACCAAGAAACTTGCACTATTATAACATGGAAAAGGGAAGTTCAAAATACTGTCTCAGCTCCTACTTTGATTTTGAAACAGTGAAGCTTTTATGAAGAAGAAAAGAGAAAGCACAGTTAGTGTTGGTTTATAATTTTCATATACCCTGCCACCTAGATAGAATCCTCAAGCAAATAAATACATTTTTCCATGATTCCTTCTAATTTACTGAGAAAGACATCCCATATTGTTCTGTTCTCTGGAAAAATGCAGACAAGTTTCTCTGTAGGTACCCACCAATGGAAGTTGTTCAGTCATCTTAGAGTTCTCAGCATTGGTCTTAACTTTGTCCTTTGTGACTCTATTTCTTAAATCTAAAATATTTCCCATATGTGTTTTGTACTTGAAGTGATGAGTACTCTTTGTGGTGTTTTTTATATTTTTATACTTTGAACTGCCCCAGTTCCTCCAGCTATTTTTTCCTGTGGCATGGGAACACCTGATGGTTTCATTTTAGTTTTATTACTTGTGAAAATTGGAAGAGAAAGCTACTAGCACATGATCGTACCCTTGTAATTCTTATGGGAATTGCGAGTTGTTTGGGTTAATCTAACATCCTCCCTATCATTCTCTGAATGACTTCTGGTCTGTTTTACAGCATGATTCTAATTCAAAAGCCTCTTTCTGAAATTATGATAAAATTTCAATAAAGACAACAGCTCTTTTCACTACTATGGTATTCAGGCAGCTATCTAAAAGTGAGTTAACAAGTAGCTTTGATCTGCAAATGGAACTGGGTTATACAACAATGAAATATTTATACAACAATGAAATTTATACAACAATGAAATATTCCCATCCATTGAGAACAAAAACGGTGGCAGTGTCATTGCTGGTCTGTTGGGATATGTGGCTATTACACCACTTCCTCAATTCAGTTTTGTTTTGTTATTTGTGCATTTGTTAACTGTAGGTTAACATTGTGATGACTAGAGCTCCTCCAGTTTTTCATGTGATTCCTAATTACAAACTGAATCCTGATTTATCCATCTATGGCAGTTCTTATCCAGCTCATTGCTACATGTAACATCATCAATACCAATACTGAAGAAGAAAACAGACATCCAGCCTGCATGGTTCCATTTTTAGAAATATCAGTTTATTCATTTACCCAGAAAAGGTCTGTTAAATGTTATACAACAACAACAAACTTTACTTAGCCCTTAGCACTTACCATACTAGAATGTACTGACAACAAAGTCATGCTAGTTATGGAACCCAGGTGGCTACGTTCAGAATGATAATTCAAGAAATAAAATTCTGTCAGATGGTAAAATCTACAACACATATGATGGCATGATGATTTACAAGGTCACATATACTTACCTGAATAATCCCTAAGAAAAGTTCTATTTCTTTTTGTGACTAATTCTTGTAACGTATTCTTTATGTTGTCGCCAAGCCATTTTTTTAATCACCATTTACTACAATAATATAAATGTCTTTGAAGTAAAAAAGATGTTTCTGTGAACACATTATAATCAATTAATGGTCTATAATTTCATCAAATACTAGAGTTACCAAAGTAATACACCTTTAACCATCCATGATATTATGTTTTCATGCTATAACCATCCTATTGACATCAACATTGCAAAAAGACGAATGCATGTATCTTAATTATTGCATTATTACAGTTTTCAGAACATGAGTACAGCAATCTTTTGATTAATCCACATTATCTTTAGAAAAAGGATTTTCTGAAGTCCTTGTTTTCTGTAGCCTTTCCCATACCAGCATTTAATTTTTTCTATTTAATTCTTATAATTTTTCTGTGAATTGTCTGACATTTTTCAGTTAGTATACCTTTCAGTATCTTTGTTATATCTTATTACCTGCCCGCTGCTGTCAGATATTCCTTAAACACTGATGAGCAAGGCACAATTAGCTTAATCCCACATATGATCAGAGTTACTCCAAAGTTTCTGTCTTTAGGAAAAAAGTTTCCATGTCCAAAACAAGCTTTGTCCCACCCATTACTCTATGATGTTATCTTTTAGTTTTTAAAAGCCACCCTTCAACATGAAGAGGGAAGAATATTGTGATCTTTGTTTAGTGTTCATGGAGAGAAGATGGTACTCTACAATGGTGCCACTATCTAGATCTATAAATTCCATAGTCTCTAAGTTATTAAAAACTTAAAAACACATAGCAGATCTCTAACTTTCTTTGCTCTTAGTTAACTTTAAAACTGGTCTCTAGGATGCCTGCCAATGAAATTATATCATCCCATATGCTTTGTTTAATTGCACTATTTCCTGAATTCAATTATGAAGTTACAAGTTTTCTCCAATTCATCATCAAAACATTTTGAGTGCTCTTTGTCACTCTAAGATTAGAAGATAAAATGTCTTTTAAATTATATCTATTTGAAATCGTTCCAGAGCTGGGGTAGCAAATTACTTAAGACTCTGATCATTTAAATCCATGCTACCAATCACAGGATACCAGAATCTTATGATAGGTAGAATTGAGTTAATCTAATAGGCAAGCCAAGTAAAAACTTAGCAAGGCTTAAATGTCATTTTAATTTGAAATATATTTTCAACTTATTGTACATTAAAGAAAAAATTATTCTTTCAAATATAACAGTGTTGCTTCTACCCATGGTTCATGTATCAATTTAAGAAAAATTGCATGTTATTAATAATTGTATTATATAGAATATTAAAATGCATTATAACTCAAACAGAATGCCCTCTAGTGAAATTTATAATTCTTCTTTATTTTTATACATTTGACAAATCATAAGTGATCTTGAGTTCCTTGGAATGTGTTTGCATACATATATTCATAATTGTATTCTGAAAAGCATTTGAAGTATTTGCTAACAAAATTATCTCAGAATCTTTTTTCCTTTTATTTATCTCATTTTCCTTATCTTTTAAAAGAAAAGTATGATCACCTAGTAAATTTCCAAGCTATTAAATGCAAATAATGATTAAATTTACTACTGTTTTCCCACCTTAAATATTCTGTACATTCTCTAGTATCTGGGAGAGGAGGAGATGGTTTAGCAGGAAAAGTACTCGCTGCTCAAACCTGAGTACTCAAGTTCAATCCATTTCTATACATCTCTTAAAAATCCAAAAGCTGAGCTGGAGAAATGGCTTAGTGGTTAAGGTATTTTCCTGCAAAGCCAAAGTACCTTGGGTCAACTCCCCAGGACTCAAGTAAGCCAGATACAAAAGGTGGTTCATGTGTCTGGAGTTCAATTGCAGTGGCCGGAGGCCCTTGTGTGCCCACCCTGTCTTTGTCTTTCTCTGTCTGCTTCTTTCTCTTGCTCTCTCAAATAAATAAGTTCAAAAAATCCAGAAGCTGTGGTGAGTTTTTGTAATCCAACCATGTTGATAGAGAGATGAGAGAATGGAGCCAGAAAATTTCTTAGACTCTCATGACAAGAACAGCAAGAAGGAAGTGGGATGGTAAGGAATGACTCCTTGAAAGTTGTCCTCTCTCATCACATGTGTGCCATAGCATGCACATGCCCACATTCAGAAAGAGTATACACACACATCACATGTATACCCATACCAAAATAAACAAGGTTTTAAAAACTTGGTTTTATTTTTATAATGTCACATAAACACCCCCTCTATGCTGGCTTGAATGTAAATGTCACCCATAGCCTTCAGGTGTTTGGGATTCAGCTTCTTACTTAGTCCCCAGCTAATGGAGTCTTTGGAAGTTGGAGCCATGCTATAGGGGATATGTTGCTGGGCGCTAACTTTGGAGTTGATGAGTCTAGCCCACAGGTTTTCAGAGTTAGCATGCTCTTGTCTGCTGCTGATACACAATATGAGCCAGCTGCCAAGCTTCTCTCTGCCATTATGGAGCTTCCCTTCATAACTGTGAGCCTGAAACTCCCATAATCTGCTTTTGGTTGGGTGTTTTGTCCCAGCAATGAGAAGATAACTGTTACACCATCTCTTGCCCTCTTTTACCCACTCTAAGCTGTTTCAATTTGCAAAATTCTAGAAACACCTTTGAAAGTAGAGTAATTATAGCTGCAAGGCTGTAAATAGATTTGTGTTTTGCATATAAAATTAAAATGGTACTTGCCAGAGGAGTTGCAGTATTACAGTTTCTTAACAAGAATACATGTGGTAAAAAGAGTAGAAAATGAGGCCAGAGAGAATGCTTAATGGTTAAGGTGCTTGACTATGAAGCCTAAGGACCCATGTTCCACTCCATTGTAAGCCAGATTCACATAGTGGCACATGCGTCTGGAGCTCATTTCCAGAGGCTAGAGGCCCTGAAGTATCCATTGTCTCTCTAATAAATAAATAAATAAATATAATTTTTGAAGTAAAAAGAAGAGTATTAAAAGGTGCTCATTTAAATCATTTAGAGTTGTCAACATGTTTTAGTGTTATAACCAATGAGGTAAGAAAGAAAAACAGGAATATCCTCAGGGATACATCTTACATTATAGGATAACCAACTTCTATATGAATCTTGCTAATAATCAAGAAAATCAATAGACATTGTGTGAACAAGAGCTGTGTCTATCAATACATGGGCCAAGACCCATATATCTGTGTGCTAAAAGTAAGTGGAAAAAATATATCATCATAGTTTCCAGGAATCTGTACTTCAGTAAGTACTTCAGATAATCCTTAATCAATTGGAAAACATAAACAAATATTATGGAATATAATTTAAAAATAACTAGGATCTGGGGAGAATGGGGATATGGAATAATGGTTAAAGGTGCTTGTTTGAAATGCCTGCTGTCCAGGGTTCAGTTCCTTAGCCATCCACATAAAGTGGGACCCAAAAAGTGGTATAAGTGTCATTATTTTAAATTAGGCATTCCATACCCATTCCTCTATCTTACCCAATGTAGTTAGGAAGTCTGATATATATTCAAACATCTGACATAAGACTTGGTCCACAAAAGACACTGTGGCAAAACTGATCTAAAACAACATTGGCAGCTCAGATCTCCTACAATGAGTATAATGTTTCTCCTGACATTTTATACAAGCAGTGTCAAAGGTTTATTATCAAATATTGAAACACAACTAGGTTGGGTTGGAGGCAAAGGTACTTCAATTAAATATATAAGTATGCCCTGATTTATACACATTGTAGAACTTAGTCCATATCATTGAAGACAAGCATGTTTGGGTGGTAATCTTTGAAATCATTGTGACTGTCATTCATTTACCTCATAGCATTACAAACTTTGGCTAAATATAGAGGGGAAAACACCAATTAGTGTATTTATGCTAAGTCATGAATAACTGGTAAATGTTCAGAGTTATTATTGAAGCCATCAAATTTGATAGCAGATATATTTAAAATAATAAATCAATGTAGTTTTAAATTCTATTTCCCCAATTCACAATTCCCTATTCACTTAATTCTCTCTGAATTTAGGATTTTCAAGCATATGTGATAAGACAAATTATGTCATTGTGTAATAAACCATTCCTCCCTTCCACCTGTCCTGCTATTTCTTTTCCTTTCTTCCATCACCTCTGTTTTCTACCTGCTGTGCCTAAATACAAATCATGAAGATAGTCCAGGATCCACAGAATGTCCTATTGGTTATTATATGTGGCAGTTAGGTCAGATGGCCCAAGAAGGTGACATTTTGATTTGGTCTAATAGGTTATTTTATCTAAAGGTGTCAAAGACTGGGCAGGAACCCAAAGTCTGCAATTAATATATTTCCTAGGAAAGCATAACCTCCCAGTTTATTAGGTCTTCTTAGCCATCTCAGTCATTTATCTGTCCGGGTCACTTGAAGATAATTTTAAGTGAAGGTCAGTGACTTGCCCTATACCCTGAGGAGGAAAATGGTTCTTCTGTCAGAAAAATTCATTATGTGGACATAAAGAAAAGCTGTGTTCTTCCGATAGCAGACCTGCCTGTGGACTGGAAGTTAGTATCTAACATTGTTTTCATGGTCTTCACAATCTTAAAACTCTCAGAATCCTGTAGAAATGGAGGTACAAACCATTCTGTGCTGTTTTCTTAGTTTGGTAGTCCCAGCTCTGTTCATGCATATTTCCCTTCTTTCTCACTTCCACTCCTATCCTGTTTGAATTTCCAGTTCAAGCTACTTGTATCCCCTTCTGCCTTCCTCCTTTAACTTATTGTTGAAAAGTGAATAGTGAGAGTCTAAATAAGGTCATGGATGCAGTGTTTCATCTTGTAGTCCCGTGTGAGCTCTGTGCCTTCTGCCATCAGTCTATACAGGAAGGGAAGCCACTCTAGTTTCACAGTGACTTGTCTAAGCACCCCGCATCAAATATTAACAAAACTTGTTTTGAGAGCTGTGGTTTGAGGGACAGAAGGAACAGTATTGAAATGATGGAATTCCAATCACTTGTGACAGGTACAATGTATAATTCATTTAAACCCTATGCCTTGCTGTCATGTTAATCAACATTTCAGTTCTCTTTTCACTTGGCCTATGGTATTGCTCTTTTGGCCTTGATTCCTGTTGCTAGAGGAGCAGAGTTAATGTTTATTTCCTTGAAACAGAATGCCCTGCTCTTCTCTTTCTCTGCTGTCTTCCAGTTTTTCCAAAGAATTTCTACATGACTGTTGGTTTGTTTGTTTTCCAGGTTTATACTCTTTCAGGTTATGTCTCTAAAGATAAGTAGAGCTGAAAGATCTGTAGTGGGATTAAAAAAGAGACTGTATTCTTAATATGTCTTTATTCATTTCAGGTTCCTCATAAATATTCAGAATACTTTAAGAAGTCTACTTTTCTTACCTTGCAAAACACTATTGAATTGAGCAAAGTGTTGTGGTGAATGCCTTTAATCCCAGCACATGGGAGGAATAGGTAGGAGGATAACCATGAGCTTGAGACTACCCTGAGACTACAGAATGAATTCCAGGTCAACCTGAGCTAGAATGAGACACTACCTTAAAAAAAAAAAAAAAAAAAAAAAAAAAAAAAAAAAAAAAAACAGAACAAAATGCTATTGAAATAAGTTCCTAAGTCTTACCTAAAGCAATTTATATCAGGGTTATCTAGTTCAAGATAAGCATTATATATAGGATATCATAGAAAAGGTGGCAAAATGTCCATCATATTTACAATTGAAGCTTTCACTGCTCCTGGTTAGTCCAAGCCTATTGGACGGGTTTTGTATAGCAGCTAAAGGACTGTGTATTATAGCCGTGCATGACAATCCATCTTTACTTCATTTTGTTTTTCCTGACTTGTTTCTCTTACCAGGCTAAATGTTTCTTTAGTGACTTTTTTTCTGTTGTTAATAGTGTTTTCTATGTCTATAATAGGCAATTTATTGATATATCCCTTTACTCCTGATGGTTACTTTCTCCAGAGCAGAAAGTCTGTCCTTTATTCCAGCATGGAACACTTATTCAGTTTGATATTTGGTGAGCACTCGACAAATAATTCTAACCCAGAAATGGCTTGAAAACAAATGATCATTTATTTATTGATTTTTTTTTTTCTACCTACCACTACAGCATGACACCCAGGTAGACACTGAATAACTTGTGGCTTAATTTGTTAAATTTTCTTCTGTGTGCATTTTTCCAGGACAACAAATCTGGATGTAACTTATTTTTTTTTTTTTTAGTACTTAATGATGAAATTTAAATACAAATTATAAGCAACTGTGATGAGAACTGTTAAGAATCTTCTTTTAACATTACCAAAACTAAATATCTATACAAGAATGTGGGTCCCTGGATCACTGGAGCCACAGTTCCCGGAAAGCTGTCTAGGCAACCATGGAGAGAGAGCTTAATGAAAGAATCACTTTCTGGGGACAGTCTCTTTTGAACAGCTTCCTTTAATAAATATAGAAATGGGTTTATAAGCAGTTGAGAACAGGAAGAGGGTCCTAAGGTGATTGGTGGGTTCAAAGGCTGATAGCCAATGCCTGGAGACATTCATTCCAACACTTAGGGAGAGAGTCAGGTGATCTACATAGTGGTGGGACCAGGGTAGCAGGGGGATAGGCTGTGTGGAGGTTGTGGGCTGATAAGGAGTTTCCCAGGCAACTGGCCAAAGATCACAGGGCTATGGGCATGATATCTCAACCTGTGACTCTTATAGTCTTTCTTCCCCCTCTTCTGCGAAAGTTCTTGAGCCATGGTGGGAGAGTTTTAAGTCTACTTCAGTGATGAGCTCTTAGGAGACTCTAGTTCTCTGCTTTGGTGGGTGCTGAGTAGCCTCAGGAATCTGTTTTATAAGGGGAAGACATAATTTACTTAGGTCAGAGTGGGATCCACAGTCCTGCCTCCCTTTGAAAACTATGTTTTTTCTCATTTTCACAACTCAGTTCAATATTTTTAAAGTTGCATAATAGCATTCAGTTTATACCCTAAAGAAGATGATATGCTTAGTTGACAATTAATAGATGACATTGAGTATTAAATAAATGTATCCACTTATTATTAACACATCAGGTAGGCCATATATATATATATATATTTTTTTTTAAGATTTTATTTTTATTTATTTGTTAGAGACAGAAAGAGGGAGAGAGAGAGTGAGAAAGGGCACGCCAGGGCCTCTAGCCCCTGCAAACGAACTCCAACCACATGTGCCACTATGTGCATCTGGCTTACGTGGGATGTGGAGTATCAAACCGGGGTCCTTAGGCTTCACAGGCATGTGTCTTAACTGCTAAGCCATCTATCCAGCCCTAAATATATTTTGTGTTGTGAGTACAACTATCTCTGGAATTCCCTTTACATATGGACCCCAGATAGAGAGTTGCCAGCTATTTTCATCACTTTGGAGCTGGGGATCAGAGCTGTTTTGGATTCCATTAATGTAGTTTAACGGTTGAGGTTTAGCTGAATTTCTTGTTTTATTCAAATAGACATGTCTGATGCTTCAGAAACTGTCTTGTACAGCTAAGCAATGACAGAAGTGTGATGTCTAAATTAATGCCAGCCATACTAATCAAAGATTATTTGCTTTACTGTTTAAACAGATTATTCATGGCATGAGCTGATGTGATTTTTCAGCCTGTCACCTATAAGATTAGAGTGGATATTTTTTCCCTGTGATGATTACCTATAAATAGAGGCATAACTCATGCTCATAGATGTCATTATAAATTGTCATTTATGATACTTTGATTTGGCGAAATATAATGACCCTGAGTTAGAATATTAGAGTAGGGGTGACTTCTATCCTCAGTGCTCTTTTAGCCTAAAACTGTTGAAAATGGGAAAATCCTGTTTCTTTTCTGGTATTCTATGGCAAAAAAAAAAAAAATCTTTTCTGATTGCACGCAAGTTTAAAGCTCATCATCTTCCTGGGGGTACAAATTATCCACTTCTATCAAGGCACTGGGAAGTAGCATTAGTAAGATTTCAGTAAAAGAAGGATAGATTCTATTAGAAGGCCCTTCAAACAGACTCTTGGAAGTGTATACTAACATAGATAGCAGATAAGGTAGAGCCCTAATTTAATGATTATTTATTAGCAATTTCTTGGGCATTCTCCCTAATATATTAAAATAGTGTCTTTGTTGCTCACAAGTAAATTAAATCTAGCATTTTTTCATGATTTATGAGATTTGTTTAATCAAGCACCCAGTTAGGATGAGTTTCAGCATCAAATTCAGGTATATAAGGGAGAGACCTGATTGGATGGTGCACTCAAGAGACTGACTCAGAATGGGCCAGCCCGCAGGTGTGCTAAACTCCAGAAAAGTTGAAGAAGCAACAGAAAGTTGTCAATGGAGTTTATTCTTGTAGCCATCTTAGAAGACACTGCATCAGATGGGTTCTAGTCCTGCCAAAGCAGTCAAGGTGCTATCACCATGGGACTAAAGGCATGTGCCACCATGCCTGGCCTTTCTTTTTTTTTTTTTTTTTAGGTAAATCAATCATATTTTGATACTTAAAATGAATCTAATAGTGGTACAAAAATCAAGTTTTTTTTTTATTCCAAAGCATGTATGACAACTTGCAAGCTTTCAGTACATGAAACAGGAGCTCTTACTTCCCATGCTATTTCCATATGACTGCTTGAAACCTGACCTACCCCAGTATTCTTGACAGGGAATAGTGAGGAAAGATAAGACGGTGTCTGGAATTAGTGAGATTCCTTCTGTCTTCAAGAGCAGAAGGGCTCTTTTAGAGTGCCCTATAATGCCTCTATCAATTATATGGTGTGCCCTAGGGATCTCTATCACTTAATGTGCTGTACAATGTCTTTATGAATTATTTGCTGTACCCCAGGATGAATCTATCATTTATTTAGTGTTCCCTAAGATGTTTCTGTCCTTTAGTGTGCACTGGGAAGTACCTATAAATCAATTACTTTGTCCTATGATATCTCTATCACTTAATGTTCTCTAGAATGTCTCTATCATTTTATATGCCCCAGAATTTGCTTCCCAGTCTCTTTTATTTTATCTGACATGTGTGTGCTACAGCTTTTGAAGTATTGTCCTCATGGAAACAAATAACCTAGGGTTTGCTTTTTTTTTTTTTTTCCTGCAGTAATCATTACAATTGTAGCCCCTGTTAAAGAGTATAGAAAGAGTGAGAGATAGAAACTAGAAAAGAAGCAATGAAGACCTCTCTCTTTCTCTGACTCTCAAAGTCAGTTATTAATTCTTTGAATACAGACTGAAAGCTGCCCACATGTGTGCCCATCCATGGTTTGCCATTCTGTGGTTCCTGACATATAAATCAAATCATTTACTTCTGTCAGTGAGTAACAATAACAGGAAATTGGTATACTTGATTGGAAAGTATGAACCTTTCAAACCTAGATCAGAAATCTTTCCCTGTTTTAGATAGCATTAAGTGAGTTTCCTTTACATCTGTTATATATTAGACTATATATTATATATACTCTCCTGCTACTGTGGTCTACCTATTCTATAGCAGAGGTCATGTCCAGCTTCTGCTCATACCAAGCATTCCCTTGCCATCATGACCAAAGTAAATATTTTGTTTCTATCAGCTGTTGTTGGCCAGTGCTTTATCCCAGCAACCAAAAGATAACTGTAATACCAGAAATCAATATCACTATGTCCTCAGTACTGACATAGTACATCATCATTAGTTGCATGTTGCATCAAATCAGTGCACACAGGCACACACACACACACAGGCACACACACACACACACACAATACTGTAGAAGAGCTTAATTATCCCATTGGAACTTAAGAGCTTTCTGGACTGAATGACCGAGGGAAGTGTCACACACTGAAATTATATATGTGGATTTCCAATTAAAGAAATGAGAAGCTCCATCTGGTAGGAGACAGTTTGCTATTTTCATCACATATTTGTTTATTACACTTACATAGTATTTTTACTCCAAAGAGCCTGGAATATTATACTGACACTTTAGCATAGCTGAGATCATAAAAATAAAGTGAGCAAATCTGGAAAAGTGATGAAAAATTCAAACATGGAATAAGTCGTGGGGGGAATAAGGCTGAGAATCAGCAGCAAATGAGATTTCCGTTTAGAGTCTGTAGCATCTTCCATCTACTGGGGGTGATCTGGAGGGAGAAGCGGAGCCAACATCAGCGAAGAGCCTCATTGTACTTTAATGTTCACAATACTTCCAGAAGGTGGATACTTTTAACTCCACATTACAGGTGATGCATAGAATGGGAAATTTAGAGCAGAGGAGTAAGCCAATGTCAAATACTTGTTCCATAGAAGCCCTGTAATTTGACCCCAGATTGGTCTAATCCCTAAGCATAAGAAATGTCTGCTATATTCACCTGTTTCCAACACAACTAGGTTTGTCAAGGCTTTGTTAAATGCAAGATCTGAATGCCATGATGTATTAGATACCATCTCTGCATGCTTATTAATTACTCATGTGGCCTTTCAATTTTATTACTTGCTGCTGAATCTTAATCGTTCTGGTTAGTATTTAAAATCACCTGATTGGGTATTTTGAGCTCCAAAGCTAGTTCTCTGCAAATGGATGAAGGAAGCTTTCTCAATTCAATCAGTATTTAGTTATGAATGCACATCTCCTTTTCGTGACTGAGTTTTCCACACAGAAAATGAAGAAATAATGGTTCTCTTAGATTTCCTTATCAATGTCAGAAAGGCTTTGACTGTCACCACCAAATAGTTTGAGCTCACATGCATTACCTACATGAGCATAAATTGTAGCTTCCATCATTATGGAATCTTTCCCTGCTTTGGAGGAGAGTGTAAATCTAATTATGGAAATGTTTCTATTTATATATCACTGGGCAGATTGTTTAATCAAATGCATTTATTAATAATATGTGGCCAAGTTTTAGTATGCTTATCTAATTAATAAGCAGAAAGGACAGACTACAAAGTAGATTATGGGAATAAAGTGCTCAGAGAAGAGTCTGTTAATTTGGGGAAGTTTGTCACTAGTAGGTTTTGACAGGGAATTTACAAAATTTTTAAAAATGTGCCCAGTGGAAATTTAATAAGTAATGAATTACACAAAGAGTCATACTGTGAATACAAAACATAACAAGTCTGTAGAAGCTGTAGAAGTAGATTTCCAGTTTGATTCAATAACCCCTTGTCCTGAAAAAAGAAAAGTGGAGAATATGCCAATGGAACTGTCAGACTCTAGAGAGAGAAAACGTGAGATAAAAGAAGAAAATCAAGAAATAAAAACGCTATTACTTCAACGGGCCTAAAAGATATAATTAAGAAGATATCAGGTAGGGCTGGTAAGAAGTTAAAGGTGTTGCTTGCAAAGCCTTCTGGCCAGCACCTTTGTATATCCAGATGTACAAAGTTGCACTTGTAGCTGGAGTATGTCAGGAACTATGAGAGGCCCTTGCATACTCACATTTTCTATCTCCTCATAAAAAGATTTTTTAAATCTCTTTAAAAAGATATCTGGTATTTTTGTCAGATGTTTCCTTGCTGGTTAGTATAGTAAGATGAAATTTAGATTGGATTTGCCAGACCTGAAGGGATGCCTTAGTGGTTAAGGCACTTGCCTTCAAACCCTAAGGACCCTGGTTCAGTTCCCCAGAATCCACATAAACCAGATGCACAAGGTAGCACATGTGTCTGAAGTTTGTTTGCAAATGCTAGAGGCCCTGGTGCACCCATTATTTTTCATTCTCATTCATAAATAAGTAAATAAACAAATAATATGTTTAAAAGAGTGGATTACCAATCATGAAATTTAATCCTGGTTTTGTTGTCAGGTATATAACATGCAAAAGCTATTTCATCCATCAAAACCCATTCATTAAACTATACAGTAGGATAAATAAGAGTGCCTACATCATAGGACAAAATCAAATGAAATAAAATAAGTAGAAATTGGTATAATTTTAGTGTTTACTAGTGAATACTAGCTATTATTTTCTGTGATATTCTTGCAAGCAAGAATATATCATTGTATTTTTCTTCATTGTATCCTTTCCTCTTATTTTATTAAAAAACTTTAAAAATATTATGTTTATTTATTTATAATGAAAGAGGAAGAAAGGGCACTAAAAGTACTGATCCATAAAAATACAGGAAGCTTTTCCAGTTACAATACATAGATAAAACTAAGGAACATTATTTGAGTTGAAATAAGCCAGATGTGAAATGACAAGCTACATGTATCTCATTTACATAAAAAATACAAAATAGCAAAACTCATCCAAACCAAGAGTAGAATTGTGTTTTCAAGTCTTGAGGAGGGGGTATTTGTCAAAATATTAGAAACAATGTATGAATTTCCAGATTTGCAAAATAAGCTCTATAGAACACAGCTTGGTGCCTACTGTAAAAAGTACCAGACTTCATTATTTAATCTTAATTTTTTCTTATAGGGTCATTATTTTATGAGGGTGGGAGAAAACACTTGAAAGTGACGGATAGGTTTACATCACAATTATGGTAGTGGTTTCTAAGATATAGCCTTAGTCACTCCATAGTCACTGAGTTGTATATAGTAAATATGTATAATATGAGTTAGTTGTACTGCAATGAAATAGTTCTAAACATTATGAAGTTTTTAGTATGAATTAATAAGTAAAGCATAAGTAAATAAATTTTAATATAGCTATTTCTCTATACATTATGATACAGTATGGTGATAGTGGAAGGCTAGTCAATTCTTTGTTCTCTGTAATCAAAATGTAAGATTCCTGGAGTGATTGATTACATGATGAATGATTTATAATCATGTTATTTGTCAGGCACCAACATTTTTGACAGTGTTCAAAGCCTAATGTTTGACTTTCTGTCAAGCAGCTCTATTTAGTATAACTATAGTATGCAGCAGTAGTACCAGTCCCATAATAAAGCCCTTAAAGCTGTAGAAATGGTTTTGTAATCAATAAATAAGGACAAGCCCTGGTTCCCAGACAGAGAGCCAACTGTTTATCTGACATAAGACACCCCTTGGTGAAATTTCCTGATGATGACTTTAAGCTGGCTTCATTATCTGTTTTCCTGAAAAAAATAATATAGCATAACATTATTACATGAAGAGTAGTTACCTTCTCATTGCTTACAGAAAACACCCAAAAAGAAGAAGCTTATGCAAAGACAGTGTTTATTTCAGGTTTATAGTTTTAAAAGGAAGTTTTATCATGGTGGAGAAAGCAATGCAGAGCAGGCCATCAGCTCACATCTTCGTACAGCAACAACAAAGCAAGAATAGCGAAAGTGAACAGGCTGGCTGAATTCCCAGCTGGCCCAATAAACCACAAGAACCTACCCTAGTGACACACCTTCAACAAGACGTTACCTCCTAAAGGTTCTACCAGTGCTCACCGAGTGGAAAGCTTGATCACAAACTCATTAGGCTATGGGGAACATGTCATAGTCAAACCACAATGTCAGAAACTATTTTTAAAGATAGTACTGGTTTGATGAAAATAAATACTGAAATTAATGATAGATTTCACCATATGATATTTATCTAAACTTATGTTAAATATACTGATGTGTTAAATGGACTTAGGCTATAGTTATCCCAGTATAAGATTATGAAAAGAAACTTAAAGGCATATCTAATTACTTTTGGGTTTTATTTGCCATATCAATTGTCTAATTTTGACCACACTGTTGATTTCTATTTCATTATCAAGGCTTCAACTCTTCTCGAACATCACAAAAATATTTAACATTTTCATCAGCAGAGATGAATTCTCTAATATCTAATTAATTTGGTGTTTTTGGCCTATGGGTGTTCATGCATTTTACTATGGGATTGAATGTGTAGTATGCAGCCATCCATAGCCATGTGATATTGCATAATTCTTCAATGGTTGTCAAGGATACCATGTGAGTATCATATTGGCTGTTGTACTGAGCCAAGTGAGTACAAACACACTCACACACATAAACCAGCTGTCATTTTGTTGAATATGTGTCAGGTAGAGAATTTTTTTCACCTCTGAGATGTTACCACTTATATTTATGAGTGCATGTGGACACATGTCATTTTCATTAAATTTGCAGCATGCTTCTCACCTGTAATAATAATAGTGCTTCCATGGCACTGCTCACTACTGATTTTTTGATTCCAGTAACTTTTCTGAGAAGTACCCAGCAGGTATTATGAGTGGATATATTTACTCTTACAATAATCTCACCAGAGAAACCTCCAAATTAAAAGAGACAGAAAAGGGCTGGAGAGATGGCTTAGCGGTTAAGCGCTTGCCTGTGAAGCCTAAGGACCCCGGTTCGAGGCTTGGTTCCCCAGGTCCCACGTTAGCCAGATGCACAAGGGGGCGCACGTGTCTGGAGTTCGTTTGCAGAGGCTGGAAGCCCTAGTGCGCCCATTCTCTCTCTCTCCCTCTATCTGTCTTTCTCTCTGTGTCTGTCACTCTCAAATAAATAAATAAATAAATAATTTTAAAAAATAAAATAAAAGAGACAGAAAGGATGGCAGATATTTTACATACGTCATCTAATTTAGCCCTTACAACTAGAAACATCTATGTAATGTACATTTCCTCACTGACAACCTGTAGAAAACTCACACACATCATGATGCTTGCTTTTGAGCTCATAAATAGTAACTATAGTCAAGTATTATAAACTCAGTACACCAGAAGTAACACTTGATCCAAGTCTATTTTCCAGAATACACATTAACCTTCCACCTTATATTGCTTATGTGTATGTATATGTGTGTGTGTGTGCCACATGTATGTGTATATGAGCACATGCTCACTACAGTACTCATGTGAAAGTCTGAAGAGAACTCTGGGGTGTTTGTCTTCTTCCACTTTAGCTTATTGTTTTGATTTTCTTCCTCTTCATTTGTATGACAGTTTGATTGGCTTGATAGCTTCCTCATTGTCCTGATTCTGCCTGCCATTGCCCTGGGGACATTGGCTCTACAGTCACATATGCTACATTGTGTCCTTATTTACATGGGTGCTGAAGAGTCAAACTCAGCTGGTAGGCTTGCAGCACCTTAAACTGCTGAGCCATCTCCCCAGCCCCTACATGGACTTTTGAAAGTGTTTGGCTTCCCTGAATTTTTGTGTTTACGTCAACCTGAAGAAGCTCACCATAAAATTCTAAAAAAAAAAAAAAAAAAAAAACAGAAAAATTGATGTTAATAATCTTTTCATTGCAGTGAGAAAATACTTGGCAAAAAAAGAAGGTTTACTTTGGCTCACAGATACACAGCTTTCACTGAATGGTCAAAGGTCTTCATATCTGTTTCTAAGTGAAGGAGAAATATACAGAGCAAGGGTGTGGGAAAGATAGTGCTTACCTTAAGTCACTAGAGAAGAGGAGAAAGTCAATAGGAAAGGCCTTTGCACAAGGCACAAACCCAAAGTGAGATCTATTTCTTGGATCTCAGCCCCACCCCCAATAGTTAATTTCACAATAATGCTTTAACACAATGAAACTAAACATGATACAATTACCTCTCAATAGCCCCACTATCTGGGGAACAGACCTTTAACCGACAGGCCTGCGTGGAATATTTTATAACTAAACCATAGCATATTTGAAACATCAAAGACCACAAAAATGTTTCCATTATAGTCCAGGTCAAAATCTTTGGATCCCAATTATTCTCTATAGAATGTCTATCAAGCTTATTTTTCTGACAAATTCATACTACCTTGAGTTTTAATGGAAGACTATTCTCTGAATTTGGCATCCCCACAAAATATATTCTTTTTCCTCTGATCCAACTTTTTTGTATTCACCATGGCTTCAGTAAACCATAAATGCTTTTTCAACTATTTTAATAGTCCATGAACCCTGTCAAAATATGAGAGATCCTTCCTCATCTGCATAGAACAGTGATTCAGTGATTTTCAAGTTTAATCTCAAATCAGAACCAAAGGATTACTTTAAATAGTCCTGTGGGATCCACAAATTCCTATTTCCAATGAACTATTATGAGAAGGTTAACAGTAATGTCCCTTAAGCATAACTAGTGAGCTACTTTCACATAGAGAAATAAAGGACAATCAGAAGGAATTATAGACAGCATTTTAGGTTTCTCTTTCTGTTCAGTCCTCTGGATGATTTCTCAACTGAAAGTAGGAAATAGAGAAACAGGCATTGGAACTAAAAAAAGAATGTTCAGATTTCTGACTTTTCTGATTTGTGTCTTCAGTACCTGAAGACATTTATAAACAATGCAAGAGCATGGGCTGGGTTTTAGCTTTGTGGTACTGCAGTTGCCTATCATGTACTAGGGGCTGGGTCTGATCCCCCACACCTCAAAAAATAATGATGATAAAGATGTAAAAACTAATATTCATTTGGATTGTTTTGGTAAAAGTCGATATCAACTGGGAACTAAAGTGCTTCATCAACTTTGTACATTCATCAGTGATCATGGAGAGATGCAATATTGTACCATCAAAGCCAAATTCTGGGTTACCTTTATCCCCTCAAAAGTCATTTGTGGCCCACCTCTATGTCTGACCTAACACACTCATGACTATCTGGTAATCAGCTGCAACCTTTTTTAAGTGTCTTCACAGACCACCAGTTTCCATAAGCCCAAAGATAAGAATATCATCAGATAGCACCTGAAGCCTTTGGTGGAGATTTCTTTCCATGCTTTCCTGTTGCTGCCTATAGATGTTTCCTCCTGTGTATTTGACACATACCCTGAATTATGACTCTTTTGTTCTGGAACTATAAAACCTTCACATTAACCTGAGTCTGCTTTTAAGGCTATGGGCAGTCATATTTGCCTCCAGAATAAACTCTCTCTCCTCCCCTTTGAGGTAAGGGCTGTGTTTTGCATTAACACAACCCAAGAAATTAGATTGAGATTTTAAAAGTTTTAAAGTAATATTGGATTTTAGACCATTTTTTGTTGTTTTTGCTGTTGTTAGTTTTTCCTGGGCTTCCTTGAAATCTAATGGACTAACTAGTATTCTTCAATAAAATAATTTTATGCTTTTAATTATAATAGGGTTGGTATATTGTTTTTAAGTGGTGCAGATGACTGGTTGAGTTGATAATATTTAGATTCAGGAGAATTATCTTCTCAAAGTTGTGTAGGGATTTTTTTTTTACAAGTTTAATACCAATCTCTATATTTCATTAAATTATTCGTTTCTTCATTTTCTCTTTAACCTTGTTTTCTGTCCACATGGTCTCAAAGAACATTCTGGTGTTACACACTTTTAGATGAATATGAGTTTAAGACACAGTTTGTTAGACCTCAAGAAAGCTGCTTCTTTATCACAGACTCCTCTCCCCCAACAGCTATGCCCAGGAGCAGGTACTTCTCACTTTCTCGTATGGAAATTGTTAAGGCCCACTGCCCCACCTATGGTTCTGGGCGGAGCCAGTCCAATGCCAACTTCTACAAAGGAGTTCAAAGTTCAAGAGGCTAGAGTCACCTTGAGTCATAATCTCCACCACCCATGCCCAGTAGATCCCATGTAAGGTCTTCAAGGTGCAGCTTCCTTCTACCATTGATGAATACACTTGAGACATCTTTACTTCCTTTATGCAGGTTCCTGAGCTTTTCTCCCTGTTGCCTCAGAATCTGCCCATTTTTCCTGATGTTAAAATGAAATTGTGATCACATGAAACTACCTGGCTCCATTCTCTATTGAAAACCCCAAACCTGATAGGACCTACATTGATATTAAGTTGAAATTTAACTACCAATCTGTAATGATTAAACAAGTATATGGGTTTTGTACCAGTTAAATATCTTTATCAGTAAAGATATAGAAAATCCATACATGTACATTAACATATATATATATATATACATATATATATATATATATATATATATATATATATATATATATATGTATGTATGTATATATATATGTGTGTGTGTGTGTGTGTGTATAATCCATTTTAACTCAATTTATGTATATGTGTGTGATTTGTATGTACATATGTATATATTCATTCCAAACATATGTCTGACTTGTGTTGAATGCCACTAAACAAGGTGATGAGAAATCTATAACTTAGACAGAAACAAACTTTGTGTCTGCTCTGCTTGCTTCTTTGTCTTTCACATGGAAATTTGGGGATCAGATTCTTTTTATTTATAGAGAAAGGGCGAGAGAGAGGGGGAGAGCAGGATGGAGGGAGGGAGGGAAGAAGGAGGGAGAGAATAGGCACATGAGGGCCTTTAGTTACTGTAAATAAACTCCAGACAAATGTGCATCTGGCTTATGTGAGATCTAGAGAATAAAACCTGGGTCCTTAGGCTTCACAGGCAAGTGCCTTAACTGCTAAGTTATCTTTTCAGCCCTCAATTCATTTTTTGATATATAACCTCAATTGATAAGCTTCATTATAGAATGTTTATCTTTAAAGTTTGAAGTCTTATCAAGTGAATCCATATTATAATGGTCAAAAACTATCAATGGACTTCATTATATATAATGGAAACCATAAAATGCTACAGCAGGTTTTCATAACTTTTCATTATAGCAGAGTTTCTCAACATCTGTAGTATTTGGACCTCATGTTCAATAATTCTTTGTTTTGAAATATAGGAGGTTCAGGTATGATTATGGCCCCTTCCAAGTAGATGTTAGTTGCATTCATCAAAGTATAGCAACGAAAGTCAGACATTGACAACATCTTCTGAGAAGACAGAATTACTCCTGGTTAGGAACTACAGTATTAAAGAATGGGATGTCCTTTGCTGTCATTCCTGTCAGAAGCTTCTGTGCTCTCTGGAACCTTTAAAAATGGTAACATCAGCATTTATACTTGAAGGGGGAAAAAAAGAAGGGATACAGGGATAAGTGAGTCAACACTGAATAGTATTCCATTTTAGAAAATGACAGAAAGGTATATTCAAATCATCACAACTAGTACCACAAATTTCAAAATAATCAAACTCTATTTGTCCTAATTGATTATCTGTCACAAATAAATAAAATGTAATCTTATAATATGGCTTAAGAGAAACAATAGGATAATATAATACAATTAAATGCTCATAAAAATGTCAATCTGCATTTAAAAACAGGCAAGTAATCGAAACATTGGGAAGGCTAATGTAAAGTGTTGATAAAGTAAATCAGAAATGGCCAGTAACAGACTTTGTATAGTGACATGTACTATATAAGATACACCATTATCCAAGGTGTATCTTTTCCCCAGTGCCATGGAGAAATACCAGGTGTCGTAAAATGTTAAACTTCCATGAATCTGATCTTTCTAAGTACTCATTCACTGCTGCTCATGCTCCTTATTCTTCTATGGCTCCTTTCTTAGTTAGCTACAATTTTTGTGTTGCAGGCTAGTTAGTGTTAGGATACAAAACACTGCAGAGGTAGTAGACACTTAAGATGTAAAATCTCTACCATGAGACAAAGAGATAGTCTCACTATCTTGTTCCCCCACCAATACTATGCTTAGGTTTACATACACATTTGTCTGTTCACTTCAAAGTTGATAAATACATCAAGGTGTTGCATGTCAGCAGCAGGTTACATCACTTGGCAAAGACAAAGACAAAGATTTCATTCTTTCTTTTGTCTAGTCCTTCTTTTCTATGTCCCTATTTCTTCCTTTTGGATTGGGAACATTACTCTGTACCAGTATATGTTGGAAGTATGTAATTTGATTCTGAATTTTTCTGGGGTTCATAGTTAAGTGTTTGCCTTGAGTCTCTGATGAGACTGGAGTTTGGACAGTGTTGGCACTGTTAAAGTCTATGGGGATGTGTAAGATCATAAGATGGCCATGTGTCTATGGGGTCCAAGAGTTGAATGCTGTGGTTTGATGGGGTAATTACTCTCATGCACTAATGTGTTTGAACACTTGGTCCCTATTTGTTGGCACTATTTGGGAAGGTTTGGAACCTTTGACATGCAAAGACTTGCTGGAAGACGTGGATTCATAGGGGAGAAGCGGGCTTGAGATTTTGTAGCCCAGCCCCAGCTCCTATTCTCTCTCTTCCCAATGTTGGATGAAATGAGGCAAACTGGTCTCCTACTCCTGATACCAGCCTTCCCCACCATGATTGGATTAACTCCCTTGAAATTGTAAACCAGAACAAATCTTCGCATTCCTTAAGCAGCTTCTTCTCAGGGATCTGGTCACAGTGAAGAGTAAAGTAGCTAATATGCACCATCATTAAAACTTTTCTAGGTTTTCTGCCCCTACCAACATATTTCTATCAAATAAGACTGAAAAGTGAAAGAGACTTTCCTAAGATCAGAGACTGAGTTACAGTTTCTGGACTTGAAAAGAGAACATCTGGGTGTTCTTTCTGCTATATCAATATCATCTGATGCATCTGTCTTTTTAGCTCCTCATTAAAATGGTAAATAAGGATGCATATTAATAGTATGTACATGTATAATTTTAATTTGTATCAGTATATGAAAATATATACATATATAGTGAAATATGAATAATATATATGTGTTATATAAAAACAAAGATGTCATACATTTATAGAAGCCTTGTGTTTTTATATGAAATGTGTTTTTATATGTTCTTTTATAGGTATTCTGATAAATCTTGCTATTTCCCTCATATAAATCCATACAGAATCCTCTGTAGTGTACTATTTATATTATAAATTATACCTTAAGTATAAATTTATTACTTTTTTTTATAATATAGGCTAATAATTTTTCTCCAGTAATTTAAGCTGATCCTAATTATTTCAAGTATCAGGTCTAAAACCTTGAGTAAAATAAGCATTGTTATTAATTTTTAGTTAGTATGCAGTTTATTATCCAACATGCAATAATAACCTCATAAGTATGAAGCATATGTTATACTGGCTTTTTTCAGTGCCATTATGAGTATATTTTTGACTACATAGATACATACAAAGTTTCTAATTGGCAATAAACTTAAAACAGTTTAGTTTACATTTCTCATTTACAGATGACAAAATATTAAAAAAATATAATTAGTATGTAATGGTGCACATTTTTTATTGAAATTAAAACCCTGGCTTCCTAATGTCCATTACTTTCACAGTGGACCCTTCAATTTACATACATTTGTTACACTAAGTTTAATATTTTAGTGTGTGTATGAGACTATATATAAAGTGTGTTTTCATATACTGAAAAAATATGTAAAACATGATTGGTAGTTTATATTTGCTTGCAATGCCAGAATATAATAAGTAAAAGGAGAGATGCCCATACCTATTACAACCTACTCAAGAACTTTAAATAGTACAAATACTTGAAAAAAAAAAAAACTCACAAGTAACAATGGAGCTAATTGTCCTTACCATGTCAAGATTGGCATTTTCATTCTGCATCATGAATATCTGACAATCATAAGCTTGAGTCACCAGTCATGACATATATTTCTTCCCTTAACATTTGATTGTTAAAAAGACCTCTCTTACCCCTTACTTGAGTAATAAATCCACATTGTTTTCCTTCAAAACCTGTTCTGAACACTCCATGACTTCCCTTCATTTCCCCTAGACTCATTTGACAAGAGTTTGTCAAGAAGTGGAACTGAAGAAAAGTTGCAGCATGGTGAAGGAACTGTAAATTTAATTAAAGTCTATATCTTCCCCTCACACTGGAAAAATGGAGGCACATCAGAAAGAAGCAGTGCATCTTTGCAGGGGCTAGAGACACTGCTTGGGAGGTAGAGTACTAACTGCACAAGCATGATAGTAATCTGATTGGATTCCCAGCACCCATGTAAAAGCTGGGCATGGAGGCACCTACCTGTATGTAATTCCAGGACTGGAGACATGGATACAGATGATATCTGGGTCTTGCTGGCTAGTCAGTCCATCTGAAGTGGTAAACACTAGTTACAGTGTGAGGCCTTTCCTCAAAAATGTATGTTGTAGAGTGATTGAAAAAAACACCTAATTTTGACCTCTAGACTACACACACACACACACACACACACACACACACACACACACACACATCTACACAGCCATATGTCCAGCACTATAAAAACATGTACACCAACATAGCTCATCCGCCTACTTCCACCAAAAAAAATCCTCATTTACAAGATGACAAAATATTTTTTAAAATGAATATGAAATAGAGCACATTTTTGTTGTTGAAATTAAAACCCTGATTTCCTAATGTCCATTACTTTTACAGCGGACTCCTCAATTTATGTGATAATCACAAAAGGAGATTAGCCTGAGGAACCATTGCCATGATTGATATTAAGTGGAAAGACTGATGTAAGAGAAATAGATGATGTTAAGTGTTGGAGTGGGCAGAGAGCATTTAAGTGCCTAGATAACTCCAAACTAAGCACATCACCTCTTCATGATTCATTTTGAAATGTGAAGGCTGCACTTAAATTACACTACTATTAATTCTACTTCTAATTAAATTTGGTCCTTTATTTGGTGCACACATTTTTATGACCTTAATATTTACAAGGAGGGATTTTATAGAATTTGATGGACAGACTCTGTATGATACATTGTGAATATGTATCTGTGGTCTCCAGTATGGAGGTAGGAGTCAGTGTATAAGAGAAGGAGGAAGGAAGGAAGAAAAGAAAGAAGAGAGAATCTATTTTTGGGATGATATAAATTTGCTAAGAAACTTCTTTTTGTTGGGTAATGGAGTTTTGCAGAAAGAAATAAATGATTTGTATCCATTAAAGAAGCTGGAGCAACAAGAACACATTTTTGAGAGCCCCATTAAATGTGTTCTGTTCCCTATGTTGTCTCTGTTCATTTAGGTGAGCACTGGAGTGCACGATAAAAGGCTTAATTAAGTCAAGGGCTAAATGAAGCAATTAATTTTTTTCCCCTCCAAGACAATGAAGGTGTAAACAGAATGCAGACTAGTGTGAAGTAGACCCATCCTTGTGTCCTAACAGGCACATGTACCACGTATCTCTTCCTCCCTATTTTCAGAGCTATAGACACCCTCAAAAGTAGAGTTCACAATGAACTACACCCAAATATCATTAGAAATGTATTTACACTGTAAACATGACTTCCTACAAGCCATAACTTTGATCAATTTGGGTCATTAAAGTTCTACTCCCACTCCCAAATAAATTTTGGTTTTATCTCTTATATTTCTTAATATTTATACTTACAAAGAGAACTATGAGATGCTGTGGTGGTTTGATTCAGGTGGCCCTCATAAGCTTAGGTATTTGAATGCTAGTTTCCCCGGTTGATGTCAATTAAAAATGAAAGCCTCCTGGACACAGTGCATTGTTGGGGGTGGACTTATAGGTTTTATAGCTGGTTTCCCCTTGGTAGTGTTTACAACACCCTTCTGTTGCTATTGTCCACCTTATGTTGGCCAGGGGGTGATGTTCACCCTCTGCTCATGCCATTGCCATAATGGAGCTTCTCCTCAGCCTGTAAGTAAAATTAAACCACATTTT
This sequence comes from Jaculus jaculus, assembly GCF_020740685.1. Taxonomy (NCBI): domain Eukaryota; kingdom Metazoa; phylum Chordata; class Mammalia; order Rodentia; family Dipodidae; genus Jaculus; species Jaculus jaculus. Next base: position 58,614,613 of record NC_059110.1, on the reverse strand, counting down.
CCCACAAGTTGCTCTTATTTGAGTGATTTCTGCCAGCAATGTGAACTTTACTGTAACAGATGCTAAGTTTCTTCAAAAGTTTTTATGAATTTAGAGGGTACTAATCAGATCATGGCTTGCAGTGTACCCATAAATACTGGGCTCAGATGGAACTGAGCTTTAAGAATAGCATAGGACCATGAGCAGGTCATACATGCTTATGAGCTTCATCTTTACTATGGGAAGTTTGAGTCCTTAACCCAGAAAATTGCTTTGGTTATTTGAAGTAACTGATGCCAAGTGACTAACAAAATGCCAGGTACGTTCTAAATACTCAGGGATAGTTTTTGTCATCAATTTCCACCCCATTCATGGGACTGTATCACAATGGTTTTCATGGGCATAATGTAATGGTTTTCCTCAAAGTCCATAGAAGTATTACTATAATGTGATCCTCCATAGTTGTGAGATTTGTCATCCTAATTATCTTGTCTTCTGCTCTCTGTGATTAACCACAATCTTTCATGGAAACAATGCAATGTGACCCCATCATAACTACAGCACAAGGAATGTACAGTGTGACATATTGCATCAGGTAAAATTTGACTACTAACAGTCACACAGAGGGTGTTCTATCCCATTAACCTCTTTATTTATTTATTTATTTTTTTTCGAGGTAGGGCCTCACTCTGGCCCAGACTGACCTGGAATTCAATATAGAGTCTCAGGGTGGCCTCGAACTCATGGCAATCCTCCTATCTCTGCCTCCCGAGTGCTGGGATTAAAGGCATGTGCCACCACGCCCGGCTCCCATTAACCTCTTTAGAAAGAGGAGTTATCATAATACTACCCTCATAAAATAAGGAATAAATAAATAAATAAATAAATAAATAAATAAATAAAATAAAATAAGGAATAGACGAGTTAATGGAAGAATATTTTTAAATAAATAAGGTACATAGAATATTCCATATATTCCCCTAAGAGATTATAAAACAACTCATTTAATCCTCATTGCAACAAGAGTGTACTAGAACTCACTCATTCAACCTTGTAATAGTCAATTATTAAAGTTCTAAAAATTAATTAAAAAATATATGTATAAACAGCTCATGTGTAATGAGTCAGGATCTCATTCTATCCCAGGCAAAATTAGAACTCATTCAATCTGTCTTTGAGTTCAGTGAGATCCTCCAACTTCAGTTTCTGGAGTGTTGGAATTAAAGGTGTGAGCCACCACACTTGGCTTCAGCTCACTTTTGAAATAGCAGTTTTGTGATGTTTATTGGCTGTTGTTAGCCTGCAATAATTTTTCTTGATGTAGTTGCACCACTGAAATTGGCACAAACCATAACAAAATGGAATAGTGTGAGGCTGTCATGTGTTATAACTGAAGCAATAAATGAACCATTAATGAATTCCCAACTCATTCTCTCCATATTCTAAGTTTATGTACTAATTCTTATTATAATTATGCTATGTGCTTAAAATACACAGTATAGGAAGTGCACAGTAAATATTTCCTCCTATTAACCTTGAAAAAGTTACTTACCTTACTGCTTACCAGTTTTCTTTTCTGTTCTTATACCTGGAAGTCTCAATTACTGTGCTTTTCTGTGTTGAGCAAGGGGATATTTTGTTATTCTATTATTGTGTCTATACTATCTTGCAAGCACCAGGCATAACTGCAGAACTGGATAATCATTGACTAGTATACAAAGATGTGTGTGAACATTGTGCTTAAATACTGACTGTTGTCTAAGCTATTGGGAGTGGTTGGCACATGATTTTGAGAATGTCCCCATCTCAGCTGCAAATATAAAGGAATTTATAGTGGAATAGTTACAGGGGTAGTGGAACAATGTTTTGATGTCATTTCTTTCCTGCATCAGTACCACTTGGCTGGGGATTTGGAGTAACATGACCTGAGAACAAAGTTTATCTATAGCACTTGTTTGTGAAATACATATTTTGTCAGCCTGTAAAAGGTGTATAATGGTTGGGTAAGTTCACTGAGAATAACAGATCATTCTCAGTGAACTTACCCAATCACAGAAAAAAAATTGCCACATAGTCTCACTCATATACAGCACCTAACCTGAATCTACCCAAGATACCTTACATACCCAGCAAGCATCTCATGTACTAGACAATATGATGGACGGGGAGGGAGAGGAGGGCAAGGAAGTGGTGGGAAACACTAATCTAGACACAAACAGCAATGGCACCATAAAATTCTACTTCCTAAAAGGCAGACCAAATGGCTGAACCTTCACCAGGCCCTTACAGAAAACATCTGAACCACAAGACACTGGAGAGGGTAGTATCAAGTCTAACCTAAGTCTTCTACATCTTCCCTCCCTCGCTCTCCCCCTCCCTCTCTCTCTCCCCACTCTCTAACTCTTGAATATTAGTTATCTTTCTTCTCATTTTCTTAGTGGGCACTGACCTGTAACTCCCAGTACCAGCATGGGGCTATCATCCACAATGAGCTTTTGATCAGAGAAACCTACAAGGTTTCCTAAAAGAATGACAGATTTCTGTCAGAGTACTTGATGACCCACCAAAGGTCAGTGGTAGGACCCTATTCCTGAAGACACCATATGCAGCTGACATGTACAATGGAATGGCATGGCTGGAAGCCAGGAGAGAGTCAGTCTCCAGACAGTCAGCATGTCTAGTGCCAGAAGGTGCTACATGGGTGACTCTGTGAAATGACTAATATATGTCCAAGCAACTCATGGTCTAACTTACTTAGCAACAAATAACCTGTTGTGATGCCCACACAAGTGCAAAAGTGGCACACAGACTTGGTGGGGTACGAACTGCTCTTGATTTGGCTAACTGATCCCCTCAGTGGCACAGGACCCATAGCTGGAGCTGGAAAAAAAGTCAGAACAATATCCAAACATAAGCCCACTCTCCAATATCAAGCCACCATCAATCATGGGCTACAAGAGGGCCTACACCTATTAAACTCGCTATTAAAAAAAAAAAAAAAAAAAAAGAAGTAAGGTTTATCTCATTTGTCCTGGTGCTAACTCACTCTCTGTTGGAGAATCTGCTTCTCTTTTCCAGATAGATGCAGATCCTAAAGAGAGAGCCAACCCCTCATACCTCAATAGGGCTGGGCTGAAACTAAGGAAAATTGATGAATCAAGCAAGGGTGCTGTTTTCCTGATGAACCGGATACCAGCACAAGGGGGAAGGAGACCAACACAGAGAAAAATCAACTCCTACCAAATCAGAGAGCCAGAGCCTCAGAGGCCCCCAACCACTCAGCAATGAAGCAGACCAAAAATGAACCCAACATGGCTCAGGGAAATTTTGCAGAAGAGGGGGCAGAAAGAATGTCAGAGTCACATGTTGGGTCATGATTTGCAGAGACATTTATCATACCAATAACTGGGGGCTAACTCCACAATGCATGACCCATATACCTCAACAAGGAGGGGCCAATGGGGAGGTGGTAGGCCACGGAAGAGCCTAATAATGGTAACAAACTGCCTGTATTTGCTAAATAGAAAACTAATAAAAAATTTTTTTAAAAGATCAAACATAAAAAAAAGGCGTATAGTAGAATACTTATATTCTGACTTGAAAAGGTGCTTACCATGTAAGTAATATAAACCAGAAAGTTACATATGAATAGTATGGCAGTATGGCCAGTCTGCAAAGTGAATGCTGTCAGCCTTTGACAATCTTCACTCAAGAGTCAGACAGTGTCAACAATTGAGTGCTTGCTTACCAGACTTTGCTAAAAGCTAAAGGCTTCACCATGTTCCCCACTAAGTTCTTGACTTCAGAGTACTTGAAAATATGATGCTAAATAGCCTCACACAGACTTGAGTTAGTGTTTGTGGACTATAAACTATGCAATAAGTCTTCAGAAGACTGAAGGATGGAATCATCAGAGTGGAGATGTCACAGTATTCAGAACAGGCACTATGAACATCATAGATGATGAGATTCCAGATAATCCAAATAACCAGACTTACTGAGGAAACTAACTTGGCATGAAGAGACTTCCTGCTTCTAGTGTGAGATATAAAACAAGCATCTTGGAACTTCTAACTCCTCCTCAATCATGTGACATTCATTTCCTAGTGGGCCTTACCTTATTAAGCATACTCTTTTCATGTCTAAAATAATGAGTAGGTAAATGTACTCAAGATCTATTAATATTCAGATTTTATAAGAATTTAACTCTTTTCCTTTAATTTTCTTAAATTACACTTAGACATAAATCTACTATTATGTTTTTACTATTAAAATATTCAAAATCAGATCCTTATGGAAAACATGAACTTCTCCCCTATCATACTAAAAATTTATCTCCAAAGTTAATTTTGATTAACTCTTAGTGAACATTCTTTCAATTATTTTTGTACTTTACAAAATATCTATACAGATACACATACATACACAGACTTTTATTTTCATTTCCTTCATTTATTCTCCTTAACCTTGTCTCTTCTATAAATGGATTTTTTGAGTCACAAATAATTTTTTAATCTAATAAAAAAATAAAAATAAAAATATCTAAACACATAGGCACTCTATAAAATGTAAAACCCAAACGTAACACATACCATACTCAACTTCATTACTAATCATGAAAATTTAAATTAAAACAAGTCATTAAATATTCAGAACAGAGAAACTTAAAAATCGAACATGACCAAAATGAAGCATGGAAACCTTCATGTGCTACTATTAGGTAAATACATTTTTTAAAATTTAATTTATTAGTTTTTCTTTCAGTAAACACAGGCAGTTTGGTACCATTATTTGGGCTCATCTGTGATCTACCCCCTCCCATTAGACCCTCCTTGTTAATGAAAATGGGTCCAGCATTTTGGAGTTAGTCCCCAGTTATTGGTATGATAAATGTCTCTGCAAATCATGACCCAACATGTGACTCTGACATTCTTTCTGCCCCCTCTTCTGCAAAATTTCCCTGAGCCATGTTGGGTTCATTTTTGGTCTGCTTCAGTGCTTAGGTGTTGGGGGCCTCTGAGGCTCTGGCTCTCTGATTTGGTAGGAGTTGATTTTTCTCTGCGTTGGTCTCCTTCCCCTTTGTGCTGGTATCCAGTTCACAGGAAAACATCACCCTTGCTTATTTCACCAGTTGTCCTTAGTTTCAGTTGGGCCCCTTTTGAGGTATGTTGGGGCAGCTCTCTCCTTAGGATCTGCATCTATCTGGAAAAGAGAAGCAGATTCTCCAACAGAGAGTAAGTTAGCACCCGGAAAATTGAGATAACACTTACTTTTTTGATAGACAGTAAGAAAAAACGACATAAAGAAATTTGAGGAAAAATGGTTGAACCAGGAACAGATCATTCTCAGCGAACTTACCCAATCACAGAAAAAAAATCGACACATAGTCTCACTCATCTGCCACACCTAACCTGAATATGCCCAAGATGCCTTACATACCCAGCAAGCACCTCATGGACTAGACAATAAGATGGATGACAGGGCAGGGAGGGAATCGAAGGGTGAAAAACAATAATCCGGACCCAAACGGCAATGGTAACATAAAATTCTACTTCCTAAAAGACAGACCAAATGGCTGAACCCTCACTAGACCCTTACAGGAAACACCTGAACCACAAGACACTGGAGAGGGTAGGATCAAGACTGACCTAAATCTCCTACATCTTCCCTCCCTCCCTCTTCCCCTCTCCCCTCTATCTCTCTCCTCTCTAACTCTTGTATATTAATTATGTTTTTCCTCAATTTCTTAGTGGACACTGACCTGTAACCCCCACTTCCAGCTTGGGCCTACCATACACAATGAGCTTTTGATCAGAGACACCTACAAGGTTTCCCAAAACAATGACAGACTTCTGTCAGAGTACTTGATGACCCACCAAAGGCCAGTGGTAAGACCCTATTGTTGAAGACTCCATACGCAGCTGACGCATAAAATGGAATGACATGGCTGGAAGCCAGGAGAGAGTCAGTCCCCAGACAGTCAGCCTGTCTAGTGCCAGAAGGTGCTACATAGGCAACTGGGGGAAATGACCAAGATCTGTCCAACCAACACATTGTTTAACCTAATTAGCAACAAATAACTGGATGTGATTCCCACACAAGTGCAATAGTGGTACACAGCCATGGTGAGGAACCAATTGCTCTTGATTTGGCTAACTGATCCACTCAGTGGTACTAGACCCATAGCTGGAGCTGGGAAACAAGTCAGAACCATACCCAAACACAAGCCCACTCTACAATATCAAGCTACCATCAATCACGGGGTATAAGAGGGCCTATAAATGGATTTTTAAAATTAAACAATCTAAGACAAAAAGGAGTAGGTGGCGACAGAGAACTTTGATAATAACACATATAGGTCTATATCATATCTTTTCAGGCATCATTTTATTTTTACAAGCAGCAATAGTATTAAAAATAAGTACCACATAAACATATCAGTCTATTTAAGCAGTACAAAAGAACACCAAAAGTGAAAAGTATGTTTGTTTACACCTCCACTTCATTAGTTCAAGTATAGCATATTTTCTTCCAGATTCCTCTAGTTGTCATTCATATTTATTTCTATATGTAGATAGGTATATGCCTATAAGCCTACACATATGCATATATACATATACATATGCATGTGTATATACTTATGTTTATATAAATACACATGTCTGTATGTATGTATAATATAATCTGCATATATAAAATTGGTAAACAAGTAGAGTATTTAAAAATAGGCTGCTAACTTGGCACTGCAGACAAATAACCCTAATCATTTAAGACTAAGTAGATTTGTCATCATGTGATGCCAAGTAGCTTATTTAGGCAATTTCTTTACTTTTAAACCTTGATTAATTTGGTAAATCAGTATATAACAGCATTTTCCATTGCACATCCTTCTGCAATGTATGTCCACAATAACATTCTAGGGCAAACATATGTGGTCAGTCCTTTGTACCCAAAGAGTCTACATCTATGAATTCATTTATCGAAGCACAGATCAGGAATATTCAGTAAACCGAACCGCATCTATGCAAAACATATACAGACTTTTTCCCTCATCACTATTCTGTAAGCAATGCAGGGTAAAAACCATTCTCGTGGTGTTCCCTTGTATTAGCTTCTAAAGGCACTTCAGAGGTGTTTTACGGGATACCATTGAATATGAATAAACTAAAAGTCAATACTACTACATTCTACATTAAGGATTCCAGCATCCACCGACTTCAACATGTGCAATGAAACATAAACACTATTTGTACTTAAGAAATGTGCTAGCTAGCATATAAGGGCAACACTATTGCTGAATGTGTGAATTATATGTTCTAAATATAAACAATGAAGAGTAACACAGGCATTGATGGCAAGCTGAATGAACCAAATGGATTGATACATGAGCTAGAAGATATGTATGATAGATAAATCATAGGAACTTAAATAGAATCACTAGAAACGTGTAACAGACAGGTGGAGTAATGAGATGATAACTGGGGAAAGGGAGCTGCTTTGAACACAAGAGGTCTGTCTGAAGTTTCAAGTCTGAGAGATGAGTTTAGTGGACCATCTTTATAACTCTTTAATACTTTTTTACATCTGCATCAAGTGTCTTTCTATAATCTTCACCAATTCTCCTGTGAAATTATAGATATTTTGCTTCTTGGAGTTACATGATATGAGCCTTCACTTTGTTTGTTTTTATTAGTAATGTACTCAGTGTGTATACAGCAAATTGATGCCATCATTAGCCTCCTCCCTGTCCTCCCTCTCCAAGAGACCCTCCTCATTGGGGAATGTGGGTTATTCATTGTGGGATTAGCCATCGGTTATGGGGAAGAGGCAATGTCTCTGTGCATAATGACCCAACTTGTGGCGCCAACAAACCTTCCGCCCCCTCTTCCATGAATTTCCCTGAGCCATGTTGGGTTTGTTTTAGGTCTACTTCAGTGACACAGTCTTGGGAGCCTCTGTGTCTCTGAATATCTGGTTTGGTAGGAGTTGAGTGTTCTCTGTGTCTATCCCCTTCACCCTTGTGCTGGTACCAGGTTTGCCAAGAAGCCAACACTCTTGCTCATTTCCAAAATTTCTCTCTGGTTTCACCTGGGGCCCTAGTGACGTGCACTTGTCTGATTCTCCCCCAAGGTTCTGAGTCCATTTGAAAAAGAAGAAAATTTTCCAATAAAGAGTGAAGACAGCACCAGATAAATGGGATAACCATTATTATTTTAGAAAGAATTTAATAGGTGTAGGCCCTCTTGTAGCCTACAATTGGTGGGAACTTGATAATGGAGAACCAGATCGTTTTCTGAACATGTTTCTGACTTGTTTCCCAGTTCCAGATATGTCTTCCATTCCACTGAATAGATCCGTTAGCCAATTAAAGTTCAGTTGGTTACCCACCATGGCTGTGTGCCACTATTGCACTTGGACAAGCATCACATCAGGTTACTTGCTGCTCCATGTTCTGTACTAACACCATATGGTGTTTTAAGCAGTAGTGTCTTACCATTAACCTTTGGCAGGTAATCAAGTGTTCTGACAGAAATTTGTCTTCTTTTCAGAAACCTTGTATATCTCTCTGATCAACAGCTCATTGTGAATGTTAACCACATGATGATTCTGGGAGTTGCAGGCCAGCACCAAGGGAAAAAAAGGAAGAAAAAGATAGGTAATATAAAATAAAAAGAGAGAAGAGGGAGAGAGAGAGAAGAAGGAGAACATTAAGGTTAGTCTTTATCATACCCTCTCCAGGGCCCTGTGATTCAGGTGTTCCCTCTAAAGACCTGATGAAAGTTCACCCTTATATTTTGTCATTCAGGATATAGGACTTTATGGTACCATTTCATTAGGGTCCAGTTGTGTCCCCTCCCTCAACATCCCCTCCTAACCCACCCTTTCTACTGTCTGGTCCTCAAGATGCTTATAAGGTATGTCACCATCTCAGGCAGACTCAAGTTTCAGCCTTTACTTTTTTTTAAATACTTAAGTTTATCAAGATTTTAATCTGCTCCAAATGTATGCATTAATATATTTTGTGGAAATAGAGATGATTAATGTATAATAATACTGTTTAACTTTTACAACCATATGGCTTCTATACAGACAAGTTTTGTGATATTAAATTTGGCATCTTGTTTGCAAAGAGTGGGAATAACATAATTACTACTACCTTATTCTGACACAGAACATTAGGCTATAATTTAAAAATGAAAGTCCAGCCAATAACCTCTCTATTCAGTATCAAATTTTCTTATTTCATCTCTTTGTATTACAATCACTAGAAATGTCCATTTATTTTTTTCACAATGGAATCCAACCTCACCTCCTTAGCAAAATGGCATATGAAAACTGATACATCAGGTGTGGTGACAACCTTTACTTTCATACTTTAAATGTTGAATACATATACATACATGTTATAAAACAAAATATTAATATAAATTTTAAGTTTTATAGAGTTTATATATTTTAGCTAAAGAAATAAATGAGAAACAAGAGCTACTCTTGGTTTTAGAGACTTACTTTTTATTTTATTTATTGAGTAAGGGTCACAGTCTAGTCAACACTGAGTTTGAACTCATTGGATCCTCCTACCTACCTCAGCCTCCAGAATGCTGGGATTATAGGCATGATCCACCTTGCCAAGCTATTATTGACAGTGGAAACTCCATACAGCAGCCTGTGGTACTGTGATAAGAAAAACAACTTGAAAAGGACCTTGATGAGTGAAGAGTTTTCTGTTTGTTTTGTGCTGCATCTGCCAGCAGATTCTAATTTTCAGCACATGTAAGGAGTTATGGGGTCAACCTTACTTGCTGAAACTTGACCTTCCAATCTCTTCCCATCATTGAAGTCACCAGATGGATTTCATTTTGACAGCTACAAGTCGAAATTGACTTTGTACCTTTGTTCTTCTATATTCATAACAGGCAACTAGAATTATACTTGGTGTTAGCAGAATGGACACATTGAACCCCAGCAGGTGTACAGACCAAGATCAAGCCCTAGCTTGATAGTGTTTACATTTGGTGTAAGAAGGGTGAACAGAACTGAGATTTAGCCCCATCCCTCCTACATTGCACAAGTTGGTTAACAGGTCTAGTCTAAATTTTATTTTCTTTTGTAGAATCATTATAAAGTGTCTGCATCATTTCACTATGAGGAAAAAATGCAATATACTTGTCACAGTACTAAACATAGTAAGCATACAATGAGATTATTGTTAAATTTATATTTCATATAGTAAAAAGGGGCTATGTAACCATAAGAAAAAATGACCTTTTTAACCTCTTGCTATATCATGCAGCTCCTCTGCCCACCACCACACATATGCCTCAGTTACAATGTATATAAAGGAAAATATTTGTCAATAATGTTGATGGGTTAAAAGATGTGTGATGACCTCCTAATCCAATAGTTGTTTGTGTTTTCCAACAGAAAAAAGAATGAAACAATTAATTCTAAACAGCACTTGAACTCTACCCTGGACCAATACTGAGATTTTGTATTTTTCACTAAGGGAAAAAACATGAATCAGAATTTCATGTGTTTGTTTATTTTGCTATTCTTTGCTTTGATTGTGAGCAATTTGTTTTATGTGTGGGAAAATAAAATATTAAATAAAAATAATCATATGTTTGGGCAGGATGGGAAGTAGGATGAAATAGACAATTATTTATTAAAGTTGGAGTAAATAAGAGAAATTTAAAATACAATTTAATTAAATTGTTTCTCAATTAAACTTACCAGTTATTCATTTTCAAACAGCATAAGTGATAAAAAGTATCAACTATAAAACCCTTAAATTATCATTCTCTTGGGAACACATAATGTGAAATTTCTGATGCCATTTTTAAATGTTATTTTAGTTTTTATTCAAAGCATTAAAAACATTTTAAAAAATTAAAATTTTCAAAAACAGATGCCTTTCCTAATGCTCTGTGAAAAAATTCACAAAATAATATGAAGAAATTAATATTACTATTTTATATTCTGTTCTATCATTTGGATCCTCATTTAAAGCATGTCTAATATTAAAAGCAACACGTTATGTGAAATAAAGACTTGCTGTTGAAGGGATTGTATCTCTTGGGACTTTGTTCATATAGATTCTATGATTCAAAGGTCTTCTGTTCAATCAGTACAGTTAAAAGCATATGGATGCATAAAGCATGTAAGGTACTACTCAAGGGGAAGGGTAGAATGGAGACAGTATAGCCAAGGACCTTGCTTCTCTGATTCATACCATAAAATAAAACAAATTTTAAATCATGTTAATTCTTACAATAGCTTCTGAAAGTAGGGCAATTGTTTTTGTCATTATTTTGCCCATCTCAAAGATGAAATGACATTAATGTATTTTATGTACCTTTTCCACCTTAAAATATGTTATAGAGTTGACGATCTTTTATTAGCAAATCCATCTGAATTTCAATCTTTTGTGGAAAGGATTACTGCCCAAAGACAATATTGCTTACTTAACTGGAAATTTCTTTTCTTAGCACAAGGAGACTGCTGATGAAAAAGTGATGTCCGTCAATCTTAAAAGGATCTGAAGTTCATGGCTCCCATGGAGTTTACTGATATATTCCTGGGAGGAATCAAGTATGCTAAGACACTGGGTGTCACACATAGGCTGTGAGGGTGGTGGTCATTTTAATAAGGAGGAGAAAATGTGTGAAAATGCCCTCATACTTCCTAACTGGTTACTCCTCTTGAAACAAATAGTAAAGAGATGAACAGATATACTTAATAAACTTCATTCATCCAAATTCCTAGAGGGTCCTATTGAGAGTCATTTCTGTCATTCTGTAAGTCTCTAAAACTAGAAGTCTCTGCCGTGCTAATGACCAGAATCAGTTTTAAGCCTATTTTATATTTTTTGTTGTTGTTGTTTGTTTGTTTTCTGTCAGGTTCCCTCAAATTTGACTAGATGATGTCTGTTTGCATTTTCTTCAGAGTTCAGAAAAGCATTTGGCAGCATTAACTAGTTAGCTAATGCCATTTATATTTATTGTTTTGTATTTTATTATTTATTTATTTATTTTTATTATTAGATATGGACATATTTTGTATGTAAACATCACAAGTTGGTATCATCCTTTTCCTCCACCCTCCTCTTTTCTGAAGAGCCTTTCCTCATTAGGGATACAGGTCAACTACATGTGGATTGTGGGTTCCTGCATTATGGGGGCAGCAGTCAGTTATGGGGTGAGGCAATGTTTCTGTGCAAAATGTCCCAACTTGTGGCTCTAACAATCTTTCTACCCACTTTTCTGCAAAATTCCCTGAGGCATTCTGGGAGCACTTTAAGGCAACTTCAGATATGGACTCTTAGGAGCATCTAGATGTCTGGTTTGGTAGGTTTTGAGTGTCTTCAGTATCTTTATCTATTACACTTGTGCTGATATCAGCTTAGCTAAAAAAAAGCAGCATTCTGCATAAAGGCAGATGCAGCAAGTGACACATGCAAGTAGAGTTGGTTTGCAGGGGCAGGAGGCTCTGGTGCGCCCATTCTTCTCTCTTGCTCATTATTGCTCATAAATAAAATAAATAAATAATAAAGTAAAAAAAAAAAAAGCAGCATTCTTTGTCATTTCCCCAATTCCTCCATGGTTTCAGCTGGGGCCAGGCAGGGTGGAGTTTGCTGTGTCATTTATCTCCTCAAGTGCAGTTCCCATCTGAAAAAGAGAAGCAGATTCTCCAATGGAGAGTGAACTCAGCACCAATTAAATGGGATAACCATTATTAATTCAGAGAGAATTATAAGGGTTTAGAAACTTATCATCTAAGGTTAGTGCGAACTTGACAAAGGGAAGCACAACCATTATCTGGACATGATTCTGTCTTGTTTCCCAATTCAGTTAGCCAATGCAAGGGCAGTTGGTTACCTACCATGGCTGTGTGCCACTATTGTACCTGTGTGAGCATCATATCAGGTTATTTGCTAATGATTTACTTTGAGTTGCTTGGAACAAATGTTGGCCCCTTTCCACTAGTAGCTCATGTAGCACCTTCTGTCACTTAATGGGCTAATTATCTGAGGACTTCATTTCCTCTGGATTCCAACCAGGTCTTTCCATGGTCTGTGCCAACAGCATTTGGTGTTTACAGCAGTAGGGTGTTACCATTAAGCTCTGGTGGGTAACCAAGTGCTCTGACAAAAGTCTGTCTTGTTTGTTTTAGGAGATCTACTAGGTTTCTAAGACTAACAGCTTATTGTGGATGTAGACCACATCCTGGCACAGGGAATTACAGGACAGTGCCAAGGGAAAATAAAAAAGAAAAAGACAGAGCAGAAAGAGAAACAGGAGAAACTTGAGGTTAGGTTTTGTCTCACTCTTCCCAGGGCCCTTCAATTCAGGTGCACAATCTAAGGTTTGTTTGAGGATTCCAACTATTTGTTTGAGTTCCAGGAAAACAGATTCTATGGTATCACTTCAATTTGGGCTCAGATTTTGTGCCCTCCCACACACATTTTCAATTCCCCCAAGCCCTACACTTCCTATTTTCCAAGGCTCAAGGTGCTATTCACTAATGTCAGCAACTTGGGCTGATCAGGTTAGGAACTGCAGATGAGTGAGATCATGCAATGATCATCTTTCTATTATTATGTAAATTCACTTAAAATGATCTGTTCCAAGTTCAAACATTTTTCTACAAATTTCAATGTATCTATTTTTTCATACTGCTGAGTAAAGTCCCATTGGGTAGATATACAACATCTTGGTTATCCATTCATCCAATGGTGGGCACCTGGGTTGATTCTAGTTTTTAACTATTATGAATTCAGCATCTATAAACATAGTTGACCAAATATTTCTGAGCTGAGATGTGGAGCTTTTAGGTAAATGCTCAGTAAGGGAATAACAGGTCTGCTGGTAACTCTATATTCATCCTTTTCAGGATTTTTTGATTTCCACAGTGGTTGTACCCGCTTACATTCCCACCACCAGTAAATGAGGGTTCCTATTTCTCCACAGCCTTGCCAACATTTGTTTGCATTTGAGTAGTTAATATTTTCTATCCATACAGGTGTAAGGTAGATTCTCATACTTGTTTTAATTTGCATTCACTTAAAGATTAGGGATGTTTGACATTTTATTAAGTGTGTGTTGGCAATTTGTAATTGTCTGTCCCACTTTTGGAGTGGGTTGTTTGATTTTTAATTGTTTAGGTTTTGAGTTGTTTGTAGATTGCAGATATTAGCCTTCTGTCAGTGGTATGGGTGGCAAAAATTTTCTCCCATTCAGTGGGTAATCCATTGGCTTTGTTTATGGCATGTTTGTCTGTGCATAACATTTTAGCTTCATGAGATCCCATTGATTGAGTGCTTGATTAATTTCCTTAGCTACTAAGATTTTGTTCAGGAAGACTTTTCCAGTCTTATATCATAGAGAGTGCTTCCTATTTTTTCTCCCAGTAGTTAAAGAGTTTCAGATCTTATAATACATTTGGATTTGATTTTTGTGTAAGGCAAAATGAGTGGGTCTAATTTCATTTTGCTATATATGGTCATACAATTTGTCTAACACAATTTGTTGAACATGTTGTCTTTTCTCCAGTCTATACTATAGACAACTTTGTCAAGCACTAAGCAGCTGAATTTGCATGCGTTAAAATCTGGGTTTTCAATTCTGTTCTATTGGTCTGTGTTTCTATTTTTATTACAGCACCATGCTGTTTTTGTCACTATGGCTTTGTAATATAGCTTTAGATCAGGTGTGGTGATACCACCAGAGTTCCTTTTGATAAGGATATGTTTGGATAACTGAGGACTTCTGCCATTTCTTTTTATTTTATTTTATTTTATTTATTTATTTATTTATTTTCAAGGTAGGGTTTCACTCTAGCCCAAGCTGACCTGGAATTCACTCTGTAGTCTCAGGGTGGCCTCGAACTTACAGCGATCCTCCTAACTCTGCCTCCCAAGTGCTGGGATTAAAGGCGTGAGCCACCGTGCCCAGCTTCTGCCATTTCATATGAATTCTGAAATAACTTTTTCACTCTCATTGAAGAATGATGCTGGAATTTTATTGGTATTGTGCTAAATCTGTATATTGATTTTGGTAGAATTGCCATTTT
This sequence comes from Jaculus jaculus, assembly GCF_020740685.1. Lineage (NCBI taxonomy): Eukaryota > Metazoa > Chordata > Mammalia > Rodentia > Dipodidae > Jaculus > Jaculus jaculus. The sequence continues at coordinate 58,599,562 of NC_059110.1, read as the reverse complement.
CACAATATTAATTCTACTTATCCAGGAACATGGGAGGTCTTTTCATCTTCTTAAGTCCTCCTCTATTTCTGTCTTGAGTGTTTTTGTGTTTTCATTATATAGTTCCTTCACATCTTTGTTAGTGCTATTCCAAGGTATTTAATTTTTCTGGTGATATTGAAAATGGGACAGTTTCACTTACTTCTTTGTCTATATTTGTCCTTTCCATATAGAAAAGCTATTGATTTTTGTGCATTGATTTTGTATCCTGCCACTTTGCTGAAGGGATTTCTCACCTTTAGACATTTGGGGATGGAGCTTTTTGGCTCACATATATAGGATCATGTCATCTGCAAATATGGTTTACTTGACTACTTCCTTGCCAATTTTAATCCCTTTTATTTCTTTCTCCTGTCTTATTGATTGTTTGGGCTAGAATTTCTAGTACGATGTTGAAGAGCAGTGGTGAGAGTGGACACTCCTGTCTTGTTCCTGATCTCAGTGGTAACTCCTTGAATTTTTTCCCACTAAGAATTCTTTGCGCTTTAAGAGCTTTATATATAGACTTTATTGTGTTGGGATAGAAACCTCTATGCCTATTCATTCCAGAGTTTTGAACATGAAATGGTGTGTATTTTGTAGAAAGCCTTCTGTGCATCAACTGAGATAACCATGTGTTTCTTATGGTTCAGTTTATTTCTGTGGTATATTACATTGACCAATTTCCATATGTTAAACCATCCCTCTATCCATGGGATGGAGCCTACTTGATCAAGATGGATAATGCTTTTGACATGTTGTTGAATTTGGTTTGTAAGGATTTTGTTCCAGATCTTTGCATCTAAGTTCATTAGGGATATAGTCCCATAATTTTCTTTCTTTGTTGCATCTCTGTCTAGTTTTGGTGTTAGGTTGATGCTACCTTCATAAAAGGAGTTGGGGAGGATTCCCTTGTCTCTGATTATGTGGAATAGTTTGAGAAAGTTTTGCTTCAGTTCTTCTATGAAGGTTTGATAGAAATCAGCTTAGAAGCAATTCGGTCCTGGACTTTTCTTTAAGGGGAGGTATTTATTATTACCTTTTCAAACTCCATGGATGTGGTAGGTTTGTTTAGGAGATTAATCTGCTCTGAGTCTAGTTTTGATAGGTGGTATGTGTCTAGGAATTGATCCATTTCTTCCAGATTATTCAGTTTTGTGGAGTAGAGATATTGGAAGTATGTCCCAATGATTCTTGCAATTTCATTGATGTCTGTAGTGATCTCCCCTTCTTCATTTCTGATTTTATTAATTTGAGACTTTTCTTTTTTTGTGCTTGTTCACTTTGACCACGGGTTGGTCAATCTTGCTTATTTTTTCAAAGAACCATCTCTTCATTTCATTGATTTTTAAAATTGTTTTCCTAGTTTCCAATTCATTAATTTCTGCTCTAAAATCTTGATTATTTTTTTCCTTGTGGAGCTCCTTGATTTGGATACTTCTTAGTCTTCCAGTGCCTTTAGGTGGACAGTCAGGTTATTGATTTGGGATCTGTTTGTTTTTGTAGTGAAGGCATTTATGGCTATGAATTTCCCCCTTATGAGTGCCTTCATTGAGTCCCATAAGTTTTGGTAGGATATGTTTTCATTATCATTCAAATCTAGGAATTTTAATTTTTTTTTAATTTCTTCCATGACCCATTCATTGTTAAAAGTGTTTTGTTTAGTCCCCAATAGTTGGTGGAGTTCTTGATGTGTCTCTTGTTGTTAATCTGAAGCTTTAAAGCTTTGTGATCTGATATGATGCAGGAAGTTACTTCAATTTTCCTAACACTATAAAAGCATGCTTTATGGCCTAATATATAGTCAGTTTTGGAAAAGGCTCCATGGGATGCTGAGAAGAATGTGTATTCTGTAGAATTGGGATGTATAGTTCTGTTGATATGCATTAAGTCTAGTTTATATATGTTGTTGAGCTCTATTATTGCCTGTTGATTTTCTGGTTGGATGATCTGTCTGTTGATGATAGTGGAGTATTCAAGTCTCCAACTATTATGGTGTTGGTGTTTATTTCTGTTTTATTTTCCAGTAGATTTTGTTTTATAAACTGTGGTGCCCTTGTGTTTGGGGCATATATATTTATGCTTGTGATGTGCTTATGTTGGATCATTCCCTTGATGAGCAAGAAGAGGCCTTCTTTGTCTTTTATGATTACTTTTGTTTTTAAGTCTATTTTATCTATTTTATTTTTAATATAGAAACACCCACCTGTTGTTTTATTTTTTTTTTTCTCCATTTGTTTGGAATATCATTTCCCAACCTTTCACACTGAGGAGGTATCTATCTTTAGTGATGAGGTGGGTTTCATGAAGAGAGCAGATAGAAGGGCCCAGTTTTTGATCCATACTGATAGCCTATGTCTTTTGATGAGTGAGTTAAGATCCTTAATATTTAAGGTTATTACTGTGAAGTTTGGATTAATCCATGCCTTGATGAGGTGTTTTATGGGGGTGGGTGCTTACTTGTGTTATATACTGTTTTGGGTCCAGTTTATTTTGGTTATTGTGATCTTCTTGTTAGCTACTAATATTGGTTGTTTGACTGTTCTCTGTGGAATATTCCCTCATGTAATCTCTGTAGGCTTGGCTTTGTGTTCATATAATCATAGAGTTGAATTTTCATGGAAAGTTTTTCTTTTCACCATCTATTATGAGGGATATTTTTGCTGAGTAAAGTAACTTGGGTTGGAAGCAGTAGTTTTTCAGACTTTGAAGTGTTCCATTCCAAGCCCTTCTGGCTTTCAGGGTTTCCATTGAGAAATTTAATGTTATTCTAAAGGGATTGCCTTTGTATGTTGTGAATTGCTTCTCTTTTAACACTCTTTTTTTTTTAAATTTATTTATTTGAGAGTGACAGACACAGAGAGAAAGACAGAGAGGGCGAGAGAGAGAATTGGGCGTGCCAGGGCTTCCAGCCTCTGCAAACGAACTCCAGATGCGTGCGCCCCTTGTGCATCTGGCTAACGTGGGACCTGGGGAACCGAGCCTCGAACTGGGGTCCTTAGGCTTCACAGGTAAGCACTTAACTGCTACGCCATCTCTCCAGCCCTCTTTTAACACTCTTTATTCTTATTATTAAGGTTTTTCATGATGATGTGTCTGAGAGAGTTCTTTGGTCCTGCCTGTTTGGTGTTCTGTGGGCTACTTGTATCTGGATGGGCCTCTCTTTTGCAAGATGCAGAAAATGTTCTTCAATAATTTTGCTGAGTATGTTTTCTGTGCCTCTGGTCTGGATTTCCTCTCCTTCTGGTATAGCCATAATACAGATGTTTGGTCATTTTAGAGTGTCCTATAGTTCCCTCATATTCTGTTCACTTGATTTTTTGACCTTATCAAAGTTTTTGGCCTCCCAATTAATTTATTCTGTTTTATCTTCCAAGTCAGAGGTTCTGTCTTCCACATGAGTAACTGTTGGTGAGTGGTTCTAGAAAGGGTTTCATAAATTCCATTTGATTTTTGTTTTCTGTTGTGTTGTTTTGTATAAATTCCATCTCTTTTTTGAAGTATTATTTCAATTAGAATTCTAATTTTCTTGATGCTTCCTCTAGTTCATTCATGCATTTGATAAAGTCTTCATTCAGCTTAATCAACTGGTTGTTGAGATCTTCCATTTCTTGATGTAAGTTCAATTTATTCATATCTCTTTGGAGGGTTCTAACATTTTCTGCCTTCAAGTTAAGCCTACTGTCAAAAGCTGAACACTCTAGGAGATGATTCTGTTTAATTTTATTGATACTATTGTTGGTTCTTTGAGAGTTTGCTTCAAGTTCAGCATTTTTTTTTTTTTAATCAGGGTCTCATTGGTTGCTGTGTTTTCATTTTGTGAATGAATTTCTGTTGATTTCTCTATGATTTCATTGGAGGCTTCTGTAGCAGACATCCTTGGTGGAGATCTCATAGTTTGCTAAGTTTCATTGGCTTTTTTGCATTGTCTACCCATTTTAAGAAGACTCTTTATTTTATTGAGGAGGAAGCAAGTTTGTGTCCTTTGGCCTGTTCACCCTCTGACTCAGATGAACAGGGATGTTAGTACTTAGTGTCCAGTGAAGATGATAGAGCAAAAGTCTTGATTCTACAGCTGTCACAGGGGTCAGGCCTCCCCAAGCAAGGCACAGTGGGACTTACCAGGGACCAGGGAACTAGGTGAAGCCAATCTAGAATGGGGAGGTGGGAGAGACCCAGGTACAGCAGTCTGGTCTACTCATTCCAGAGGGCTGCAGCCTCCCACACACTGATTTTCAAAGCCTGGCTTACTCACTCCAGTCCTCTGCATGCACCATGCCATTTCTGTTTTGAACATCACTCTCCAATAGGTTTCTTCATGGTAATATTACCAACAGACTATTTTTTTTTTCTTTTCTGATGATTGAGATTTTTGTAGTAGACATAAAAGCTAATAAGTACCATCCCAATTCTATACTGGATGGCCATTTTGGTCACATACGTTGTTTAAGGTTATGTAAGACTGACCACAATTTAAAATGGCTCTCCTGAAGAAGTAGTTCCCATGTGTTTAGGCAAAGTTTTACATCTTGAAATGGTCTATAAAAGAAAGTGTATGGACACATCTGTAGTAATTAAGTTTAGTAAATTAAACAAATATATCACATTTCAAAGAGTCATAAAGCAAAAATGCATGCAATATTCTCAAAATGTCTTGAAGGTATGGTATCTTGTTCTTTAGTTCAGGATTCTTCATTTTCTTTTCCTTTATTAGATACATACATACATATATATATATTTATACTCGATGTGTAAACAGCCATTTGGTACCATCATTAGCTTCCTCCCTGTTCTCCCCCTCTGAAGGAACACTCCTTGTTGGGGATTTGGGGTCATGTATTGTGGGGGTAGCCATCAGTTATGGGGAAGAGACAATGGCCCAACTTGTGGTTCTAATAATCTTTCCACCCCCTTTTCTGCAAATATCCCTGAGCCATGTTGGGTACATTTTAGGTCTACTTCAGTGCTGAGGTCTTGGGAACCTCTGTGTCTCTGGATATCTGGTTTGGTAGGAGTTGAATATTCTCTGTGAGTATCTCCTTTACCCTTGTACTGGTACCAGGTTCACCAAGAAAGCATCACTCTTGCTCATTTCCTCAATTACTCTATGGTTTCATCTGGGGCCCTGGTGAGGTGAAATGTACTGAATCTCTCCTCAGGTTCTGTGTCCATTTGACAAACAGAAGCAGATTCTCCAACAGAAAGTGAAGTCAGCACTGGATAAATGTGATAACCATTATTATTTTAGTGGGAATTTAATAGGTGTCTCCTTTTGGGAAACCTTGTATGTCTCTCTGATCAACAGCTCATTGTCGATGTTAACCACATCCTGGTAGTGGGAGTTACAGGCCAGCTCCAAGGGAAAAGAAGAAAGAAAAAGGTAGGTAACATAAAAGAGAAAGAGAGAAGATAATGAGAGAGGGAGAGAGAGAAATATAGAGAGATACAGGAGAATATTAAGATTAGTCTTCATCATACCCTCTCCAGGGCCCTGCGATTCAGGTGTTCCCTCTAAGGACCTGATAAAGTTTAACTTTTTAGTCTGTCTTTCAGGATGTAGAATTTGGTACCATTTCCATTTGGGTCCAGTTTTGTTTCCCCCTCCTTTATCCTTCCCTCGCACCCCACCCTCCCTATTGTCCATTCCTTGAGATACCTACTGGGTATGTCAGCATCTTGGGCTGATTCAGGTTAGCAGTCACAGATGAGTGAGACCATGTGATGATTGTCTTTCTGTGATTGGGTGAATTCACTGAAAAATATCTGTTCCAGTTTCTACCATTTTTCTTCATATTTCATTGTGACATTTTTTCTTACTGCTGTGTAGAATTCTTTTGTGTAGATATACCATATTTTGGTTGTCCATTTGTCTGAGGATGGACATCTGGGTTGATTCCAGTTCTTCGCTATTATGAATTGAGCAACTATAAACATGGTTGAAGCAAATCACTCTGAACTGAGGCATGGAGCTTTCAGTATAAATGCCCAATAAGAGAATAACTAAGTCTGTTGGTAACTCTATAGTCAACCTTTTTAGGAGTCTCCATATTGCTTTCTATAGTGGCTGTACCATCTTACATTCCAACTAACAATGAATGATGGTTCCTACTTCTATGCATCCTCACCAGCATTTGTTTCCATTGATATTTTAATGTTTGCTATCCTCACTGGAGTAATGTGGAATCGATAGCTGTTTTATTTTGCATTTCCCTAATGATTAGGGATATTGAACATTTTCTTAAATGTGTGTTTGTCATTTGTATGTCTTCCTCTTGAGAACATCCTGTTCAGTTCTGTGTGACTGCAGTGTTTGATTTCTTATTGTTTAGGCTTTTTAATTCTTTGTAGATTTTAGATATTTGACATCTGTTAGTTGTATAGCAAGCAAAAATTTTCTCCCATTCTGTGGGAAATGTATTGGCTCTGCTTATTATATGTTTGTCTGTGAAAAAAAAAATCAGCTTGATGAGATCCCAATTGATGAGTGATTATTTAATTTCCTGAGCTATTGGGGTTTTGTTTAGGAAGTCTTTTCCCACTCCTATATTGTGGAATGTTCCTTCTATTTTTTTCTTCCAGTAGTAGCAGAGTGTCTGGTCTTATATTGAAGTGTTTGATCCATTTGGACTTTATTTTTGTGCATGGCAAGATCTGTGGATCTAGTTTCATTTTCCTGCCTATGGTTTACTACCTTGTCCATCACTATTTGTTGAAGATGGCTTCTTTTTTCCAGTTTACATCATTAGGACCTTTGTCAAATATCAAGTAGCTGTAGTTACTTGACCCAAAGTCTGGGTCCTCATTTCTGTTCCCTTGGTCTGTAATCCTGTTTTTAGGCCAGGACCAGTATGGTGATTCCTCCAGTTGTGTTTCTTCTGTTGAAGATGTGCTTGGATACTAGTAGCCTTCCACCATTCCATATGAATTTTGAAATCATTTTTTCTATCTTTGTGAAGTAAAATGTTTGGATTTTTATTGGTATGACATTAAATCTGTATATTGCTTTTGGTAAGTGTTGCAGTCCGGTTCGCATTGCTGGTAGAAATCACCCAACCAAGAGCAGCTTCTGGGAAAAAGAGGTTTATTTGGCTTACAGGCTCGAGGGGAAGCTCCACGATGGCAGGGGAAAACGATGGCATGAGCAGAGGGTGGACATCACCCCCTGGCCAACAGAAGATGGACCACAGCAACAGGAGGGTGTGCCAAACACTGGCAAGGGGAAACTGGCTATAAAGCCCATAAGCCCGCCCCCAACAATACACTCCCTCCAGGAGGCATTAATTCCCAAATCTCCATCAGCTGGGAACCTAGCATTCAGAACACCTAAGTTTATGGGGGACACCTGAATCAAACCACCACATTCCGCCCCTGGCCCCCATAAACTGATATCCATACATGATGTAAAATACAATGCTTTCAGTCTGACTTTTAAAGTCCCCATAGTTTTTTTCAATCTCAATGATGTTCATATATCCCCATAGTTCGAGATCTTTTAACTGAGCCATAATACCAAAATATAACCTCAAAAAACCCAGAATGGCACAGAATAAATATTCACACTGCAATAGATGGCATTGGGCATAGCAAAGAAACATTCAACCAATACAAGATTTAAAACAACCAGGGCAAACATCAAACTCTGTAGCTTCAAGTCCAGCAACTCAAACCAGTGACAAATCTTCAATTCCGGTAATTCTAACCAGCAGCAAGTCTCTGGCATTCCAATTCCGCCCCTCCAGCTAGGCTACTCACAGTCCTGGGAAACTTCATCGGGGCCGGCAGCTCCTCGGCAGCCATCTCATGGTCCTGGCATCTCCACTGGGTCTCTACTGCAAGCCACGGTTCATCCTCATGGCCCCATGGGGTCTCTATGCAGGCAACCAGTAAACCCACTTCACACTGCCCATGGCCATTTCCAAAACACAAGACCGTGTTGCAAACTCAATGACCCTCTTTCCAGCATTTCTTATACTCCATGATACCAAGTAGGGTGCCAATTTGTTAATCCAGGGGGGAATAAAGCAGACTTTGAAGAACAGGACACTCCTTGAGCACTCAGCCCCCTTCAAAAGAGTCTACATTCTTCTTGTTGCCCCAGCGCAGGTCAGCTAGCCCAGTCTCAAAGGTTGTAATCTCTCAGTTGCAGCTGAACGGGCAGCAGTTTACCCAAAGATTTTTCTTTCTGTGCCATATCCCTCTGCACACACCAGTTCATTTCTACGCTAAGCAACCCTGCACAACTTCTCAGGACATGGGTACAAGAGCAAGCTTCTCACACAAACTGCTAGCCCAGTCCAGGCACAGCTCTTTCTCACCCTCATAAACCAAACCTCATAGTCCATAGTTCTTACTGCCTTCAGGTCTTTCAGCTCAGACCAGAATAGTCCATCAAGCTGTACTTACAGCACTGCAAGGCATCTCTTAGGCCAAGGTTTCAAATCCTCCCACATTCCTCTTGAAAATCAGCTCCAAAAGGCCGAAGCCACACAGTCAGGTGTCTAGCAGCAATCCCACTCCTCGGTACCACTTTACTGTTTCAGTCCGGTTCGCATTGCTGGTAGAAATCACCCAACCAAGAGCAGCTTCTGGGAAAAAGAGGTTTATTTGGCTTACAGGCTCGAGGGGAAGCTCCACGATGGCAGGGGAAAATGATGGCATGAGCAGAGGGTGGACATCACCCCCTGGCCAACAGAAGATGGACCACAGCAACAGGAGGGTGTGCCAAACACTGGCAAGGGGAAACTGGCTATAAAGCCCATAAGCCCGCCCCCAACAATACACTCCCTCCAGGAGGCATTAATTCCCAAATCTCCATCAGCTGGGAACCTAGCATTCAGAACACCTAAGTTTATGGGGGACACCTGAATCAAACCACCACAGTAAGATTTACATTTTCATCATGTTAATTATGCCTATCCTGGAGGATAGATGGTCTTTTCTTTTGCTCAAATCCTTCTCAATTTCTTTCTTGAATGTTTTTATGTTTTCATTGTATAGGTCTTTCACATCCTTGTTTAATGTTATTGCAAGGTATTTTATTTTATTTGTTGTTGTGGTTGATATTGAATATGGGACAATGTTGCTATTTTCTTTCTTTGTATCTTTGTCTTTTACATATAGAAAGGCAAATGGGTTTTGGTTTTTTTTTTGGTGTTGTTTGTTTGTTTTTTGTATCTTGCTGCTTTACTGAAGGAGTTAATAATCACTTTTAAGAGTTTTGAGATGGAGGTTCTTGGGTCACTTATATATAGAATCATGTCATTTTTCCAATTTTATCCCTTTTGTTTCCCTGCTAGTACTTCCAGTACTATGTTGAAGAGCAGAAGTGAGAATGGACACCCCTGTCTTGTTCCTGATCTCAACAGGAACTCCTTCAGTCTTTCTCTGTTAAGTATTATTTGGGGATTAGTAGCTGTATATATAGCCTTTATTATGTTGAGTTATAAACCATCCATACCTATCCTCTCCAATGGTTTGATCATGAAGTGATGTTGTATTTTGTCAAAGGCTTTTTCTGCATCTATTGAAATGATCATGGAGTTTTTGTGTTTAAGGTTATATATGTAGTATATTACATTGACAGATTGCCATATGTTGAACCACCCTTGCATTCAGGGGATGAAGCCTACTTGATCAAGTTGGATAATGCTTTTGATGTGTTGTTGTATTCTGTTTGAGAGAATTTTATTCAAGATCTTTGCATCTAAGTTTATCAGGGTAATAGGCCTATAGTTTTCTTTTCTTGTGGCATCTATGCGGCTTTTGGTATTTACATGATACTAACTTCATAAAAGGAGTTTGGGAGCTTGCCCTGTTCTCCAATTATGGGGTACAGTTTGAAAAAAATTGGCTTCAGTCCTTCCATGTAAGTTTGATAAAATTCACCTAAGATGAGATCTGGTCTTGGAATCTTCTTTTAGGGAAGATTTTTTTAATTACCTTTTCCATCTTGATGGGTGTGATAGGTTTGTATAGGAGATTAATCTGCTGAGTTTAGCTTTGGTAGGTGGTATGTGTCCAAGAATTCACCCATTTTCTCCAAATTGTACAGTTTTGTGAAGTAGAGTTTTTTGAAATAAATCCTGATGGTTCTCCAAATCTCATTTATGTCTGTTGTGATCTCTTTTTCATTTTTAATTTTGTTAATTTCAAGTGCTTCTTTTTTTTTTTTGCTTGATCAAATTGGCTAGGGGCTTATCAATCTTGTGTATATTTTCAAAGATCCAGCTTCTTAGTTTCCAATTCATTAATTTCTGCAATGATCTTAATTATTTCTTTCCATCTGGAACTTTTGCAGCTGGATTCTTCTTGTTTTTCCAATGTCTTTAGGTGGATGGTTAAGTTCTTGATTTGGAATACTTCTGTATTTGTATGAAATGCTATGACTTTTCTGCTAAGGACTGCCATCGTTGTGTCCCATAAGTTTTGGTATGATGTGTTCTCATTGTCATTCAATTCTAGGAATGTCACAATTTCATTTTTTATTTCATCTACTACCCATTTATTTTTAAAAACTGTGTTGTTCAATTTCCACGAGGTGGTGTGATTCTTTGCGCATCTTTGTTGTTAATTTCTAACAATACAGTGTTGTGATCTGATATCATGTAGGAAATTTTGTTGATATTCCTAAATATATGGAGGAAGACTTTATGGCCCATTATATGATCCACTTTAGAGAAGGTTCTATGCCTTGCTGAGAGAAATGTGTAATCTTTAGATTTTAGCTAGAATGTTCTGTTAGATCTATTCATCTATAGTGTTGTTGAGATCTCTTATTTACCTGTTAATTTTCTGTTTGGATGCTCTATCTATTACTGATCGTGGAGTATTGATGTTCCCAACTATGATAGTGTTGGTGGTTACTTCTCTTTTATTGTCAAGCAGGTTTTGTTTTATGAATTGTGGTGAACTTGTGTTTGGTGAATAAAGATTGATGGTTGTGATAGCCTCTTGTTGGATCATTCCCTTGATAAATAAGAAGTGGCCATCTTTGTCTTTTTTTTTTTTTACTACTTTTGGTTTGAAGTCTATTTAATCCAATATTACTATATCTACATTTACTTGCTTTATTTCTATTTGCTTGTAATATCATTTTCCATCCTTTAACTCTGAGGGGGTGACTGTCTTTTCTGGTGATGTAGGTTTCTTGAATACAGCAGATTGATGGGTCTAAAATTCTCATCCACTCTGTTAGCTAATATCTCTTGATGGAAGAATTATGGCCATTAAGGTTTAGGGTTATAACTATAAGCTTTGATTTAATCCATGCTATATTATGCTGGATTATGTGGTTTGGTATTTTCTTGGAATCTGTAGTATTTACTGCCTGATTTGAATTTCATTATTTATGGGGTATTTGACTCTTCTGTGTGGAGAATTCCCAGAAGTATTCTCTGCAGCTGTGGCTTTGTGTTCATATAATTGTAAAGCTAAGTTTTATCATATAAAGATTTTCTTTCACCATAGATTATGAGGGATACTATTTTTTTAATCTTCAATTTTTTAATTAATTAGTTTTGCATTCAGCAGATACAGTCATTTTGGAACTATTATTAGGCTTACCAATGACTTGCCCCCTCCCTTAGCTCCTCTTTGTTGAGGTATATGGGTCATGCATTGGGGAGTTAGAACTCAGTTATGGGTAGAATAAATATCTCTGCATATCATGACCAAACATGTGGCTCTGACATTCTTTCCACACCCTCTTCTGGAAAATTTACAATACAAGGGAATATCATGAGAATGGTTGTTACCCTGCATTGCTTACAGAATAGTGATGAGGGGAAAAGTCTGTATATGTTTTGCATAAATGCTGTTCGGTTTACTGAATATTCCTGATCTGTGCTTCGATAAATGAATTCACAGATGTAGACTCTTTGGGTACAGAGGACTGACCACATATGTTTGCTCTAGAATGTTATTGTGGGCACACATTGCAGAAGGATGTGCAATGGAAAATGCTGTTATATACTAATTTACCAAATTAATCAAGGTTTAGAAGTAAAGAAATTGCCTAAATAAACTACTTGGCATCACATGATGACAAATCTACTTAGTCTTAAATGATTAGGGTTATTTGTCTGCAGTGCCAAGTTAGCAGCCTATTTTTAAATACTCTACTTGTTTACCAATTTTATATATGCAGATTATATTATACATACATACAGACATGTGTATTTATATAAACATATAAGTATATACACATGTATATGTATATATGTATATATGTAGACTTATCTGCATATACCTATCTACATATAGAAATAAATATGAATGACAACTAGAGGAATCTGGAAGAAAATATGCTATACTTGAACTAATGAAGTGGAGGTGAAAACAAACATACTTTTCACTTTTGGTATTCTTTTGTACTGCTTAAATAGACTGATATGTTTATGTGGTACTTATTTTTAATACTATGGCTACTTGTAAAAATAAAATGATGCCTGAAAAGATATGATATAGACCTATATGTGTTATTATCAAAGTTCTCTGTCGCCACCTACTCCTTCTTTTTGTCTTAGATTGTTTAATTTAAAAAATCCATTTATAGAAGAGACAAGGTTAAGGAGAATAAATGAAGGAAATTAAAATAAAAGTCTGTGTATGTATGTGTATCTGTATAGATATTTTGTAAAGTGCAAAAATAATTGAAAGAATGTTCACTAAGAGTTAATCAAAATTAACTTTGGAGATAAATTTTTAGTATGATAGGGGAGAAGTTCATGTTTTCCATAAGGATCTGATTTTGAATATTTTAATAGTAAAAACATAATAGTAGATTTATGTCTAAGTGTAATTTAAGAAAATTAAAGGAAAAGAGTTAAATTCTTATAAAATCTGAATATTAATAGATCTTGAGTACATTTACCTACTCATTATTTTAGACATGAAAAGAGTATGCTTAATAAGGTAAGGCCCACTAGGAAATGAATGTCACATGATTGAGGAGGAGTTAGAAGTTCCAAGATGCTTGTTTTATATCTCACACTAGAAGCAGGAAGTCTCTTCATGCCAAGTTAGCTTCCTCAGTAAGTCTGGTTATTTGGATTATCTGGAATCTCATCATCTATGATGTTCATAGTGCCTGTTCTGAATACTGTGACATCTCCACTCTGATGATTCCATCCTTCAGTCTTCTGAAGACTTATTGCATAGTTTATAGTCCACAAACACTAACTCAAGTCTGTGTGAGGCTATTTAGCATCATATTTTCAAGTACTCTGAAGTCAAGAACTTAGTGGGGAACATGGTGAAGCCTTTAGCTTTTAGCAAAGTCTGGTAAGCAAGCACCCAATTGTTGACACTGTCTGACTCTTGAGTGAAGATTGTCAAAGGCTGACAGCATTCACTCTGCAGACTGGCCATACTGCCATACTATTCATATGTAACTTTCTGGTTTATATTACTTACATGGTAAGCACCTTTTCAAGTCAGAATATAAGTATTCTACTATACACCTTTTTTTCATGTTTCATCTTTTTAAAATTTTTTTATTAGTTTTCTATTTAGCAAATACAGGCAGTTTGGTACCATTATTTGGCTCATCCGTGGCCTACCACCTCCCCATTGGCCCCTCCTTGTTGAGGTATATGGGTCATGCATTGTGGAGTTAGCCCCCAGTTATTGGTATGATAAATGTCTCTGCAAATCATGACCCAACATGTGACTCTGACATTCTTTCTGCCCTCTCTTCTGCAAAATTTCCCTGAGCCATGTTGGGTTCATTTTTGGTCTGCTTCATTGCTGAGTTGTTGGGGGCCTCTGAGGCTCTGGCTCTCTGATTTGGTAGGAGTTGATTTTTCTCTGTGTTGGTCTCCTTCCCCCTTGTGCTGGTATCTGGTTCATCAGGAAAACAGCACCCTTGCTTGATTCACCAATTTTTCTTAGTTTCAGCCGGGGCCCTATTGTGGTATGAGGGGTTGGCTCTCTCTTTAGGTTCTGCATCTATCTGGAAAAGAGAAGCAGATTCTCCAACTGAGAGTAAGTTAGCACCAGGAAAAATGAGATAACCCTTACTTGATTTTTGTTTGTTTGTTTGTTTGTTTGTTTTAATAAAGAATTTAATAGGTGTAGGCCCTCTTGTAGCCCATGATTGATGGTAGCTTGATAATGGAGGGTAGGCTTATGTTTTATATGGTTCTGACTTGTTTCCCAGCTCCAGCTATGGGTCTCACACCACTGAGTGGATCAATTGGTCAAATCAAGAGCAGTTGGTTCCCCACCATGTCCATGTGCCACTATTGCACTTGTGAGGGTATCACATCAGATTATTTGCGGCTGAATGAGTTAGATGCTTGAACAGATAATTTCTTTTTTGCGAGTTTTTATTTTTTCACTGTACAGATCTTTCACTTCCTTGGTTAATGTTATTCCAAAGTATTTCTGTTGTTGTTGTTGCTATTGAAAATTAAACCATCTCCCTTATTTCTTTCTCTGTGTATTTGTCATTTGCATATATAAGGCTACTGATTTTTGTGCATTGATTATGTATCCTGCTACTTTGCTACAGGAGTCAATCACCTTCAGGAGTTTTGGGATGGAGTCTCTCGGTCTCTTACATATACAATCATGTCCTTGGAGAATAGAGCTAAGTTAACTTCTTCCTTTCCAAATTGTATCCCATTTATTTCCTTCTCCTGTCTTATTGCTTAAGCTAGGACTGCCAGTACTATATTGAACAGCAGAGTGGACAACCCTGTCTTGTTCCTAATCTTAATGGGAATTCCTCCAGTCTCTCTCCATTAAATAGTATTTGGGCCTTATGAGCTTTGTATATTCCCTTTATTATGCTAAGATATGAACCAACCATGAAAATTATCTCCATTGTTTTGATCATGAAGTGATGTTGTATCTTGTCAAAGGCCTTTTCTGCATCTATCAAAATGATCATGTGGTTTTTATGTTTAACCTTGTTTCTGTGATTAACAGATTCTGTATGCTGGACCACCCCTGTGTTCCTGGGATGAATCCCACTAGGTCAAGGTGGATAATGCTTTTGATGTGTTGTTGTATTCGGTTTGTAAGGATTTTGTTCAGGATCTTTGCATCTAAGTTCATCAGGGAAATAGGCTGGTGGCTTTCTTTTTTCATGGCATCTCTACCTAGTTTTGGAATTAGGGTGATACTAGCTTCATAAAAGGCGTTGGGGAACTTTCCCTGTTCTCCAATTGTGTGACACAGTTTGAGGAACATTGGTTTGAGTTCTTCCATGAAGGTTTGACAGAATTCAGCTGAGAAGCCATCTGGTCCTGGACTCTTCTTTTTGGGGAGGTTTTTTAACTTTTTCAATCTACATGACTGTGATGGGTTAATTGAAGAGATTAATCTGCTCTGAGTTTAGCTTTGGTAGATGGCATGCATCCAGAAATTTATCCATCTCCTCCACATTACCCAGTTTTTTGGAGTAGAGGTTTTTGAAATAAGTCCTGATGATTCTCCCAATTTCACTTATGTCTCTTGTGATCTCTCCTTTTTCATTTTGAATTTTGTTAATTTGAAGCTTCTCTTTTTTTTTTTTTTTTGCTTGATTAAATTGGCCAGGGGTTTGTCAATCTTGTTTATTTTTTCAAAGAACCAGCTCTTTGTTTTGTCAATTGTCTTAATAGTTTCCTTGGTTTATAATTCATTAATTTCTGCTCTGATTTTAATCATTTCTTTTTTTCTGGAGCTCTTCGAGTTGGATATTTCTTGATTTTTCAGTGCTTTTTGGTGGATGGTTAGATTATTTATTTGGGATCTCTCTGTCTTTTTTATGAAGGCAGTGAGTGCTATGAATTTTCCCTTGAAGACCACCTTCATTGTGTCCCATAAGTTTTGGTATGATGTGTTCTCATCATCATTCAATTCTAGAAATTTTGCAATTTAATTTTTCTACATCTACTATCCTGTTATTGTTTAAAAGTATGCTGTTCAGTTTCCAGAGGCGGTTGTGATTCTTGGTGGGTCTTTTGTTGTTGATTTCTAGCAATATAGCATTGTAATCTGATATCATACAGGTAATTATGTCAATCTTCCTAAATATGTGGAGGCAGTCTTTGTGACCCAGTATATGGTCTATTTTAGAGAATGTTCCATGGGCTGCTAAGAAGAAAGTGCAGTCTGTGGATTTGGGATAGAAAGTTCTATAGATATCCATTAGGTCTAAGTGATCTATGGTTTTGTTAAGGTCTCTTACTTCCCTGTTGAGTTTCTGTTTGGATGATTTGTCTATTACTGATAATGGTATCTTGAAGTCCCCAGCTATATGGTGTTGGTGGTTATTTCTGTTTTATTGTGAAGTAGGTTTTGTTTTATGAACTGTGGTGCCCCTGTGTTTGGTGCATACAGATTTATGATTGTAATTTCCTCTTGATCAATCACTCCCTTGATAAGTAGGAAGTGGCCTTCTTTGTCTTTTTTGATTATTTTTGGTTTGAAGTCTATTTTATCTGATATTAATATAGTTACATCTGCTTGTTTCCTATTCCCATTTGCTTGGGATACTGTTTTCCATCCTTTCACCCTGAGGGGGTGTCTGTCTTTAGTAGTGTGGTTGATTCTTAAAGACAACAGATTGAGGGGTCTAATGTTTTGATCCATCCTATTTGCTTGTGTCTCTTGATGGGTGAATTAAGGCCATTAATATCAAGGGTAATGATTGTGAGTTTTGATTTTATCCCTGCCATATTGTGATGGTATATGTCGATTGGTGTTTTCATGGACTTTGAAGTTTTTTGTGCCTATGCTAAGTTTGGTTATTATGATCTGCTTCTTGTAGGCATTTGAGATTAATTATTTGTTTCTTCTCTGTGGAGAATTTCCTGAAATATTCTATAGGTTTGGTTTTATGTTCATATAATTGTAAAGCTGAGTTTTTTCATGGAAAGTTTTTCTTTCACCATCTATTATGAGGGATACTTTTGCTGGGTAGAGTAGTTTGGGTTGGAAGCCATACGTTCTTAGACTTTGCAGTGTTTCATTCCAGGCCCTTCTAGATTTCAGGGTTTCCATTGGGGAGTCTGAAGAAATTCTGATGGGGTTACCTTTCAAAGTGGTGTGTTGTATTTCCCTAGTTGCTTTTAGGATTTTCTCTTTGGTGTCAATGTTAGTGTCTTAATGACAATATGTCTTGGAGAGTTGCTTCTTTGGTCCAGTCTGCTTGGTATTCTGTTGGCTTCTTGTATCTTGATGGGCCTTCTTTTAAGAGACTGGGGAAGGAAATTTTCTTCAATTATTTTGTTAAATAAGTTCTCCATGCCTTTGGTCTGTATTCTCCTTCTGGTATTCCAATGAACCTGTAATTGGGATGTTGAAGTGTATCTCGCAATTCCCTCATGTTCTGTTCACAGAAACTTCTGAACTTACTGAAATTTTTGAACTCTTGAACTGTTTCTTCCATCTTGTGTTCCAGATCAGACTTTCTATCCTCCACATGGCTGACTCTATTCTTGAGAGCTTCTAGAGAGTTTTGGACTTGTTCAATTAGGTTTGCATTTTCTACTTTTCTATGTATAATTTCCATCCCTCTGTCAAGCACTCTTTTCACATTTGCTGATTTTCTTGATGATTCCTGGAATTCATCCTTGAATTTCTTTATGTCTTCATTTAGCATGGCCAGCTGATTTTTGAGGTCTTCTTTTTTTTCATTCTCCCTCAAATCTATTAACTCTCTTTGAACTCCTTCCATTTTCTTATATATTAATTCTAGTTTATTGATAGCAGCATCCACATGATTATAGGTCCTTTGTTGCTTTTCTGCAAGTTCTACCAGTAGCTTCATCAAGGTTGCATTGCTAATAGCTTCATTTTGGTGTTCTGATCCTAATGACACCTCTATGTTTTGATTAGAGATATTCTTAGTAGGACTTGGTGATCTAACTGGAATTTCTTGCATTTGATTTTTCACATTGTTTCTTTTGTGCTGTGGTCTGCCCATCACAGTGTATGGGCACTTAGGTAGGTGGATCAGCCTAGGCTCAAGCACAATGGGAATCTGAGGCAGCCTGAGGCAATTGCCAAGCAGCCTGGGCTTTGGCTCTCACTTGCCAAAGCTGCCTGATCTATTGACTGGCCAGGGTGCCGAAGTTGCCCTATCTCTCAAGTGGTAATGTGCCAAAGCTGCCTGTGTTCAAGCCAGGAGAGACACTGAGGCACCAAGCACTAAAGCAGCCCAAACTCTGGCATGGGAACACTGGGAACTGGAAGCAGTCTGTGCTCCCCTGCCACAGGACAATGGCCTGTGGCCAGCACATCAGACCGGTAGCTTGCACAAGCTTGCACAAGCAACAGACAGTCTGAGCTTTCATGGCCGTTGCTGTGGGCCTAGACTCACTAAACATGTGGCAACAGGACAGTAAGTGAGCGAGTGGGCGGAGCAGTCTAAGCTTCCAAACACAGGGATGGATCAGCACATGGGGTGCTGCCATGGATAGTGTGGCTACTTTGGGGGAGGGTTGGGCTACCCACCCACGAGAGAATCAGCGATTTCCTATTTATTCCTGGACCCACTGAACCTGTGGCAGTGGGAGCAGTAAGTGAGCAAGTGGGTGGAGCAGTCTAAGCTTCCACATGCAGGGATCCTTTGTCATGCGGCTGTGCCATGGATATGGTGGCTATCTGGGGGGAGAGGTGGGCTACCCACCCATGAAGGAATTAGCAATTCCCTGTTTTTCCCCCCTCTGTGCCCTCCCACTCGCAATCTATTGGAGATTTCTCTCCCTTAAAAGACCCAGTGAACTCTTAATATCTTGCCTTTCATTCCCTGGGATCTGCAGTGCAGCTAGGCAGTCACCATCTTGGCCAGAAGTCCCTGAGGGATACTTTTGCTGGGTATAATAGCTTGGGTTGGAAGCCATAGTTCTTAGACTTTTAAGGTTCCATTCCAGGCCCTTCTGGTTTTCAGGGTTTCCATTGAGAAGTCTAACATAATTCTGATGGGGTCACCTTTATAGGTAATGTATTGTTTCTCCCTAGCTGCTTTTAGGACAGTGCATGGACCCAGACAAGCAGGCTAGTGTTCCCCTTCCTTCCCTTCTTTGGCTTTCCCACATGACTTCCATCCCACCCACTAACCTGCCTGCACTTCCTGCAGGCTACTGGAACTCAATCCAGGATGCTATTGTTTAACTCTCCCTCCCCCTTCTCCCCACCCCACTGGACCTTCACCCATCCCCTCCAAGTGATATCTGTCCATAGCAGTCCCATATCCCTGGACCACCTGTCTCAGGACCTTGCAGTCGCATCAACCTCCTGTTAAACCATCCCAATTGTCCTGCTGTCCAATCCCTTCACACCTCAGCATCACAGAACCACCATGCAATCCCATCCTCTCCCCTTCCACAGCCCAATTGCAATACCAGTTTAGGGCAGCATGGATTTGAGGTTAATGCTGTGCCCAGTACAAGTTCTTTTGGGAACAAGACTGAAATCTTCAATCTGTGGCTTTCAATCTCATCCTGGCATCTTCACATTGCCCATAGGTGATGGAAGAGAGAACTGATGTAAAGTGGATATGGTTTATGGAACCAGAACTAGAAATAACAAGCATCATTTCTTTTCATAATCCTTTGGCCAGAATGGAATCCTGTGAATGCACGCAACAACAGCAAAGAATGTGAGACTAGCTCAGATGTCTGTCAGAAAGAAAGAAGCAGGTGTAGATGGTCATCAGTGATAAAGAATTTGGCTAGCATGTGTCAGGGACTAAGTTCCCTTCCAGAGAAGTAGGAAGAAGAACATCAGGAATACTATGAAGACGAGGAGCAGAGGGGGAAGAGGGAAAAGGGAAAGGAAGACAGTTTTAGACAAGAGCTACCTAGATTCTACTGCAATTTCTCTAGTATAAAGGTAATGAAAAATTTCATTATGGTAGAAATTTTGTTTTGACATCCTGTCCAATCACCTAAGACAATAACTAGTGTTGCATTCTAACATCCAAACTCGAATATGAAAACCTCATATGCATCTGGTATTGGTCTGTGTGCTGGATATGCAACACTCAACACAGTGACTCTGTGTGATCAGTGACACTAGACTCCTTCTTATTTTATTTATTTATTTATTTATTTATTTATTTATTTATTTATTTATTTATTTATTTGAGAGCGACAGACACAGAGAGAAAGACAGATAGAGGGAGAGAGAGAGAATGGGAGCGCCAGGGCTTCCAGCCTCTGCAAACGAACTCCAGACGCGTGCGCCCCCTTGTGCATCTGGCTAACGTGGGACCTGGGGAACCGAGCCTCGAACCGGGGTTCTTAGGCTTCACAGGCAAGCGCTTAACCGCTAAGCCATCTCTCCAGCCCTAGACTCCTTCTTATTGATGAGGTCATGGAAGGCATGTGATAGCATTTTGTGTTCAATGAGATAGGGAGGATAAGAAGGATCCCAATCAGGTTCTTTGTATTGAGAGCACATATCCTTCACAGCTCCATGCATGCCACCCTGGACATATTCAGAAGTGTACCTGCACAAGTGAAACTCCTCATCAGTAATACAAGTCCACATCATTAGCTTCCTCATTAGACACAGAACCCCTTGCTGAAGTACATGAGCACAAGCCCAGTAATATCATAAGGACAAGGACAATGAAATTCACTATCTGAGTAGACATCTGAACAAGGTCTATGCACCTATCATCCTAAACACAATTTTCAAATGTTTGATTCTCTATCCTGATTGTGTAATACAGTATCTTATCCTACAACTAAGTAAATACAATTAGGATCCATTCAATGGCTTATTTAAAAATCTTTCCTGTGTTTTCTATTGCTTTGGTTCTTCCATTTGGAGAGATTCTTGAAAGGCCTTTTAATAAGAACCTTAACCATCTACCCTATATCCTAATAAGATAGATGTTATCTATTAGGCTTAGAGACACACAAATAAATGTTAAACTTACATTCTAATTCAGACATCTACTTTGTGATTAGTCCTTAATGTTATTCACAAATCCTTCCTCTTCGATGTAATCAAGATTTGTGTAAATATCCACCTAGCAGACAAAGGCTATTGCTGACTTCCGTGTGCACAGGAACTTTCTCTCCTTACCAACAGAAATATGAACATTTATAATACCAACAAGACGCAAAACTCTTCAAGTTAGGCAAACTGGAATTTTTCTTTACATATAGATATAGTTAATAATTTAAATTTCATAAAATATATGCATGTTTAAACCTTTATAAGCCTGGTTTATTTCAGTTAACATACTGGGTTTCACTTCCGTCCATTTTCCTGCATAGTGATAATTTCATTTCTCTTTGAGTTATATGTTTTTAATTTTAATATTCATTAATTATGAACTTTACTGTACAAACAGATTGTGTGTTAGTCGTATTCCCTTCAGTTTATCCTCTTATGTTCCCTGTCTTCTACCTCTAATCCATGGAGGGCCCTTCTCAGTGGGGTTGCTAGTATTCACTACGGGGTTATGAATGTCAGTCTCTGTGAAGAAACAATGCATCAGGATATTTCTCCCACCCTGTGACTCTTGGACTCTTTTTACCCCGTCTTCTGCAATAGTCCCTGAACCTTAGCAAGTATGTTATCAGTCTCCTTCAGTTTTATGGTCCCTGCAACCTCTAGATTTCTGTTTTGATGAGCTTTTTTTTTTCTTTATTTATTTGAGAGAGAGAGAGAGAGAGGGAGAGAGAGAAAGAGAGAGAGTCAGAGAGGCTACATCAGACTGTCATTGCCTCCTTCAAAGGCAGAAACTCCAGACAAATTTACCACTTTGTGCATCTTCTTTACATAAGTCCTGAGAAATTGAACCTGGTTCATCCGGTCTCACAAGTATTTAAACACTTAGCCATCTCTCCAGCACCCTTGATAAGGTTTGAGTGTCCTTGATATCTATCACCATTTCCCTGGAGCTTTTTGTCAGATTAGCAGTGAAAGAAACACTCATATGTAAATTGTCACTTCCTCTGTGGTCACTTCTTCCTGGGCACTGGAAAATGTGTCAGAGGTGACTCATCTAGTGGTGCCTCATCTAGTTTCTTGTCATTTTGGTGGATCCTGGTTTTTACTACCATCTATTAATAAAAAAAATGAAATAAAAATCTCAAACTGAGAGTGAGAACAGCATGGATTAAAGGGGATAAGCATAGTTAAGAGACATTTTGATGTGTGTAGTCACTCATCTTTGCCAAAGACCAGTGGGAGCTTCTTGTTGAAGTCTATGACCATATATTCATAGGATTCTGATCTAGTTCTCAGTAGCAGGCATAAGTTCTCTCCCACTGAATGGATCTCTTATCCAATCGGAGACCCATGCTGTGCACCACTATTGCTCAGGTAACATACATTTTGTCCAGCTCGTTGGCTTCACAGCTGGCAGAATCCCCTGATTGATCATGCTGTTGGTGGCCATCATCCCTAGAAGTTCCATAACACTTTCCTGAACTATGAGGGATAAACAACAAAGGGCTGGCTTCCTTCTAAGCTGCAGAATGATCTACCAATGAACTGAACTCCATCCAAATATCCTTTACTGGATGAATAGTGAAGATATGGCACATATAGATAATATACTTTTACTTAGCAGTAAGGGCAATTAAATAATGAAAATTTCAGAAAGGTGGACAGAACTGGTAAATATCATACTAAGCTAACTCATATAAGCACAGAAAGACAAACACCACACGTTCTCCCTGATATGCGGTTCCTAAATTAAAACAGAGTTAGGTGGTAGGAAGCATTGGGTCTACTGATAGGGAAGTAGAATGACGTTAGCAGGAAGGAAAAGGGGGGGGGGAGAAAATGAGGGAATCCTTGACAGGCCACTTGATGTACAGGGTAAAAGGACCTTAGAGATTAGAGGGGCAAGGGAGGAGGTACACAAAACTGAAGGCAGCCTGAATCAGTCCCTCTTCCTCCTGAATATAAAACTATATATAAAAATATATCACCATTAATAAATGTGGGAGGCACTACCTAGGCAGAAGTACTGCCTGAATGAAAATCTAAAAGGTATCACTCTTAACAAGGGACAAGGCAGAAGGTCCCCTGAGAGTGTAATGAAAACCATGGCCTCTGGCTTGTAATTCCAAGTTCCAGAATTTGATTATACTTCACAGTAAGATGTTGGCTTGAGAGATACATAAGGGTTCCAAAACAATGCAGGACATTTCCAAAACACTTGGTTACCCACCAGAACTAAATGGGAAGACCCTATGCTCAATACACCACAGGCCACAGACACAAATCATTGAGAGTTCATGCTGTTTGGATATTTTTAAAACAATGTCAACCATATTTTAGTGAAGGAAAATACCTATAGTTGTTTAGTTAGTTTAAAAGTTATATGGGCTGGAGAAGAGGCTCAGGGACTAAAGGTACTTCCTTACAAAGTCTGCTCCCTCTCTTTGCCACCTCCACCCATGTTTGATTCTCCAGTAACCCAGTAAAGCCAGAGGCAAAAAGTGGCATGTGAGGCTCTGGTACATACACTTATCCAAACACAGACATGCAAATAAAAAAAATATTTTTAAATAACATTAGAGTGCCACATGTATACTGCTTGCCTGCAATTGCCAAAAGGGACCAGGCCCTCCAGGCATCACATTCTCCTGTATTCCCAGCTGAGCAAGGTAGAGTAGGCCTCTTAGTGTCAAGATAGCAGTAAATACCATGAAGACCAAGACCCATCCAAATGACAAGATGAGAAAGCCAAGGGCCTAGCACTTCTATCACATCTGCCAGGGCCCAGGAAATATTATATAGGAAATAGGTGATTAAAGAAGACTCTTGCTTTGCTGCTAACCTAAGAAGCTCCTCTATGGAGATGGCAGTAGATGCTGAGAGACTCGGAACTCACAAAATCAGAAAATAAGAGACCTCCAAAAATTCAACTCCCAAGCAGACTTAACATGCTCTCCAAGGATCAGGACACATTGTAGAAGAATCTAAGAGCCACAGGACATATCAGGAAACATTGTCCTCCCCACAGGAACTGACAGGAACATTCATGACCCCAAGTGAGTATCAATACTCACACTGAGGAAAGCCCTCAGAAGGGATATAAAGGATAAACAGAAGGGAACATGAACAATATGCACTAAGTTCACAATTTAAAGTTACCAGTAAAATTACTACTAAAAAGTTATAAACACATAGAATTTTGTGAATCAACTGGATTCTGGTTATCTGGAACACTGAGGGCTAACCCCCAGAGACTCCCAATGATGGCCCAGCATATGAACTGTATCGATTTCTGGTAGACATGTCACTACTATCTGAAGTTTTTTGGTTTTGAAAGCAAGTACCTTAACCATTAAGCAATCCACCAGCCTAAAACTACAAATTTTTTTAAGTGCATTCTCCCAATTACATGGGAATAGCAAAATAAAAATGCCATTATCTTTTTCCCCATTCACATGTGATGGTATATTCCAATGAAATACTGATATATACTGTTCTTAAAATATTTTATTATGTCCTAAAAGTAATTCTATAAACTGTGACCTTCTGTACTCTTGGATAATGTACCCCATAGTATGTTTTTTCTTCTTAGTGCATTCTAAATTCTTATAAAGAGAAAAGGCATGATTGGGTTTGCAGTTTTGGAGGATTCATTCCATTACAAGTGTCAGCTGGTCTGCTTGCTTCAGGGGCTTTGGAAATGCAGCATGTCAAAACAGGAACACAGAGTGAAGAAAAACTCACTCACTGAATGGCCAGGAAGTAGAAAAGAGGAGAACAAAAATGTCAGGGTCATGTGTTATTTTAGGCATGCCACAATGACCCAAAGAACTCCCAAGAGTGACATTAAGGAAATGATGCCTTTACCACACAAATTTCTGGGGAGGGTAGTTAAATCCAAATGACATTTTTACAGTCTTTCCAGACGTAGAGAGTTGGAACAAGCATATTTCATTCATTTGCAGTGACAAACACACATACCCACATTGTAGCATAGATCATTAATGGCTTTCTCAGTCTATATCTTAGAAGATTCCCATTACAAAGAGGAAAAAATCTAGCTACGACCTCTGGAATGGCAAGCCCCTTATCTATCTTTTTAACTATCTATCTATTATCTATCTATCTATCTATCTATCTATCTATCTATCTATCTATCTATCCCTTCAGCAGCAGTTCTTAGCAGCCTGTCTCTTGTTGCTCTTTGTACACGGTAAGTAGTGCAAACTGATGGGAGCTGATTTGGCCTTGCCCAAACAGATGATGACATTTGGTAAATAATATTTCCTAACAACCTTTAGCTAAGTGAGAGTTAACTAAATCTTCAGCAACAGTTTATAGCAAATCAATGGCACTGACATACTTTGGCAAATACAAACATGTGTATAAGACAAACATGCCTGTAATAACATGCCAGCATGGTACAGTTTCTACAACCTGTTCTGAAAGTTCAGTAAATAATATGTTCCTCTGGGTCCTGTGCACACTGTGTTCTTTTGGGTCCTTTGGATACCATGTTTGTTCTTAAAGGTTCTCCATATGTTATGCTTGGGTTTTCTCTGAATGCCATTTTTTTTTTTCTTTTCTTTTCTTTTTTTTTTTTTTTTTTTGGTGTTTTGGGTATGGTCTCACTCTAGCCCAGGCTGACTTGCAATTCACTCTGTAGTCTCAGGGTGGCCTTGAACTCACGGTGATCCTCCTACCACTGCCTCCTGAGTGCTAGGATTAAAGGCAAAAGTAGTATACATTTACAATTGTATTAGTGAAATTTTCTCTGCATGACTAAACAGAGAATTAGTAATCTTGCTTCAAATGTCATCCCTAACTTCATGATGCATACTGTGGGCTATACAACATCTTAAACTGTTTCAGTAGAATGGAAAGAGGGCTTCACAATGATGTAAGTTAATACATACATGATGAATAGCATTATAATGACACTTATTGATAAAGTTATCTGAGAAACATAGCCATTTCTAGTACTAATGGTGATCATTAACTTAATGATGGAATATTAAAAACTAAATCAGTAGCTGTCTCTCAGATGTGACTTTTCTAATGACTAATAAATGTCTTATTTAAACCTCATTTTGACATAATTGAACTCTTCTTTCCAGGAGTCAAAGCTTAATTAAAAAACTGTAATTCTTGTATACAATAAACAGTTCCAATATTTCTGGGACAAACATCCAACCAAACACAGTTTTAGAGGAGGAAGTAATTGATTTCAATCTTATAGATCAAGGGGAAGTTCTATCAGTGGCAGAAGAAGCTGGTTCCCTTTCACAGATCCAAGCAGAGAGAGAAACAGCACACATACACATAAAAGCAGAGACCTACCAGAGCTGCAAACTCTGCATATCTTTGGGCTGGCATTCATATCTGCCCCAGTGACATAGCCTTTGTAGCAATAGTTGACCTTCTAGAGGTGAAAGATACAAACTTAATTTTAATAAAACACCTTAGTCTATGGGGCCATGTATTCAAACTACAACACTATACTACATAAACTACATAGTTCCAATTAGGTTGAAGAGATAGCTCAGTAGGTGAAGTACTTGTCATGCCTGGATGAGGACCTGAATTCAGACACCTAGCACCCATTAAGAACATGACCAACACCCATCTCCACAAGCACATACACAAGTGCACATACCCATATAAATATGTGTATACACACTGCACATATACACATGCAAAAATAACATTAGGCAATGAGGAGATTGTTCAGCAATTAAAGACACTTGTGGGATGGAGAGATGGCTTAGCAGTTGAGACACTTGCTTGTGAAGCCTAAGGACCCAGGTTCTATTCCCCTAGTACCCACATAAACCAGATTCACAAGGTGGTGCATGCATCTAGACAGTTCATTTGCAATGGATAGAGGCCCTGATGTATGCCCATTCTCTCTCTGTCTCTCTCTCTCCTTTTCATATATATGCCCATATATATATATATATATATATATATATATATATATATATATATGAGAAGAATTGTTTGCAAAGACTGCTGATCCTGGTTCAAATTCCCCAACAACAATGTTAATCCAAACAAGAGATTATTTTGCAGCAGTAAGAGACCCTGATGTACCCTCCCACCCAAACACATGTACATGTGCATACATATATAGAAAAAAATTAAAAATACATTTTTTAAAAAAATATTTTAACATTAAAGTCAATTCAGAAATTCTGCATGGACTTTCACTCTGTCTCTGAAAAGCTGTGAATATATTAAAGCTGTTCATTTGTCTGGCTAGCTCTCAAACATGTCTGGTTTAATCTCATGCATGACTGCCTAGTTCTCAGACATGTCTAGTTAGTTCTCATACATATCTGACTCCAAATTCACCTTTTAAAAGGTGCTGTCCATAGTTAAGGTAGCTATATAGCAACAACCAAATTACAGTACCCATGGAAATCACCATAGAAGAATTTTAAGCATTTCTATGTTCCCAGTAGCATAGTGAGCTCATCACTGCACAATTTATTAGTTCATTTAATCCTTAGAACAAGCCTATGAAGTAGTATGTTCGTATTCATTTTATAGGTTAAAATAACTGAGTCACAGGCTCTTACCAATGCATCAAAATAGGAAAATGACAGAACTGAGACTTGAGGATGACCAGCCCCATTACAAAATTCACCCACTTCTCAAGTAAGCATTCATGCTAATTTTTATCACATTGCCCTGTTTATTTACTGGTGATTTTACTATAGTGACTGTAAATGTTTTACTTGCTTATTAATTTTCTCATTTATCACAAAAATATAGATTTCTAGAGAACAGAGACTATGCCTATTTTCATCACTCTGACAAATGATGCTCTCCTTGCATATAGTTGGGCTCATTCCTTAAATTTAAAAAAAATAAATTGAGATTAGTAGAGCTCAGACATCTTCTGGTAATTCTAGAATCTCATTTTCCCCTCTACTTCTCATCAAAAGTAAAGACACAGGACCTAAAATTACTTAAGTTTCTTTGTCATTCTTCACTACCTGTATTTTGCATTTAGTATGTCAAAACCAATGCTGATATCCAACAATGCTATGAAGAAAATAATTTTCACATTTCATCTCTGCATTATTACAATGATTTCTTTTCATCAAGCTGACTTTTGGGATGTTAGAAACTCTGCATATACACAGTGTCCAAACTTCTTTTCACAACACATTCTATTGCTCATCTCCTCATGCCTAACCATCCATGCTAATTTGTTACTCTCATTCCTGAATTGATTATTCATTGAAGGAAAGGTATCAGATTCTCTAACAGGGTCTCTCCTCACTGGAGATACCTGCTTTTCCTTATTTAACAAGTGCCTAATTGTCTAAGAAACTACTTAAATTGGTGTTCTTGATTTCTTGTCAATCTTATTCAGACAGTATCCCCTGTGAACCTTGAACTGGTCTTCAGGCTCATCTTGAGATAAGTATTCAGTGACCATATCCCCTATAATGACTTCTGGGCCCAGACAAATGAGGTGTAGATGACCCATCTCCCAGAAGACAGCAAACTCTCCTTGATGTAAAACAGAACAGATTCTCCAAATTCTACAGCTAAAAGTGAGAACAGTTTGAATAAAAGGGGATAAGCCTAGTCATTGGAAACACATATTGTTGTATATATTTATTCTTCTTAGATAGAGAGCCGTGGAGGTACTCTCTGAAGCTTACTAGTTTCCTCTACTAGGAAATCTGGCTTGGTTCCCAGGACCAGAAAATGAGTTCACCCCCCCCCCCCCCCCCCCGCTCGCAGTGGTTGGGTTTCATGACCAGTCTGTGAGCAGTTGGTTACCTACATCAGCTGTGTGCCATTACTGCATAAGTATATGCTTCTTGCTGGGCTTGCTGATTTCGTAAATGGTAGGATCTCCTGATAAATGAATTTGTTTTCAACTTTTATTCTCCAGCCACTCTCATAGCACTTTACAGCACTCTGAGGGCTACCCAGGAGGGGACTGCATTCCCTCTCAGTTCCAGCATGATCACTGGATATCCTGTGGCTGCAGGCTATGGTCATTTCACCAATAGGGACTTACCTTTTAGGTCTTGCAGATAACCAAACAGGGATGGGAGGAGGGACCCAAACAGGAGCTCCATAAAAGGTAGAAAAAGCCTAAAAACCTAAAATCTAAAACCATGGGTGCTGGCTGGTAATTCCCAGGGCCAGTATTGGGTTATCCCTATTGTAGTAAGGCTCACATTACTGGTAGAAATCACTCAACCAAAAGCAGCTTGTAGGGAAAAAAAGGGTTTATTTTGGCTAACAGGCTCAAGAGGGAAGCCCAATGATGACAAGGAAAATGATGGCATGAGGAGAGGATAGACATCAACCCCTGGCCAACATCAGAAGGATAATAAGAAGAGGAGAGTATGCCAAACATTGTGATGGGAAAAGTGGCTATAACACCCATAAACCTGCCCCCCAGCAATACACTACCTCCAGGAATCTTTAATTTCCAAATGCCACCAGCTGGGGAACCTAGCATCCAGAACACTTAAGTTTGTGGGGGACACCTGAATCAAACCACCACATTTTGCCCCTGGCACCATAAACTGATAATAATGAATGGTGTAAAATACAATGCAGTCATCCAACTTTAAAAGTCCCCATAGTTTTTATCAATTCCAATGATGTTCATTTATCTCCATTGTACAATATCTTTTAAATGAGTCATATCAAAAAATCCCTCAAAACCCCTAATGGCACAGAATAAACATTCACACTGCAAAAGATGTTATTTGGCATAACAAAGTAGCATTCAACAAATACAACATTTAAACAGGACAAACATCAAACTCTGTAACTCCAAGAACAACAACTCTAGTCAGTGATAAATCTCCAAGTCCAATAATTGTAACCAGCAGCAAGTCTCTGGAATTCCAATTCCGCCCCTCCAGCTAGACTACTCACTGTCGTGAAAACTTCATCAGGGCTGTCATCTTTCCTTAGCAGACATCTCATGGTCCTGACATCTTCAATGGGTCTCCACTGCAATCCACAGTTCAGTCTCACTGTTCCATAAAGTCTCCATGCAGGCATCTAGCAAACCTGCTTCACACTACCCATGGCCATTTACAAAGCACAAGACCTTATTGCAAATTCAATGACCCCCTCTTTCCTGCATTTCTTATACTCCACAATACCATGTAGGCTGCCAATTTGTTAATTCAGGGGGAAATAAAGCAGCCTTTGAAGAACAGGACACTCCTTGAGCACACAGGCCCACTTCAAGAGTCTACATTCTTCCTGTTGCCACAGTGCAGTGCATTGAGTTGCCACTCAATGGTTGTAACCTCTCAAACAATTTGCAGGTGAATGGGCACCAATTTAGTCACAAAGATTTCAAATTTTCTGTCCATATCCTCTGCTCACACCAGTTCTTTTCTACACAAAGAAACCCTGTACAACTTCTTAGGACACAGGCATAAGAGCAAGCATTTCACACAAACTACCTCTACCCCTGTACAAGCAAAACTCTTTCTCATACTGGTAAGCCTCACTTCACAGTTGATAGTTCTTACTGCATTCAGTACTTTCATCTCTGACCAGATAGTCTATCAAGCTGTACTTACAGTACTTTAAGGTGTCTCTTAGGCTAAGGTTTCAAATCCTTCCATATTCCTCTTGAAAATCAGCTACAAAAGGCCAAAGCCACACATTCAGGTGTCTAGCAGCAATAGCACTCCAAGAAATCACCCAAACAAGAGCAGCTTGTGGGAAAAACGAGGGTTATTTTGGCTTACAACTCAAGGGGGAAGTTCCACAATGGCAGGAAAAATGATGGCATGAGAAGAGGATGGGCATTACCCTCTGGCCAGCATCAGATGGACAAAGGGAACAGAAGAGTGTACCAAATACTGGCATGAGGACACTAGGTATAACACCCATAAGTCCACCCTCAATGATATACCACCTCCAGGAAGCTTAAATTTCTAATTTCCATCAGCTGCAGAACCTAGCATCCAGAACACCTAAGTTTATGGGGGACACCTGAATCAAACTACCACCCTATCACAAATGAACTGATGGTCAGGAAGACACGAGTTCCCTAAAATAATACAGCTGTTTTTATGTGTAAATAAATACAATAGAAAATGAGTTCCTTGACTGGGTGTGGTAGTGCATGCCTTAAACCCAGCACTCAGGAGGCAAAGGTAGGAGGATGACCATGAATTTGAGGCCATTCTAAGACTACATAGTGAAATCCAGGTCAGCCTGGGCTAGAGGGAGACCCTACCTCAAATCAAAAAAGCAGAAAAAACAAACACCCAAACAAACAACAATTAAAAAAATTGAGTTCCCGGGCTGGAGAGATGGCTTAGCGGTTAAGCACTTGCCTGTGAAGCCTAAGGACCCCGGTTCGAGGAGTTCGTTTGCAGTGGCTGGAAGCCCTGGCGCGCCCATTCTCTCTCTCTCCCTCTATCTGTGTTTCTCTCTGTGTCTGTCACTGTCAAATAAATAAATTAATTAATTAAAAAAAATGAGTTCCTTAGAGTAGATCAGAATAGTGTTTTCACCATGTTCTGTACAGAGTATAATATACAGAAATATTTGATGAAATATTTTTGTGCAGAAAAAAAGCAAGATTTGTTCCTTAAAAAAATACTAGATCAGACAATTGTCAAAGGCCAAGTGCTCTTCAGAACAGGTATGAGCACTTGTTGGAATTTCTTACCTTTACAGGACCAGCAATGTTGCTGGTGATGTCAGAGTGGCACTTTTCACCAGCCTCAAAGTCTCTGGCATTGAGAATGTGTATAGACTAAAAGATGGTAATGAAAATGAGGTGAGTCAATAGACTGTGTTCCAAACTGGCAAGAAGGATATAGTTCAAATATATAAAGCTCCATAACTCACACAGAGCTTCTCATTAACTTAAATGTTAATGTGAAATTAAAACATGTATATTGATTCTTGTCTATATATGAATATTGCACAACTGAGCTTCCTATTAGCAGAATTCAATGGGCATTCTTCATATGAAGACATTCCAACAAAGTAGAAGGCTTGTTTTCACATTTTTGTCATACAAAGTCATTTGTTTTAATTAAAGATCTAGATCTCAGAAGCTATGATAATCTCTGCCTTTGAGTGCAATTATCTTGGGCAGCTCAGAGCACAATTAAAAGTTTCTTAATCTACTCTTTGAGAGCATTAAATATTTCATTTCAAATATATGACATTAGACTTTCTCATTTCATTGGTGAGAAACATAAAAACTATGGTCACTATATCTGTATATATATGGTTACTTGAGGTTTTTCTATTGTTCATAATTTAATTATAATTTTCTATTAGTGGGTTTCATAAGTATGCTTGTACATATGTATGTATGTATGTACATATGTCCTTGTGTGAAGGAAACTGCAAATTGCCAAGGAATTCTATTACAACTTGCTCACATGAAAGAAATTGTAATGATGATTATGATGAGGATGTCAGTGCTTCATCCTCTTTCCCAGACATAGATATAAAATAATTATAAGTTTATAGTTCATTCCTCACAGTAGGATGGAGAGAGTGTAATTCTTGTCCTGTGTGATAAGTTAGTATACTCATGCACAGAGTTACTAGTCACTTTCCTAAAGTTATAGACTGAGGAAGCAATGATGATAGTCCTGGGCTGTTCTAATTTCAACCCCTATTTTTTAAGTACTGTGCTTGCTGCCTGGGTTGAGCTACACAAACTGTTAGGCACATGAGAGCCCATGATAGCAGCTTTCATTTACAAGAAGAGTAGTATATACACAATTGGAGAGTACAATGCTGTGTTGACAAGGTGGGTAAGTAAAGGAAATATGGTGGCTTCCTACTTTGTGAACTTTTCATTTTATCTTCACCAGCAACATCATAGATTAATGATTTATCCTCCAATCCCACATATTGAGAGTCCTCGTAATGTTATGGTTTCCTTTATTCCTATCAAAATAACCCCTTCCCATTTCTTCTCTATGCAGTCTGTCATGATGGTTCTTATCTGATGCCTCTGTTCCATCAAGCAGCCTTACTTAACTTGTTTTCTGAAGTAACACATAGGCTCAGCATGTGTCCTGTGATCAACAAACGCCTTTGAAACATGCTAAACACTAAATAATAATAATAATAAAACCTCAGACCGAAACATCACTTGGTACCTTGAAGATACAGTATAAACATCAGAATCTGGGGTGGAGGGGTTTGCCTGCAAACCCAAAGGACCCTGGTTCACTTCCCCAGGACCCACATAAGCCAGGTGCACAGGGGGACGCATGCTTCTGGAGTTCATTCACAGTGGCTGAAGGCTCTGGCATGCCAATTCTCTCTCTCTAATAAATAAAACTTAAAAAATATATAAATAAAGAAAAAAGAATCAGAATCCCAAGAGAAATAAGATAGGACTTTACTACACAAAAAGATGCAACTTTATGAATACATTGAGAAGTGCAGGCAACATAGGCCTTAATGAGCCCACTGACACTAATATGCACTGGCCCAGATGAAAGCACCAAGATTTTTACCACCAAGGTGTAGCACAATAATACCTGGGAACTGTGAAACTTACTTCTGGCTAGTTAATTGACTTAAACATCTGTGCCTCAGTTCTTCATCTACAGATGGGAAACATGGATGAAAATTTCCATCATAGTTTTGAGGCTTAATTTTTAAATAATGTATAATTTCATCCAGAGTCTGAAGTATAATACAGGCTTAAAATTCTCTCCTTCATTTCAAGAGTATCACCACACAAGTCTGATGAATTGGCTTAAAGTTTATTGTGAGTCATCAGTCTCATCAGTTCAATTATTCTACCCTAATTTTCAGAATTCTTACTGTTTTTGGAAGACAGTTACATGAAACATTAAGTAGATATGTGTATTTTAACCAGCAACATTTTTCTTTGGATAATTTATTATAAAAATAATAAGTATGGTATGCCAAATTCAGTAAGCTATTTTATATAAGTGACCCATGTTTTCTCAAACACTAAGAATCCAACTTCTTTTCTTCAACAAAAAGAAAGCCAAAATTTAGATAGATGATCTCAAGACTACACAAGGTTATTTTAATTTTCTGAATTAAAAAGAAAAATTTTGCTGAATTTCATTAGCTCTACAATTGAGTTTTTAAATCATTAGGTGAACCTCATATTAATTGGTTATTTTTGCCTTGCTAATATTTACCTATAAATAACAAATTATTTATCAAGAAAGCCAATAATTTGAGTGAACATGAGTTTATAAAAATTCAGTATCACAGCAGCTAGTTACTTGAACCAAACTTGCACATGACTGGGCCCATCAACATTCCATCATGGAATGGGGGAGATGCTCTTAGGCTTCACCCCTTCCTGAGGCAGCATTGGCAATTAATGGTTGCTGATGGATTGGGAGACATTTTATTCAATGGTGAAACCACTGGTAAATTGTCCATGCTCCAGTAAATAATGCCCTTTAGGGTTCTTGCAAAAATGCAAGCAACCCTAATTAAACACATACATGTACAAATCATAAAACAACTTCTCAGTAGGAAAATAATCATAGGCCTTGAGAAAAGAACCAGCCTTATTGATATTTGATTAACTAATATGAAACAGGAACTCATGAGTCCCAGGCTGACTTTGAATTTATGATTCTTTTGCCTCTACCACCTGAGTCTAAGATCATAGAAATGCATCTCAACACCCAGTTTCTTTGGTGCCACAGTTCATTCCCAGGGCATCATGCATACTAGGCAAGCAGTCTTTCAATTCAGATAAATTTTCAGAACCTTTGTAAAAGTTTTATATAAAACTCTGCCTTTTACATGCCCAGGGGATTAAAAAATTTCTGTGAGATTTGCAACCTCCCCCAGCCTTTCTTGGATAATTTTGGTTACAAATTGAATCTGGTTCTGATGCTGAACCCAATGCCTATATTCGTTAATTTCTTTGTTGCCACCTCAGAGAATTTGTAATGGCAGTGCACATTTTACAATGTTTATAAGTCTGTTTGGCTATTACAATTGCAGTAAAGTGATAATTATATTCAGAAGGTTATGGTTCATGCTTTATGTAGAAAAGCTATTTTTAGAAGCAAATCTTCCCCCAATGAAATCTGTATAATACATTTCAGACCTAAATGCAATGAACAAATCAAAGACCAAAAATCCAGATATAAGTAAATAAAAGCAAATATATCTACCCAAATCTGCCTCACTTGCATAGTGTAATTTAAAAATATTATATTTGTATTATCTCCCTACAGGTATGAAGAACCTTATATGTAGAAATCAAGAACATTTATTTAACTTCTTTGGATTTTCTCAGCAAGAGAAGGAGTTGTGATACACATTTTTCTAAGGTAACTTCCAAATAACTCAGTCTGTCTATGTGGGCACTCCATGATATAATTTTACAGATTAAGAAAAAAAAGTGAGGTTCAGAAAGTCAAAAGAATAGACAAAAGGAAGACAACTAGTATTTTCATAAATGATATAATATTTAGGAATGTTGCTTCAGTCTCTACCAAAGGTGGGCTTCCTAAGATTAGCCCCCAGCCTTAGGAAGTTTTACTCCCCCAGACCCATGAAGTACAGGACCCCTCAGCTTCTCCCAGAACAGCAGCTTAGCACCTCTGCTGTGGTGGAACAGAACTCTGTGCATCTTCCTGTAAGCAGCCCACACAAAAAGACAGGAGGAAGATAATGGCTAAGTTACAATTGGCAAAAATCTTACTGCAAAGTTCTTTTAATGAAAAGAAGTGCCTGCACTGACAAAGAGAGGAGAAAAAATTCAGCAAAAGCCAAGGCAGTACTGCCATGGAGGTCAAGGGACAGCCACATGGAAATCAATTTAAATGGGGACATGAATATTTTTTCTGTCCTCTCTAGAGAGTAGATACTGGCCACAGAGAGGAAAGGCTTTTTAGTGGTGATGTGTTCTTTCTTCATCATGTAGCAGCATCACAATGAGAAAATTTCTCTTGGCTGATAGAGGTAGCCAAGCATTGATATTTCCTCATCTCCAAATAGAATTTTTCCCACCTCTCACATAGAGGTCACATATTTTCCATACTACTATTGGCATAACACCTGTGCTATCATGGGTGATGGTAACTGCCATTCTTTTTTAAACATCAACAGCCTATTGCAAATAGTTTTAATTTTTGAGGCATTTAATTATTTAAGATAATTAAATTAACATGATTATTTTACTTAAATTACCATTTAAGTAGTTTATAGAGGGAATAGTAAATCAAGATAATAAATGAACCTAACTAATTCCTCAATATGATTATGTTGATGGAAATTTGATGCTTTAGTTTAATAAATTGTACTTAGCAATTATTTGATAGCAAAAACAAAGTCAAGATATAGAATATAGTTAAATAAAAGAAAAAGACTAATAACCTTAAAGAAGTACAAAATAAGTCTTGATATGAAAATTTGAACCAAGGTAAGGCTCTATTAAAAGTTCTAGGAGCCACAGGACGCGCTTATTAAATTGACTACTCCAGTGTAGCCACAGATTATATAGAAAAATTAATCACCAGAAACAAGTCAGGATTGCTCCTGTCCTTCACAGCTGTCTTTAGTATCATGGCATGTATTAAACCAGGTGCAAACACAGTATATTACATATGAAAACATGTGTAAAACATGTGTTCAACATGTTACATATAAGTAATTTACAAAATATGAGTCATAAAATCATGACATTTTGAAAGTTGCATGTTGCAAAAGGTTATTTGTGTATATCTTTCACAACTATTGAATGCCTTTTAGATTGACCAACCTTTGTCATTTGACACTCAGCATGTATATTTATGCAAGCAACTTTGTGCTTTCAAAACAATTAAATGTGCGAAGCTCCATCTCTAACTCATGTTCACTCTATAAAGAGGAGCCTGTTTGCTACAGGCTTCTACTCCTATGTGGAAGAGAAACTTCTAATAATTAAGAGACCCTAGTTTTTCTCATCTAGGTCTTTCAAATATAGAATATAAATACTTTAGAATTAAAGTACTCTGCTTGTTACAGTTAGCACAAAAGTAGAATATTATTGGAATATTGTTAATGACTGGATAAAATCATGTTAGACTAATGAAAAGGAAATGGTAAGCCTCACTGTTGAGAAGGTGATCTCAGCAAAGGACATGTACAGTGGACTAAAGACAATCAGTACTGCATAGGAGACACAAAAATGTTTGGGAGTCAGGAAACAAGGAAGCAAGTGTGCATGCTAAAAAATTTATTAGATGTCCCTTCCATCATTGTTTGAAGGACAAACTAGAAGAAACAGGACACATGTTTCGTTTGGTGTCAGCTCTCTACTTTGTAGCTGACCTCTGAACAGTTGCCAGTCTAGATACCAAGCTATAGTTAGGTCTTAGGAAAGTACAGGACAGTAAATAAAAGAAAAATCTATTAGTCCTGGAAAAAATTTAAAGAACTGTAACAAACAGTAGTGAAGTAGTAAGCTTAGGACCTCCCTGGGGAGCACAGCCGACAACTCCCTCACAATACAGGGCTGTAGGAAGAGCACAGCTATCCAAGACACACAGGGCTTTTTTTTTTTTTTTTTTTTTTTTTTTTCAGGAAGATACAAGTCAACACCATGTGTAGTGCTGTAATTTAAAAATTCCAGGACTTCCCCAATCCAAGTACAAACAGGGGAGTGCTTATTGTTGTTATTTAGTAAATATCAGCTAAAAAACAATTGGATTAATAGTTTATTTATGGTATCAAAGCTATTTAAATAATACATATTACCTATCTAATTTGAAATGAACAGTTGTTTTCTCCTTTGTTCTTGTATTTTGTTGGCCTTTATAACATAATTCTTTTAGCATACTATAAATAATCTTATTTATATACTAGAGAAAGCTGTATTTGTCCTTAACAGGTCTATTCTAAGTGACATCAGAGATGCATGGCCATCAATTTCTAAGTCCCAATAAATCACAGCACAATAAAGCTACTTCTATGGAAATACTAAAACTTTAATTTTTCATTAAGACTTAAGGTATATATGAAGAAATTTAGGATCACTTTACAAAGAAAATGTACAACACTTTCTGTAGCAAAGTTTGGAGAGTCACAGAATTTTCCCATGAATATTTTCTAAAGCTTATTAAGATAAAGGGGAGATTAAAAAATATAATGGCTTATTGAAATACCTATCATTGCTTGTCCCCACCTGTTACCACAAGTATGAGTATGTAGATGTTTTACCTATTTGGAATTTGGTCTCCTAGAGTTTGGCTGTGGCTTGTTCTATGAGCTAAAAGGACTAAGGATTACTAGATTCTAAAAACTCATTAAGTGGACAAGGCAACAGATTGGAACACTTAACATTCCACATACACTTGTCAGGTTCCAGGTTCACATGATATTAAAATGAGTAAGCTGTAGTGACTGCTTATAACTGACTTTATTTAGAAACAGAGTCCCACTTACTTCTGTAAACATCTATAAAGTAAATTGTTTGATGTCGGAATGTGATAAAAAAAAAAAAAAAACTTCAAGGGAAACTATTTTCATCACAGTCGGAAGAGAATGAAAAAGGTCTTTGTCATTATCACATTCATGGGAATTTTTTAAATAAAAATATAGTTATTTTTCTAGTTTGTGTTGTCTCTGAAGTGTGGCTGTCTTGGTAGCAACTGAAATAATTATTAGCTCTGATTCATAGAGTTCTTGGTAATAGAACAAACATGCCCACATTCCCATTACTCAGGGCCCTGGTTAACAAATCTTTCACCATAAATCTATTACAGTGCTCTTCAGGGAGATCTCCAGCCTTATCAATTGCCTCCTCCTCTCTCTTTCAATTAAAAATTGGTTAAAACACTCAGTAGTACCAAAAGTGACTTGACAAAACCCTTATAGTGTCCAATACAGCCCGTGTCTCCAGAGAAAAAGTAAAACTCAATGGACATAAAATATGCACAAATAAATAACCATGGGAGCATTATAAACATCAGTAATATATCATAAAAATTCCTAAATATATAAAAGTAAAGAAGATTTGTCGTCTGGTTTCTATTATAATAATACACTAAAATATAATTCATAATTGTGCTCCAAGTCTGATGTTCAAACATGTGATTGTACTGAAACATATTACTAATTGTAACATTCTGACATAAAATGTCATAAGTATGTATATATTTATTGATGTGTATGGAAAACATATAAATAATTGCATTATTTTCCTTTTTTTGAAACAGGAAATAGGTAGATATATAGATATATAGTAGTAAAAAGTATTTGCAAACCAAGAACAGCTCATTAAGTAGTAAACTGAATCTTCCTTAGTAAAAAATGCATAAAGAGAAAGGCACACTTGACAACTTTGTAGCACATAACTTCTGCCACAGAAGAACTAATTCTGGGACCCTGCTATGTTACCTGAGGATGTACTGAGTCCTGGCTTATCAACTACTTCAGGACATTGATAATTCTTCTGCTTGTAATGGCTATAACTGATAGAAATTGGTAAATGGCATGGGATCAAGTCGTATCAACTGACATAAATAAATGTAATAGTGGGACTAAGCAAAAAGAAATATGGCATGTAGTGTCTAGAGCCAGAGATTGAAATGGCAGAGGAAAAGAAAATAATCTATGTATTCTTCATTAGAAAAGCCTTATTTCTAAAGTAGACTTTAGTCTTAATGAAAGTATTAGATGAGTGACAAAGTGGCTGAAGCAATAGGTTTTCAATTCTGCAAATCTATGAAGTCCAAAGGAAACTGTATCTGGTCAGTGAAAATGCCAAGATGCTTAGAGAAATTTGAGCCCTGATATAACTATTATTATACACCTAAAAATAAACAAATGTCTTTTATATGTCCTTCTATTTGTACTGTTGACACTACACTTTGTCCTAGGATATAGGCAGTACACTCACAATTCACTGATGGAGCAATTGCTCTCCCTGAGGTAAAGATGTAGTCCTGTGTGCTTAGGATTAAGAAGGTAGTATCTGAATAGCTCATAGTTCACTAAAACTGACTTTCATTTGGGGATTCTTCTTTGAAAAGTTTTTGTATGCATGTTTTCATGAAATCTATTAATTCCATTTAACATGACATTGCATTTATAGATAAATAATGATAATACAAATGAGATAGGAAGTAATTCATGTGCATTTGACTTTACTTGAATTTTGTCATTGAATCACAGTGTCCTTTTTACCTTAATCTCAACAATAATGCCACCAAGTGAGAAAGTACCTTGCTCACATACTAGCTTGAGATCACTCAAATAGAAAGAATGGAAAGAGGAACATCATTAGTCTTGACTCTGTATACAAATTGGGCAAATTAATTTTTTTATTAAGCATATAATTTGTATCGACACATCATGCTTTGGTACCATCATTTCCCTTATTCCTGCCCCCATTCCACTGAGGGCCCTCCTCGTGAAATTCCTGGTATTGACCATGGGGTTGTATGTTATGAGTTGTGAGAGCAGCAGTCAGTCATTGTGTGTGGTTTGGCCAGGGGTGGGGGGCGGTTAATGCCTCTCAATGTTCCCTCCCAAATTTTGGCTCTTAGAATCTTTCTAACCCCTCTTTCGCAAAATATCCTGAGCCATGGAGCATGTGTTTTATGTCTACTTAAGTGTTAAGCTCTAAGGAGCTTCTTGATTTCTGCTTTGATATCTGTTGAGTGTTCTCAGCATCTGTCTCCTTCACTCTGACATAGTTTGTCAGGTTTGCCCTGGAAGCAGCACTCTTCCTCATCTCACCAATAATTCTGTAGTTTCACGTGGGTCCTAGCTGATGTGTAAGGGTCCATTCATCTGCCAGGGAGTCAGATATCTTTTTATGTCTTGTTGATAGATTTTGGTTTTCCCTAGTTCTGTTTTGTTGTTTTTTAGTAGTTTTGCTTATTTTACTGTTTTGAGACAGGATCACATAAACTTAGGCTGGCTTTGAAATGGATGCATTAAATTACTCTCCCTCCTTCCTCTTCCAAAGAACTGAGATTAAAGACCTGTGCCATCATGTCTTTCTATTGATTAATATAACAATAATAATTTTAAAAAACACTAAGCTAGTTTTTTATGTAAACCAAAATTTCAGTTTCAATATTGTTTTGTAACAAAAGAGGGGAGGTAGTACAGTTAGGATCTCTATTGCTAGCCTTGAGTTTTCTTCCTTTCTTCTTAGGCCAAGAAGTTTATCTGTGGCAAATGACAAGATATAAATGAATTCCATCGCTTCAAAGGGAAAAGATATCTTAAAAATACAGCCTTGTATCATACCCAAAGGGGGAGAGTCACACTTTAACTATAATATACTTTTAAGTACATAAGGGAGGAGGAAATCACACTTTAAGTATAGTGCATTTAGAAGGTGATAACCATTTGGAAAATAGGTGAAGTGACAATTACCTGCTAAAGTCTCAGCCTTCCATAGAACATTTTAGTTGAAAAGGCTTAGAAATAAGACACCCATTGGAGAAGGGAAGCTACTTGCAGTTACATTTATATACACTCTTATTTTCTCTCTGTGTGAACAGAGGTTTTCTTTCAAAGTTGTCACTGTCACCATTAAATACTCACTCACTCATATATTCAACGCTTATTGGACACATACTTCATGACACAGAGGTAGGCATCAGGGTTGCCTAGGTAAATACACATTCTCTTCTGTGGAAGAAAATGAGGACATACCCTGGGAGTTTAGTATCTCAATAGTAGATGGTAGAGAAGAGAAGAACAGATGCACATTAACATAAAGATATGTACGCTTGCCCATATATAATCATGCTATCTTACCACTCTGCAGGAGAGAAATATCAGTCACACTGAAGACACTAACAGAATGTCTGGGTAGCTTCCGCCTCAATCACAGATGATTTCATGGATGACTTGAGTTTTGAAAAGTTTTGGGAAAAAAAATGACAGGATAAAAAGTATGGCACAAAGGGGAAGGAGAACAACACAGAGAAAAATCAACTCCTACCAAATCAGAGAGCCAGAGCCTCAGAGGCCCACAACACCGCAGCACTGAAGCAGACCAAAAATGAACCCAACATGGGTCAGGGAAATTTTGCAGAAGAGGGGGCGGAAAGAATGTCAGAGTCACATGTTGGGTCATGATATGCAGAGACATTTATCGTACCAATAACTGTGGACTAACACCACAATGCACGACCCATTCACATCAACAAGGAGGGTCCAATGGGAAGGGGTAGAT